>NC_135953.1:125099462-125765891 GCF_053455715.1 Rhinoraja longicauda
AAAAAAAACTGCAAGGGCTGGCTGCAATGAGCTTCATTGGGAGATCAGGAATTGATTGTTTACATATGAGATATCGTCAAGAGTCTGGTAACAGCCGGAAAGAATCTGGTCCAATGTGCTTTCAAGCTTTTGTATCTTTTGTTTGACAGGAGAGTGGAGAAAAAAGAATGACCAAGGAGTGAGTGGGCTTTGATTATGTTGGTTGCTTTCGTAAGGCAGTAAGAAGTATCGATGGAGTCAATGGGACCGGAGACTGATTTGCATGATGGGCTTGGCTGCATTCGCAACTCTCTACAATTTCATGTACTCTTGGGCAGAGCAATTGCCAATATGAGTTATTGTGCATCTCACTAGGATGCTTTCTATGGCGCATCTGTGGAAATTGTTAAGAGTCTTTTGAGACATAACAAATTTCCTTTGTCTTCTGAGGAAGAAGAGGTATTGATTTCAGTTCAGTGTAGTTTATTGTCATGTGTACCGAGGAACAGTGAAAAGTTTTTGTTGTATGTTAACCAGTCAGCGGAAAGGCAACACATGATTACAATTGAGCCATTCACAGTGTACAGATACAGGATAAGGGAATAATGTTGCGTGCAAGATAAAGCCAGTGAAGTCTGCTCAAAGATAGACTGAGGGTCTCCAATGAGGTAAATAATAGTTCAGAACTGCACTGTAGTCGTAGTAGGATGGTTCAGTTGCCTGATAATAGCTGGGAAGAAACTCCCTGAATCTGGAGGTATGCATTTTCACACTTCTTTTCTTTATTTCCCATTGGGAGAGGGGAGAAGAGGGAGTGGCCAGGGTGTGACTCGTCCTCGATTATGCTGCTGACCTTGCCAAGGCAGCATGAGGTATAAATGGAGGCACTGGAAGGGAGGTTGGTTTGTGTGATGCTCTGGTGAATCTACAATTGATGGCTTTGCAAATTTCTTGTGGTCTTGGATGGAGCTAAACCTATATGGTGGTGTCATCTTTAAATATGTAAATGGAGTTAGAGCAGAATTTGGACACACTTATGAGTATATAGGGATTAGTAAGGGGCCGAGTACACAGCCATGAGGGACACATGTGTTGACAATGATCAAGTAGGAGGTATTGCCGCCCATCCTTATTGATTCTGGTCTATGGGTCAGGAAGTCAAGGATCCAGTTGCAGAGTGGGGTGTTGAATCTTAGATCCAGGCTTTTGAAAATGAGTTTGAATGGAATTATGGTGTTGAAGGCAGAGACATGATCAAAAAATATGTCTGACGTGGGTGTCCTTGATATCCATATGTTTCAGGGATCAGTGTAGGGAGATGCCATGTGCCATGGACCTGTTGCAGTGGCGGGCGAATTGCAGTGGATTCTGACTTTCTGGCAGGTTGGAGTTAATGTGCACCATGACCAGCCTCTCAAACCACTTCATGATGTGAACCTAAGAATCTGAACCTGAAGATGGTTTACAAAGTTGGCTGTGCAAAGATGTACTTAAATTTCCTGTACAGGTCGGACGCATCTGACTTGAATGCCTCAAACCTGGAATTCAAGAGGAAGTGGATCTCACTTTTCAACTAAGGTTTCTGGTTGGGGAACACTCAGATGGACTTATTTGGCACACACGGAATCCCAGCAGTCACATAGGAGCTTATCTGGTTCAGCATGAATTGGCAGCAGCAGTGCGAGGCTGAAGGGGGACGAATATAATTTTAGGAACAATTAATATTTCTGAAAATGTGCGCATGAAAGCTTCATTTCAACAAGCTGATAGATATGATATAATGCAATAAATAAGCCTCTGAAAGTATGAAAACATAATGATATTTTGGTGTTGACCATTTTACCTTTACTTTTATGGAATTTCAATTCTGTATCATTAATAACATGCATAAAAATAGAAAGGGGTCATATCTCTGAAAGCATATTGGAGAGCATTTTTATTTCACTTAGATGAGTTATTCACCTTCTAGTTTATATATGCATAGCATTGGATATGTCGCAGTGACTGTCTGATCGTGTATGTAGCCATCTCCTTAAGCAAGAAGATATCAAAGCTGAATAAATGTTGTACTCATTTACTGTTAACATGAAATATATGAGATGACTCTGCATGTATGTTGGAGGGGGATCAGGGCCGTCCAGCCGCGCACTGAAGGCTGACTTAAGTTGGCGGTGAAACCGCTCCACGAGCCCATTAGCCTGTGGGTGATACGCCGTTATCTGCTGCAACCTGGAACCATACAGCTCCGCTAGTGTAGCCCAAAGGGCAGAGGTGAACTGGGACCCCTGGTCGGTGGTGATAACTGACGGAACACCGAAACGGGCCACCCAATGCAGGGCCAGGGCCCGGGCACAAGAGGCGGCGGAGGTGTCGGACAATGGGAAGGCCTCAGGCCAACGGGTAAACCGGTCAACCACTGTGAGTAGGTGAGTGTAGCCCCTAGAGGAAGGTAAAGGACCAACTAAATCCACGTGAATGTGGAAAAAACGGACATCAGGAACCACAAACTCCTGTACAGGAGGTTGGACATGCCGGTGAACCTTCGAGGTCTGGCAGGGAACACATGATCGGGCCCAAGCGGCTACTTGCTTCCGCAGGCAATGCCAAACAAATCTAGCGGCTACTAAGGCGGAGGTGGAGCGAATGGACGGGTGCGCCAGCCCATGAATGGCATCAAACACCCGACGCTGAAGGGCGGCCGGCACCACCGGCCTGGGGCGGGAGAGGGAAATATCACACCAGACTTTTGTACCCGCGGGCCCACAAGCCACTTGGGCCAACTTTAACCCCGAAGTGGTGGAGTGATATGCTGAGGCAGTGTCTGCCAGGCGCTGTGCCTCCGCAAGCTCCTGAAAATCAACCTCGCACTCCACCGCTGAAATTGGGGGAACGGCTGGCCTGGACAGGGCATCAGCAACGGCATTAAGCTTACCAGTGACGTGGCGAACATCCGTGGTAAACTCTGAGATGGAAGTCAGTGGTTTATGATCCTGAAAATCAACCTCGCACTCCACCGCTGAAATTGGGGGGACGGCTGGCCTGGACAGGGCATCAGCAACGGCATTAAGCTTACCAGTGACGTGGCGAACATCCGTGGTAAACTCTGAGATGTAAGTCAGGTGCCGCTGCTGATGCTGATGGGTCAGACACTTTAGAAAAAGCGAAAGTCAGTGGTTTATGATCAGTAAAGGCCACGAACGGGCGGCCTTCTAAAAAGTACCCAAAGTGGCGGACAGCTAAATATAGAGCCAGAAGCTTCCGGTCAAAAGCGCTATATTTCAGCTCAGCCTGATTAAGCTGTCGGCTGAAAAACGGCAAGGGCTGCCAACTGCCATCAACATGCTGATCCAAGACCCCTCCCACCGCCACATCCGACGCATCGACCGTCAGGGCCGTGGGGGCCGAGGTGCTCGGGTGGGCGAGCATGGTGGCGTCTGCCAGAGCCATTTTAGCTGCCTCAAAGGCCGTCTTGGCTGCAGCGGACCACTCTAACTCGACAGGTTTGCCCGTGAGACATTGGAAGAGCGGACGCATGATCCGTGCTGCTGCAGGCACGAACCTGTGGTAGAAATTCACCATCCCTACAAACTCCTGCAACCCCTTTACCGTGGTGGGCCATGGAAAGGCACGAACTGCCTCCACTTTTTCCGGCAAAGGAGTGGCACCGGCTGAGGTGATCCAGTGACCGAGGAAATCAATAGAGGAAAGACCAAATTGACACTTTGAGGGGTGAATGATTAGCCCGTGATCTTGAAGCCGCTGGAACACAGTCCGTAAATGGACCAGGTGTTTATGCTCCGAGCGACTGGCGACCAGGATATCATCCAAATAAATAAAAACAAAAGACAACTCCCGACCGACATTGTCCATAAGCCTCTGGAACGCCTGCGTCGCGTTTTTCAAACCGAAAGGCATACGCAACCATTTGAACAACCCGAACGGAGTGATCGTGGCGTTCTTTGGTACGTCTTCCGGATGCACAGGAATTTGGTGGTACCCCCGTACCAAATCAATTTTGGAAAACACTGTAGCACCTTCCAGATTAGACGAGAAGTCCTGGATGTACGGTATGGGGTAGCGGTCGGCAGTGGTGACGGCGTTAAGACGCCAGTAATCTCCACAGGGTCTCCACCCCCCAGATGCTTTGGAGACCATATGCAACGGGGAGGCCCACGGGCTGTCGGAACGACGGACAATGCCCAGTTGTTCCATCTTCAGGAATTCTTCACGCGCAACCATCAGTTTGTCCGGCGGCATTCTCCGGGCCCGAGCGAAAACGGGGGGGCCCTCGGTGGGAATAGAATGGACAACGCCGTGCTTTGCAGATGGAGCGTCAAAACGCTGAATGAGCAGCTCCGGAAACTCAGCCAGGACCGCAGCATACGGGCCGGAGGCCGCGACTACGGCCTGGACAGTCGGGCCGGGCAGGGTGGCAGGCGGTGGAGCAGCGGGCTCATCGCTGCTAGCGGAGGATCGAAGGCCTTTACCTCGGACATCGGCCTCTAGCGAAAAGGCCCAGAGAAAATCTGCACCCAGAATCGCCTGTCCGACTTCTGCGATGATAAACGACCATTCGTAAGTACGGGTACCGAAAGACAGAGACATTGCCCGCGTACCATACGTGCGGATGGCGCTACCGTTGACTGCGATGAGGGTAGGCCCTCTCTTACCCGATCGAGCTTCGAGATCGGTCGGCGGTATGATGCTTACTATGGCTCCCGTATCGACTAAGAACTCTGTGTCTGTGAATCAATCCACGACGTAGAGGCGGCGGCTTTGGCCAATCGCAACTGCCTCTATGTACGATCGGCCGAGGCATTTCCCGAGAAAGTGCAAGGTGAGCGGCAGTTGCGGGCTTCTCCACCTCATCGCAGATGATAATAACACCAGCCGCGCTTGTGCGGATCCTTTCGGCGGGGTTTTGGAGAAATGGCGGGAGTCGCGGCACCATCTTGGTGTCGCGGCAGGCTGCCCGATGGTGCCGAGACTCTGTTGATCGAACTGTACTTTCGCGATTTCGATGCCATGAGCGCATCGGCTTTCTCCACGTATGCCACGGGTTCCTCGAAAGAACAATCCGTGAGCATAAGCTTAACGTTCTCTGGGAGTTGCTCCCGGTATGCCTGCTCAAACATGAGGCAATCCTTGTGCCCGCCTGCCAGCGCCAACATTTCGGCCATGAGGACGGACGTCAGCCGATCTCCGAGTTCTGGCAGATGCATAACCCTCTCGGCTCGCTCGTGCCTACTAAACCCGAAGGTTCGAAGCATGATTACCTTCAGCGCTTCGTACTTGCCGTCTGCAGGAGGAGAGGTGATGAACTGCATCACACGTACGGACGTCTCAGGCGGTAGGGCACTGACCAAGTAGTAATATTTCGTCTCATCCACCGAGATGCCTCTTAGATGGAACTGCGCTTCAGCATGGGCAAACCAAAGGTGTGGTTGGTGCGCCCAAAACGGATGAAGATGTACGCTGACCGCGCTTAGCTGCGGTACGCCGGGCGTTAGAACCGGAGCAGGGATGTCGTGCCCCTGCATGGTGGGTGATCGGCTAGATCACGTCGGGGTCACCAATATGGCGAGTCTGAAGACTTGTAACTTTGCCAAAGAGGTTTATTGTGGTAGCAATATTCAATTACAAAGATAACAACCGAGATCGCAGACGACCATTAAACTCAAACTATTCCCATCGAAGTCCTCTTCCCACTGACTGGTTTTGGGCGCCAAAACCACCACGTGACCTTGCTGGCCAATCCGAGGGTTCGACTCTCAGGACCAATCCCTATGGTCGCTACAATACACAAATTATTTGTAGATAGCTGAATTTATATTTCATAAATTGAATTTCGTGATGCCATAATTAATGTTAATTGTACTTCACTTTCTTATTATAATGCCTTTGTGAAACTGAAACCTGTTGAATTTTAGTAATAAGAATGTAAGCAATGCTGTCACTGGCATTGCGACATATTTTGTGTGAATAAGTGTGTATTGGTGACTTGTTGCCCATATCTAAAATATTACTCTTTTTTTTAAAAGGTTTGTTTGAGGAAGTCTATAATAATCAACTTTCACTGGCGTGTTACTTTAAAAAGGTTGACGACAAGCTACTTTCAGATCACTTCTTTGAATCATGCCTCTCCACCAGTAAAATGATCGTACCATTAGGGGGACAGAAAATGGCAGAAGCAAATGCCAATATAGGCACGGCCTATGAGGAGAAAGGTACTTCAAATTCATTTACGTTATTGTATGCAATAACAACTCGGACAAATCAAATAAATTTAGTATTAATCACAATTTCCTCAATAGAGGGCAAATTAAATAACAAACTGACAATGGGTATTATTTATTCTTATACATTTTCAGTGTTCTTGTTGTTTAGTGATTTGATCTGATATTACATTTGGATCTTGAGTTTTTAAAACCATATTCCTCAAATTTGCAGAACCAGAAAACTCATTCTATATATCCCTCTGTGAATAGCAAAACATTTTCCATATTTCCTTATGATATAGAAGGAGGCAATTTAGACTATCAAGTCCAAACAGGCTCTCGACAGAATCTCATCAATCCATTCACCCAACTTTTTTTTCCCTTTCATCTATTACCATACCCATTAAAAAGCCTTTGATTCTCTCAGATCATTAGTGATAGGAATAGAATTAGGCTATTTGGCCCATCAAGTCTACTACGCCATTCAATCATGGCTAATCTACCTCTCCCTCCTAACCCCATTATCTTGCCTCCTCCACATAACCTTTGTCACCCGTACTAATCAAGAATCTGTCTCTGCCTTAAATATATCCACTAACTTTGCCTCCACAACCTTCTGTGACAAAGAATTCCACAGATTCACCACCCTCTGAGTAAACATATTCCTCCTCATTTCCTTCCTAAAAGAACGTCCTTTAATTCTGAGGCTATGACCCCTAGTCCTAGACTCTCCCATTAGTGAAAACATCCTCTCCACATCCACTCTATCCAAGCCTTTCACTATTCTGTATGTTTCAATTAGGTCCCCCGTCATTCTTCTAAACTCCAGCGAATATAGGCCCAGTACCGTCAAACGCTTATCATATATTAATGATGAACTCTGCCCTCAATTCAAGTAGCCAATCAACCAAACACCCAGAATGACAAAGGGATGTAGGACGAGTTGAAATGAATCCATAATATACCATACAAATACATATATTAATAGCATGTAGATTCTAATTTGGCCAATTTTGATCAAACGTTAAAAGTACTTCTTGCTAAATCTATCTGCATATGAAATGAAATAATATATGTTGACCCATTTGTCTATTTGTGCAATGGATTAGTTCCAATCCAGCGGGAAACTTTTTGGAGATGAGATACAGTGATGCAGTGAAAAACATTGAGGACAGACAGTGTTGTGGCTTTGATGCAACCTTGTTTTACACCAATTTGCACTGGGAATATGAATATTGTCAACCTGTTTGCTTAAGATCATGGTTTGCATGCTTTGATGTAGTGAACATTAGATGAAGACAAATTTTAAAGGACAGTCAAAATTTAGAAAGATGCTCCACAATTTCCTTCGAGTGATGAAGTAAAAGACTTGAAAAGATAGTAAAGTAGGAGCGTGGCACTGATTGTTCGCTATGGTAGACAGCGGAGACATCCTCTATAATGATCACAATTGCATTTGTGTCCTGCCTTTTTGTAGCATCCCTCCTAACCACCCCTGCATGTCCTTCTCTGCTCAGTTACAGGAGGAGGGGCTGTGGTTTTGTGACTAAGGATATTCTCTGCCAAGATTTAGAACATTTTGAGAGATACAGTTTCTTTTGAGGTCTGTTTTTCAGTTTTCATGTGTCCCCGACCGCAGGAGAACAAAGAAGGGAAGAAGATTGAACTTTTTTTCGCCTTCTATCACAGTGAGAAATGTGGAGGAGTCACTGTGGTGGATGTTTATGTTAAAATGTATTTTGTCTGTTCTGTTGCTTTTTATTGGTATGACTCTATGGCAAAACAAATTCCTCGTATGTTGCAAAACATACTTGGTTAATAAAGTATGATTATGATGATTAGTTGCCTTTCAGTTCCTCAGCAATCTTCCCTGGCCTCAACCCCCTTAGATTTCCCAACTGATGTCTGCCTTGTCTCTGCATAAACTAGATTCCCAAATTTCTTCTAGAAACCAACCAGCCTAGTGCTGCAGATTATGATATGCTCATCCTCAGCCTTTCAAGCGACTAGTGAGGCATTGGCAGCACTAATAGCCAAGAAAGTGCAATCATGATTAATATATGAGAATTGATTTTCCTCTACAGTGTCCTTGTATAGTAGCAGAAAATGGGCTAAAATGGTTGCAATAATTCTCACAATTCTTTCCTCTCAGGCTTAATTATTTTTACGGACAATTTAAGAAGTGGCCTTTGCCCATCCACTACTTACAAATGCTGGTATGGTGATGCATTTTGGGGGCCCAAGGATGTTTTTTGCCACTTGCAACAGCTTCACCTCTTAACAATGGCACAGTGAAATTAGTAGAGCTGTTACCTCACAACACTAGTGATCAGGGTTGAATCTTTATCTCAGGTGATGTCTGTGTGGAGTTTGCTTCTTCGTCTTTATTACTGTGCAGGCTTCCTCGGGTACTTCAATTTTCACAGATTGAGTGGTAGATTCTGGAGGTGGGGTGGGGTTGCAGATAAAATGGGTTTAGTGTTGAATTATTGTAAATGGGTGCATGATGGTCAGTGAGGACTTGGTAAGCCAAGGGTCTCTTTTCATCGAAGATAGACAGAAAATGCTAGAGTAAATCAACGGGACAGGTAGCATCACAGGAGAGAAGGGATGGGTGATGTTTTGGGTCGAGATCCTTCTTCGGTCTCTTTTTATGCTGTGTTACTCTATTATTATGACTTCTCGGGAGCCCCAGGAGAATCTTGTTCATGTAGGAGCAATAAGGATCTAAAACTAAAAGGTGGAAGGAAAAGTGCTGTGCATTGTTTTCACCTCTACAATCTGATCCCTTCACTTAGCATTTTGGGCATCTGTTTTGCTTGATGCCCACACAGATGGTTTTGATCCCTGGACTCATTCTTTTAGAAATTATATATCCTTGTATTCTCAATATCACACAAGAGAATACCGTTTTAAATTGTGTAGAAATTTATTTTAGAACATAGAACATGGAACATTGAACAGTGTAGCACAGGAATAGGCCCTTCTGCCCATGAAGATCGTGCCGAATATGATTCTAAGTTAAACTACTCTTCTCTGCCTCCATGTGTAATTGAATATTAGCAGGTTTCAAGGATTTAGATTAATGATGGAAGGAAAACACTCAGATAATATAAAATTTAAAGCAAAAGCATTTATTAAAGAACCATTAAAGCACAAACAACCAACAAGAAGAGAGCAATAGAATAGCAATACAACTTTGTGTAAAGCAACTATAAAAACACAAATCAACTACAATATAAATGGCAGCATAAAATGACAAATAAACACTTGAGTCCTGCAGCCCCGAAGGCTGTTACTTCAGAAGCATGTCAGGAACTCTGTTTAGTAGCCTGGACTGGAGATAGTTCAAATTTTCTTTTGAAGAACCTGTGTTCCTGGCACCACTCCGGAGGCTCTGCTTGAGGTGTCTGGTGAGCTCATGTGTAACAGGCATTTTTATACATAAATGCTTATTCATCCACACTAATCTGAGAATAGCAGTAGACTATGTATTAAAACTGGCTATCCTCCTGAGTATTAAAAATAAGAGTTGTTTGTTGCATCAGGTTCTGAGCTAGTATTGGATGTCTCTGAGAAGGTAAAAGTTTAGCTTCTTACCCTGGCAGCTATGTAATCAGAGACCTTATGATTTCTTGATTCTTTTACATTAGCCCAAACTTTCTCTAATTCATCTAAATTATTCAGTTTCTTTGACAAATTATGCTATTGATTTAGCTGAGAAGCTTGCATATATATGGCTGTTAGATGACAACTCTATTTTAGTTAATACAATATGCTTATCTTTACATTACAGCATGGGATCCTTATCCCACAATGCCTGAAATTCGTTCATAGAGCTCCAAAAGACTTGTTTTACTGTCCAAAGTCATTTGATGTTCATTTCTGGCTATATTAGTATCTGTGGGAAAATGAATTAATTTTTCAGCAGGGTTTTTGTTTTCACTTAAACTTTTTGCTCTGGCATAAACCATCCAGAATAGTGGGGCGGCACTGTGGCACAGCGGTAGTAGAATCGTTGCCTTACAGCACGAGAAACCCGGGTTTGATCCTGACTATTGGTGCTGTTTGTACGGAGTTTGTACATTCACCCTGTGACCGTGTGGGTTTTTCCACGCACCAAAGACATCCACGTTTGTTGGTTAATTGGCTTCGGTAATAATTGTAATTTGTTCCTAGTGCGTAGGATCGTGCTCGTGTACGGGGATCGCTGGTCGGCACGGACTCAGTTTGCCGAAGGGCCTGTTTCCATGCTGTATCACTAACCTAAACTAAATTAAACTAATCTAAACTAGTGCAATGTTCAACATTTTTCTCTTTACTAAGATTTTCAACATCACAGGTCTGAAAAATAACAATTGCTAACTACTCACAGAATGGCTGAGTTTTACACTTCCGCTGTCAGCTTTAAACATACTGGTTAAAAGGCCATGATGCATACCACAATCTTTACTCCTGCAATCTCAAGTACAATCTGTTGTCTGTGAAATGACTATGGACTGCAGGGTCATGGTTATTCTTTTTTTAATCTTTGGGATAATTTCAGGCTACTGCTGCTGACGTCTGTTATGTCTCAGTTTGCTGCTTACGGCTGCATTAGGAAGGTCAGGAAAGGAGAGACTTCCACTTTCTTTTCAGCCCAAAGCACCAGGCAGGGTGGACATTATTCTCTTGTCCCTACAGAGATCTCCTTGGCCCCATCCTAACATAAGTGCATGTTTGTAGCCCTGGATGTTCTCTCTACCCTTCTTGTACAAAGAACATTCCTTCAATCCATCCATTGCCCTTGAACTCCTTTGGATACCCTTGTATTTTGCAACATCAGCACCCCCATCTCCATCCTTTCTTTTGCTGGATTCATTCAGTAGCAACATTTCACTCAGGTTGGAAGGGTTTTGCTTGTATTGCGGTGTTTTCCTTTAAGATCTGGCTGTAAAGGTAGCACCTGCTGGGCTACATGGTGACAACCGAGAACTTGCAATACATCAATGGGGAGTGCTGCACCAACAATAGACAATAGACAATAGACAATAGGTGCATTCAGCCCTTCGAGCCAGCCATTCAATGCGATCATGGCTGATCACTCTCAATCAGTACCCCGTTCCTGCCTTCTCCCCATACCCCCTCACTCCGCTATCCTTAAGAGCTCTATCCAGCTCTCTCTTGAAAGCATCCAACGAACTGGCCTCCACTGCCTTCTGAGGCAGAGAATTCCACACCTTCACCACTCTCTGACTGAAAAAGTTCTTCCTCATCTCCGTTCTAAATGGCCTACCCCTTATTCTTAAACTGTGGCCCCTTCTTCTGGACTCCCCCAACATTGGGAACATGTTTCCTGCCTCTAATGTGTCCAATCCCCTAATTATCTTATATGTTTCAATAAGATCCCCCCTCATCCTTCTAAATTCCAGTGTATACAAGCCCAATCGCTCCAGCCTTTCAACATACGACAGTCCCGCCATTCCGGGAATTAACCTAGTGAACCTACGCTGCACGCCCTCCATAGCAAGAATATCCTTCCTTAAATTTGGAGACCAAAACTGCACACAGTACTCCAGGTGCGGTCTCACCAGGGCCCGGTACAACTGTAGAAGGACCTCTTTGCTCCTATACTCAACTCCTCTTGTTACGAAGGCGAACATTCCAAACATCACAACATAACTGACAATTCTGCCTGTGAACCTTCATGATGTTTTTTTAATGTTTAAACAACTTTCACAAACAGCGTTAGGATATTCTGCAACACAGTTTTAATGCCGAAGAATGTGGTGTTCAGTGATTTCCCAATCATGTAACTGAAAGGAAATTATTGCTTTTAAGTTGGAAAATTGGCTAATCCGTAATAGATGGAGAGTAAGGATATTGAGCAATAGTTAAAATGAGTTCAATGTAACTAGTGATGTTGTACAATACTGGTGACCCCTGCGTTACGATCACTCAGATAACAAATATTCTTCCTCACAGAACTCACAAATCTACCCAAATATTTGAGATACATAATAGAATTCACTCATAATTTATATGAGAGAAAGCAAATAAATAAATGCGTAATGTAGAGGTCGCCTGTAATCTATATTGGAGGTGCAATTATTTACCTTAAAATCAGAGATAGACAAACAATGCTGGAGTTACCCAGTGGGACAGGCAGCACCTCTGGAGAGAAGGAACAGGTGACTTTTCGGGTCTGGACCCTTCTTCAGATGGTTTATAATCAAACTTGCTGATAAGAAACAAAGTTGCATATCAAATTTTGTCAATGACGCAAAGTATAGATAGCATTGTTAACAGTACAGATGAAAAGATTAACTTTAAAATGTAACTAAAAATGTTGGCCTGTCCCACTTAGGCGATTTTTTAGGCGACTGCCGGCGACTGTCAAAGTCGTAGCAGATCGCCGAAAAAATTAACCCTACGACAATGTCTACGACAATGGACGCAACAAGCTAAGACAACCTACCACATAGGCGATGGCAAGCTGACGACAACCGGCGACTCAGTCTTCGCTACCTAGGACGTCCACTACGACAGGGACCACGGCAAACAAGAAAACCAATGAAAACCTGCACTTATGTGGAGGTGTCACAAGCACAACTCACACGTGAACAAACCGACAGCAAGGTCCGTCCAGTGAAATTTCTAGGTATATTTTGCATTCGTGTGAAGTGTCCATTAAAAAAAAAAAAGATTTTGGCATGCAGTTACCCATCTTTCATAGGAATATATTGTTTTTGAATAAAGTTGATTTTGGTGATTTTTAAAAATGTAGGTACTTTATCATGACATCTCATTCAAAGATTTTAGTCGCATTCCTTTTTAGGCCATAGACAGGCACTACTGTAGTGTCTGTCTATGTGTGAGCTTTAGCCTTTAATAAACGTAGTGAAATGCCTGTGTATGTGCTAGCCTCATTGATCTAAATAAATGAATGAAGAATGTTCTCATAGCGCAGCACGTGTGTCAGCGTTTGATTTTAATGGTCAAAATGAATGCGACTAGAATCTTTGAATGACATGTCATGATAAAGTACTTAGAAATTCAATAAATTCCGACACCTATTTTTAAAAAAATCACCAAAATCAACTTTTTTCAAAAAGTCTTTGAATGAGATGTCACGATAAAGTACAGGCGACAACCTTGCAAAATTAGGGACAGCATGCGACAGCGCCCGCAATAAGCAACGATACCTGCCGACAAGCCAGCTGTCGCCGAGAAATTTCATACCGGATGATTTCACAGCGACGCGCCGAGATCCACTACGATTCTTTGAAGACTCCTCACGATCATGCCCGCGACACCCCAGCGAACTGTCGGCGACAGCCTAATCGCCGGCAGTCGCCTTAAAATCGCCCAAGTGGGACAGGCCCTTAAGTAAAATGGAAATTAGATTTAAATTAAAACCAGAGCATCTTCTTTGAATGTAAAAAGCATTGAAGGGACTACCTTTTAAATGGTTAAGAATGAGGAGCCATGGATATATAGATCCATAGATCACTGAGGCATATTAGTTTTAGTTTAGTTTATTATTGTCACGTGTACCGAGATACTGTGAGAAGCTTTGTTTGTGTGCTATCAAGTCAAAGAAAAGACTATAGATGATTACAATCAAGCCTTCGGCAGTGTAAAGAAAAAAGGATAAAGGGTACAAACTTTAGTGCAAGATAAAGTCTAATAAAGTCCAATTAAAGAGAGGACGATTCAGTTGCCTGATAACAGCTGGGAAGAAACTGTCCCTGAATTTGGAGGAATGGATTTTCAACCCTCTTGCCTAATGGAAGAGGGAAGAAGAGTGTGTGACCAGGGAGAGACTGGTCCTTGATTATACTGGTGGCCTTGCTGGTGCAGCATGAAGTGTAGATGGAATCAATTGAGTTAATTAAAAACATGATAGGCTAGTGAAAATATTCTGTTTGGCCAGTGGAATGCTAGGGAACTTGAATGGAATGCCTGGCGGGATAACCCTATTTGCTGTGGTTAATTTGAAACAAAATATAACAAAGAAGAGGTATATAGCCTGGAGGATAGACTTTCAAGATAGAGAAACAATTCTTTCCATGCTGACTTCGACCTATTTTATTATGTGCTTCCAACTACCGTAAAACCTCACCCTTGATGATGATATCTAAAATCTTATCAACTACTGAGGTCACCACCGGCCTGCAGTTTCCCCTCTTTTACCTTGCTCCCATCTTGAACAGTGGAGTTACATGTGTGATTTTCCAGTCCTCTAGAACCATTCTTGACCCTAGTGATTCTTGAAAAATCACTACGAATGCCTCAATAATCTCTACTGCTACGTCTTTCAGAACCCTGGAGCACAGTCCTTTTGGTCCAGGTGACTTACCCAACCTCAGACCTTTTAACTTCCCAAGCACCTTCTCCGTGGCAACAGCGACTGCACTCACTTCTGGTACTGACGCTCTTGAATTTCTCGCATGTTCTGGTGTCTTCCACTGTGAAGACTGATGAAAATAACATTTTGTCCTCTATTTCTTTGTTCCTATTTCTGTTCCTATTTATGCAGCCCGATTAGTTGCCTTCATGATTCAAGTAAGATTGGAAATTTTATTCATTTTTCATCCCCATATATATTGGGTATATTCATTGGATATGAAATCAAGAATGTAAATAAAGGAACATTTCCAGGTAATGAGCACTGACCCATCACTATCCTTAACTTCTATTCAAATTATTGAAAATTAAAATGATAGCAAGTATCAAAAAATGTGGCAACAAATAACTTACCTGACATTATGTGGTGATTGAATCTTTAGTACAAGTAAATGATTTTGTATTGAGTGATAGAACTGGAAATGCCTGTTTTTGTCATCATTTCATAGCCTTGGCACCATCAGAATTTTTGACCCTTACAAGAGAACATTGATCAATGTTCAACACACCAGGACAGCTTTTCCCAGGGAAAAGTCAGATTAGAAATTATTAACATTACATTTTTGTTTCAGCATAGAAGGAGGCCAGTCAGCCCATCAAATCCATTTTGATTTCCAGCAGAGCAACCCCATCAGTCGTTTTTCCCTTCTATTTTTCACTGTAGCTCTGTGGTTTATTGTCTCACATGCCCATCAATTCCTCTTTGGTTTTTATGCTATTCATCTACAGTGGAATAATTTACCTTTGGGGTATGGGAGGAAACCAAAACATCCTATTGAAGCCCATACGGTAACAGAGGCAAACTCCACAC
The DNA here is from genome assembly GCF_053455715.1 of Rhinoraja longicauda. NCBI lineage: Eukaryota > Metazoa > Chordata > Chondrichthyes > Rajiformes > Arhynchobatidae > Rhinoraja > Rhinoraja longicauda. Next base: position 125,114,859 of record NC_135953.1, read on the forward strand.
AGATGGCACTGGAGGTCAGAATTGAACCTGGGTCCCAGGAATGGTGAGGCAGCAGCACTAACTGCTGCACTGCTGCTCGCCTTTTAAGTGAATTATGTACCTTCATCCTTTACGTCTTCCACCATCACATGCCCCATCAGTATTCAATCATTGGTAGTCATTTCATCTTTCATGCATCAATACCCCAAGCCACATCACATGCCCAATCAGACCTGTGCCTGCCAGTCATTCTGAGTTCTGTTTTCTAGTGGTGTACGAGGTGGCATATTTTTGGTTAAAATGGTTTAACACCGAGTTAAGCCTTGGACCCTGAATACAACTAAAATTTGCAAAGTCATGACTAGTTTAGGTGATGTAATCATTTTTGCATTCTATTGTTCTGACACTCTGCTGACTAGGGTGTGTCAACGGCAATGCTTTGCAAGGTATACTTAGGATCAATGCAGACCATTTAGCTGGTGTAATTTTTGTTAGTAATTACAAGGTAAATGTTGATTCTTTGGTGGTCTACAATTCACCAGTAAATGATAGGTAACTTGGAATATTACAAAGCTGAAATTTGGAATTAGGGTATGAAAATTCAGAAGTTTTCATCCCCCAAAACTCAGAAGTTTTCATCAAAGAAACTGATCAATAAATGGAATGACCTTCAAGGAAAAGTAGTGTGGTCAAAATCTTTTATTTCAATGAGAAAACTAACTGCTGCAAAGTAGAAAGCCTATGATTTTTCTGCATGAATGCTTTTGTTATTTCCTCCTGAGATTTTAACTTTTCTCCTACATGCCTCATAACGGCCAATTTCAGCAAGCTTTAATTCTGTTTTTCTTTACTCACATGCTGCCTAACTGGCTGACATTTCCGGCATTTTCTGTTCTTGGTAAACTTGATTTCAGTAAACTTAACCTCATCAAAAATTCATCTATATTTTTACTTATGTCAGGTTCTATAGATCCATTGCCCCTGTATATGCCGATCTCTCTTGACTCTTGATCAGCATCTCAGTTTTAGACATTTTCACTCCTGGGTACATATTTTGCTGTGGTCTCATCCCACTCGATCTGTAATCTCCTCCTTGCCCTTAACAAACAAGAGCTGTGTTTACTTGCTTATTATGTCTGCATATTCGAAGTTTTATTCATTAAGTCTCTCTCGTACGCCACCTCTATTTCATCCTTTAATAAATCTCTTAATATCTGCCTTTGACCAAGCGTTTCATGTTTTATTTGATAACCACTTGTAAAGCAAATTGAGATGCTTTGCAATGTTAATAGTGCAATGTGAATGTAATTTGTTGTTCGATGAATGCATCTGAATGCTCCTTTCATCTATTATTTACCTAAAGATATTCAGTTGTCTCCAGCAATACTGAAATGAGCATAGATTAACTTTTATGGCAAATTACTGGAATAATTCAGGTGACGTTTCAGGGCTAGACACTACTGGTGACTGATGAAGTGTCCCGACCCACAACTTCACCTACCCAGGTCCTTCACAGATGCTGCCTGACCCATGGTGTCACTCCAGCACTTTGTATTTTATGCAAGATTCCAGCATGTGGTTCATTGTGTCCACCTTTTCAGAGCAGTTGAACAGATTCACCATCAACCAATCCGTGGCTTTCTAAGACCCCATGGAATTTTGCCTAATGGAAAGTTCAGACAGAATGTGTTTGGTGGCCCAAATAAATCTATTAATGACGTCCTGCTGTTCCTGATTTTCTTAGCTACAGACAACACTGGAAGCAATTCTTGTCTTACCATGCACCAAATAATATTATTCAGAAAAGTAATCTTGTCCTGCTAAATCTGCACTAGAAAGAAGCTGAATCAGCTCCAGCAACATGAATTAGGTTTTGTATTGTTGTTGTGGAAAATCAATGTCTTATATCTGACAGTTAACAAGCAATTATTCGGGCAATAATCATATTAATTCATTCAAGACCACCATAGTTTGCTTCAGCATACCTCTGCCACTTTTAAAACCATGCTAAGGATGACAAAGAATGTCAGTCTATATTAGCAGCCAAAAGGGAAGCCACTCACCCGGCCCTGTGTGGCCATCGCGGCGGCCAGCAGTAGGAGAGCGACCGCAAGGCGCTGCCCCATGTTCGTCTTGCCGGCAGTCATCTTCTTTGACTTTCTCTCTGCCACCGCGCTGCACCACGGGAGGAAGGTCAGGCACGGGGCAAACCAGGATGGGCACCAGTCCTCCCGGCGCTGCTGTGCAGGCACGCCGCCGCTGGACCTGGCAACCCTCCCCCAACTGCGCACGTGCGGATACCGGGCCCGGCAACCCTTCCCCAACTACACAGGCGCGGCTGCTGGGCCCAGCAAGTGGGAGCGCAGTGCGCTATAAAATTATTAAAGTTTATAAAGTGAATTACTTTAAAAATATAATTAAACCTGATACTGCACACCGCAGGCGAGTAAGGTGCCCCTAAAATTGTTGCGCTATTGTGTACCGTTTTGACTGTATTTCGGGAACAAACATACATTCATATATACAAGATGAGAGTTAGTAATATATATATATAGATGGCATTAAGATTTTTTGAGGCAAAGAAATTATGCAACATGCTGAATCTGAGGAAAATAAGAACGGTGACACGGGCTCGTTTGTGAAGGTGAGCATGTTCACCACCATCTCAGCATATGTATTGAGGCCGCAAAAATGTCAGCAAACATCTTACTGGACTTAACTCCAATTTTCTCCCACTTCTGAAGAGAAGCAGTACAACAAAAACATCTGCTGCTAATTCAGGAAATATGTATGTAATAAATATAATATGGATGTAAACAATCTATATACTAAAACTCTCGTTTGTTTGTTCCTGAACTACAGCCAAAACGGTACACGATAGCGCGACAATTTAAGGCCCACCTTATTCACCGTCATCCCTTTGGTGCTAATGGAAGACGTTTCATTGAAATTGGTGTTATATTTTTAACGTTATTCACATTTTAAAGTTATTCACATCTAGGGAGGGAGGGAGGGGGAGGAGGTAGGATAAAGGGGGTTAAGGGGAATGGAGTGGGGGGGGGAGATGGAGTGGGGAAGGAGGGGAGGGGGAGGAGGGAGGGAGGAAGGGGGAGAGGTGAGGGGGGTGGGGGGAGAGAGGGGAGGGGGAGGGGGGGAGCAGAGGGTGCTGTACCAATGCAGGAGAGGTTTGGGTCCAACAGGTCCACTTGGTCTAGTTTTATTTTAAAACATAATGAGAGACTATCTGCAAGATAGCAGACATCTTAAAGACCATCGCAACTAAAAGATAAGCTTAATTTTTTTTTGTTGTAATAATACCAAGATAATATAAAATGAAGTAGGTTTTTTTCATTTAGGGCCAGATTTAGTATTTTTAGTTTATTGTTGTCATGTAGTGAGATACGGTGAAAAGCTTGTTTTGCATGCTATCAAGTCAAATCCCACTATACATGATTACAATCAACTCGTCCTAGGCACCAATCCAGGTCCTAAGTTCATGTGATTTCTCTACAGTGCTCTTTGCATCGAAATAAGCATAGTTCAGCCCATCAGCATCACCATATTCCTTCACCTCTCCCAGCCTGTCCTTTGACACTTACTGTTCCTAACCTCTACCTTCCCATCACTCCTTTCAATTTCTGAAGCCTTTATCATTGAAGCATTGTTAAAGTAAACACTCAAAAAGGCAGATTAATGCTTTCATATCTACCCTTGAATCATAAAAGTATTTATGCAATCTATGCCCAATAACCTCATTATATGAAGCACCTGCTGTTTGGTGTGTGGAACTGTTGATATCTCTCAACCTCTGGGAATCTAATGTCTCCACAATCTCTGAAGCTACCTCTTTCAGAACCTCGGGGTGTAGTCCATCTGGTCCAGGTGATTTATCCATCTTCAGAGCTTTCAGCTTCCCAAGTATCTTCTCCTTAACAATAGCACCTTCACTAACCTCTGCTCCCTGACTCTCTTGAATTTCTGACATCTTAGTGGTGTCTTTCACTGTGGAGACTGAATCAAAAATCCTATTCAATTTGTGTGCCACTTTTTTATTCACCATTACTACTTCTCCAGTGTCATTCTCCAGCGGTCCAATGTCAATTCTTGCTTCTCTTTTACTCTTTATATATCTACAAAAAAAACTTTAGGTATCCTCTTTTATATTATTAGCGAGCTTACCTTCATATTTTATCTTTTCCTCCTTATTGCCTTTTTAATTGCCTTCAATTAGGTTTTGAAAACTTCCCAGTCCTCTAGCTTCCCGCTAATCATTGCAATATTATACGCCTTTTCTTTTACTTTTTAGCAACTTTTGACTTCACTTGTCAGCCACGGTCGCCTCATTCTCCCCTTAGAATCTTCCTAGCGTAATCATAAATATTCGTGTTTATGTTAATGAGTGTTCAATATGAGCAGGGTAATAAAAATGCTTATGATACCGGCAACTAATGTGTGAGTCTAGTTCTTCATTCTGCCGTCCGGAATACAACAAAGTAAGCGATGAGGATGGGATTGTATAGGATTTGAGACTTTTTTTTTCGGGTCGAGTTCCTCAAGCTAATATAGCCTTTGTACAGCTCAGTTTTAGGTGAATTGCTACATCAGAACAGACAGGAAATCAGGGTTGTTGAGTGGACTTTCCTCATCCTTTTTTTAAATAAAGAGACGGACAAGACGGACAGGCTATATCGGAAACCTTGGCACTTTCGACAAAAGTAGAAAGCTGTTCAGCTCCTATATGGAAAGAGCGAACATGTTCTTCACGGCAAACAATATAATGGAGATTAGCGGTGAAGGAGAGGTAGCGACTGCAACAAATAAGGCAGTTCGTGAACGCATGAAAGCGGTTCTGCTCATAGAGATCGGTCCTGAAGTGTACGGCGCACTCGTGAATCTCCTTGCACCCATAAAGGCAAAAGACGTGCCATTAAATGACATTATGAAGAAGTTGGAGGAGCACTTCAACCCAAAACCACTGGAAATTACAAAAAGCTATAAATTTGGCACTAGAAACCAGAAGCAGAATGAGACAATCAGTGAGTACATTGTTGCCTTGAAAAACTTAACTTTGCATTGTAACTTTGGAACCTTTCTCGAAAGCGCACTATGCGACAGATTTGTTTGTGGTCTAGTGGATGAACAAATTCAGTCCAAACTCATGAACACTCCAGATCTTACATTCGAGAAAGCATGCAAGATTGCTACAATGGAGATGGCATCAAAGAATGCTCGCGAGTTTCGTCCACCGCAGACTACAGTGGCTGTTTACAGTCACAAAGCAGTAGCTAGGGCCAAACCAAAGTATGGCGGGGTGCCGAGTTCAGCCAGTTGTTATCGTGGCAACGGTAATCACTCATCCCAATTTTGTCAGTTCAAAACAGCCAAGTGCTATAACTGCCAGAGGAAAGGCCATATTGCCTCAGCATGTTGGGCCAAGCTTAAAGCAAGAAACAAACAACCTGCGGGAAACAAGCGACAACACCAGAAAGGAGTTCGCAACTTGGAGATGAACCCAGATGGAAATGAACTTGGGTTGTACACCATTTATGCAACCGATTTTGATAAGCATACAACCAGCCAAGGCAAGGACTTTCAAACTAAACTATTGATTAATGAACAGTTACAGAATACAGAATACAGAGCCTTTATTTGTCATTCGGTACCGAGGTACCGAACGAAATTACGTTACCAGCAGTCACACAAAAAAAGAAACACAAGACACATAACCCCAACATAAACATCCATCACAGTGACTCCAAACACCCCCTCACTGTGATGGAGGCAACAAAACTTCCGCTCTCTTCCCCACGCCCAAGTCCCCGCGGCCGAGCCGCACCGGGCGCTGAAACATCCCGCCGCCGAGCCGGGCGATGGAAGGCCCCGCGGCCGTACCGTGCGCAGCTAAGTCCCGCAGCCGAGCCGCACCAGCGATGTAAAGTCCCGCGGCCGAGCCGCGACGGGCGATGTTAGCGGCCGCGGCCGCGCCGGGCGATGGAAGACCCCGCGGCCGAGCCGCACCAGTGATGTAAAGTCCCGCGGCCGAGCCGCGCCGGGCGATAGAAGGCCCCGCGGCCGAGCCGCACCTGGCGCTGAACCGTCCCGCGGCCGTACCGGGCGATGGAAGGCCCCGCGGCCGAGCCGCACCGGGCACTGTTAAGTCCAGCGGCCGAGCCGCACCGGGCGATAGAAGACCCCGCGGCAGAGCCGCACCAGTGATGTAAAGTCCAGCGGCCGAGCCGCGCCGGGCGATGGAAGGCCCCGCGGGCGATGGTAGGCCCCGCGTTTTTTTTCCAGCGCAAACGGAGATAGGACCCGGAAAAGGTCGCATATCCGTTGAGGAAGAGATTTTTAAAGGTTTCCACCACCCCCCACATATACACAGCTAAAGATAGACTATTTCGTACATCTTTAATTGATATTAATTAAATTTATATTAATTGATATGTGTATTGACACGGCAGCAGATTGTTCAGTCATGGGCAAAGACCTGTACGAAACAAAGTTCCCATAGACACCATTGTCTCAGAGTAAGGTCAAGCTGAGAACCTACTTGGGCGAAGTTTTGGAGACATGCGGACAAATGAACTGTAGAGTTCAGCTTAATGGTCAGTCAGTAACACTGTCCATCATAGTAGCCAGGTACAGGAATAAATCAACCCTCCTTGGAAAGGATTGGCTGAGTAGAATAAAGTTAGAATGGAAGAACATTTTCAGTGTTGATATGTCCAAATCACGTCTTGAAAAAGACATAAGCAAATATGCAGAAATAGTTGCCGACAGTTACACGGGAATAACGGGGTACTCTGCACACATTCGACCTAAACCAGATGTGAGACCTATGTATTGTCGACTAAGACCTGTACCATATGCGCTAAAGCAACAAGTGGAGGAGGAACTCGACACGTTGGAGCGGAATGGAGTACTCGTGAAGACAAACCAGAGCAACTGGGCAACGCCAATTGTGGCTGTACCCAAGGTCGACAAAACTGTTCGACTATGCTTATCTTATCTTATCTTACTACCCATTATGCCTCCTGGCATGTAGGGCAACAACGAAGGTCCTCCACTCCTGTCTGTTCTGGGCTAGTTTCTGGACATTACCCCAGGTCAATTCCATAGTTTTCATTTCCTCCTCTACAGTTCGACGCCATGTGGTTTTGGGTCTCCCTCTTTTCCTTTTCCCTTCTGGTGTCCAGTGCAGGGCTATTCTTGGGATGCTGTCTGGTTCTCTTCTCAGTATATGGCCAATCCAGTTCCAGCGCTTTCTCATGATGATGGTATCCATACTCTCTTGCTGGCATTGAGCAAGGAGATCTTGGTTGGATATGGTGTTTGGCCAAAATATTCTAAGGATTCTTCTCAGGTTCTTAGTATGGAAGACTGACAGCTGGTTGATGTCACTCGCTATCATTCTCCAGCATTCCGAGCCAGATAAGAGGGTGGAGAGGTCACAGCTCCCGTATATCTTCAGTTCGGTCTTGGTGCTGTATTGCTGGGACCTCCATACATTATTTAGCATTCTGAAAACATTCCTAGCCTTGTTTAGCCGGTTCTTAATGTCATTTTGTGCTCCGCCATCATATCTGACTTTACTCCTCAGTTATGGGAAGGTCATTTCCATTCACTTGAATTGGTAAGGGGTTTTGGATGTTTAGTGTCATTAATTCAGATTTTTTTCTGGTTTATCTTCAAGCCAATTTGTTGTGCAAAGTCACTAAGACGGGGGTTTTTTTCCTGCATGTGTTTGTGAGTGTGGGAGACCAGAGCTATGTCATCAGCAAAATCAAGATCTTCCAATGATGAGAAGCGGGTCCATCGTATGCCTCTTGCTTGATCTTCGGTTGTTTGATGCATCACCCAGTCAATAGCAATATTGAAGAGTAGCGCTGACATCACACACCCTTGTCCAACTCCTGTCTTCACCTGGAATGTGTGGTTACTATTCCCTACTCTGCAAGAGAAGTTGGCGTAAAAGCTCTTAATTAATTCGACTATGTGCTGTGGGATGCCATACATTCGTAATATGCCCCAGAGACTGTCCCGGTGGATGCTGTCAAATGCTTTCTCGAAATCAACAAAGTTGATGTATATCTGTCTCTGCCACTCTGTGCACTGTTCTATAATGTTTCGCAGGGCAAATATCTGGTCAATGCATCCCCTCCCACAACGAAATCCTGCCTGCTCTTTCCTGAGCTGTTTGTCTACTGCTTCTGAGGTACGTTGTATTATAATCTTTGCCAGAATCTTGTTTGGAATTGATAGAAGAGTGACCCCTCTCCAATTGTTACACTCTCTTAAGTTGCCTTTCTTTGGTATCCTAATGATGACTCCTGACCAGTCGTCAGGTATCTCCTTTCTTTCCCAAATAGCTGTGAAAAGTGGTACAAATACTTTGGCTGCAAGTTCTGGGTCCGCCTTAAACAATTCTGCATTGAGGTTATCTTGGCCTGGGGCTGTTCCACTTTTAAGGGACTTAATGACTATAACAATTTCCTCCTTAGTTGGTGATTCTGGGCTAATATCTAAGTCATCCTCTGCTTGTTGGGTGATAGCCTCTATTATGGGCGGTGTTCTATTCTATAGTTCATTAAAGTGTTCCACCCAGCGGGCTTCTTGTTCTGTTTCTGTTGTTAGGAGTCGGCCCATTTTGTCTACAATTGGTGTCTCAGTGGTTTGACGATGTTTGCCACAGATTATTTTGGTTATCTTGTAGACCTTCTCTTGCTCTCCTTTCTTATTTGCATCTTCCGCTTGATTGGCTAGATCGTCCAGGTATGCCTGTTTGTCAGCTCTGGCTTTCCTCTGAACTGCTTTGTTTGCTTCTTGAGATTGCGTCTTGTATCTTTCTTGCAGCCGTTTGGATTTTGTTTCATTTATTTGCTTCTTTAATTTTCTCCTATTTTTAATGGTTTGCCATGTGTCTTCAGTTATCCATTCCTTCTTTATCTTCTGCTTGAACTCCAGGCAGGCTTCACAGGTTTTCACATAAGCTATTTTGGTTTGTTCCCACATAGTATTAATATTAATATTATTGGCATTTGACTCTGTGTGATCATTCATATCTACCTACTAGTGCCTGAAACCTGTTCCTTAATTGTAGCACGAAAGAACTTTTCACTTTTGGGACATGTAGTTTCTCAACGACATATTGTTGCCTGCCTGTCTTTTTGCTCCCTGTTTTCCTCAGTTTAACTTTGAGAACAGCCAGGACAAGGTGATGGTCGCTACCAACATCAGCTCCCCGTTTAACCTTAACATCAAGTAATCAGCGTCTCCATGTGCCGTTTATCATCAGGTGGTCTATCTGGTTCTTATCCCTTCCATTTGGAGAGTACCATGTTAGTTTGTGGATGTCTCTGTGCAGAAAGAGGGTCCCTCCAATTACTAGATTGTAATTGGTGCAGAGTTCTATTAGGCTCTCACCGTTCTCATTTATAAAACCACAGCCCTCTTTGCCCATGGCTCTGCCCTGGTCTGTGTTGTTGTTTCCAACCTTTGCATTTTAGGTCCCCCATCACAATCTTCATGTCATGTCTTGGTGTGTTTTCTAACTCAGCCTGTAGTTGCTCAAAGAATTCATCCTTAACACTATCATCACTATTGTTTATACAACACTGGGTGCTGGTTGTATTAATTTGCTTCCCCTTCATTCTGATTTTCATGAGTCTACTATTGACAGGTTTCCACTCTATCAAACTATTTTCTACTCCTTTCTTTGAAAGGATGGCTACTCCTCTATGATTCTTGTCATCCCTTCCTGAGTACAACTGTCTCCCCTGTGCTGGTCCTAAGTCTCCCTGATCCCGTCCACCTGGTTTCGCTTACTCCAAGAATGTCTAGGTTGTAGCGTCTCATCTCTGATGTCACTTGTGCTAGTTTCCCTGTGTCGTACATTGTTCGTACATTCCAAAATCCTACCTAGTCTTATGTTTGGCATTAAGAACTTCCACCTTCCTGCCAGTGGCTTCCTTTCGGCTTTCGCCATTGACATTCATCCTGGTGTCTGTCGATAGCCCTGGAAGTCCGTCACGCCCAGTAGTGTTGATTCCTTCAGTTGCTGTTACCGTAACATATTTGTTTTACGAGGCGGGGTTGTTAGCCCTGTGCTCAACCCCCAACCTGGAGGACCAGTGGATCGCTCTTCATCTCGTCTCTACCCTTCGACCTGGCCAGCATGGGAAACCCTAACAGGAGACGAATCTCCCGCTAGCATAGCTCTAGGGGTCACTGAGACACACAAGCTCCCCGACCACAACAAGGTTGCAATCCAACGGGGAGGTTCGACTATGTGGTGACTACAAATTCACAATTAACCAAGCCATTGACGACAAATAATACTCGTTACCAACCTCGCAAGATCTGTACGCAGAACTTAGCGGAGCAAGGGTCTTCATTAAACTGGATTTGTCTCACCCTTACGCCCAACTCAATATCCACCAGGAAAGTCAGCAGTACTTGACTATCAACACACATAAAGGCTTGTATTCATATACAAAGCTGCCCTATGGCGTGAAATCCTCCCTGAAAACTTTCCAGTCTGTCATGGACAAAATGTTGCAAGGCATTCTGCACTGTGTGTGCAACCAGGATGACCTACTCATATTCACAGAGGGCATGGAAGAACATCTGGAAATCCTTGAGCAAGTCCTCATACGACTGCCACAACGTCAAACTGCGACAAAGTAAATGTGCATTTGCGCAGTCAGAGGTGGTCTACCTTGGACTCAAAGTAGATGCCAACGGACTGCGCCCTGCGAAGGCGAAAGTTGAAGCAATAATGAATGCTCCAAAACCCAACAATGTGTCAGAGCTACGATCATTCCTTGGCATGGTGCAGTTCTATGCACGATTTCTTCCAGATTTAGCAACCATGATTTAGCCACTACATCATTTGCTACAAAAAGATGGGAAATAAATGTGGGTAAAGGAACAGCAACGTGCATATGACATCTGCAAGAAAAACTTGACAGGTGACAAACTCCTTGTTCACTATGACACTTGCTGAGATGAAACTTGCTTGTGATGCTTCAAGTTATGGTGTAGGTGCAGTGATCTGCCACGTAATGGATGATGGACAGGAAAAGCCTATTGCTTTTGCGTCCCACACCCTATCACCGAGTGAACACAATTATGCACAGATAGAAAAGGAAGCACTCCGCATCATGTTCTGAATCAAGAAATTCCACCAGTTTCTTCTCAGCAGACCATTCACTCTAGTGACTGATCACAAGCCACTACTGGTGATATTTGGTCCCAAGTCAGCGATACCTTCCATGGCAGCATCAAGGATGCAGCACTGGGAAATTCTGCTGTCCCAGTATGACTACAAGGTTGAGGACAGAAGCTCCAAGTGCAACGCAGTTACAGATGCGTTGTTCCGGCTGCCCCATGAGAACTCTTGACATGGGAAGCGAGAACTCAATCTACACACTTCAAGTTGTAGATGAAGATTTTCTAGTGACTGCAACAGAAATTGCAGCAGAAACAGAGAAAGACACTGCTGAAGAGTGTCTATGAACAGACATTGAACAGTTGGACTGAAATCGATAGTGGATTGAACTCAGAACTGAAGCCTTTCCATAATCAACGCCATGAATTATGAGCAGGAATGCATTAAGTGGGGTTACAGAGTGGTTGTACCAGAGTCTTTGAGAAACAAGATTATGGATGAACTCCATGCCGAACATCCTGGCATAGTAAGCATGATGTCAATTGCCAGAAGTTTTGTGTATTGGCCTGGTATTGACAGTGACATCAAGTCACTGGTGAGTAAATGTAGCGTGTGCTAAAATTGCCAGAGTAAACTACCAAAAACAGGGTCTGCAACCCTGGTTATGCCCAAGTCGACCTTTTCAGAGAGTTCACGTAGATTTTTGTGAAAAGGGTAATGATCGCTTTCTGGTACTAGTAGATAGTCATTCCAAATGGATTGAGGTTAAGCATATGGGGTCAAGCACTACTGCTGAATGTACCATAGATGATTTGAGATCAATTTTTGCATGCCATAGTTTGCCAGAAGAACCTGTTTCTGATAACAGGCCTCAGTTTCGTTCAGAACGGTTCAGAGTTCATACAGCGGAATGGTGTAAAACACACACTTGTTCCCCCATACCATCCAGCCTTCAATGGGGTGGCGGAAAGGTCTGTTAGACTTGTCAAAGATGCTCTCAAGAAACAGGCTTTGCAGGGTAGTTCAAAGCTCAGCATGAAGCATCCTTTGGCTAGTTTCTTGCTGAAGTACAGAACCACACCACACACAACAACGGGTTACTCACCTGCAGAACTGTTGATGAAGAGAAGGTTAAGAATACGCCTAAGTTTAGTTCAACCCAATTTGGCCTTGAGAGTTGAGCAAAAACAGTTAAGTCAAAAACGCCACTTTGACTCCCACAAAAAGGAGAGGAACTTCAAGTTAGATGAGCAAGTTTGTGTTCTCAGTCCTCCCAACAAGTCCAGTCGAGACAAATGGGATGTTGGGAAAATAGTGGAATGTGTGGAACAAAAAGATACTGAGTTGAAGTTGGAGATAAGATCAAAAGTGTTCATGCTGATCAAATGATTCTTGCCAAAGATGAACCAAAAACTGAGCATGAATTCCTAATCCCTGAGTATTTATCTGAAAGTGAGTTTGAAAAGACCACTGTGGTTGAAACACAAAATTCAGTTAGTACAGACAAAGAAACAGATTCCTCTGGTCAAAGTGTACTAAAACAGAGCCAAACAGTTGAGTCACCTAAACCTGTTACATCTGTTGCTGTTAGACGATCAGGCAGGATCCGTAAACCAGTAGTTAAGTTAGATTTGTAAGTTAGATAACTCAACGCACAAGTAAAACAAAAATGTGTAGATATGCAAAATAAATATTATGTCTGTCATTTAAAATTTTATAAATACAGGATAAACAATACTGGTTTAAATCAAGTATCACAACAACAAAATTGTAACCGAGTACTTAGATTTAATACTTTAAAAAAAAAGGAGAGCAGTGTAACGTATTCATACATATTCACGTTTTATGTTAATGAGTGTTCAATATAAGCAGGGATTGCTGGGTAATAAAAAGGCTCGTGATATCGGCAACTAATGTGTGAGTCTAGCTCTTCATTCTGCCGTCCGGAATATAACACACTTTGGGATAAAAAGATCCTGCTTCCTCTGAAATACTCCAAGAAACTCCTGCCATTGCTGCTCCATTGTCATTTCTGCTCCATTGTCATTTCTGCTGGGATCCCTTTCCAAGCAATTTCAACCAGCTCCTCCCGTTATACCTCTGTAATTCCCTTTACTCACTTTAAACCAACACTTCTGATTTTAACTTCTCCCTTTCAAACTGCAGTTTGAATTTTATCATATTACTAGACGACCCATGGATTCTTTGTTGAACTAAATTAAGGTGCATGTTGCAATCAAAACCGCTTGAACAATTGGTTGGGCAGAAAGCAGCCAAAACGGTACACAATCGCGCAACAATTTGAACAAAACATGACCCGTGGACCCATTGGGTTCCCGTTGTGATAGCCCTGGGGCCAGGAGCAGGCGAGGGGGGAGAGGAAAGGGGAGAGGGAGCCACTCACCCCAGCCCTGGGCGGCCATCGCGGCAGCCAGCAGCAGGAGAGCGGCTGCAAGGCGCTGCCCCATGTTCGTCCTACCGGCGGCCATCTTCTTTGACCTTCTCCCTGCCACCGCGCTGCAGCATGGAAAGAAGGTCAGGTGCGGGGCATGCCAGGACGGGTGCCGTTCGTCCCGACGCTGGGCCTGACAACCCTCCCCCAACTGCGCATATGCGGATACCGGGCCCGGCAACCCACCCCAACTGCGCAGGCACGGCTGCCGGGCCCAGTCACAGTCTAAAGTTTATTAAAGTTTATTAAATAAATTACTTTTAAAATATAACAAAACTTTATACTGCACACCGCAAGCGAATGATGAGTAAGGAGGCCCTAACATTGTTGCACTGTCGTGTACCGTTTTAGCTGTATTTTGGGAACATAGATACATATCCCCCACTCCCTCCTCCCCCCTCCACTCTCCCCCCCTCTCCTCCCCATCCCTCCACCCCCCACCCCTCTTCCCTACGCTCCTCCCCCCCTCCTGCTCTGAAACCATAGTGTATTTCTCTGCTCCCACAGAGGAGAGATAAGATCACAGTTGACATATCCATACTCATGTGGGAGGGCAATCGGTTTAGAGGTGCCATCTAAGAGGGTGATTTACAGACTTGCAGCATGGATGTTTTGTTTGCAGAAACATCTCTGGCTATTCATGCATTGGATCGTTTTGTCTATGAATAACAGCAAACTGCATTTCTCTGAGGAAAGCAACTTTCTACTCACAGGTGGCTGGAATTCAAATTCCAATCACAGTACTCAATTTGAACAGCAATCTGCAGAGGTGATATTTTCCTGTTCAGTGAGATTGACATGGTAATTATGGGTGGTATCTAGCTGTTTCTGAAGAGGTTCCATCAGCTACTTGGTAGCTGTTTCCAGAACTGAAATAGTGCAACCTTGCATACAAGCAATAAGTAATTAAATGCCCAATACCTATGCACCATGGCAGCTACACCTCACCCGGTATGTATGGAGTGTCATTGACCCTTGTCACTGAAGGATGATCTTCTGGTTTCTCATGACATCTTGTGAGATGTGGGAGATGAACTCCACCATGTTTCTTGTCATCTCCTGCATTAGGTCAGTCAGCCGCACCCACTTTAGTATTCTTCCTCAGAGTGATCTCGTGAAAGTCTATCAGTTTTAGCCCTGACTTCTCTGGAGCAGAAAGGGTGCGTGAAACAATCCCCCCAACCTCCAGTGAGCCCACAAATCTGATTCTCTACACATCCTGTCTGTTTGCAGCCCTCTGGTGCCAGATTGCCCTCCCCATACAATATTCCCCTTTTAGGTAGCCTTTTCTTCCCTCACTCCACAAATATTTGATGTGTTCCTAAAGAGTATTAGGCAGAAGACGTGCTCATCTTGAGTGTCATTATACTCCTGCACTACTTCCTCCTGCTCCTTCTGACAGCTTCTCTTCCATTTTCGCATCTCCTCCATTTCTTCGAAACCTGGAGACAAGAGAGTGGCACACAATAAGCAGCAACATTGAAACAGCACACATGCTGGTATAGTTATTTATATCAAATCAACATGAAGTAGACACATTTGTGAAAGTTTTAACGTGAATGGTCTGCAGATTTAGTAGCCAGTGTTCACAACTGTGTTCGGCCCTCAATTACACCTTTGCTCATGAGGAAAAGAAGCCTCTCCTCCAACCTGAGGGGATCAGCTCTCCCATTCGGGTAGCCTCCCTCCTATTTTTGGTAGTCTTCATCTAAAATAAGAAGATAAAGCATCAGGCCAATGGCAGTTTATGATTCCTAGGTTTATAGGGTGGATCCTTGTTAAAGTGGGGACGTGGGGTTTAACCTGTGTGGAAGAGTGGATTGTGAGAGTGTTTTGGACTAATCTGTAGGTGCCAATGAATGGCAATGCTAATGAGCAATACTTATTGTCTATGGCACACAATGATAGACCTATTAAAGTCATTTTTCTTCCTACATTAGCCTGTTATATGGCGAGTGCAACTTCTGGACTCAGCGGCCATTTCTTGCCAAATTATTCTAATGACATCCCTAGCAGGTCTTTTGGGCTCCACTTAATTCAGTGGATACCTTTCTTGACGTGTATCTCCCTAACCAACTTGACATTGTTTCTCTCGGAGGATTTCGGGGGGGTGGGGGGGGGGTTCTTCTCTGGCCCTGCAGTCTCTCTTCTTCCATGGTAGCTATTTTCTGCAATGCTACTATACAGTATTGCTGTTAAGAGGAGCAAGCATTTAAGGACAGAAACCTTGCAGTGATTACTATGCCACAAACTGCTGGCAGCTGAATGAAAATTCACAGCTTTTCTGTCGGGACCCTTGCTGCTTGACATTTAATGCAGTGCTAATGTCAAAAACAAGAAGCACTGTTCCACGCCTACTTTAGCCAATATCGTGTTTTCGTTTCACAAGGACCTGATTTGGCACAGGCAAACTACATCACAATGTATTCACACTTCAAAAATGATGAAAAACAATTTCTAGATAATTGTGCCTCACAAATCATTTGCTGATAATGACTGTGAACAGTTTTTAAAAAATCAGCATTCATGTGAAAAGAACTTGGACCTTCTGTAAATGATCTGAGGAACAGAACAACTTCCAAAAATAGTTTCCTATTTCTTCATAATTCACCATTCCTGATGACCATGATCCTTTCAACCTGTTTTAAAATATCAGCTGTCTGTAGAAATCACCTCAAGGCAGTCCCAAAGGCAGTCATTAAAGACAAGTTTCAGTACTTCATTATATTTTATAGAAATGCTCAACAAGATATATGGTTTTGGAAATTCTGAAAGATAGTTCATAAACTTCTTAGTACATTGCATAAAATGAAGTTCTGTGAATCAATGTAAATCGATCCTTACTTTGTAGGTAATGCAAAAATTCCTTTGACTGAGTATTTGGATATAATGAGACTGAAAGTTAGGAACTTAATGAAGTGTCTTGTATTAAAGTATTCATATATTCAGAATAATTCTGTTTGAGCTTTTGGATGGAACCAAAGCCTTATTCTTTGTGCAAAATCATAATTACAGCACAACCCTGTGGCCAAAGGTTCTCTTTAACACTATAGACATATTTCAATTTCAAATCAGCTACTTTTATAATAAATTAATATTTGCTAAAATATTACATTCACTTTTTCATGTGTATCTTTATAGTTTAACTGACTTTTCAATATGTTCTTATCATTGTACCTTTGATCATGTTCTTTTGTAACATTATAAATAATATAGATATAAAGTTTGCTTTATTAAGTAAGTTTTTCTAGAAAATTAACCAGTTAAAATTGTTGAACTTCATTTTCTTGCAGTTTTATTGGCAAAGTCTCCCAGCTAAATAAAAAATAATTAGCTATTCCCAGTGTTGCTGAAGTCCACAGCCAAGTAAGGCAGGTCAGTCAGTGCATCCCAGTTTCTGACATTTCAAATTACCTGAATAATACCTGCAGCAATCTCCAGACCTAATTAACACTCCATGCAATTATGGCCGGGTCTAAATGTACAACTTGTTTGAAGGAGCTTGAGATGGCTTAGATTTTTTTTCAGAAAACCCAGCATTCCTCTCTGACTTCTTATGTAAAATTGTTGTGTCTTCCGATATTTTTGTCTTGGCGGAATAAGATCTTTCCATCAAATAATCAATGCACTGCCGAATGAGTTCATTTTAATGCACTCAATCATGCCTCTAATGTTCATTGCTTACGGGCGTAGGCATCAGTAATGCAGGAATGTTATATAGTTTCAGTTTGGCCATTTCATAAAATATTCATGGAATCAAAAATGTGCATCAAAATAGCGGCTGGGTGAATTACATTTATGTGGTTGCTGTTATGGCAGCAAATGGTTGCCCCTGTCAGTGTCAATAATTTGTAGGTATTTTTAACAGTTCAAAATTAAACTGCATATAACCTTTATTTTACATATTATTAAATTGTTTAATATTTGCATGATGAAGAGTTGTTTTAGTTACAAAAGAAAAATGCATGCAAATGATGCCTCAGAATTTTATATCCATTAATATAAACATTTTAATGGCGGCTGTTGAAACATATTGATGTTCCTTCTACTAGGTTTTGATGATGTTTATCTGCCTCACATCCTGAATTTAGTCTTTCCACAGTTGATCTTTATATGTCAATTGATTCAAGCCTTTACCATAAATTATACTTATTTCAGGAAATGCACCTACAATGTATCAGAATCAGCTCGTATTTTTTAAGTCTACAGTTTACAAGCTTAAATATGGTGGTTGAGCTTTCTGCGCCTTTGTTTGTCAGTTGTGATGTTTGTCCTGTTATGATGATATGGAGAGAATTCTTCACAGAAAATCTTGCTCGTTTATTTTCAGTCTTGGTTATGAAATTTCAGTATCAATTAAAAGAATTATAGTTTCTCAGTTTTTGCATTTTTTTAAAATATCTAAGTATAGCATTTATTGATGTGATGAATATTGTGGTGGATACCAAATAACCACATTAATACTCAATTCTCTTGACATGGACAATTGGGTCATTTAGGATGATGAATAAGAATCAAAATGTTTCTTCATATAGTTGATATTTTTTTTATAATGCAATTTATCTGAAAGAGCTGAAATGAAACCCGAAGAGATTTTATTTTCCTTTGTTAAATAAAGGAATTAACATATTGAGTACCAGTGACCACCATACAATGAAATCATTACATTAAGTAGCCTGTAATTTAAGTTGCTTATTTTGCATTGACGTGCACTGAAAAAACTAGACATTCATATAAAATGGCAGAGTAAGTGCACCCATAAAGCCCTATACAAACACTGCTTGTAATAAAAACTTGGAATAACTGCCACTTTAAAATTATGGACAAGGACAATAACAATAGCAACAGCTAAAATCTTCCATTGCTGTGCAGGTATTTACCTCTCTATCCATGCAGAAATTCAAACTCCAGTACGTCCGGAAAGGCTGAACATCTGGATAGCATATTGCTTTGGATTTCCTGATTATGCTCAGATGTTGGGATTTCTCTGATTGCCGAGTGAAAGGGAGAAACAATCTACAGTTTCCCAACATTTTATACTGGGAAACTATTTCAATGAATTAGTGTCAAATGTGACCAATCTTGGAACAATAAACGCTTCCATTGAATAGAAAAGACTGGTTTAAGGAAGAGGGCGAATATAGATTATTTGCCATGCTTTTCCTTTAATAGGGTTAATTTAAATTGATTTAACTCAAATATTTTCTATTAAACGATTTACTTTAGTTTACTTTAGTTTAAAGAAACAGCGTGGAAACAGGCCCTTCAGCCCATCGAGTCCACGCGGATCATGATCACCCGTGTACAGAAAATAGACTATCGTCTGATGTCAATTCTAAACCTACCGACTCCTACAACTATCTAGATTACACGTCTTTCCACCCTCCTTCCTGCAAAGACCATCCCCAACTCCCAATTCCTTCGTCTGTGCTGCATCTGCGCCCAAGATGAGGTGTTTCATACCAGGACATCCGAGATGTCCTCATTCTTTAGGGAACAGGGATTCCCTTCTTCGATCATAGATGAGGCCCTCACACATGTCTCCACAACTCTGCTCTTGCTCCCTCTCCCCCTAGTCACAACAGGGACAGAGTCCCCCTAGTCACAAGTTATAGGAGTAGAATTAGACCATTGAGTCTACTCCGTCATTCAATAATGGCTGATCTCTGGCTTGTAATCCCATTTTCCTGCCTTCTCCCCATAACCCTTGACACCCGTTCTAATCAAGAATTTGTCTATCTTTGCCTTAAAAATATCCACTGACGGCCTTCACAGCCCTCTGTGGCAATGAGTTCCACAGATTAACTACCGTCTGACTAAAGAAGTTCCTCTTCACCTCCTTCCTAAAAGAGCATCCTTTAATTCTGAGCCTATGACCTCTGGTCCTAGACTTCCCCACCAGTGGAAACATCCTTTCCACATCCACTATCTACGCCTTTCATTATTCTGTAAGTTTCAATGAGGTCCCCCCTCAACCTTCTAAACTCCAGCGAGTAGAGAGAGGCCCAGTGTTGTCCAACGCTCATCATATGCTAACCCATTTATTCCTGGAATCATTCTTGTAAACCTCTTCTGGACCCACTCCAGAGCCAACACATCCTCAGATATGGGGCCCAAATTTGCTCACAGTACTTCAAATGCGGCCTGACCAGCGTCTGACAGCCTCAGTATTACATCTCTTTTTGCCTTTCATCCCATGAGCCATCGTATACAAAACATAATCCTCTGACATTTTCGCCATCTCCAACATAATCTCATCACTAGTCACTTCTTCCTATCTGCACCCCTTTCCGCCTTCCACTGAGACCATTCCCTGGTTAACTCATCCCTTCCCAACCAAAACATTCCCTCCCCAGGTACCTTCCCCTTGCAGGTGATGCAACACCTCATATTTTGCTTGTGCAGCTTACAACCCTGGTAAAAATATTGATTTATTTAACTTCAAGTAACCCTTGCATCCCCTCTCTCACCGTCCCTCCCCAACCCGAGTCATTGTATTAGCTTCAAAATCGTCTTGTTGAGTCTTGTTGTCACCAAACCCACAGCTAACAATGGCCCGTTTCCTTTATTAACATTACATTTTTGCATATCCTTTATATGTTCTTTATCTCTCCACGTCACCGTCTATATCTCTCATTTCTCTTTCCCTTGACTCTGTCTGAAGAAGGGTCTTGACCCGAAACGTCATCTATTCCTTTTCCCCAGAGATGCTGTCGGACCGGCTGAGTTATTCCAGGTTTTTATGTCTACGGTTTAAACCAGCATCTGCAGTTCCTTCCTACATACTAGTTTTATTTTACACACCAGGGACAATTTACAGAGACCAATTAACCTGCAAGCCTGCACGTCTTTGGAATATGGTGGAAACCAGAGCACCTGGAGAAAACGCACGCAGTGACATGGAGAATGTATACACTCTGTACAGACAGCACCCATAATCAGGATTGAACCCAGGTCTCTGGCGCTGTAAGGCAGCAACTCTACTGCTGTGCCACTGAGCTGCCCTAAACTTATTAAATGATTTATGGCATTTATTAATTGATGCCATTAAAATTATATCATCATTATTTTATTTAAATCATGCTGTTTGCAAATGTTTTCCCTATTGGCTTTAACCGTTTGCTCAGCCTGGATACTGAATTAACCAGTTTTCAATACATGATTTGTGCTGTGCAAGACCTCACTAATCAGGTCTGTGTTGCTGCACCTACCTGGTTAAAGTACAAACATAAGAGCAAATTTAATAAGCAAGGTATTAGCAAGATCATGTGGCTCACCGGTTTACGAAGGTTTGGGGCAGTATTAGACTATATACAGAGGTGCCTTTTTGTTTCAT
The DNA here is from genome assembly GCF_053455715.1 of Rhinoraja longicauda. Classification (NCBI taxonomy): domain Eukaryota; kingdom Metazoa; phylum Chordata; class Chondrichthyes; order Rajiformes; family Arhynchobatidae; genus Rhinoraja; species Rhinoraja longicauda. The sequence continues at coordinate 125,135,796 of NC_135953.1, forward strand.
GTCGTGACCCACATCCCATATCTACCTGTATTTATAACATATTGTGTAAAAATATTATAGAAATTATATCTGAAACTCGTCAAGAACAAAACCTGCACATATTTTTAAAATATGGAAAAAAACTCAAATCTTGACAATTTTCCGAGTAATAATTGTCCAATCAAAGCACGTTTGTCATTGAGTCAGACGCCAATTAAACAATCACGCGCTTTGTTTCAGGCTAGCTAGGCAGGGAGCCCACAGGTTAGGGGCTAGTAATCTTGCAGCAAGCAGGGTGGCATGGTGGCATAGCAGTAGAGTTGCTGCCTTACAGCACTTGCACTGCCAGAGACCCAGGTTCAATCCCGACTACAGGTACTGTCTGTACGGGGTTTGTACATTCTCCCCGTGACCTGCGTAGGTTTTCTCTGAGATCCTTGGTTCCTTCTCACACTCCAAAGACGTACAGGTTTGTAGGTTAATTGGCTTGGTATAAATGTAAATTGTCCCTAGTGTGTGTAGGATAGTGTTAATGGTTTGGTATAATTATAAATGTAAATTGTCTCTCGTGTGTGTAGCATGGTGTTGAGGAGCGGGGATCGCTGGTCGGTGCGGACTCGGTGGGCCGAAGAGTCTGTATCCACACTGTATCTCTAAACTAAACTAAACTAAACTAAAGCAAGCAACTCCCCTCCTAACTCCTCAAAACCTGTCCCCATTGACAAAGCTCAAGTCAGGAGTGTGATGGAATACTCTCCATTTGTCCAGATGAGCACATCTTCAACAATACTCAAGAGCCTTAATACCAAACAGGACACAGTGGTTCTCTTAATTGACACCCATTCACATTCATCCACTCACCCCACCCCTGACACAGAGTGGCAGCAGATTGCACCATCTACAGGATGCTCTGGAGCAAGTCATTTAAACTCTTGAGGAGGCACCTTCCAAATCCATAAGAAGGACAAGGGTAGCCAAAGAATGGGGGCACCACCACCTGGAAGTTGCCCTGCTAGCCAGACACCATCCCCACTTGGAAACGTGTCGCTATTCCTTCACTATTGATGGGTCAAAGTTCTGGAACTCACTCACTCATGAAAAACACAAGGATTGCAGCGATTCAAGAAGGCAGCTCACCTGCACCTTCTCAAGAGCATCTAGAGATGAGTAATTCAATGCTGGCACAGCCTGTGATGCTCACATCCCTTGAATGAATGTTTTAAATAAAGAGTGCATTCACCAATTCCAATTTAAGAATGCAAATTCACAGATTAAGAAGTTCTGTCAAATTTAGTTTTCATATCAACACAAACAGAATATCTCTGCAGTAAATCCTGGCTAAACCCTGCAGTACGTGTTCAGAATTCTCTCTCTGAGCCCCCGGAAAGCCGCGGAGAAGCCGGGACCGGAACAGGCCAGAGCGGGGTCTCGCGGATTGACAAAGCCCGCGGCTGACTTTTTCTAACTAACTTAATTAATTAGTGTGCAACCTTTTGCACTGACGAGTTATGAATTCCTTATCAATGATTTTTTATCTAAATCTGTGCCAAATTTTAAGTAGATACCAGAGATGGGCCACGAACATCAAAATCTAGACACATTGTCGATGTTCAGAGCAAAATAGAACATAGAATTACTAAAGCTTTGTTTGATATTTATCAGCAGTTTTATTTCTGCAGTATAGGTAGATTTGACAGGAATATTTGTTTTATGTTGGATATCTGATGTACAAAAGATCTGGATAATTACTGGTTCTCAAATCATGCAATGGTCAGAAAATTGAGCAACAAATATCACAGATTATACTTGGAATAGAATGTGATCTTCGTTCCAAAGAGAGTTTTTTTCTGGAACGGGGCTGCAGCAAGGAAGTTCTAAAGTAATACAGTTTTTGTATTCTATTCAAGAAACGTAGAAAAGCAATGGAAGATAAATTCCAGGCAGAGAAAAAAACTGAATTGTCTTTATTTAAATATAAATTGGAACTTAATAAGAGAAGATACAAAGTGCTAGAGTAACTCAGCAGGTCAGGCAGCATCTCTGGAAGACATGGATAGGTGACATTTTGGATAGGAACCCTTCTTCAGACTGATTGTAGAAGGAGGGAAAAAGCCAGAAGAGAGATGGGGTGGGACAAAGCGTGTGTTATGTGACACTTGTAATCACAAGTATTCATCATTGCACGTCAGAAATGTTTAAGTGTCCAAAAGAACTAACGGATCTCCATCTTTTACATAAAGAATATGGAATAAATTCAGTACAAGATCTGTAATTATTTGATTCTGAAAGAAGATTCAACTTCCATGAATGTGCAAGGAAAAAAATTGCTTCCATTCTATAGTACTAAAACATGCACATCAGAAGAAATTTACATTCTCCACAGTAAGAAGCAGGAGGGCAGATTATTAATGAGTCACTAACATAGGAGTTGTGACAAATAAGAACAAGAAATAAACATACTTCAAATACATTTCATGAAGTATTTAATTGAGAGGACACCAATGACAAACAACCAAAATTAAACATAAGTTGGGTGTCAGGATTTTGATGTTCGCAAAGCAGTGCCTTAGGACGATTTAAACCATTAAATGTCAAGCAACAAACCCCAAGCATTTAGTGATTCAAGGGTTCAGATTTGTAAATTACTGATGATCTTATTAATGGAATCAATCGTCTCTGATGAAATGTCAGAAGTTTAAATGTAGTTCTATATTGAAAAAAGGGACCAGACAATGCTCGGCAGCTGCATCAATCTCATGTCAATAATTAAAACAAGTTATTGTAGGTCTTTAAATATACATTAATGTTGTCAGTGGTTGAGAATTCTGAATATGTAGGTCAACTTACTTTCCTATCCATTCTAGTAATTGGTAGAAATCACTTGTAAAGTGTGTGCAAGCTGTGACACATAAAACTATAGCACCAGAATGGGGAGCAAACAATTAGAAAAGGAGCAGTAATTGGCTTGTTCGCTTGGCTCTTAGGTAATTTCCTTTAAATTCTTTTTAGCATACTTTGAAAATAAATTGTAAAGCATGACTGGTGCAAGCAGCCAAATAAGGTAGCAAGACATATAAAAAGAGAGATGTGGTTTTTATTATCTGATGATTCAACGGTGGCGGCACGGTAGCGCAGCGGTAGAGTTGCTGCTTTACAGCGAATGCAGCGCCGGAGACTCAGGTTCGATCCTGACTACGGGTGCTGCACTGTAAGGAGTTTGTACGTTCTCCCCGTGACCTGCGTGGGTTTTCTCCGAGATCTTCGGTTTCCTCCCACACTCCAAAGACGTACAGGTATGTAGGTTAATTGGCTGGGTAAATGTAAAAAATTGTCCCTAGTGGGTGTAGGATAATGTTAATGTGCGGGGATCGCTGGGCGGCACGGACTTGGAGGGCCGAAAAGGCCTGTTTCCGGCTGTATATATATGATGATATGATGATGAAGGGTTAACATTTTAAAGTTTGGGCATCAGTATTATGGGAGTCTCAATGCAAAGTGTGGTTATGATCCAAATAAGATACCTAAGCATGTTACCTAAGCATATAGGAAGGACACATATTTGAATCTAAAGCCAAATGATGTAATGCACTTTGGCTTTTAATAAAGTGTTAGATGAAAAAATAGTTTATAATTTAAGAAGTATTTATCAAGAGTTCACAAATGAGTAAAAGAAAGGAAGCAGGAGACATAAGACATATACATGGATATACATGAAGAGGTCCATAGATCGGATAGGTTTAGAAGAATATGAGCCAAACACAGGAAGGTATCACAAAATGCTGGAGTAACTCAGCAGGTCAGGCAGCATTTAGGAGAGAGGGAATGGGTGACGTTTCGGGTCGAGACCCTTCTTCAGACTGATGTCAGGGGGGCGGGACAAAGAAAGGATATAGGTGGAGACAGGAAGACTGGGAGAACTGGGAAGGGGAAGGGGGGAGGGGGGGAGGGGGGGAAAGAGAGACAGAGGAACTATCTAAAGTTGGAGAAGTCAATGTTCATACCGTTGGGCTGCAAGCTGCCCAAGTGAAATATGAGGTGCTGTTCCTCCAATTTCCGGTGGGCCTCACTATAGCACTGGAGGAGGCACATGATAGAAAGGTCAGACTGGGAGGGGGAGTTGAAGTGCTCAGCCACCGGGAGATCAGGTTGGTTAAGGCGGACTGAGCGAAGGTGTTGAGCGAAACGATCGCCAAGCCTGCGTTTGGTGTCGCCGATGTAGAGAACTCACCGATGTCAAACACTGCGGCGTACCTGCAGTCCGTCTGTCTTTGTGTTTTTATGTCGTTTTTTTGGCTTGATTGTAGTGTAAATGTGATGTAGTTTTTTGGGGTTGTGTACAATGGGGGGGGGGACCTGTAAATGTAAAGTTGTCTCTTCCGAACGGAGACGCGACCTTTTGTTCTGGGTCGTGTCCCCGTTCTCGCTGCGGCCTACCATCAGCCATGCACCTGGAGCTGGCGGCCTCCACCTGGGACTCGCCTATGGAGGCTTCGGCCACGGGGACATCGGAAGCTCGCAGCCCCCTGGGTGGGGGCCGACATCGGGAGCTCCGGCAGCGGCAGCGTCTTCACCCACCCCGGATCGCAGGGCTTGGGTCGGCCCGCCGTGGACATTTCACCGTCCGGCGCGGCCTGAAATAGGCCGCGGGATTTTCTCTGCCCGGCAGGAGCTTCAATGTCGACAGCCCCAACGTGCAGCGGCAGCGGCAGCGTCTTCGCCCGGCCCGGATCGCGGGGCTTGGGTCGGCCCGCTGCAAACCTTTCATCGCCGGCGCGGCCTGGAACGTGGCAACTCCAACAGCCTGACCGCAGAAGACGGCAGGGGAAGAGAAAATACATTCTGGCCTTCCATCACAGTGAGGAGGTGACTGGAGGAGACTCACTGTGATGGATGTTTCTTTTTGTTTGATTGTGTGTGTTATTGCTTATTTTTATTGCTCTTGTTGTTGGACTGTTGGGTAATATTTCATTTCACTGCACATTTATGTGTATGTGACAAATAAACTTGACTTGACTTGTGTAAATGGGGCACGTTGGTTGGCATGGGCCTGTTGCCATGTTGTATGACTCTATAATAGACAATAGACAATAGGTGCAGGAGTAGGCCATTCAGCCCTTCGAGCCAGCACCGCCATTCAATCCGATCATGGCTGATCACTCTCAATTAGTACCCCGTTCCTGCCTTCTCCCCATACCCCCTCACTCCGCTATCCTTAAGAGCTCTATCCAGCTCTCTCTTGAAAGCATCCAACGAACTGGCCTCCACTGCCTTCTGAGGCAGAGAATTCCACACCTTCACCACCCTCTGACTGAAAAAGTTCTTCCTCATCTCCGTTCTAAATGGCCTACCCCTTATTCTTAAACCGTGGCCCCTTGTTCTGGACTCCCCCAACATTGGGAACGTTATCTGCCTCTAATGTGTCCAATCCCCTAATTATCTTATATGTTTCAATAAGATCCCCCCTCATCCTTCTAAATTCCAGTGTATACAAGCCCAATCGCTCCAGCCTTTCAACATACTTTGGAAGATTTTGCATGGTTTTCTCTTGTCATCCAAGACTCATATTTCCATTTGTACAAAATTAAAGAATGTGGAGAGAGATTGCATATGGTTTACTTATTTACCTCAGATTATTTTGTGCCTGATCTGAGATGCAAAGCTTATGCTTTCACATAAATGGAATTAGTATATCTTCCTTATTTTGCAGATCTTGTGCAAAATGTGAATCCTTAATTGTGAATGAAAGAATAGAATTATATATTCTAGATGACAGGGTTGAATCACATCTATCATATGTGGAGCATGCTGTCTGCCACAGACATATGCCCGCAAATCTGAATATTTCTCCAGCCACACACATTTGAATATTTTGGTGGACGATTCATTTCAAAATTAAGGTATCAAAATCGAACAGCATTATTGCATGGCTGCCCATTTTTATTCTGTTTGAAACAGTTTGTTAAATATTTAATAAATTGATGCCTGGCCTTTGTAACTGATTATTGAATAATCAATTACAGAAGCGCTTAGTTATCTTGGTACCCTTGGCACCTGTGGCAAACTGGGTGCCAAGAATTAACAGGCATCCCAAGTATCCAGCATTTTATCTTTGTTAATTTAATAGACCCACATACAAATGAAGGGGGAATTGTCAAGTACCTATAAATCCCAGTATGGGTGGAAGTCAAAGGAGATCTAAAGTCTTTGCACATAATGTATGTATGGAAGAGCACAAATAAAGTTAGCTGAAAATTATGCTGATATTTTTGAAACAGATGAGACAATGGTGTAGAAACAAGGAACTGCAGATGCCGGCTGCAAAAAAAGACACAGAGTGCTGGAATAACTCATCTCTGGAGAACATGAATAGGGGACGTTTCAGGTCGGGATACTTCTTTAGACTGATTGTGGTGGGGGTGGGGGGGGGGGTGAAGAAAGCTGGAAGAGAAGGTTGGCAGGACAAAGCCTGGCAAGTGATAGGTGGATATCGGTGTGCTGAGTCTTGGACAGTCAGATGGCTGGACAATGGCCAGAGATGAAAAGACTAAAGGTGTGAAATAAAGATAGAAAAGTTGTGAATTGTGAAGCCAGAGAAAGGAATGTAGGTGGAAGCAGGGGAGAAGAGAAGAGAAATGGGTGCAAGTTCAGGTGGAGCAAAGGAAAGAGAGGGGGGAAGGAAATGGATAAGGGAGGAGTTTTGGAAAGTTACCTAAAATTGGAGAATTCAATGTTCATATCGTTGGGATGTACCTTATCGAAGCAGAATATGAAGTACAGTTCCTCCAGTTTGTGTGTGGCCTCACTTTGGAAATGGAGAAGATTCAGAACAGAGAGGTTAGAATGGAAATAGGAATAGGTGTTAAGATGGTCCGCAACTGGGAGATCCAGTAGACCTTGGTGGACTGAGCGCAATTGTTTGGCAAAACGGTCAACAAGTCTATGCTTGGTATCGCCAATGTAAAAGAGGCCACATCTTGATGCAGTCGATGAGATCAGAGGTGCACACAACCGCTGTCATCTGGAAGGACTGCTGTGCCCCTGGCTGAATTGGAAGGAGGAAGCATAAGGACAGGTATTATATCTCCTGCGACTGGAAGAGAAAGTACCTGGGGAGGGGGTGGTTTGGGTGGGAAGGGATGAATGAACTGAGGAGTTGTGGAGAGGACGGTCTCTGAGGAAGGAGGAAAGGGGTGGAGATGGGATGATGTGACTGGTGTTGGGATCACGTTGATGGTGGCAGAAAAGTCGAGAATGATATGTTGGAAGGTGAAAGGTATGGACCAGAGTAACTTTCCTTGTTTCATCACGGGGGACAGATAGCGAGAGCAGAACTATAATACAGGGGAGACACGCAAGACAGCAGGGGGAAACCGTATTTATGAAAGAAAGAGGACATCTCGGATGTCCAAGAATGGAAAGCGTCATCTTGGGAGCAGACGTGGCTAAGACAGAGATATTGAGAATAGGGGATAGCATCTTTGCAGGAGGCAGAGTGGGAGGAGATGCAGTCTCGGTAACTGTAGGAGTCAGTGGGTTTGTCATAGATGTCATTTGATAGACTGTCTCCTATGAAGGAGAAAGAGAGATCCAGAAAGAGGAGAGGTGTCAGCGATGGAAAAAAGAGAGGTGTTGGATGTTTATTTTCCACTCTTCATCTATCTATATAGCCATATTCCACACAATTAAATGTGCCATACTGAATTTTTGTGGCATCTTATTAAAATGCATTGTCAGGCTCAATGTTTAAACATCCTTTTTAACCAATCTTCCAGTTTTTAAAGAATACCTTAGGATTTATCAGGCATAGGCAGTCATGCCCATGTAATATGTTTACAGACGATTTGCTATGAATCTGTTTGATAAATTTCCAGTATGTGGTTATCACAGGCATGCACACCATTTTATCTAGAGCCCACACGAAAATGGTCTTCAACCATCTTTTTGAATCATGTAGTGTTTCGTAATTTCTTACTAAGAACACAGATTCACAGCAGCCACTTGCTATTCAGCACATCATGTCTATGCTGCTTTAGACTAGTGCAAACTAGTGCAAATTATTTTAACTCAAGTGCAAAACCACTTCCCTGTTGAAAGTCTTGATTGAATGTTACCAACACAATTACATGCATTGAGTTCCAGATCATAACAACACTCTGCAAAAGGATTTTCTCACATTCCCTTAACATTGCTGACCAAACTTTAAAATTGTAACCCTTGATGTTGAATAATCTGATTATGAGAAGCACATCTCTCTTTTTAAATAATCTAAAATATTTGCCTTTATTCATGCTGTTGTGCTGTTCAAAAAGTCGGATGTCCAGGTCCACCACCGATTTTCCGGCATCCTTGGTCCAGATTATCTGTTTTGCTGGAACAACAGAGGTCACGTAGTAATGATACAACAATAAAATTCTGACCCAGTAATTATACCCCTTCCATGTCTAAAGCACCATGGACTGCTAGAAACTTAAATAAAACAAGTATTAAATATAAATTTGCGGCAACACTCGCATTTGTTGAATGGACAGCCAGGGCGCTGGTGAACGAGCTGCCCTCGGAAGTCCCGATGAGGGTCGGATCGGCGGCCCCCGACGTAGCCGAGGTGCCGCTTTCCCATCATGACTATTGGGTTGACCTCGTTGGCCAAGTCTGCTGATAATGCAGTGGGGCAGGTGCACCCCGCTGTGGGCCTCAGAGAGGAGTCGAACGGTACCGGAACAGTCTGCCTCGGTCACCGGGGGGCCGAGATACCGAACTGCAAAGTCAGGCTCGGAAGTCGGCTATGGGAACGGATCCACTGGCTCCAACCAGGCCAGAGTTCCAGAGCCCTGGCCGCCTGGGGCGAATTTGATCCGCCAATGCGAAGTTCGGCCAAAGAAGTCGGCTATGAGAATGAATCCGTCGGATTCGGCTAAGCCGAAGTTCCAGAGTCCTGGCCGCTGGGAGCAAATACGACCCGCCAATCGGCCGCGGAAGTCCCGATGAGGTCAAAATCACCCGTAGACACAAAATGCTGAAGTAACTCAGCGGGTCAGGCAGCATCTCGGGAGAGAAGGAATGGGTGATGTTTTGGGTCGAGACCCTTCTTCAGATCACCCGCCTCGTCGGGCCTTTGTGCGCATTTTTAGGGGGACTTCAAGTGCACTCTCATAATTCTGTCCAGATTAAAGCAAGTGCCGGACCATCAGTTGGAGCATTATAATGAAAGGATTTTAAATTGTTTAAAATTTACAGACAAATTTTCACCAGTATGATGCCTGGATCAGGGGATATTATCTATAGAGAGGAATTGGACAGACTTGGAATGTTTTCCTCTGGAATTCCAGTTGTGGGGAGAGCTGATAGAAGTATATAAAATGATGAGAGGCAAAGATGGGGTAGACAGTAAGAATTATTTTCCTAGGATAGAAAAATCAAATACTTTTAAGGTGAGAGGGGCAAAGTTTAAAGAAGATGTGCAGGAAAACATTTTTTACACAGAAGGTAGTGAGTGCCTGGAACACACTGTCGGGTGTGTTGGTTGAAGCAGATAGGCATATGAATATGCAGGGAAAGAAGTACAGGTAGATAAAGTGATGGTCTTGACATCATGTTCGGTACAGACATTGTGGCCTGAAGGACCTGTTCCTGTGGTCTAATGTTCTATGTTCTAAGTGGGTATCTGTACTTGCAGTATAGTGATCCATAATTGCATGCCTTCCTCAGAGGCAGCTACTACACAAGAACTAGAACCAGGAATAGTCCATTTGGGTCCCCTATTCAGTAAGATCATGGCAACAGTTTCTAAATGCATTTCCTTTAATATCTAAAAATCTGAGAATCTTTTAACTTGAATGTGTTTAGTGCCTGACTTTTCATGGCCCGCTTGGAGTGGGAATATGAAAGAGTCATTATCATCTTGGCCAAGAAATGTCTTCCTATGGCTGGACCATTACTTGGAGTCTATGACCTCTGGTTTCAGTCATGCAAGCCAGGAGGAATATCAAGCAGTCAAGAGCTGAAAGAATTGTTCAATTGTGCAGTTCAATTAAATTACTTTTTCCCCTCTGAACACCCACATTTCAATCTTTCACCATTTACTGAATATTCTACCTCATACTCTACCTTTCTCTTTTTGATCAAAGAGAATTAGCTTACATTTCTCCATATTATATTTCAGCTTCTTACCTGCATCTTTTTGAAGCCTCCCTGCATCTTCCTCACACGGATGAAATTCAGCATGTCTCCAGTGACTGACAAAACTTATATAGGTATCACAAAATGCTGGAGTAACTCAGCGGGTCAGGCAGCATCTCTGGAGAGAAGGAATGGGTGACTTTTTGGGTCGAGACCCTTCTTCCTCCAACAAAACATATAAATGCATCATAGAAAGCATGTAGCGGGGTTACATCACAGCTTGGTTTGGGAACAGCTCTGCTCAAGATCACAAGAAATTGCAAGAGATTTGTAGATGTAGCCCAGTCCATCATACAAACCAGATTTCCCACCATTTATTCAATCTACACTTCACACTGCTTCAGAAAAGCAGCTAACACAATCAACGACTTGTCCCACTCATTCCTTTTCTCTGCTTCTGTCCGGCAAAAGATGCTGAAGCTTGAAAGTACGCATCACCAGTCTCAGGAATAGCTTCTTTCCCTTGATTATCCGGAATATGAACGTTTTTTTTCTATAAGCTAGGGTATTGTTTGATGCACCTCTACCCCATTGAGGATATTGGACATTTGTCTAAGGAACTGGTGTGCTACAATGTGACACAATGCTAAGAACTATATTCTGCACTCTATATCTTCCTCTTTGCTCCATGTATTGCACGTGAGTTTGAACTGATTGTATTGATATATGATCTGTTTGGATAGCATGCAAAACAAAGTTTTTCACTGAACCTCATCGCACGTGACAATAGGAACCTAAACCTAAAAAACCCCACCTAAATCCAATACATTTTGGCTGTTCTCAAATTTTTTAATTTTATATTAACCAGCCCCAACAGTAATTCCAATAGCATCGACTTATAATGGCCTTCCATCCCAAAAGTGGCCTATTTATTCCTGTTCTCTATTTTCATTCTGATAGCCAATCCTCAGGTCACAGCACTATCTTATTCCCAATCCCAGATGTTCTAATTTCTTGTCAAACCCTTTACTAGGAATGTTCAAATGCACCACATCCACTGGTTCCTCCAATTTTTGCTGGTTACAATCTCTAAAAACTCCAATAGATCTGACAAATAGGATTTTATAAATCATGATGATTCAGCCCAATCCTATTGGTATTTTCTAATCTATAAAAGTGATCATATTCTAACCTCACTTCCATAACGTCTCCTTAACTCCAGATTATTAATGCCATTATCATTTGCACTTGAATTCAAGTACAATGGTGTGAAGGTTTTCCTTCCCCCTTGTTTATGATACAAAATGAAATGTCTGACTAGCATTGGAGAATGACTAACGTGATGCAGCAGGTGATTTTTCTTTTTTTAGGACATTATCTAATCCCTTCCTCAGATCTTGGAAGCGAGCAATGTACTCCGAATAAAAGCTGCTTAGTTACTCCGAGATTGCTCAATGTAATTTAATTCCATTGAAAAACAAACATATCTTTTAAACTGTCTATGTGCAGCTTCTATTTTTTCTGCACCTTCAACGCTGCTTGCTCTTTGCCACAGGATTTTAGTTCGTAGTATTCTGAAAAGCGATGGCATCAGCCAATGAGATTTCCTAAGATATAAATGTTGTTGTTCCTGAAGAATCCATATTGAAGGTGAGCATTTCGAAGGTTTTGCAAAGTGATCTTCCTGAAGCAGTTTTTCGAAAGATAGGGAATCAAATCCTCTTTAATGAGGCCATATTTGCTCTATTTTGATAAAATACAGTAATGAAAATTTACAGGCTGCAGTCACGATGGATCAGGTGACATATTGCAGTCAGATTAACTAAAGGATGAGTCATTCCTCTGTAAATATGTAGATTCAAGTCAATGATGTAACAGGAGCATCGAAAACAGGAGCATGAATCGGTAGATTGGCTCTGCAGACTTGCTCTGTTATTCAATAGATCATGGCTGTTCATCCACTTCTGTACTGTTGACCCACCTTCTCTCCATATCCTTTTATCCCATTAGCATTAAGTAATAGATATATCTTCTTAAATATATTTAAAGACTTTGCCTTCATTGCATTCTGTGGTAAAGAATCTGAAAACCTCTGGATGAAAGAAATTCAGCTGATCATGGTTCTAAAGGCATATTCCGTATCCTGAGGATGAGACCCCTGGTTCTGGACTTTCCAGGCATTAGAAACACCCTCCCTGTATCCACTCTTCAAGTCCTGTTAGAATTGTATTGCTTTATTTACGATCTTGTTTTATTCTTTTTCTATACTTACAAATGTTGGCTGACAGCAATTTTTTTAACTAATTGGAGCACTGTGGCATGATGATTATGTTCTGGAAACACATAGCAAAGGCAATGATCAGTGATCTAGAGATCAAAATTCAAATCCTATCCATGTCGGCTGGGAAAATTAAATTCAGTTAGTCAATTGAATAAATATCTATTACAAAAAAGTATCAGTAATGGTGCCCATGAAACTCACTGTAAAACCTTTTTTGGGGAAGGAACTCGGCTATCCTTCAGTCTACAGAGTTATGAGTCTGGACCCATAATAGTAAAATGGTTGGCACTTAAATGCTGTTTGATATGCATAACAAGCCACTCAAATATCATCGCTGTAGTAGTTACTGGTCACACCAACATCTCATGGGTATTAAATACTAGCTTTGCTAGCAACACACACACCCGATGAATGAATTACTAAAATAAATTCTGATGGCTTGAACAGTAGTGGCATCAGTGCCATGTCAAATCCAGATCTATGCCAAAAGTGGACTAAGTAAAATAATTTTATTAAGGACTAGAAAACAATAGGATGCTCTCTCTACCTTCGATTTAAACCAGCATCTGCAGTTCTTTCTTACACATACCATTTTCAAATTATGGGTCTGTGTTCTACCTCTCCTTTTACCTTTATGATATTTCCACTCTCTTGCATTTCTCAATCATTTGTGGCTGTTTGAAGCTGGAATTGGCATGCTGTGTCCATTGTAAGAGCTAACAGTCCTAAAACGTTTTAACCTGGACACCAAAATTCTCATCTCATGTAATACGCTGGAGAGAAATCCCTGAATTTGCAATGAGTCTTAGCAACCTAGTGGAATCTCAATGGATTTCTCGAGCCATCAAACAATCCTTAGAAAATCTACTTTTAGCTATATATTATCTGTGGATATCAGGATGTTATTACTATAAAGTCAAATTCTAAAATTATCAGATGTATCCAGATGTGGAGTTTTGTCAGATCACTAAATCTGATCTGATTGGATAGCATGCAAAACAAAGCTATTCACTGTACCTTGGTACATATCCAATAATAAACCTAGACCTAAATCTGAAAAAAAACCTGAACCTAATACACTTTGGCCTTCATCAAAAGTGTTAATTATATATTAACCAGTCCCAACACTTATTCCTGCAGCATCCGATTTATCTTCCAAAAGTGACCTCAATCTTTATCCTTGTTCTCTATTTTCATTCTGATAACCAATCCTCAGGTCAAATCCTAATATTATCAGATGAGTCCAAGTGTGATGTTTTGTTTGGGTCACTAGATAACAATTGGCAGCTGAGAACCCAATATTGTAACTCCACTACTGGGCACCTATTGGGACCAGATTCCACTTGATCATTTGAAACACAAATAAATCAGAGACTTTTTTTGGATTGTTGCAGGTCGAATTTGCCATGGAATCTTCCACTCAACTACCGTAACTGCAGACATATTTATTTAGTGTTTCTGCCAAATCTTTGCTTTGCCGGAATATGCCCCAACGCTCACTACTGACAAACTACACCAGAATTTGCAACGAAAATCAGTTGTGCATTTGATGTTTCAGGTTGTGCACTCTCCACTGCCAGTAAAACATAAAGCATTTGGAGACATTATATAATCTTCATGCATTCCCTCCACTTCAACACATCTTCTGTCCCCAAACAGAACAAAGATAGAGTTCACTTTCATTCACCAGCCTCCTCATCCAGCACATGATCTTTCATCACATCTCCCAGCCACATGGTTGAACGGAGGGCAGCATGGTGGCACAGCGGTAAAGTTGCTGCCTTATAGGGCCAGAGACCCAGATTTGATCCTGACTATGGGTGCTGTTTGTACGAAGTTTGTACGTTCTCCCCGTGACCTGCGCGGGTTTAGTCCAGGTGCTCCAGTTTCCTCCCACATTCCAAGGTTAATTGGCTTGGTAAAATTGTAAATTATCCCTAGTGTGCATTAAAGTTTGACAAGCAAGTCAACGCTGTGATAAAAGCCAGCATCTTCCAGCTTCGTACCATAGCTAAAATCAAACCATTCCTCAATTTGACGACATTGAAAAAATCATTCACGCATTCATTTCCTCCTGCCTAGACTACTGCAACTCCCTATACACTGGGATCAGCCAATTATCCCTGTTCCACCTGCAATTGGTCCAAAACGCCGCAGCGAGACTCCTGACGGGTACCCGCAAAAGGGACCACATCACTCCGATTATGGCCTCTCTCCACTGGCTCCCAGTATGGTACAGAATCAACTTCAAGCTCCTCCTATTCACATACAAAGCCCTAAACGGGCTTGCCCACCCCCATATCAAAAATCTTCTAACCCACCACACTATCTCCAGGTCCCTCAGGTCGGCCGATTTGAGGCTACTGACTAGGCTTAAGCCCAGGGGTAACCGCACTTTTGCGGTTGCAGCTCCTAGACTGTGGAACAGCATCCCTCTCCCCATCAGAACTGTCCCCTCCATCGACTCCTTTAAGTCCAGGCTCAAAACCTATTTCTACTCCCTAGCATTTGAGGCCCTCTGAGGGGGCGCTGTGAACTGTTTATGTACGTGCTGTTATGTTTGTGTGCCATTGTATGTTCGTTTCTTAGTACCTGAACTGATGTACAGCACTTTGGTCAACGTGGGTTGTTTTTAAATGTGCTATACAAATAAAATTGACTTGACTTGACTTGACTAGTGTGTGCAGGATAGTGTCAATGTGGGGGAATCGCTAGTTGGCACGGACTCGGTGGGCCGAAGGGCCCGTTTCCGTGCTGTATTTCGAAACTAATCTATGAGGTCCAAATCTGCAGCTTTCGGGTCAAATGAACGTGAGCAGCATATCAAATCTATATATGACCTCATAAAGTCATGAAGGATGTCACGAGGGAATTCCGGACCAAGCTAGAGTCCCAGAAGAGACACACGGCCAACCATCAATTGTGCCAAAAACGGCATGTTATAATGAGCTATCAAGTGAAGTCGGGCAGAACAACTGGTAACAACAGGTCTCTAGTTCATCATCTCAATGTATTCTCAGCTGCTTCGAGCACAAGATGGGTTTAATAACGTTCTCTGCCCCGAAGGTCTTGGGTGGACCTGTCAAATTGAACTTCCTGAGAGTAAACGCATGGAAAGCAACTAGCCCAGATGAAGTTTCCAGTGGCATCCTCAGGACCTGCACAGATTAGCCCTATAATCTTATAAGGCTATATAGGGTATATTTGTCCCTATACCACCATGAGCCAGAGGCTAAACAGCTTTTCCAAGTGAAGTAGAGATTCACACACACCTCCACCAACCTCATCTATTGCATTTGGTGCTTGTTATGTGGCCTCCACTACACTTGCGAGACCAATCGTAAATGAGGCGACAGTTTTGCAAATACCTGCCCTCTGTCCACAAGGGCCATCCTTAGATTTCAGTTGCACGTCATCTAATTGTTCCCACAGTAATGTTTCTGTCCTTGGACTTCACTACTGTTAGGGTAAGGCCAAATAGAAACTAAAACAACACCTGATATTCTGTAGGAATCTTGCAGCCCAATGGCATAATCATTAAATTTTACAATTTCAGATCACCAAACCTATGTTCCTTCATCATTCTCACCAGTACTCCTAGGGTCTCCCCCTCGCTGTTCACCTTTTCCATTCCTCTCCACCTCATTACCTAAACTCATCACCTTTCTCCACCTGGTTCCATTTGCCCCTCCCCCTCATACCTATCTACCTGGGTTTAGCTCCATTGGTTTATCTTCCTGTCCCCTTCCATACTTGGTTCTGTATGCCCATCATCCCTCCCTTATGTGTTTCTACCTATCACCTATCAGGCTCTTTCGCACCCCCTCCTTCTTACTTTTATATACTGGCTGACTTCCCTCTGCACCCTCAGTCCTCATGTAGGGTCTTGACTCGAAATGTTGATCATCCCTTTGCTTCCACAGGTGTTGCTCACCCCGCTGAGTTCGTCCAGCATTTCTTGTTATGCAATCTTCACTGTTCACTCTATGAGAGACTAGGACCACATTGTTTATCTTAATCTTTCAAAATATTTTGTGAAAACCGGACCTTCGGACCACCGAGTCCTTGCCGACCAGCAATCACCCATACACTAGTTCTACCCTACACACTAGGGACAATTTACAGAGGCCAATTAACCTACAAACCTGCATGTCTTTGGGATGTGGGATGAAATTGGAGCACGCAAAGAAAACCCATGGAGTCACTGGGACAACATGTAAACCGTACAGATAGTATCGTAATCAGGATCGAACCAAGGTCTCTGGCGGTATAAGGCAGCAACACTACTACTGCACCACTGTTATCGGTGTTCTGTAGGTGCTGGTATGTATCCCTTAGATTATCATAACAAGACCACAATTGCTATTAGTATTATTGGGCATTACTGTTTTATAAAGCACACGTATAATGCATCATGCTTGAAACCCAATTTCTGGCAAAGATACTTCCTTTCAGTATGTGAAGTAAAATTGTGTAGAGATCAGAAATGAGACTGCAATTAAAGGGTCTGAATTGTCATATTAATGTCTTGCACACAGCAACTGCTGGCCTCAGTTTTCAATGTCCAGCAGCATAGTAACTGATTCTGTGGTGCTCTCTTCACTGATCATAACCTTTTTATTCAAGTCGATTTGGGATGCTTATTGTAATCACTAGCCATTTGATCAGCCTGCATTTCAAAATTGCTAGGGCCATTCATGTTAAGTAAATCAATCAGCCTGGACAATCAAATGATATGTACTCACATGGAAGAACTCCAAATCTCACCTCTTCTACATTTTTGTTCCCTCCATGTCAGTCTTTTTTGCTGCTGCATGTTGGCTGCTATTTGGAGAGTTCTGTAGGTGCTGAAGCGCATCCATGAGATTACTATAGCTACAGCACAATTGCAGTGGGCATTAATGTTATATTAAGCACATATGCATAATGCACCAAATGCTTGAAAAAATAATTCTGGCAAAGATACTTCCTTTTAGTATAGAAACATAGAAAATAGGTGCAGGAGGCCATTTGGCCCTTCGAGCCAGCACCGCCATTCATTGTGATCATGGCATGTGCCTACCTTCTCCCCAGATCTCTTGATTCCACTATCCCCTAGAGCTCTATCTAACTCTCTTTTAAATTCATCCAGTGAATTGGCCTCCACTACCTTCTGTGGCAGAGTATTCCATAAATTCCATAAATTCACAACTCTCTGGGTGAAAAAGTTTCTTCTCACCTCAGTTTTAAATGGCCTCCCCTTTATTCTTGGACTGTGGCCCCGGGTTCTGGACTCCCCTAACATTGGGAAGATTTTTCCTGCGTCTAGCTTGTCCAGTCCTCTTATAATTTTATACGTCTCTATAAGATCCCCTCTCATCCTTCTAAACTCCAGTGAATACAAGCCCAGTCTTTCCAATCATTCCTCATATGACAGTCCCTCCATCCCAGAGATTAACCTTGTGAACCTACGCTGCACTGCCTCAATAGCAAAGACGTCCTTCCTCAAATTAGGAGACCAAAATTGCTCACAATAATCCAGATGTGGTTTCACCAGGGCTCTATACAACTGCAGAAGGACCTCTTTGCTCCTATACTCAGATCATGTCCAAGTCACCCTGCAACCTCCTAACATCCTCTTCACAGTTCACACTACCACCCAGCTTTGTGTCATCTGCAAACTTGCGAGTGTTACTTCTAATTCCATCATCCAAATCATTAATATATATTGTAAATAGTTACCTTGCGGCACTCCAATCGCCACTGCCTGCCATTCTGAAAAGGACCCGTTTATTCCTACTCTTTGTTTCCTGTCTGCCAACCAATTCTCTATCCATGTCAATACCCTTCCCCCCCAATACCGTGTGCTTTAATTTTGCTCACCAACCCTCCCGTGTGGGACCTTATCAAAGGCTTTCTGAAAGACTTGATACACTACATCCACTGGCTCCCCTTCATCCATTTTACTTGTCACATCCTCAAAAATTTCCAGAAGATTAGTCAAGCAGGATTTCCCCTTCAGAAATCCATGCTGACTTCGACCAATCCTTTTACTGCTATCCAAATGCGCCGTTATTACCTCTTTAATAATTGACCAGCATCTTCCCCACCACCGATGTCAGGCTAGCTGGTCTATAATTCCCCATTTTCTTTCTCGCTCCTTTCTTCAAAAGTGGGATAACATTAGCTACCCTCCAATCCACAGGAATCTATTGAACATTGGAAAATGATCACCAATGCAATGATCAGCCCCTACTGCCCTTTTTGTTACCTTCTGTTGTCCTTTGAAAGTTACCCAATCCTCTGGCTTCCCGCTACTCTTTGCTATGTTACACATCTTTTATTTTAGTTTTATTCCACCCCTAACTTCCCTTGTCAGCCACGGTTGCCCCTTACTCCACTTAGAATCTTTCTTCCTCTTTGGAATGAAATGATCCTGCATCTTCTGGATTATGTCTGGAAATTCCTGCCATTGCTGTTCCACCGTCATTCCTGCTAGGATCCTTTTCCAGCCAATCTTGGCCAGCTCCTCTCTCATACCTTCATATTCCCCTTTGTTCAACTGCAACACTGACACTTCTGATTTAACCTTCTCCATCTCAAATTGCAGATTAAAACTAATCATATTATGGTCACTACCTCCAAGCAGTTCCTTTACCTTGAGTTCCCTTATTAAATCTGGTTCATTAGACAAAACTCACTCCAGAATTGCCTTCTCTCTGGTAGGCTCCAGTACAAGCTGCTCTAAGAATCCATCTCGGAGACACTCTACAAACTCCCTATCTTGGGGTCCAGTCTACCTGCATATTAAAATCCCCCATAATTACAGTGGCATTACCTTTGTTACATGCCAGTTTTAACTCCTGCTACAACTTACACCCTATATCCTGGCTACTGTTTGGGGGCCTGTAGATAACCTCCATTAATGTCTTCTTACCTTTACAATTCTCAACTCTATCCACAGTGACTCTACGTCGTCAGTCCCTATGTCACCCCTCGTAAGGGACAGTATTTCATCCCTCACCATCAGAGCTACCCCACCTCCTCTGCCCACCTACCTGTCCTTCCTATAGGACGTATAACCCTGAATATTCAGTTCCCAGTCCCGATCCTCCTGCAGCCACGTCTCTGTAATCCCCACAATGTCATATCTACCAATCTCTAACTGAGCCTCAAGCTCATCCACTTTATTTCTTATACTTCGCACATTCATATAATACTTTTAATCCATTACTCACCATACCTTTCACATCGATTCCTATTACACTTGGCCATATTCTCCGATCCCTTCGTGAGCTTTCTGTCCCCTTAAGTTAAGAAACTTTTTCTATACTCTATTTCCCTTTAATTCCATCCTTGTCTGTCCCATTTGACCCCCCCCAACTATTTAGTTTAAAACCACCCGTGTAGCAGAGTCAAACCTGCCTGCCAGATTGCTGGTCCCCTGCCTGTTGAGGTGCAAACCATCCCTTTTGTATAATTCACCATTACCCCAAAACAGATCCCAGGGTCTAAGAATTTAAATCCCTGCCCCCTGCACCAGCTCCTCAGCCATACATTCAGATCCCCTATCTCCCTGTTCCTGCCCTCACCAGCACGAGGAACTGGAAGCAAACTGGAGATAACTACCCTGGAGGTCCTGCTTTTCAGCCTTCTTCCGAGCTCTCCAAAGTCACTCTGCAGAATATCTTTCCTCTTCTTCCCAACGTTGTTTGTGCCGACATGCACTACCACTTCCGGCTGCTCACCTTAACCCTTGAGGATGCTCTGCACTCGGCCCGTGACGTCCCGGCACCAGGGAGGCAACATACCATCCTTGAATCCCACTTGTTGCCGCAGAAATCCCTGTCTGTACCTCTCACGATAGAATCCCCTACTATCGTGGCTCTGCCTGACGTCGGTCTCTTCCGCTTTGCCTCAGCGCCATGTTTTGCCTCGCAGACTTGTCCGCCGCTCAGACTGGCAGTGTCTTCTGTCCCGACAGCTTCCAAGAGGGTGAACCTGTTTTCAAGAGGTAGAACCCCCGGGGTCTCTTGTACTCCAAGCATCCTTCCTTCCTTTCCTTACCGTCACCCACCTTCTCTCTTCCGGTACCTTCGGTGTAACAATCTCGCTGCAGGTCTTGTCCAGGAACATCTCGTTTTCTCGGATGATCCTGAGGTCATCCAGTTCCCTCTCCAGTTCCCCAACACGGTCTTTCAGGTGCTGAACTTGAACACACTTTCCACATCTGTAGCAGCCAGAGTCACCAGCAGTGTCCCTGACCTCCCACATCCTGCAAATATCACACTGACTCAGCTTACCTGTCATTTCCTTAGTGTCTCACCCTCTCCAACTTTTGGCGTAGTCTCCTCCCTTAGCCTCCTCGCCAAAGACTCGCACTTTTCTTGACAGGCCACTCCCCGAGAGCAAGCCTTGCTTATATTAGCTGTTAAATTGACTAGTTAGCTAACTTACCAATTTGCTAATTTAGTTGCTCAGCCAATCCCCGCATTCACTCCTTCACCTGCCGCTCCTCTGACGACCTTGAAGGCATGTGTTGTCGGCTGGTCCTGACCAGTTTTTAAATCCCCCGCTCCTGTAAAACAAAAACATTGAAAACTCTTGAGAGATTACCTGCTCAGCCAATCCCCACACTCACTTCTTCACGTGCAGCTCCTCTGACGACCTTGAAAGCATGTATTGTAGGCTGGTCCTGACCAGTTTTTAAATCCCCCTCTCCTGTAAAACAAAAACTGAAAACTCTGAGAGATTACCTGCTCAGCTAATCCCCACACTCACTTCTTCACATGACACTCCTCTGACGACCTTGAAGGTATGTGAAAGTAAATTGAATAGTGGTGCTCAGAAATTGGAGTTTGTTACAATTTTGGTGCACTAAATGGCTGCTATATGTAATGCTCACACCCAGTTGAGTGACCGCTGAAGAAATTAAGGAAATTGCTGAAAAATCCAGTTTAAAATATTGGCATCATCCTGTATCATTAGCAGGACACTCTCACTGCGCCTTCCTCAAAGATAACTGCTTATCATTGACGCATCTACTAGTTAGAAGACAGTTATTCTTTAAAGAACACAAATTGACATGGCAGCACATGGCAGCCACAGTAAATAGCTATTATGGAGGTGAAGAAAAAGTAGGTAGGGAGAACTTGGTACTCATGGTATGCACTCTCATACATGATGGACTAGCTCAATTGATCAAAAAGTGGTGAGTGATCCAAAGCCAGTGCAAGGTGCAGGCTAATTGTGAGTTAGTGACTGTACACGTTAAATGGTGATACGTAATATGGCGATGCAATATTTATCAGTGATGCTTGCAAGTGGAGCATGGAAAAATGATTCTGGCAGAGGCTGTGGACAAAACATAAATGTTCTAACTTTTCTAATTTGCTGCATGGTTTGTACCTTTTTTTAATCCATTAATTTCTGTCTGTAAATGTGAAAATTACCACTGCCCCATGTTCTCCAGAGATTCTGCCTGACCTGCTGAGTTACTCCAGAACTTTGCATTCTTTTGTGCAGTAACCAAAATCTGCATTTCCTCACTTCGCCATCCTAATTTTTAGGTTCTGGTATTTTATCATTTATCTCATCTCACTTCAGCCTAGTGTAGAAACTGAGTGAGCACTGTACTGTCAGAGGTTCCAATTTTGTACTAAAGGCTAAATTAAAACTCTTTTCAGTTGGATATAAGAGATTATTTAAAGCTATCTGAAGTCAAATGAAGTTCCAATTAATTCCAATTCACAAAACAGATTATGGTTATTTTATTTCATTGCTTTTTGTTGAATATTGCTATGCCAGGTTTAGCTACCATCTTGCTCTCCTATCAAATATGTATATTTTTATATAATAAATGAGTGCATCTCCCAGCCCCACGGGGAACCCTGAGGCCTCAAGCTTCCCTGCTTCTATGGATATCACCGATCCATTACATGCCCTTTGCCCTCTGTTGAAATTGAGACTTATAGTTCAGTCTTTCAGCACTAATTGTTACAATTAGAGTCAGTATTTGTAATTTCAGTGGTACAATACCTTCATGTATTCAAGTCTTAGTGAAAAGATTAAATGTCATTCTAGCATCAAATGTGTTTAATATTACCTTAATTTAACCTCTGTAAAATGAGATAGAAGAGGAGTAACTGGTTAGTCAAGGATTGGTATTTAACGACAAAACAATTTAATTTCCCTAATATGTGTTCCCCTTCCACCAATTAAACTTTGCATAAAATGTTCACAAAAAATAAAAAAATGAACATAAAATTACACAGTACGAAATAAAGACTAGATGAACTTGCTGATCGCTTATTCTACATCAGTTATGCTTATTCCACATATTCAACAGCACATTATTTTGGTAATACTTTTGGTAAGAAAGTGCCAATGATGACCATATTTTAAACTATGTAATGTATTGTTAAAAGTTTATACTCAATTCTTCAAAACATAGTATACATTTGAGGCTCAAATATTTTATCTGAGCCTTTATTTTCAGATTCTATTTTAAGAACCAAATTACCTGGGATTGTCAGAAATCAAACTTGTTTGAAAGCTAGAATTTGTCATTGTGTTGAATTAACGTTTATCAATTGTATGTTGCAGGAGAACTGGATAAAGCTGCTGAGCATTATGAGATATTCCATCAACTCACTATAGGAAAGACTTGGCAAGATGAAAACTGCTGCCTCCACTTTGCACATGCATGTACGAACCTCTGGAGGATTTACACATCACTGGCAGACGAAAAGCTTGAAAGTGCACAATACAAAGAGGCGAGAGAATTCCTCAGAAAAGCTTATGACATAGCCAAGGAAGGTGAGTGCAAAGTAACATTTTCAGTTCCTGTGTTTTATATTGGAAGCCTCTCACTGGACAGAAAATCACAGTAAATAGAATAAGGTGATTACAAAAATATTAAATATGGACAGAAAATGCAGACGTAGTGAGAAATTGTATCAACTGGGTTTTTAGGGTGTTTATTTGTTCTTGAATGCTTAATTTTCACTAAATTCACTCCTGTAGGTTTCCCTGTAAAATGAACTGATTTAAAACTGAAAAAATATCTTACAGCCATTTAGAGATTAATGAAAATTCCCTACATATTGTTATTTGTCCAAAATAACAAATGTATTTTGATATATTTGTTTCAAGAATATATTTTTAGATATTAAAAATATCTAATAAGATAGTTTGGGATATTTTCCAAAATACGTAACAAAGAGACATCCTTTATTATTACCTGAAGCAGCAGTAGACCACTTGTATTTGTGAATAGTCTACTACATGCTTCATTTCTGCCCAGTCAGTGATTTGTCATAGTCCCCCATTCTGGACAATAGTCCCCAGAAATAATTTATGACTGATTATAATTAGTAGCTATTTTAAATATTGCCACCACTATCAGTTGTATGATTTCTGATTTCCAGTACCTCTTGAATTTTCCTGCTCAATCCAAACTTCCAGCCTCCTTTAATCTTCCGCTCTGACCACCAGTCACTATATAAACCTACTCAGCAATTCTCCTCTGACCAAGGATTGTGATCTCCCTCAACTCCAAATGAATCTCTACTGAGCCAATGCACTCCTACACCATGCCAGGTCCTAGTCATGATCCCTTCATCCTGACCTGATCTAACCCCTATCCTCAAAGCAATAAATCATTTACTGGCAGGCTGCAACATTAACTGCAGCCCATCTTGCAGTGCTTATCTTCATTGCCTCTTACAGCATGCTGATTTTGTTTACATTAGTGAGGACCTTCAACATTTTCTTTCTTTTTAATTCTTTAATGATGTCAAGAACAGTTAGTCATTGTGTAAGGTTTTTTCTTCTTTTGTTTAGTGCTCCTGCTTCTTCATTTTCTTTAAAATATAGCATGCCTTCTGAGCAACAGTGTTAAAGACAACATATTAAACATGCTGTAGGTATAAATTCTTTGAACTAATTGAAGTTTTGACAGATAGAATTGCATCTACAGTTAAAAGTGTTCTGATACACGGCACTACATTTCTGAACATCATTTTATTTTCTAAAATTGAATGGGATTGCAAAGATTTTTGGGTAAAATTATGCCTCACTGGAAATGTAACCAGGCAATTCTAATTGCAAATCAGTCTTTTGCCAAATGAATCAATTCTGTGTGCCCAGTTCTAAATAGTGTTGCAACCACTGCAGGTACTTGATTTAAAGGGGGCCTCTCTCAGCAGGTTTGACCCCAGTATTGGAAACTGGATTCAATTTTGTTTTATTTTACTTCCATCTTTATCTCCCTCATTCCCAGGCACTGTACCAATACAACTAACACCAGCAAATCTCTCAGCCCAGAAGTGATTCCCTCACATGTCCCAATCCTCCAACTCCAAGCCCTGTTCGTCTGATATGGTATCAACTTAAAGTGGCCTCTTCCAGGCCGTACTTAACAGCCACGTCTTTGAACTTGTATTTCACATGATTCTTTAAACAAGAAAAATAACAAGACATGAATATGTGATTTGCAGCAAAAATGAAATTTAGGGAAACATAGAAAATGAAAGCAGAATTAACCCATATATTACCTCAACCCAGTTCTGTTATTCAATAAAAAGATAGCTGAATTCCCAATTTATCGACTTTCCTGCATGATTCCAAAAAGCTTGATTCCCATAGGATTTTTAGCTTCCTGGAATAGAGAATTCTCAGGCCTCATAGGCCTGTGAGATCCAAATTTACAAGTTCTGAATAAATTTTAATTCACCTATTACTGATTGTACCAATCAGTTGTTGGCTCTTTATGTGCAGATATTCACCTCTGTAATAGTGGTTGGATAATGGGTAGATGGCGGTCCCCTTTACTTATTAAACCTGCTCTTCTGATTTTGTTACTTTATTGGATCCTGCTTTATTGTACACCTCATTAAACTGAACCCCTTGTGGAAATGTCTTCTGATAAAGAAAACTGAATTATAACTCCTGTAACTGTGGATTTGAGAAGAGTTAGAAAGAAACAACACATGGATGGATAAGGCAAATGAACTCAAAGTGTGGATAAGTATGTGCAACTAGGGAAATATAATTTTTACAGAAACCTGCTCAGGGAGGGACTGGACAGGCCTGGCAGCTTAATGTTCCAGGCTACTGTGCTACTGGCAAGATAGAGTTGAGGGTAAAAGAGGAGGGGGAGTTGGTTTACTGATTAAGGAGAACGTCCTAGCAGTAGTCCGAGATGACTTTACTGACGGTTCATCCAGTGAAAATATATGGATGCAGCAGAGTAATAAAAAGGGGGTGATCACTTTGTTGACAGAGTACAAAAGGTCTCTAAATAGTCAACAGGAATTAGATGAACAAATATGCTGGGAGATTGCAGGCAGCTGCAGGACTAATAGTATTGTCATAGTAGGGGATTTTAACTTTCCCAATATAGATCGGGACTGCCATATTGTCAAGGGCTTAGATAGGTGGAATTTATCAAATATGTTTTGAATAGAAGGGCAGACATCAATAGCACCTGCCCAACCAGCGTTAATTTATGGTTAATGTGGATGTAAGATCGGCTTTGCTGAGAGTGAATTGATGGAAAACACCTGGAGCGGATAAAGTCCTTCGCTGTGTCCTCGGGACGTGTGGATCAGCTGCCAGAGATATTCACAGACATCTTTAACCTCTTACTACTCCATTCTGAAGTCCCCACCTGTTTCAAGCAGACCTCTATCATCCCGGTGCCAAAGGATAGTAAGATAGCGTGCCTTAATGACTACCATCCAATGGCTCTGACATCCACTATCACAAAGTGCTTTGAGAGACTGGTGATGGCGCACATTAACTCCAGTCTCCCAGCCAGCCTTGATCCACTGCCAGTTTTCTTACCGCAGCCAACAGGTCCACAGCAGCTGCCCTGGCTATAAACTCATCCCTGGAACACCTAGATAGCAAGGACTCCAACATTATACTCCTATTTATCGACTAAAGCTCCACCCTCAACACCATAATCACATCCAAACTCATCTCCAAACTTCTGGGCAGAGGAATCAGCAGCTACCTCTGCCACTGGATCCTCAACATTCTGATCCACAGGCCACAATCTGTGAGGATAGATGACAACACCCCCTCCACAATAATTCTCAACACCGGAGCCCCGCAAAGATGCGTTCTCATTCCCCGACTATATTCTCAATACAATCATGATCAATCACAAATTCAGCATTAACTCCTTCTACAAGTCTGCAGGTTATATCGTTATGGTGGGCCAAATCACGAACAATGATGAGACAGAATACAGGAAGGAGATAGAAAACTTAGTGACATGGTTCAGGACAGCAAGACGAAGTAGCTAGATATCAACTTTAGGAAGACTGGTGGAGTACATGCCCTAATCAGTTTAATTGGTGCCAAAGTGGAAATGGTTGAGAGCCTCCACAGCCTTCCAGTGCTGACTCCAACCCAGGGAACAGGCTCACAAAGTCCACATTCTGCCATCTAGTGGAGAAATGGGTTAGGCGCACTGGACTGAAAGTAAGGCCTATGGGGAAACAATGGGGTTTTAAGACCCCCCCCCCCCACCTAGCATACTACTGGCTAATATGCAATCCATGGAAAATAAGCTAGATGAACTTAAAGCTAGAATGACTTACCTGAAATAAGTTAGAGATTGCTATGTGTTCTGTTTCACAGAGACATGGCTCACCCCTGAATATCTGATTGTGAAGTGCTGTCCCTACCACCTGTCAAGGGAATTCACCTCAGCTATCCTGACGGCAGTCTACATCATCCCCCCCCCCCCCCCCCCCCCAATGCAGACATCAAGCTTGCTCTGAATGAACGGTGTGTTGTCAGACCCTAATTGGACTCCCTATAAAATCATGTCTATGTGCCCAAATTCTGCTCTAGCTCCATTTACAAGTTTGCAGACGACACCACCGTAATAGCTTGGATCTTGAACAATGGTGAGACAGTACAGGAATGAGATAGATGGCTTAGTAACATGGATTCAAAACTACAACCATACCCTCAATGCCAGCAAGGTGAAGGAGCTAGTTATTGACTTCAGGAAACAAGGTTGGGTACACATCCCAATCAGCATCAATGGTGCCGAAGTGAAGATGGTTGAGAGATGGTTCAAGTTTCTAGACGTAAATATTATTAGCAATTTGTCCTGGAACAACCACACTGAAGCTGCAGCAAGACATCACACCAATGCCTCTACTTTCTTAGAAAATTAAGGAAATTCAGCATTTATCCAACAGTTCTTACCAATTTCTGCAGATGGACTGTAGAATACATCCTATCGTGTGCATCACAGCTTTGCTTGGCAACTGCTCTGCCCAAGATTGCAAGAAATTGCAGAGCTTTGGATGTAGCCAAATTCTTCACCTGCACAACCATTCCCACATCGTCTCCATCTACACAACATAGTTTTGTGGTGCTAGATGGGCAGATTTTCCAGGCTATTGAATATTATTCCTATTAATGCCGCAACATGCTTTTTTTTCACTAATTTTAAATGCTGCACAATATTATAACAAATTATCCAGTGAACCTAATAAGATTAAAGAGAGAGAGAGACACACAAAATGCTGACGTTATTCAGTGGGACAGGCAGCATCTCTGGAGAGAAGGAATGGGTGACGTTTCGGGTTAAGACCCTTCTTCAGACTGATTCAGACCATTCCCACTGATTCAGACCGGTCCCACTGAGTTACACCAGCATTTTGTGTCTATCTTCAATTTAAACCAGCATCTGCAGTTCTTTCCTATACAAGTTTAAAGAGAGCTTGGGAACCAGGGTCCTGGTCAGTATCAAGAGAGCACTGAATCAGAGTCCCAATGAGTTAAGAAAGAAATGCGTTCTCTTGAGTTGAAAGGGTGACCA
This sequence comes from Rhinoraja longicauda, assembly GCF_053455715.1. Lineage (NCBI taxonomy): Eukaryota > Metazoa > Chordata > Chondrichthyes > Rajiformes > Arhynchobatidae > Rhinoraja > Rhinoraja longicauda. Next base: position 125,164,001 of record NC_135953.1, read on the forward strand.
CAAATTGAAGTTTCCTTGAGTTGAAAGGGAGCATAGGCACAGGGCTCTTGGTAAATTGAAAGGTGCACAGTGAGTTGAAAGGGAACATGGGAATCCAGATCCCAGAGAGTTGAAATGGAGCATCAGAAAGGGCCCCATTTAGTTGTAAGGAAAAACAGGAATCAGAAGCCTTGTGAGTTGAAAGGAAATATGGGAATCAGGACCCTGGAAGGTTGAAAGGGAGCACAGGAATCAAGACACCAGTGAGTTGAAAGGGAGAGCCAGAACCCGGGGAACAATGAAATGAAAAGGTGCACTGGAACTGGTCCCTTGTGAGGTGAAAGGAAACATAGGAACCTGGACCCCAGTGAGTTAAAAGAGAGTACCCTTTTCAATTGAAAGGAATCACAGGAACCAGGGTCCTGGTGAGTTGCAAAAAGCACGGGAAGCAGGATTTTGGTGAGGTGAAAGGAAGGAAGCGAGCCAGATGATGAGCCATCAGCATTTCTAAATAGTTGGATAAAAGTTCACAAGACTTAATATACGTCAAGTTGCATGATAAGAAACCTAATAACAAAAATAGGCATTATGGAATGTATAGGCCATATTTCAGATAGTAACATTTCATTCTGAAATGTTTAAATCTGTATGATTTTTTCAAAATGTTGCAGAAAATATATATGAAAGCATGTGAAAAGAGACTTTTGTATAATGTGTTATTTCTTGAAACGTAACTGAATCAAGGCAATAACAATTACATTAATACTGTCTGCAAACTGGACATTAGATTTACCTGAAAGCAATTAGCCTCCAAAGGACCTCTGTATAAATATAATTACAGCACTTGTTCAGAGGAAGACAATGGTCATGCGGAAAATCAGATAATGGTTTGGCCACTTAAAACAGAGTTCCATTTAGCAGTTAGCTTTTTTGCTGTTTCATCTGATGCAGCAAATAGAAGAAAATCAGTCTCTGAAAATTAGTCGAATCCTCTGCCATTGTATATCCATATTTCCTTCTCAGTTGAGGTAAAGTTTGAGAGGGTGACATGCATAGGAACAATGAAAGGTGTGACATAGTCTCTGTTTAACATGAGTGTTATCCCAGTAACTACACATCTTACTATGGGAGAATTGTATTATTTGCAAAAGGGTTGGTAGAAGGATTATAGAGAGTAAAGTTGAGGGCAGTTATTCAGAGCTGGGATCAAGATAGCGGGGCATTTTATTTTACAAAGTCAAGATACTTACATTTTGCCACATTATACTTCATCTGGCAACCTCTTTCCCATTCACTTAATCTACCTATATTCCCTTGCAGACTTTTTAATTGTCTCTTCCCATTGTAGCCTCTTGTATATCGGTGAGACCAAATGTATACTTGACGACCACTTTGACGCACACTTACACTCGATCTGTCAAGGCCTGTGGGATCTCTCGGTTACTAACCATTTTAACTCCCCTTCCCATTCCCATGCTGACCTTTCTGTCCTAGGCCTCCTCCATTGCCAGAGTGAAGCCATACCCAAACTGGAGGAACAGCACCTCATATTCTGCTTGGGTAGCTTACAGCCCAGCGTTATGAACATTGAATTGTCATGAAGTACTTCAAGATGTTGGTTCTGATGCAAATCAACTTCTGCCTTGGTAATAATCTGGACCATTTCAATTTGCCTATCAATACAACACATTGACAGCAGATGTGATCTTGTTGGCTCTCCGCACTGCACTGGACCACGTGCACATGAGAAACAAGTATCTCAAGCTGTTGTGCATCGACGACAGCTCATTGTTCAATGCCCCTTCTAAATCCATCATCAAACTCAGGGAACTGGGCCTCTGCTCGTCACTATGCAACTGGACCATCGACTTCCTCTCAGCAGGCCTCAATCAGTACAAATTGGCAGCAATACCTCCTCTTTGCTAACCATCAGCTAAAAGGCACCTCAAAGCTGTGTGCTCATTCCCCCACTTTATTGTCTCTATACCCATGACTGCGGCCAGACACAGCACCAGTGTCACTTTTAAATTTACCAATGATACCACTGTTGGATGGATAATGGGTTATGATGTATCAGAGTACAAGAGAGTGATAAATCATCTGGTTGATTGGTGCCAAAATAATAATTTGCCCTTAACATTATGAAAACCAAGGAGCGGATTGATGATTTTAGATTTTTTTTAGATTTAGAGATACAGCACAGAAACAGGCCCTTCGGCCCACCGGGTCCGCGCCGCCCAGCGATCCCCGCACATTAACACTATCCTACACCCACTAGGGACATTTTTTACATTTGCCCAGCCAAGTAACCTACAAACCTGTACGTCTTTGGAGTGTGGGAGGAAACTGAAGATCTCGGAGAAAACCCACGCAGGTCACGGGGAGAATGTACAAACTCCGTACAGACAGCACCCGTATTCAGGATCGAACCTGAGTCGACGGCGCTGCATTCGTTGTAAGGCAGCAACTCTACCACTGTGCCACCGTGCTGCCCGTATTTCAGGAAGGGAAAGCTGAGGGACTATGCATCTGCCTTTGTCAGCAAGACGGTGGTGGAGAGAGTCAACAGCTTCAAGTTCCTAGTGTGCACATCTCTAATGATCCAACCCAGGACCAGCACATTCATCAATTACGAAGAAAGCTCACCAACACCTCCACCTCCTTGGTAGTTTGAGGAGATTCGGCATGTCACTAAATATTGTATTAAAAGTATAGGTGTACAGTAGATAGCATACGACTGGTTACATCACAGCCTGTTCTGGTAACATGATTGCCCAAGAATATGTTTGTGCAGTAAGGTCTATCCGAACAGATTTGTGCCTTTAATAAGCATTGGCATGCAAAGTGTAAAGTGCAAGGTTTCTAATGTAAGCACCAGCTTACTCCAGCTTTAAATAATGATGTTGTTGCCTCTTCCAGAGCGCTGGACCACCCAGTGAATCACTGGAGAAACAATTATTTCTAATGCCAATACCTTTGTAAGGTTATGTGATCATTAGAGTGATTTAAAAGGTTATATAATCATTAGAGTGGATAGAAATGTCAATGACCACAGATCAAACATAAAGCAGATGCAGATCTTGTCCACATGGGCATTTGGTATTGTAACAGAGGTGCATATGAATCAGTCTCAAGTAACAGGAATCCATTGGAGTCAATCGTCATTCCTTTTCTAATATCCGTTGACTGGCCAGTGTGGTTTATTCGGCCAGTGCTTCTCCGCGTCCGGAGGTCGTTATTTCTTTGGACGCGGAGAAGGCGTTTGATCGAGTGGAGTGGCCATACTTGTTTAGAGTCTTGGAGAGGTTTGGACTTGGCAAAAAATTTGCAGCCTGGGTCAAGCTATTATATCACTCACCTTTAGCATGTATACAGACAAATTATTCACGATCTGAGTATTTTCCATTAACACGGGGCACTCGCCAAGGCTGCCCACTGTCTCCACTTCTTTTTGCGATTGCAATTGAGCCTCTTTCTATTGCACTTAGATCAACCACAATATTTCAGGGCATTAGGAGAGGAAACATGGAACATCGTGTGTCTCTATATGCCGATGACCTCCTTCTTTATGTGAGAGACCCTGCAGCTAGCATCCCTGCTATTGTGTCATTGTTAGATCAGTTTGGAACTTTCTCTGGCTATAAACTAAACCTCCAAAAAAGTGAATGCTTCCCCATCAACCCAGCCCTACAGATCCGACAGGAATCCTTGCCTTTTCCCTTATCTCAAGATGGTTTTGTATATCTAGGAATACGCATTACCCGCTCTTTTACATTTCTGTTTGAAGCTAATTATACGCCTCAAGTTAGCCAAATGAAGGCTGACTTTGAGAGATGGCGTAGTCTACCACTTACTATGGCTGGGAGAGTACAGTCGGTGAAGATGACTGTATTTCCCAGATTTCTTTATTTGTTCCAGTGTTTGCCGGTCTTCCTATCCAAGTCATTTTTTAACAAAGTTAACCAATCTATAACCTCCTTTATATGGGGGCAATAAGGTTCCAAGGGTTAATAAGTGTACTCTCCAAAGAGGTCGTGAAGTAGGTGGACTGGGCCTTCCCAGTTTTATTCATTATTATTGGGCATCTAATATCCAAAAGATATTATTCTGGCTCCACCGACCAGATGCAGACTGGTGTCTGCTTGAGTCACAGTCTTGTTACTCCTCGTCACTTCCAGCTTTAGTATATTCCTCCCTGCCATTGAAATCCTCTCGATTCACATCCAATCCTGTCGTACTATCCACCCTCAAAATTTTTAATCAATTTCGCTGTCACTATAAGTTCACATCAGCTTCAGTTCTGGGTCCCGTTCACAGTAACCATTTATTCCCCCCCTCTACACTTGACTCAACCTTTAGACAATGGGGTTTGAATGGTCTTAAGTGCATTAAGGATTTATACACTGACAACATATTTGATAGTTTTGATAACCTGTGCAGAAAATATGACCTCCCACATAATCATTTCTTTAAATATCTTCAGATCCGCCACTTTGCCATGAAAACATTTCCTTCTTTTCCTGATCTCCCGTCTGTCACAGGGTTGGATAAACTCACTCTTACCTTTGCAAATAAAGGACTGATCTCTGCATTATATTCTCAATTGATGTCTTTAGGGGATCAAAACCTGAACAAAATTAAAATTAGGTGGGAGGATGACCTTGGTATGGATCTGTCTGAGGAATGCTGGACAGAAGCACTGAAAAGAGTTAATTCCTCGTCATCATGTGCAAGATTGGGGCTCATACAATTCAAAGTTTTACACAGGGCTCATTTAAGCAAAGCTAGGCTTGCCGACATACATCCGGCGACAGACGCTGGCTGTGACAGGTGCTCCTTCTCTTCAGCCAATCTAGCTCACGCATTCTGGTCATGCCCCAAACTTGGGGACTACTGGACAGTGGTTTTTAAAACCATCAGTGAAGTCCTTGGGGTGACAGTGAGGCTTTGCCCACTTGTAGCTGTATTCGGCGTAACAGATGGAACTTTGGGTTTAAATGCAAACCAATCTGACATCATTGCATTCACATCACTTTTGGCCCGTTGGAGAATTTTGCTGGTCTGGAAATCTACAACTCCTCCATCTGCTGCCGCTTGGCTAGAGGACGTAATGTTTTTTCTAAAACTAGAAAAGATCAAATTTACACTGAGGGGGTCTGTGAAAAAGTTTTATTCAGAATGGGAACCTTTTCTGTCATACTTTGAGAATCTAAAAGAACTACCCACTGACTGAGGGCACTTGATTGCAGTTGGGGATCTGCCTTTAATTATGTTTTACTTTTATTTATTTACTTATTTTTGTTTACACAAGTGCCGATTACCTCACAGGATGGCTGATGCATAATGAATGAGAGAATCCTGAACCATCTGACATGTTGTAGATATGTATGGGCCTGCGCCTTGGAAGAATGTAGAGGTTTTGCTGTCAAATTGTGCATTTGTATTTGTGATATGATATATTGTGAACACATCAGCTGCAAAGGGGTGTCCAGGGAGGGTGGGTGAGGGTTATTTTTGTTGTTATATATAAAGAACAAAATGGAGGGGAATGTAATGCATTACGTTTTTTCGTATTGTATCTTTCCTTCAATAAAAATAAATATTTTTTTTAAATAGTAGTTTCAAAATTACCCTTTGCCACATGCACAGCTGTATAATGTCTAAGTCATTGCAAGCCAATGTACAAAGTAGTGTAAGAATGCTGGCCAGTGATCATGCTATCAAGTAAGTAAGGACAAAGCAATGATTGGTCAAATGTTTGTCAATAAATCAATTTTACAGATAACACCAACTTCTGTGGGATTCCATATAACCCAGTGAACTGGCTGTGTTGTTTCCTTAGGAGTCTGAGTAGTGAGTGTGATTCAGTACTTTTGGGAATAAGATCAGGAGGAGGCAGGTTACAGAAGACCACAACTAACAGGAGTTGTTTCTGGAAAGTTGTGTAAGTCTAGTTTAGCACATTTTAATTGCGCACTAGTTTAGTCTGCCTTTACTAGAATTATATGGAGTGATTGAGTGATTAACACATTCTGAGGTCATATCATCAAGCCAGCATAATCACAATTACAGTAATATTTGTTGGCAAGAAAGTAGTTCCATTTGCTACCTAAGAAGCCAGCTTCCTGATGATGTAAGTGTGCAGAGGTGACTTCATGATAAACAGTCTGGTTTCTACCTTGGCTAAATTGACATTTTCTAGTGATGTATAGAGAACCAATTTAGTTCTAATTATGTCCCGGTTATGTTTTATGGGGATATTTCAGCGGGTGTCTGAAATCATTGCTATGGCTTCAGAAATCATAAAGTCCACGTTTGGGATACACCCTAAACAGCATGAACATGTTGCAAAGGTTGCAAATTTAGTCAGTGAGGCAATTGGTACAAAAGGAGTCTTATTCTAAACTTTAGTTAAGTTTTGCATTTAAAATATGACTTTAGTTTGTTTCTTTTACTATGTTAACTAAAACTAAACAAGCTGCCTTTCAGTGGCAGTTAACAGATAAGAACAAATAATCAGCTAAAACTGATCAACCTGAATAGGTCCTTTCAGCAGAGGCAGACTGAGCAATTGGGGAAATTGAGTGACTGAGTAAACATTTGCCAACGCTCAGAGTGACTGCAGCTTGAACAGTGTGACAGTTGCAAATGTTGTCGGCATGGGAACATAGTGCGAAGAAGGCAACATGTTGCTTGGTATTTAAAATACGAATAAATAAGTATAAATTAGGATGAAAATAACAAGTGATGAGTGCTGACCTAGGAGATTTCCTGGATTTTTAGTTCTTGTTCTGAAAATAGAATCAGAGTATTTACACAGTCCTGTGGAATCCGCATACTGTGTGATGTGGGAAATCCATAATGCCTCCTAGATGTAGGAAGTGATATGTGGAAGAGCGGTCTATATTTTGGACTATGAACAACAATTGGTGTGACTACAGTGGCTACAAAACGATCTGTAGAGAGAGGATAGCAAAATGCCAAGATCTATATTGGTATCAATGTCAATAGCAGGAATAATGATGATTACAAGAAGTTAGTGCAGGACCTACAGATGGCAGTTTCCAATGACCACCAATGTCACGCATCATTATGGAAATTGATGGATAATATGGCGGAAGATGTGGTATAAGAAGGAGGGCTTTAGATTATTGGGGCATTAGTGTTGAGTGTCTGAGGGTGGCTCTGGGAGAGAGGTGGATACATATAAGCTTAAGGATTTAGTAGATAAATATAAAAGGTAGGCAGTGAAGTGATGTGAAAGGCAGACGAAGTAAAGGCTGGAATAAAGGAAACAAAGGAAGTTTGAAGTCAAGGGGTGCTTAATTTGAGAGGGCTTAAAATACGCGGGAGTGTGATGTCTTGGGCATTGCTAAAATGTGGGTTATACCAGGAGAGGATAACAGCTGAAATTCCTTAACAGGATTTTCAGATGAGGGAGGGTAAAGAAAGGAGATGGACAACAATATTAATTTATGGAGGTGATTGTTACTTTGAGGACAAATGCTAGAACAAAGCATGTAAGTAGATGTAATGAAGAATAACCCAATGATTTTACTGGGTTTGTGAAAAAAAAGAACTGAAAAACAGAAGAGGGAAATGACATTGTTGGATGTGTACTAAGGGCCCCAAATAGTCAAATGAAAATAGAAGGGCAATGTGGAGGCTTCTGACAAATCCTAAATTAAACAATAGTAGGCAATTTTAACCACCCTAAAAGCACAGACGGAGAGTAAAGAGTTTAGAAGCTACATATTTCTTAAGTCATATTCAAGGGAACTCTTTTTTGAATCAGTGCCTATCAACCATAAAAAGGAGATATAGTACAGGACATAAATTTTAGAATCTAGTCTGATGGGTGTTCAGACCAAATATCTGCACAATAAATTCAAAATCAAACTCCCAAAGTTAAACCCTATGGAACCCCCAAGCAAAAAAGCAAATATGAGAAGTGGGGAACCTTGTCACACAGCAGAAGCCTTGAGCTATTGGAGGTGCAAACGTGAAATAAAGACAGATATTAGAAAGAAGAGTGTGCAAGAAAAAAACATTAGCAGATGCAATCAAGAAACATGCTAAGATTTTACTTAAGAATGGAAAAAGAGAATAAATAAAATTTCAGAGGAGTCCCAGAGCTATCTTCTCGTACCTGTGTACAGTCTAGTAAGTCTGCCTTGCCAGTGGGACAGAACATACCTAGGAATTGTCATGTAGACATATTACATGTTGACTTTAAGATAAGATTCTGTCAGGCAGTTGCTTGATTAGATTGGGGACAGTATTCCCAATTTAAATACCCTTTTCTAGATGTTTGCGAGAAGCACTTTGCAAGGATGACGGGACTGGGAGTGACTTTGCCATGTGTGAATATGGTGCCAATGTCAATGTTGAGTGATGGATCTGGTTTTATCTTTTATTTTCCTTTAGAAATAACAGTTATGATATAACTAATATCATTATCTAAAGGGTGGCACAGTAACACAATGGCAGAGTTGCTACCCAAGACCCAGGTTCAATCCTGACCGTGGGAGTCTGTACGGAGTTTGTATCTTTTCTCTGTGACCTTGTGAGTTTTTCTCCGGATGCTCAGTTTCCTCACACATTCCAAAGACGTACAGGTTTGCAAATTAGCTGGCTTCCGTAAATAGTCCCGAGCATGTCGGATGCGAAACTGGGATAATGGGTGATCGCTAGTCAACATGGACTCAGTAGGCCGAAGGGCCTATTTCCATACTGTATCTCTAAACTAAAATAAACTAAACTAATTGGCTTGCTGAATCATTTCAAGGGTGGTTAGAACAATTCTAAATCAATAATTGTATTTAAACCCCTCAGTTGCCTAAATGGGGTTTGAACTCGCACCTCTGAAATGTTAGTTCAGGCCTCTGGGTTACTTTCCAAGTAAGTTTAGCCATGTATCCTCAACATCCCCAATTTCTGACCAATGAACTGTACTGAAGAGATGAAAAACAAAAACCTGTTCAGTGTTTCTGGTGTGATTTTTATTTGAGAAAGGGATGAAGTCTCCATACCTTGAATAGAGATTATCAGTAACTTCTCTAATGCTGCAGTGAGCTGCAAACAAAATACACGGCATCAATCAGCCTCAATTGCCTAGAATGATCCAAAGGCTAAGAGGATCAGGATGATAAAGACCTTTATTTCTACCAGCAGACCTGCAGGTGTTTGAAGCTCTGTCTGAAGGCTGTGGGGTCATCACTACCTATTATTTTTTTATCACCAGATATGCCACTCTTCGTAGATACAGTCAGGGGTTTAGCTTTATATATTCCCTTCAATGATGTATGATCTGTGTGTTTGAATCCTACTTTCTCTCCTTTTTAGTGTCTCTAGCTATATATACCCATCCAATCTCTCTTCTAGCTTCCATTTTACACCGCACCTAGAAAGACCATGACTGAAGCAATGTGGCAAATGATTGTACACTTCGCTCATAGCTTTAGCAACTTGGACTCTTTCCTGTGGTTGCCTGCAGCTGCCAGACTTCAATATAATTGAAAAAGGAAAAGTGACTTTTTAATGGAGCTGTGAAAGGGGAGCTATATAATACCGATTTCCGGTGACTAACCTATCTGTTTCCAAATCGGGAAAAGAAAAATTAAAATTGAGTGGAGTAGATTCCAACTGAATATCGCAAAAGGTGTGCATTCTCAACATGATGAATCTGTGGGTCAATAGGTGCAAAGCATTCATGAAAGTGCCAGGTACTGTTCTGCTGCTGTGCACTGGATGCAATTCAGAGAGAGTTCCCCAGGTTGATTCGTAGGATGAAGGGGTTGCATTATGAGAACATTAGTGTACATTGGATCTATATGCATTGGAGATTAGATAAATGAGAAATAATCTTTGTGAAGCATGTAAGATGCCATGGGAGTTGTAGATGCCGAGAGGATGCTGCAAGGATGTTGTCAGGACACAAGAACCTGAATGAGGACCATGAGAAGTTGGGAAGGCGAGGACTTTATTCCTTCAAGTGCAGGAAGCTGAGGGATGATCATCCAGACATGTACAAAATCCTAAGGGGAATAAATAGGGAGAATGCACAGTCTTCCCGGGGTATGAGAATCAAGAATTAGAGGGCATAGGTTTAAGGTGAGAATGGAAAGATTTAATAGGAACCTGAGGGACAACCTTTTCATGCAAATGCTGGTGTGTATATGGAACGAAAAGTCAGAGGAAGTAGCTGAGGCAAATACAACTTTTAAAATAAAATAAAATTGAAAATATCTTTAAAAGTTATTTGGACAAGTACATGGATAGGAAAGATTTAGAAGAATATGGGTCAAATACAGGTTAATGGAACTGGCTTAGATGGTCGGATGACTTGGTCCAAAAGCCCTGTTTTCGTGCTTTATAACTATGCCTATGAGGATGTTATTTTTCCTGGAGATATATAGAATTATGGAGATTCAGAATAAGGAGCCACTAATTTAGTTTTTAGATTAGTTTTAAAGATACAGCAAGGAAACAAACCCTTCGGCCCACCGAGTCCACGCCAACCATTATTCACATCTACACCAGTTCTATATTATCCCACTTTCGCATCCTACACATTAGGGCAATTTAAGGAAGCCAATTAAGCTATCAACCTGTCTTTGTAATGTGCAAGGAAACAGGAGTACCCGGTGAAAACCTACGTGGTCACAGGGAGAACGTGCAAACTCCACACGGACAGCACCCGAAGTCAGGATCTAACCCAGGACTCTGGCACTGTGAGGCAGCAGCTCTACAGCTGCTCCACTCTGCCACCCTGTTGAAGGATAATTTCTTGTCTGAGTCAAAAATCTTTGGAATTGTGAGAAACTGAATCAATTAATTTATTCAAAGCTGTGATAGATTTTTGGGATATAGACAAGTCAAGAATAATGCAAAAGCGACAGGAAAGTGAGGTCAAGGTTAAAATCAGAACATTGAACGATGGAACAAGCACGAGAGGCCAGATAACCTCTTCTGCATCTATTTCTTCTGTATTATGATTATAAATTAAACAGAAATCCTTTTCATTTCACCTTCACAATGCACTAAAATATTGTGGATTGTAAATAAATTTCTAGTTTAATATATTTGGTTCTAAGCTTAAGAAATTTAGATTCTGTGGACAAAAATACATTTAAATCTAAATTTGCTTCCACCAGGGGGCGATAAGAAGATGGAACTAGCAGCTCTGTATCGAGTGGCTTTAGGTTACCTTAGTACTGGAGATCCAGAGAGAGCAATTACTGTAAGTACAATGTTGGTATTTGGTTCTTTGCATTTTATCCCTAGATTGTTTTAATTCAACGCATTAACACTTGAGAAATGTACTGACTTTGCAACCCTTAAAACATGAACATGTTTTTTGTCCAATAAACATTTTAAATGAGGGTTCATGTTAAAATGGTGCTCTGATTTCCCATTAACGTAAAAATATACTCAATTTCTAGCATTTCTGGAAATTGATCTAGAAATCATTGGAGCTACCTTCCACTCTAAAAATAACTCATTTTCATTGGCACGATGCTGGAAAGAAAAACATTGCTGCCATTTGTACGAATTTCCAGGCCAAAATTTATGTAGTTGCAGTAAATTACAATAACTTAGTATTTTGAAGTTATGTCACAATATTATTCTAAAATGAAAAACAAACTAAAATTGGTATTGTTGAGAGAGGTCTATTGATTATGTTTCATTTTTTCATTTTTTTACTGTACTTTATTGTGATAATATAATCTTCATAGCTCCTTTTAATTGCATTTAGTATATCTTTATTTTTTTCAGAGACCTTTTTGAAGTAGGAAAAGAATAGGGAAGAAAGAGATCTATTAACGAGTGTAAACAGAGCAAGTGTGTAAAACTCCCAAAGGAAATATATGTTATTAAGGATAGGATGAAGAGCAGTTGAGATAGACTATGCCGCAAAGGCAAAAGGAAAGATGTAGTGGAGTATGCTTAGGAGGTACCACTTCTTTTCCCTGGTATCTCAAGCCCTCAGCTCTCTCCTATCCAAAATAGCAGCCTCAGAGTCTGTGTTTTATTGCTGAGATGTGTTGGGAGCAGTTTCCTGGTGGCCTCTGAAGTGCGAACCCTTCTATTTCCCTTCTGCATGGTTCACCATCATAGCTAATTATGGGTTGAGAACCCTCTCCAACTTGGTAAATTTTGGTTGTGATCTTGCTATGCTACCCTGGTTTTTAAAAATGATAACAAACTGGTCAAACTTTATAAAGGAACGTTTATGCCCTGGAAATTCAGAGAAAATGTAGGAGATAAATATAAAGGGAGAGAAAAGAGACAAAATCAGGAATTGATATGCAGCTCTCTAAGATTTTGGAGTATTGAGTGCAGTTGTGGTCGCTTCGTTACAGGAGAGATGTAGAAGCTCTGGAGAGGATGCAGAAGAGGTTAGGGAGAATGCTTCCTGGATTAGGTGGTATTAACTATAAGGAGAGTTTGGACAAACTTGGATTGTTTTCTCTGGAATGCGGCGATTGAGAGGAGACCTGATTCGAGGCGTAGATTGAGTAGACAGTCAGAACCTTTCTCCAAGTGTGAAACTGTCAAAGACTAGAGGGCATGCCTTTAAAGTGAGAGGGGCAAAGTTTAAAGGAGATGTGCACGGCAAGTTTTTTTACACACAGGGTGATAGGTGCCTGGAACACACTACCAAGGGTGATGGCAGAGGCAGATACAATAGTGTAACGGATTTTAGATAAGCACAAAAATATGCAGGAAAGGGAGGGATATGAATCATATGAGGCAGTTTAGTTTAGTTTAAAGATACAGTGCGGAAACAGGCCCTTCAGCCCACCGTGTCCATGCCAACCAGTGATCCCCGCACATTAACATTATCCTACACCCACTAGGGACAATTTATACGTACAAGAAGCCAATTAACCTACATACCTGTACGTCTTTGGAGTATGGGAGGAAACCAAAGATCTCGGAGAAAACCCACGCGGGGATGTCACGGGGAGAACACACAAACTCCACACAGACAGCACCTGTAGTCGGGATCGAACCCGGGACTCTGATGCTGCAAACACAGTAAGACAGCAACACTACTGCTGTGCCACCATGCCACCCATGAGAGTTAAGATTAGTTTATCTTAGCATCATATTCAGCACAGACATTGTGGGCCGAAAGGCCCTGACCTGTGACATCTCATTCAATGTTGTCTGTGCCAGAAAAAGTATGGAATGAGGAGAAATGGAGGAAAGAATTAGAGGCAGAGATAGATGTAAACAGAAATTAGAATCAAGCTGCACAAAGGGAGAAAAATAGAACGGAAATATAAGATTTAAATATTTAACTTAAAAATCAGCAATGTTGCCCGCATGCCAAGAAAAGTTCATCTTAAATAATATAATGTTTAAATTTTTTGATTATTTCATAGTTCCTAGCTCTGTGTTAGTGGCATTAGTTGTTATTATACTGCATAAAATTATTTTATTGAAGTCTGCGCTGCACAATTTTGCCTTTGAATACTTAAAATAGAATATAGATGCCGACTGTGTCAATAAGAAAAAAGGCAAATGTTTTCTTTTTAAGAGCCATTGTGTACAATTTACATTTATATTTTATTATATTAATCATTTCTCCATCTGAGTGGAGCTCAGATGTATACAGGCCTTAGATCATAATTCCCTCCTCCCCTAGGACATCTGATTATCATTATACTGAGCATGCTAGCTTTCTACTTTGCCTTGTGGTAATATGCTGTTCATTGCCAGGCCAGGCCTGGGAGAAATGCTAAAGAGGTCCTGCCACACAGCTCAAGACTCCTGGGGTCTGTGCTCTGGGGTCTCTGTGGTTGTTTCCCTGCTTTTCCATCAGAGTTTTCATCTCCGTTATCCTGTTGTAATGTGCCCACCTCGGGCTGTCTTTCTACGGAAGGCTACGGTCAGGATCTAACAGCAACAGCTGGTGTAAAAGACAACCATTTCCTCCCACTGTTACCTCATTAGTGTTTTCTCATTCAAGTACAAAAACATAGCTCCTATTGAAAATTAAAGGAACAATATTTCAAGATATTTTTCATGAAATAGAGAATTAACAGTGTTTGGTTTGTTTAAAATCATCATTGTGTTGGTTTTTAAAAAAATGATTGCATTATTTTTACCTTATGGCTCATCATTTCGATATGTAAACAAAACCGGCGACAGATGTAGTAATTTATGAAATGCATATTATACCTGTATCTGTGCTGTTAAATCCATTATTTAACTCAATTGGATCAATTTACCTGAAGCATGAAATCTGTGATCAGCATCTGTGATTTGCTTTTCAAACATTTACATACATTAAAATATTTACACTTATACCTTTTCTTTATCTATGAACTTTTGCATGAAATATTTCATTCCAATGCTTTGCGAACATACCATTGGATATAGTCAATTGCATTGTAAGATTCAGCAATTAAAACATTTTGTTAAGTCCAGATCAAAATGCATGGTAGGTAAACCAATATTACATTTACCTTACTATTCTTACTTTAATACAACATGCAAAGGAAAGAGCTTTCAGTGAAAAAAATGACTATGTTCCCCAAATTGATAAGTTTATTTTTTATTTTACCAAAGCCTAGCTGAATCAGAGAACCATTCAAAACTCTACACAATTTACCTAATCAGAGGGTCCAAATTACACCAGTAAAATGAAATGTGGATAAAATGAGAAGGTATCGAACATTTTTTGGAACCACAAATGTAATATCTGATATGAAATAGACCACATGCTTAATACTGTAATTGCATTTATTTATATGACAGAAAAATTCCATTGCCGGTTGTTTTCATTTTATATGATAAGAACAGAACTTGCAGTCGAAAAGGTGAGATTTGTGTTATATGATATGTGATAGAAGCTTTTCAGGAATTGAAAAGCCATTTGGATTTTCTTTACTGTGAGTCTCATTATAATTCTTCGAGCCTAGCATTTCGAAGTATTCCCTGTTTTAAGAAATGCACTCCATTCATTACCATAATTACAAATAAAAGAATTTCAAAATAAATTAACAAAATGTGTGAGGCTTTAATCCTTATATTGCTTTAAACAACCTGCCAAGTACTTCAGATTTGAACGTTTCTCAATCATAGTGGATGCACAGAAGATGCCGTTGGAATTTAATTTTAGTGCAAAATGTGGTCAAAGTAATGTGATTTTTCACTGCTTTTTTAATATAAAATTCTATGCAGTATTAAAAAAACTTTCTGATGTGTGAGAATAAAGGTATTTCCTAAAGAGCAGCTCACAGTGGTTTAGTTCGAGGTACTTGTTGGTGCCGAAGCATGTAGTTGCATATACTATGATTTCGATGTCTTGGGAGGATATTGGAACTTGACAGCAAGGTATATTACTATTGACATAACTGTAAGATAACAGCAACCCGACAACCAGGCCATAGCACTATATTCAAAAGAGAACTTTGAATATTCTTTGCAAATGCACTCACCAGTCACTTGCTCTCAGCAGCTCCTTCGTTTTCTCGTTGGTAGGTTATGCTCCTTGCATCATTCACCTTCCCTACGACTCTCATTTCCTCCATATCATCACTGGCATCCAAGCCAAACTGTATATATATGTCCAAGATTCTCCATTTGACACGCTGTACTCCCCCTTCCATTACTGCTCTTGTGTGGCTGCTGGTTTCATGTATGTCTTCGTTCAGCAGCGCACAGCTTGTTTTGTCAATAACCATTTATTTGTTGCTGAAATAGAAGCAGCCATTACATCTGACCTCTCTGTTTCATCAATTATGGATAGATTATTGGATATGAACATCTGCAAAAGCTAGCAGTTAGAATCACCATCTGGCTTGCATGAGGTAAAGTATAATACTGGTGTTTATTGTCAGACCAAACCCTAGTGGAATGACTGAACTATTCAAGGAACAGAAAATTCCCAATGGCAGGCATCTAAACCTGCTTAGAGCTTTTATGTGCAGTTGCAACAGCAATAATTTCTTCTTTTAATCTTGTCATGCGCTGAATTCTGGAACGCCTCCATGAAAATGGATAAACTCTAGTCCATAACACAATGGAATCAAAGTACAAAACCAAACTAGCCGCAGAACGGAGTACATATGAACCTACGGCTTGAATATGGGAACCACTTTCCCATTCCACAAACCCCCACCCCAAGTCATGCTAAAGATACCATAAAAACAACAATGTTGGAACAATTTTAGGAATGTGTACCCCTGTGGTTTACCATATTTAAGCCAACAAATAAATGAAGGTTACACAATACAAAATAATCCATTCAACCCAAGCAGTCTCAAAACCAAGCTAAATCACATTCTTCGACCGGTTGCCTTTTTCGTTCATTTCCTTCTCTTTCATCTGCCTTTTCAAACTAAGTATGAATGTTGAAATAATTTCTAATACAGACATTGGAATTCAATTCCACAGCTCCTCTCTAATTTTATATCACTGTTCCTTGACGTCACTATTCTCAACCTCATACATTTAGAACCATATAGGTCTTATTTTTGACCTCTCAGCTTCACCTGCAATGCGCAGTTTGTCTCCATCCACTTGAACAGTGATTTCTTGATTAGAATTGAGGAAATTAAAAATAGGCCACACATATCTTGCAAATCTAATGATTTTGTCATACAGGAGTCCACTGGAATGGCCATAAACCTGATTAGACGTGAGGGCTGCAAAGCCTAGCAGTAAAAGGATTGGTCCAAGTCAGCATGGATTTATGAAGGCCAGATCCTGCTTGACGAATCTTCTGGAATTTTTTGAGGATGTGACAAGTAAAATGGATGAAGGAGGGCCAATGGATGTAGAGTATCTAGTCTTTCAGAAAGCCTTTGATAAGGTCCCACACGGGAGGTTGTTGAGCAAAATTAGAGCACATGGTATTGGGGGTAGGGTATTGACATGGATAGAGAATTGGTTGGCAGACAGGAAGCAAAGAGTAGGAATAAACGGGTCCTTTTCAGAATGGCAGGTAGTGGCGAGTGGAGTGCCGCAAGCCTCGGTGCTGGGGCCGCAACTATTTACAATATATATTAATGATTTGGATGATGGAATTAGAAGTAACACTGGCAAGTTTGCAGATGACACAAAGCTGGGTGGCAGTGTAAACTGCGAAGAGGATGTTAGGAGGTTACAGGGTGACTTCGACAGGTTGAGTGAGTGGGCAGATGCATGGTAGATGCAGTATAATGTAGATAAATGTGAGGTTATCCACTTTAGCGGCAAAAACAAGGAGGTATTATCTCAATGGTGTCAAATTAGGTAAAGGGTAAATGCAATGAGACCTGGGTGTCCTTGCACACCAGTCACTGAAAGTAAGCGTGCAGGTACAGCAGGCAGTGAAGAAAGCTAATGGCATGTTGGCCTTCGTAACGAGAGGATTTGAGTATAGGAGCAAGGAGGTCCCTCTGCAGTTGTATAGGGCCCTGGTGAGACCACATCTGGAGTATTGTGTGCAGTTTTGGTCTCCTAATTTGAGGAAGAACGTCCTTGCTATTGAAGCAGTGCAGCGTAGGTTCATGAGGTTAATCCCTGGGATGGTGGGAATGTCCTATGAGGAAAGATTGGAAAGACTGGACTTGTATTCACTTGAGTTTAGAAGGATGAGAGGGGATCTTATCGAGATGTACAAAATTATAAAAGGACTGGACAAGCTGGATGCAGGAAAAATGTTCCCAATATTGGGGGAGTCCAGAACCAGGGGCCACAGTCTAAGAATAAATGGGAGACCATTTAAAACTGAGGTGAGAAGAAACTTTTTCACCCAGAGAGTTGTGAATTTGTGGAATTCTCTGCCACAGAAGGCAGTTAAGGCCAATTCACTGGATGAATTTGAAAGAGTTAGATAGAGCTCTAGGGGCTAGTGGAATCAAGGGATATGGGGAGAAGGCAGGCACAGGTTACTGATTGTGGATGATCAGCCATGATCACAATGAATGGCGATGCTGGCTCGAAGGGCCAAATGGCCTCCTTCTGCACATATTTTCTATGTTTCTATGTTTCAAGAATGACTTTGTCAGGGCAGAAACTATATTCTGCCATTACAAGGCTTTCGCATAACGAGGTATGGCTGCAGTGAGAGGGACATGATTAAGGCTGAGATCTGCAAAATAAATATAACACCATTTAAAAGTGGTCTTCTGACACAAACAAACCTTTAAGAAAATGATTATCACTTAAACAAGTACGTTGTATTTTGAAACTGAATTATCATGTTCAATTCTTTTGGAGGGAGCTTTAAAAGCTGACAGCATGCCTCAGTATTTTGTGGGGACAGCAAGTGCATTCATGCACTGTCAGACTTGATAAAGATTTATCTGAAAGTTCCAGGCTGTCCCTGCAGGATATCTTTTCAGGATAACAAGTTGGGCTGCTCAGGAAAGTTTGCAAATAGGCTTATACAAACAATTTACTGTCCTGATCGTAGTGTGTTAGTAGCTTCTACCTTGGGCCTTTTCAGGACACTTCAAATAGGGCTTAGGTAAACAAAAGGGCACCCTAGAATATTCCTCTGATTTCTCCCTGTTGGGTGATTGACTCAGGTTAGAAACATCAGCATATGGCAGTCCTCTTTTATTTCTGATGTTATTTTTTCTGACAGCTGTGACATTTTGCAATCAAATATTTAAGGCAAATAGCTGAAACAACACTGTGGGTTCCTGCATCAATTACTTAGTGTCTGGTTTACATAGAGCTTCTTGGATTTTGGGTTCAGCAAACGTACATAACTTGGTCTAAAGGGAAGTAGGAGAAGTTTACAAATTCTTCCAAAGCAGTTGTTTTCTATGAGCTACGGCATAGAATTGAGTAGGATTAAGATACTGGATTTCTCAGCCGAGCAGAGGAAATGCAATTGGAAGATGATTAAAACATGGACAGAGTTGTACTTGGTCGAAATCTATACAGTTCTAAGTAACTTGGAGAAGTTTTTTTCACTGTGTATTTATCCAGTTCCTTCTTGAAAGCCACAATGGAATCTGCCTCCCTTACGTCTGCAGGAAATAAATTCCAGATTCCAATCACACATTGAATAAAAAAAGCTTTTCCTCATATCACTGTAAATTGTCTTCCCCTTTACTTTATACCCATGCCTTCTAGTCCTCAATCTCACCACCATTGGGAACAGCCTCCCACTACTCACTCCGTCCAGATTCCTCATTATTTTGATCTCAACTCAGCCTTCTCTAAAGAAAACAGTCCCAGCCTTTCTATCCTAATAACTGTTGGCCCTCATTCCAGGAACAATTCTTGTAGATTGAACCCTCTCCATTGCCTTCACATCCTTCTTTTAAAAATGCAACCAGAACTGAACACAATACTCCAGTGAAGGTCCAGTAGTTCACAAAACTTCATCAAACTTCCCATGCCTTTGTTGATAAAATCCAGAATTATTAAGTAAGCTTTATTAACCACATTCTCTATCTCCCCTCCCACTCTCAGTGACATGTGCACCCAACCTCCAATATCCTTTTGTTCTTGCCATGCTTTTAAAACAATAACTTTAATTCTATTCTATCTCTCTGCAGTCTTGCTAACAAAATGCTTTATTTCACATACCAGTGCATTAAACTGCACCCTCCATGGTTCTGCCCAATCTACCAACCTGTTTGTATACTGTTATAATTTATTACTGTCTGTGCAGTTCACAAAAAGTCATGTTTTATACTATCCACAAATTTAGAATTGTGGCTTGTCCACTGCCTAAGTCAGAAATATAGATTAAAAAAAAGCAATGACACTTCTACCACTTATCTCTGGGCGCTCTATGGGAGTGTCCCGGGGAGCCGCACAGGCCCGATCCACCCGCCGAACAACCGTGGCGCCGACCGGAATGCGCCCCAGTAGGGTCAACTCGCCCCACAGGCCTGCCAAGGGACTGCGGAGAAGCCAGGCGGCGAGGCCTGCCTGGGCCGAAGGAGCCTCAGAGAGGCGACGATGGGAGCCTTGGCGGCACCAGCAGGTGGCTCGGTGGCAATGGGTGCCTCGGCGGCAGCGTGAGCCTCAACGGCAACAGGAACTCCAACGGTGGTGGGGCCTCGGCGGCCGCGGGAGCCTCTGCTGCAGCGGGAGCCTCTGCTGCAGCGGGGGGCTCAGCGGCTGCAGGAGCCTCGGCGCCAACAGGAGCATCAGCCGCAGCGGGAACCTCAGCGGCAGCAGGAAACTCAGCGGTGGTGGGGCCTCGCAATCGACCCGCGATCAACAGTCGATGAGCATGAGGGGGGGAGGGGAAGACAAGGGAGGACCCGGTGTGGGGAGACCGCCATGAAGACAATGGTGACCCGGCGTGGGGGGACCGCTGTGAGGGACAGTGGAAGAACAATGGGGGAAACGGTGTGGGGGGGGGGGGAAGAGGGGGGATACTCTAGTTTAGAATTCTCTGTCCAGGGCATAAGTGTGTGTTGTTTGTTCGTTCATTTGTTCCAGTGAATGCGCAGAGCAGCCAGCCAACAGTCACTTGTCTTTTTCTTTTTCTTTTTACTTTTAATTTCAAGTTTTTTGTGTACCTTGTGTGCTGTGACTGTTGGCAGACCAATTCTCCTCTGGGGATGAATAAAGTTTTATCATATCGTAGAATGCCATGATTCACATTCCTCTTGTCTGAAAAACAAGCATTTACCAAAATAGCAATGAAGATTGGTAAAAATATTGTCAATGTTCTCCAATGACTTGTGTTTGAATACAGCAAAGTGACAACATTCTACGTAACCTTGACCTTTCAAAAATCCATTATTTGTATCTGCTGTTAGACCAGTCTAATTAGATGACCTGATCAAAAGACTATTTGCTCTGTTGGTTTCACAAAACAATAATTTATCAATCAAATTGTCCTTAGTGCTTTCGACTGAATTGTAGATTTGTGTCTTTAATAAATGCATGATTGGAATTAAATGCTAAAAATTGTCAAATGTCAATGAATTTGGGCTGTGACTTTTATTGCCTATCAGTACAGTTTACTCCAAATTTAACATCAAAATGTAAAATCATTTCTCTCATATCTTGAAAGGTTGACAAAAATCTACAGGGATAATTTTCATATGAAAATGAAATCATCCTTGAGGCTACAAATTATTAAATGCCATAGAGGTGGAATGCCATAAAATTTTTAACCATATATGGTTGTTGACCATTAATGTATGTCTCAGATTGTCTGATTTATAGATTTGAAGTTCTTTCAAGTGGGGTGTAAATTGTACTATTTGAAATGAAGATTGTTAAAATGAATTAGTAGTAGAACACATGTAGCAAGTGTGTAATTTATATTGGATAGAAGAGGAAGATTGCATTCACCATTTATACAGCCTAACATATTTGTAGAAATGTTAAAGATAATTTTTCAAGACCTTCTTATATGAAGGAACCTTTCTGTCACTGATATATAAAAATGAACCACAGATGTATGTAGAATTCCCTCTGCACATGTTTTAAGAGTAAGTACTTACGTTGCAGTGCTGGCCTCAGCTGGCCTGAAGCCCAGTGCAGGTCTTATTGAAATCATTTATTAATGCAAATCTCTGTCCCTCAAACTGAAATAGCATTCATTTTGGGCCACATGAGGTCTCTTTAACCATTGCTGGCGACACTATGGTTCCAATACTATGATGCGTAAAGTTGCAATTAAAATCTAGTGCTGAAACCGATATTATGTTCGGAAAATCATTATGAATGCCAAATTTTGTATCATATACTAATGTGCTTGGCAGCTACAATTGTAAAACAACACGAACAAACGATTAATATTTATCCTGATATCAGTAGTAATTTGAAGGTTATTGGATCATAAATTTTCTTATGCTATAAAGCTCATGCCTTTTAAAATCTTCTTACAAGCCCAATGAAAATAACTTCCAATTGCTCAAAGCTCAGTTTTATACGCAACACTGCAAGGGCAGTGGAGGGTATTTGAAATAAATGCAATGACCTGAAGAGACAAGCCAAAGATAAGCTGGGCTGACTCTCTGGAGTGCCAGATCTACAGGTTGAGGAACCATCAGTGGAGGAGTGGCTGTTCTCAAGGGAGGAACATATTTGTTTAATCAATAAACTCTGAAGTCATTGGGGTGGATAAATATAGCTAGATGGATTGGCATTTTTTAGTCCTGTGCAACATTAAGAAAACAACAGTTACAGTTATTTTCAGAATTAATCTTTTTACCTTTGTGTTGCTTATCTTTTATATTGATTCAGCTTTTAGCACCACTATTTCCATATTTAAGTTTGCTGTTATAAACTATGAATGCCAAATTATAGCAATTTTGTTAAAGGTTTTTCCAATCACAGATGATGAAGAGAGTCATGTTATTTTACAGTCATGAGCAGTTTTTTATAATTGTTTTCTTTTCAGTATTAGAGGTTCTTCCATTACAAAAATACAATATTACAAAAGTAAAAGTAGTAGCATCGAATAATCCTGTACATATGCTCCCAAGCAACTTGAGAAAAAGTAGAGGGAAAATATTGAGCTAATAGTTCATCTTAAAAGAAAAATCAAATAGGCGATTCGTGTTCTTGATAAACAACAACAAACCCATGAGCAGGTCTTGGGAAGCCACAAAAACGACATCCTATCCTATCAGTACAATTTTTATTGTACTGATGTAAATGTCACCAAGTGCACATGAAAATACTGCGAATTTGACTAAAGGGTTACTTTTAGGATCTGCTTGAGGCCACAGGAAGAGCTGGGCCTGATGTAAATGCACTGGATTCCTACTGAAGGAAATCCTGATCTCTCACCTCTAAAGTACATCTATTTCCCTTGGTAAGTTCAAAGAATACAAGTAAATAATTTGAAATTTTAATTTTCCTTACTTTGATTTTCCTTTTAAATATTCTGCATTTGCTCAGCTTTATTTTTCTCAAGCATTTTCTGTAGTACCAATGGTTTTCTCAAAGAAAATTCTGCAATATGGTATTTGGAAGGGAACAAAGATCAATGAAGAGATATCAGACAGACAATGTTTATCCCAATCTTCCAATTTCTATTTAACCATAATTGTAATAGTTGTGACCAAACGTCGCTTTACCTGGTATAGAGACCTTTCCCGTCCATTCAAAGGTCAGGGTTATTATTGGGAACTCCTATATACATCATTACAAGGATGTGCTAATGTTCTCTGGTTTGTTTCATGTGGGGTTGGGGGAGGGGGTCGGGGAAAGTTTTCTTCAATCTCTTACCTTGCCGGAGATGCGATTGTTTTCCGGATCATATCTCCGGTCGCTCTGCGGCCTAACATCATGGAGCTGGCGGCCTTGCTCGAGACTAACTTTGAGCCTCACCACGGGACCATGGACTTACCATCAGAGCCTGCGATCCCTTGCCTGGGATCGACGCTCCAACCATGGCCTGCGGATTTCAACATCGAGGAGCTCGCAGTCTCAGCTAGAGACTGATGTCGGGAAGCTCCAAAGTCGCAAGAGGTTCGACCAGCCCCGACCCGGGATCTGATCGCCCGGCACGGGGGAGCTGAGATTCCCCCAATGCGGGAGCTTGATCGCCCCGATGCAGAGGGGTCTGACTGCCGGCTACGAGCCAAGATCGTCCCATCAACGGAAGGCTCGAGGCCCCCGACCGCGGCAAGACAAAGAAGGGAAGAGATTTAACTTTTTTTTCACCTTCCATCACAGTGAGGAATGTGGAGGAGTCACTGTGGTGGATGTTTATGTTAAAATGTATTTTGTGCATTTTGTTGCTTTTTATTGGTATGACTGTATGGCAAATCAAATTCCTCGTATGTTGCAAAATATACTTGGCTAATAAAGTATGATTATGATTACAGTCAATTGCTGGTTAGACTTGCGGTTAGCCAGAAATCTCAATGTCTTGAGATGTCGCTAATTCTTGATTGAAACCAAAGTACAGTAAAACACTAAACATATGGTATCAGATTGTTTCGAAATCCTTATGATCTGCTATCTGTCTTATTCATTAGTTCAGATTGTAAGATGGGATATCCTCTCACCTTAAACCTCTGCCCTCTAGTTCTTAGTTCCCCAGCCCCGAGAAAACACTTTATGCACTCACCCTATCTATTCCCTTCATTATATATGATCATCCATAAGATCATTGGTCTCCAAATTTGAGGAAGGATATTCTTGCTATTGAGGGCGTGCAGCGTAGGTTTACTAGGTTAATTCCCGGAATGGCGGACTGTCATATGTTGAAAGACTGGAGTGACTAGGCTTGTATACACTGGAATTTAGAAGGATGAGAGGAGATCTTATCGAAACGCATAAGATTATTAAGGGGTTGGACACATTAGAGGCAGGAAACATGTTCCCGATGTTGGGGGAGTCCAGAACAAGGGGCCACAGTTTAAGAATAAGGGGTAGGCCATTTAGAACATGAGATGAGGAAAAACTTTTTCAGTCAGAGAGTTGTGAATCTGTGGAATTCTCTGCCTCAGAAGGCAGTGGAGGCTAATTCTCTGAATGCATTCAAGGGAGAGCTAGATAGAGCTCTTAAGGAGAGCGGAGTCAGGGGGTATGGGAAGGCAGGAACGGGGTACTGATTGAGAATGATCAGCCATGATCACATTGAATGGCGGTGCTGGCTCGAAGGGCCGAATGGCCTCCTCCTGCACCTATTGTCTATTGTCTATTTCTCGGTCTCCTGCACTCCAAGAAATAAAGTCCTAGCCTGCTGAACCTCTCCCCATATCCCCATAATCCTGGCAACATCCTTGTAAATCTTCTCTGTACTCTTTCCAGCTTAATGGCATGTTTCCTATAGCAGGGTGACCAAAATGGAACACAATACCTCAGGTGCAGCCTCACCAACATCTCGTACAACTGTAACATAATGTCCCGACTTGTAACCTGAAAAATCTGTTATTTAAGCCCCACCAAAGTCCCAATGGTGTTGGATTTTTGGGGTTTCACTGTAGATGGATTTTCTTTTGTGAATGCTTCTCAGATGGTAGAAAACAATCTCAGATGGTAGAAAACTGTGAGATAGAGCAGAGATCTCTACAGTCTACCATCATAACACTGAGAGTCAATTTGACCTTGGTCTCGATGGAAAGCAATACAGGAATGAGAGCTTGGCGGAAAATCTTCTCACAGCATGTCGCATATCCAATAGTAATAGACTTAGAAACCTGAATCTGTGAAGATATTGCGCACCAGAGACTTCTAGGTAGGAAGTTCAGGCACTGAAAACTTGATGGGAGCAGTAGGTTCTTTGACGATAGGCATGTTTTTGTCTTGCTTCACGAATCCTGATCCACTGGGCTAGGCAAGGCCACAACAATGTTTCCAGCAACGGAGGCTTCCCAGCAGTGTAACCACTGAGGCACTCATGGAATGGGATTGCCAGCACCAAGAAGCTGGAAAAAACCTTCCCTGTCAGTGGTTGTACATCGAACTTTGGAAGGTGTTTGACTGGTCTTCTGTCATTTCTGATCCGTACTATGTCAGGCATTTCAGTGTCGACAAAAAAAGCAACAAACTAGTGTGATAAACCCCGCGCCGCAGACCAGAACCTGCCCGGTAGGCCCAGCTCGCCTGCCGCAGACCGGGGACTCACCCACCATTGACAGAGGGCCTGCTCCATGGACTGGAACCCTCCCGGAAGGCCCGGCTCGTCCGATGCGGATTGAGGACCAACGGCAACCCCGGTAAGTGGACTGGCTGCGGGATGGAACGCACGGCCTCGACAGGGGAGTGGGCTGCTGGAGGCAGGAGGCAGGAGGCAGGAGGTCATGCAACAACCTGGGGCTTGGCTGGACCGGACGCCACTCCAAGAGGCCGGGCACATGGACCAGACGTGGTCTACAGCGGGGGAGCAGAGGCGGAGTACACCATGGCTATGCTTAGCCTGGCTGACCCTGTAACACCGCCAAGACAACGGGCCTTCATGATCAGGTCAAGAATCCTGCACTTACAACAACTGCGACTTGAAAATGGCGCCAAACAGGTGACTCTATATACTGTCTCAGTGTGCTACTGCTAAACACTTGTACTGTATCTGAGATGTTTATTTAATATGTATCTAAGTGCTTATGTATAGTGATACTCCTACTGAACTGTATACAAAAATGAATTTCACTGTACCTCGGTGAGCATTTTTAGGCCCCATATCTAGTAAAGATGTGCTGACTGACTTTGGAAAGGGTCCAGAGGAGGTTTACGAGTAAGATCCTGGGGACGATTGGGTTAAGGTATGAGAAGCGTTTGAAGGCGTTGGACCAGGTACTCGCTGGAGTTTAGAAGGACGAGGGGGGATCTCATTGAAGCGTATTGGATAATGTAAGGCCTAGATAGAGTGGATAGAATGTTTCCAGTAAGGGAGAGTCTAGGGCCAGAGACACAGCCTCAGAATGAAAGGACGTACCTTCAAAATTGAGATGAGGAGTCATTTCTTTAGCCAGAGGGTTGTGAATCTGCAGAGTTAATTGCCACAGATGGTTATGGAGACCAAGATATTGGGTATTTTATAGGCTGAGACTGATAGGTTCTGAGTAGGAAGGGGGCCAAAGGTTAAAGGGAGACCGCAGGAGAATAGGTTGAGAGGGAAAAATAGATCAGCCATGATCGTATGGTGGAATAGACTCAATGGGCTGAGTGCCTTAATTCTGCTCCTATGTCTATGGTCCTATGATCTTATGTCAATTATAGTGCAATGCCTACTGCACACACAGGTGGTAGGTAGTCTAATCTTACAATTGATACAATTTCATCTGTAAATGATCACCAATGCAAAATGATCTCCAGTTTGTTTACTTTTCAATGCCAGCACACTCTATTCTACATACCAGCAAAATTGGACCCGATAATAGTAACTTATAAAAAAGGGTGCTACATAATTTTAATTCCAAGCCCTGGAAGAAAATATGTACAAAGTGTTTGACTGTGCAAATAACATTAAAGTTGATAATACAATGCAGGAAAATACAAAAAGCTAAATTGTGCAGATGCCAGAAATCTGAAATCAGAGTATTTTGCTCATCAGTCAGCATCAATACAAAGAGAAAACCAAAGATGACATTTTAGATGAGTGACGTTTTGACTGAACGAGTGCGGTTAAACTGATTCAGCTACCATTAATCAGCTACCCAATGTTAAAACACTGGGATCAAATAATGTTCCTACAATTAACCACTGTAAATTAGTAGATACTGAGTTTATCATGTTTGTTATTTTTATTGGGAATTAAGGAGATCATAGGGTTAACCAAAACATGTTTAATTTACTAACGATCATTACACTTCATATACTTTCTTATACCTTTTTGGTCATGGAACAAATTTTTTGTGACATTAAGTGCTGCATCTAAAGGTGTCTAGCCACTAATTCACCATATCACCACCTGCTCTTCATAACCCAGTGAGCTGGCTCCACTGCATCATAACATGCCAATGCTTAGACTAGTTGCAATCCATGTTACTTGTGGCACTTGTCATGAATCATTAGGCTGTGATGTGTTTGATTGATCTGGTAATTGATTGGCTGAGTCATGTAAATCCACTGTGCTCACAGATTCAAAAGGCATGCAATATCAAAAAAATCATTCAACTTGTGAGTGCAACCTGAATGTAGCAATTTGTTAGCTTTACAAAATTTGAGCAAGCAGTTAGCTGTGATGAACTTAATTTATAACAATAAAAAATGTTACGGCAGAAGACATGTTTTGCATTCCCTACTAATGATAACCCACTTACATTAAAAATGAATATTGCTTTTGTTCAATGGACATTATATCTGAATGTCCCAAGATTGAATAGGCAATTGGTCCTGAAATTTTGCATCCATTCTGGTAGTTTTCCAATGTCAGTTTAATTGGGCGTCTGCTATAATGATTGCAAATGTGGCTGAGACAAGGATATGCTCGTTTACAGCCTCGATTCATGGGTATTGTGGGAATGCATAAGGATCGGGTACTCTGGCTAACTCTACTGTGCAAAAAACATGACATTAGTGCAAAAGCATCATTTTTTAAAAAAAAGTGTGTCCTTGGTAGTGCAAGAAGTGGATCGTAGTATTCCATTGTCAAGGTAGGGTTTGCACGTTGTTTCCGTGAATCCACCATCCCCGAGTCCCCAGAATCCCTTTGTTCCCAAACAGCCATGTACATCCCTACATGTTATTTCATCTTAAGAGGTATGCTGAGGGAACAGTTCCAGGGGTTCAACCAAGTAAAAAAAAGGACTGACTGTATTTACTATTTAATTTGATGGAGTCAATAATAGTAAATGTGGGAAGTTTCATCCCAGTATTGAGGAAAAGCTGGTTACACTCTGCTGCGCAGCCAAAAATGCAGAGGGAGAACAGTCTTAATGGTCTTAATATTGTAATGTGTAATTTTTCCTGTTTCCCTGTGTACGGGCTAGTTTGTCTCTCTATTGTGGGAAATGAGTAATGATGTTTTGGACTATAATCCAAATTTTGAAAAGGAAGTCCTAGCATTCTTAAAGAATATCAAGGTAGATAAATTCCCAGGGGCTGACAAGGGTGTCCTTTGAGGGAGGTTCTGGAGGAAATTTCTAGGGCCCTGACAGAGGTGTTTACATAATCTCTAACCATGGGGGAGATACTAGAAGACTGAAGGGTGACCAATGTTGTGCCTTTAATTAAAACGGGCTGCAAGAACAATCCAGGGAACTACAGCCCAGTGAGTCTGGTGTCAGAAGTTACTGGAGGGGATCCTGAGGGACAGAATCAATGCGCATTTGTATGGGCAAGGTCTATTTAAGCATAGTGTGTATGGCTTAGTGCTTGAGAAGTTATGTCTCACATTTTTTGAAAAGTTCACCAAGAGGATTGACAAAGGCGGGGTGGAGCATATTGTTTACATGAACTCAAGCAAGGCCTTTGACAACGTCTCGTATGAGAGGCTAGACCAGAAGGTTAGGTCATATGGGATCCTGGGTGAGATCAGTTGGATTCACAATTGGCTTGATGGAAAGAGTCAGAATATGGTTGTGGAGGGTTGTTTTTCACTCAACATCAGTAGAATTCAGAAACCTCAGTTCTTGTTTGTTGTCTTACAACTTCTGGCAAAATTAATCTAAACAAAATTTAATTTCAATTACCTGGAAAGCCAGTCCATAGTTAATTTGTTTACATTGTTTTTGCTTTCATAATGTATGGTATAGGCTAAGAGAAGATTAGCTTAGTTTTAGTTTAGAGATACAACATGGAAACAGGCCCTTCGGTCCACTGAGTCCATGTCTACCATCAATCACATGTACACTAATTCGATGTTATCCAACTTTTGCACCATACACACTAGGGGTACAGGCATCTTTGAAAAGTGGAAATTGAGAAGTTGAGAAATTGAGAGGTTGAAAAATTATTAGACAGATATCATGCCAAATTAGAATGAAAGTGAAAAAGTATAGTAAATATAAGTTGAAAAAATATTGCAACAGGTCAAGCAGATTTTTTAAAAATAATTAAATAATTTCATAAAGGCCACATGTTTACTCCACCAAGAAAGAGGCAGAAGGGCTTGGAAGAAAAATGAACATATTGGGTCCAACTGAGGATAGCGTTCTTTTCAATTTTTAAAACTTTAGATCCACTCTCCCATTATACATCTAATAATGTAGAGGAGCAGAAGAAGAATCTGAAGAAGGTTCTCGACCTGAAACGTCATCCATTCCTTCTCTCCAGAGAAGCTGTCTTTCCCGCTGAGTTACTCCAGCATTTTGTGTCTACCTTCTAATTATGTAGAGATGGCCACCCAGATTAGATTCCCCATATTGGGATTTGCACTTCAATGCTCATTTGACAGTTCTGTATGAGTACCAGCCTCCAAGGAGCAAAAAGTGGACTGCAGTCTGAGGAAACATAATCTGCAACCTTAATGATGAGAAATCTATATTTCGCTCAAGTGAAGAAATAACAGATTATTAATGGGATCTAATTAAAGGAGCGGCTTGGTGGCACAGCGGTAGAGTTGCTGCCTTTCAGTGCCAGAAACCCGGTTTGATCTTGCATAGGGGTGCTGTCTGTAGAGAGTTTGTACTTTCTCCCCGTGATCTACGGGGGTTTTCTCTGGGAGCTCCAGTCTCCTCCGACACTCCAAAGACGCACTGGTTTGTAGGTTAATTGGCTTGGTAAAATTGTAAGTTTTCCCTAGTGTGTGTTAGATAGCATTGGTGTACGGGGTGATCGCTGTTCCGCGTGGACTCGGTGGGCCGAAGGGCCTGTTTCCACGCTGTATCTCTATTTTGCAAAATCTTGACTTCTGGACTTCGCAGTCCCCTGGCAGATTTGGAAGGCTGCTTCATGTACCAGGTATTTTTTTGTGTATATTCAGAAGTATTCTTTGGTATCTGTACTTCATTGCGAGATGATTTGAGTTTAGGAGCAAGGAGGTCCCACTGCAGTTATACAGGGCCCTGGTGAGACCCTACCTGGAGTATTGTGTGCAATCTTGGTCTCCTAATTTGATGAAGAACATTATTGCTATTGAGGGAGTGCAGCGTAGGTTCATCAGGTTAATTCCCGGGATGGCGGGACTCACATATGATGAAAGAATGGGTCAACTGGGCTTGTATTCACTGGAATTTAGAAGGATGAGAGGAGATCTTATAGAAACATTTAAAATTCTTAAAGGATTGGACAGGCTAGATGCAGGAAAAATGGTCCTGAAGTTGGAGAGTCCAGAACTAGGGGTCACAGTTTAAGAATAAGGGGTAGGCCATTTAGGACTGAGATGAGGAAAAAATTCTTCCCCAAAGTTTTGAATCTGTGGAATTCTGTGGAAGGCAGTGGAAGCCGATTCACTGGATGTTTTCGAGAAAGTTAGATTTAGCTCTTAGGGCTAAAGGAATCAAGGGATATGGGGAAAAAGCAGGAACGGGGTACTGATTTTAGATAATCAGCCATGATCATATTGAATGGCGGTGCAGGCTCAAAGGGCCGAATGGCCTACTCCTGCACCTATTTTTCTATGTTTCCATGTTTCTGCAACAAGAATTTAAGTTGTGAAAAGGTCATCACATGCAGCAATTCCTGCAGCAGTAGTCATAGCCTTTGACCTGGCACTTCCCATAAGGAACAAGCTTTTGTCTTCAGGTAATTAGAAGATTGACAGTTAGGCTATTCCTACTTTTGTGGCTTTCTGTTGCCTTATATTGTGTTCAATCTTCAATCACAATAAATAAATCTGTATGTTAACGAGAGTCATATGAGAGAAGGTATTTATTCAGTCTGAAGAATGGTCTCAGCCTGAAACGTCACCCATTCCTTCTCTCCTGAGATGCTGCCTGATCGGCTGAGTTACTCCAGCATTTTGTAAATAAATACCTTCGATTTGTACCAGCATCTGCAGTTATTTTCCTACACTACGTCACATGAGAGAATGTTGCTGTCTTAAAGAACAGCAGTGTAGGTTTAAAAATGGTGACTCAGTGAAGGTCCAATAATTGCTATGTGTGAGAGAAGAAAAAGGAGATTTAATTAAGTGCTTTATGGTGATTGCAACAGCACTGGATTTTCAGGGAGGCTGTGTTGAGAATGCTGTAGATAATGAGACTGAATGGTGTAACTGTAATGAGTGAGTATTCTGGCCCTTTACTTGCCTTAACTGTAGAGCTATATATTTTTTCTCTCTCTTCTTATGGCAGTGTTTTTGTTATTACTGAACTTTCTATAGGTGCTGTGGGATGGAGAAGTGGGGTAGGGGAGGAGTGATGTAGGTGGGATGTTGGGGATTGATACTTAAAGCAATTTGGGAGTAAAGAGTAGACTGATCCAGTGCCTCAACCAAAGATCCTAACGCAGTGAACCCTGGTGTCCATTCACTCTCCTGTAATTATTTCTCCTTTAACTTTTTCTATGGTGTTTACAGGACATGAAAAAATGTTTTCGGGGGTTATTGATCCCAATCGCAGAAGTATGTTGGAATTCTGATGCATAAGCAATATCCACACAAACATGCCAAAAGGGTGTGTTGGAGACCCACCTTGTTGAATTCCTCATCTGCTTTCATAATTGTTTCAATCTCAATGTATTTTGTCTGATCTGTTATTGAGAACTTGAAAGTTGCACTACACTTCACAAATAAGTGGTAGTACCGGGAATATTAACCTCCTTACAATCCCAGACGAAGTGCAGTATTAAAAAAGGAAGAAGGATTCAATACCAGTTTAAAATGTTCTTTTCATAGCTTCTACTACATTATCTAGATCATAATAATGTTAATTCAGCATTGTTAATATCACAAAAAAATGTGCATTCAAAGATCAAATATAATTAAATGATTGTTAACTTTGTTGGCCATTTATAATATTTTTGTCCTTCAGCACTGGGGGCTCACTTCAAAAACAAACGAATCATGCTTGTTATCTTTCTTTCTTAAGATACCATTAAATATCAAATAGCAAAATTTGAAAATAGTATAATCTTAAAAATAATTTATTTTACTTGCATTTTTTACTCCAATATTTTTCTAAATGATTTGTCTCTTTCTCTCTTCCTTAGTACTTACAGACATATTTGGAGCTGTCTAGTTCCATAGATGATGATGATGCTGGTTTAGGCAAAGCCTATGAAGCTCTGGCAATGGCCTTACTAAGGTAGGTTGTATTTTGCTACCTCAAACTTGTTCAGCAGTGAAATGCAAAATTGTTAGAAGTGTGTTCCCAAATATTACAAACTTATTCAATCTGAAGCATTTCTCATTGATCTACAAAAATATTAAACATTGAACATAGCAAACATCTAACTATTATCTTTGTTCCAGCCAGTGTATTTTAAGTTTAAAGTTAAGCATCAAAATTTTCCAAACTCCCAAAATATTTTCTTATTTAACCTTTATAAATGTGCGTTAAGTTAAAACAAATTTTTCATTACCTTATCATTCTGTCTATTTTTTAGTCAGGTTGAGATGATTAAATGTATTCCCAGTGGCAGCAGGTGTGTTTTTTTGTTGCAAATGCTTCCACAGTATCACAACTCCACCATTAAACATACTGCATTTATATTAAATGCAATTCAACAGTCCAGTAAGCATCCAAATTTATTAAATTAAACTGGTTCTATCCTTGATTAAAATTTAGAAATGACCAAAGAAAAAAATATAATTGAAAGTGTTTACATTAATTCATGAAATGAAGGAAGTCGTTTAAATTTCCACCTGTCACCAATCCCATTTTCTTCTTGCTAAAAGCTTTCCTCCTCAAACTTGGTGGCACAATTGGCAACCCCCCTGAGTGACTGTTTTCATCTCTGCTATATTTGATTTCTCCACACTGAACAAATGATTAAGTTTTCATGCATTGGTTCAGCCAAAATCTGTGTTCACTCAACCATATCCTTTATTGATTACTTCTTCAGCAAACAGTAGGCCGTGTGTGATGTACATAATTGGACAGTTGTCAGGGGATAAGGGTGTTAAGAGTCCTGTTTCTCCAGCTGGAAATTGGAAACACCTTGATATACAAATAGAGTATGTCCCATCTCTCCTCAGCCCTGAGATGAAGGAAATCTGTTTTCTGAGAAAATAAATTAACTATTTAAGGCCTCCAATGGAAGCATCTTAAAGCAAAGAATTTCTTCCTCAAAATGTTCAGTGCTGCATGGTAAAGGAAAGTTGATATTATAAAGCCAAGCTTTATTAGAAATTGCCATGGAATGGTGCATTAAGTGCCTAGATGGATTATAATGTACAAATAAGTTTCATTTTTGTAATTTGTGCACTTTATGAAAAATCAAGACATCCATTTGTATCTGTGAATGAGGAAGATTAATAACTTGCTTCTTTCAGCAACACAGCACTGTTAAAAGCATGGTTACCTTTCTTATATTTGAAATTATTTTGTCTTCTTAAGTACATAGAAAATACATCTTGGATAAATATTTGGACACTAGCAGCTACATTGATTGTGTAAATATATTTTAGAAATAATAACACCACATTGCCAGGAATGGTACCTTGGAGATTACAGTGAACAATGTTAATCAAAATCCCTGTCTTTCTATTTTTTATTAGAAAAAATATACTATTTATATTAAATGGTTAAAATCTCTACATGTTCAACATTTGTGAAGTTATATTAATCATTGCACTTTCTAGGTTGCTGATACTTATGCAAGGAAAGGATTTTCTGTCTTGGTGGGAAGGATATCGATCCATCATTTGGATTTTTCCATTACTCTGACAATATTTCATGTACAATGTTCTCTGTATTTTTAGACAAATTCCTTGATAATAAAGAGGAAGAAACTTAGAATAATATGTTCCAAAAGGCTGGGCAACATAAAAGAATGTGAAATGTTTAAAAAACACACAAGAAAGTGGGAGCAGGAATAGGCTACCAGCCCTCTCATGTCTGCCCCACTCTTCAACATGATCATGATTGGTTTATGTTGGCCTCTGCTCCTGCCATGTTTCAGTTCCCCATAATCCTTCGTTCCATGTTCTTTCAAGTATTTATTTCCATGTTAAATACTGTATATCTAATGATCTGACAACCACCCTTGGAGGCAAAGAATTCCAGAGATTCTCCTCCGAGAGAAGACATTTCTACAGACCTGAGTTTCAAAAATTACTCTTATTTGTAGTTTTGCTCGCAATTCTCCCAATTGTGAAAACATCTCAATATTTACCCTGTAAAGTCCCCTTGAGATCTTGCATGTTTGAATCAGATTGCCCTTAATTCTTGTAAACTCCAAGGAGTACAGATCCAAACTGTCTCACCTCTCTTGATAGGCCAACTCTCTTGTCCCAAGAAGTAACATGTTGAATCTCCTTTAGTCTGTCTACACTGTACAATATACTTTTTTAGGTGAGGGGACCAAAACTGTGCATGATGTTCTAGGTGCGGGTCACCAACACCCTGTACACTTGTAACAATAGCTCCCAATTCTTAAACCGGAAACCCTTCAC
The DNA here is from genome assembly GCF_053455715.1 of Rhinoraja longicauda. NCBI lineage: Eukaryota > Metazoa > Chordata > Chondrichthyes > Rajiformes > Arhynchobatidae > Rhinoraja > Rhinoraja longicauda. Next base: position 125,198,808 of record NC_135953.1, read on the forward strand.
AATCAAGGTCAACGTGCCAAAACTAATCAAAAACTAATTGATGTACCTGCCTGCTAACTCTTTGTAGTTCATGCACTGGAGAACCCAGATCCCTCTGAACTTCACACGTTTGTAGTTTCTCTCCATTTAGACAATGATCTGCCATCTGATTCTTTATATGGAAACATAGGAAACATGGACATCCCCATATTAAATTCCAGATTTTCACCTATTCACACATTCTTTTGCAGACATAAGATGTCATCACAACATACCCTTCCACCAATATTCATACAATGAACAATCTTGGAAACTTTTCATTTAGTTACTTGCTCAAGACTATTAATTAAATGGGAAACATCTGTGGGCTAAGAATCAATCCCTGAGGTAGTCTACTCGTTATATCCACCACCCTGAAAGAACATATTTATTCCAACTATGTGTTTGTTATGTGGCAGGCAGTTTTCAATCCATAACTTTGCACTTCCTCTAATATTATGTCTTCAACCTCTTATGTAGTACCTTATCAACAGCCTTCTGAAATTCTGAATACACTCCATCTAAAGATATCATCTTTAAAAGTTAAATGACTTTTGTGCCATTCTTAGTAATACTGAACTACAGGAAGATTAGAAAGGGGAAAAAGCCATTCAGATTTGGAACACTGCTCTGCCTTTTAATTAGATCTGCATCTCAGTTAATTTTACCCAATTGCTACTTGATGCTATTAACAGTATCTACAGTCAATAGATATTGCTAATCTAAATTAAAATCAAGAAATTGCAGGTGCTGAATTTCGGAAATGAAAATGAACACTGCTGGAAAAACTCAGGAGCTCTCACAGCATCTGGAAACAGATGGAAACAACATTCTCTCTCTCTCTCTCTCTCTCTCTCTCTCTCTCTCTCTCTCTCTCTCTCTCTCTCTCTTTCTCTGTCTCTCTCTCTCTCTTGCTCTCTCTCTCTCTTTCTCTCCCTCACTGTCCTCACTAACATGTCAACCAGCCATTTATCACTGGGGAGAGATCTCACCTTATCAGCAATATTTCCCTTTGATTAATCCAACCCTATTCCTAACTTGAACTTGCTTTTTTTCTCACTTTTCCAGCATTGACGAAGGGCCTTTGACATAAGGCTGATGAATGCGTGGACAGGGGATTGATGCAGGAGGGAGAGATTCGGGTTATTGGACCAGTGACATCTCTTCAGAGAAGAGGTGACCTGTACAAGAGGGATGAGTTGCATTTGAACGAGGGGGGGCAATATACTGGTGGACAGAGTTGCTGGAACTGCTCAGGAGGGTTTCCTAAACAGCTCTAGCAAATCTATCCAGTGGGTTGGGACCCAAAGTTGTAGTGTGGTAGGTGAGAAAGTTGAAGCAAATGTAGAAGTTATAACAAGTTAGAACAGTAGCCAGGACAGATATGGGCAAGAGGAGAGAGGAAGTTCTGATAAGCTAAACGGCATTTATTTTAAAGCAAGAAGCCTGACAGGTAAGGCTGTTCAACTCAGGGCATTGATAAGCACGTGGAATTATGATATAGCTATACACAATGTAGCTATACATAAACATGGTTGAGGGATGGGCAGGACTGGAAGCTCAATGTTCCGTGGTACAGATGTTGCAGGCATGATAAAATTGGAGGCAAGAGAAGAGAGAGAATATAATTGTACTATAGGTCCCCCAAAGGTTAGCGGAAATAAGCAGGGCAAATATGTAGGGAATTCAAAGATAGATGTAGGAATAGCAAGATTGCAATGGTAGGCAGTTTTAACGTCTTAATATTGACTAGGACTTGGGTTTAGCTTTAAGTTTATTATTGTCACGTATACCAAGGTACTGTGAAAGGCTATACAAACAGATTTGATTACAATTAAGTCAAACTCAAGTACAAAGGAGAAGACAGAGTCCAGAATATAGTTCTCAGCATTATAGCACATCAGTTCCATAGACAAAGTCCAACGTCTACAATGGAGTAAATGTGAATTGGACAGTACCCTAGCATATGGAAAGATCGTTCAGAAACCTGACAACAGAGAGGAAGAAGTTGTTCCTGAGTCTGCTGGTGCAAGGAGAAGAAGGAGCAACAAGTCTTTGATTATGTTGGCTGCTTTTCAGAACCGGCATGAAGTGTAGATGGAATGGTGGAAGGTCTGGACTGTGTGATGGACTGGGCTACATCTATAAGTACATGTGACATGGTTAAACAAGATATTGAAGAAGGCCTATGGCATGCTTGCCTTCATCGAGCAGTGCTCAGAGTAGAGGAATTGGGATGTCATGTTACAGGTGGCTGGATGTTGGTGAGACTGCACCTGGAATACTGTGTGTTCTGGTCGGTATACTATGCGACGATTTGTGATTAATCACAGAGAAGAGTCATGAGGATGTTGCTGGGATTGGAGTGCTTGGGTTATAAGGAGAGATTGGATATGGCTAGAACTGTTTACTCTGAAGCAAAGGAAGCTGAAGAGTGACCATAAATTATGAAATCATGAGGGATTTAGAAAAAATAGTTGGTCACGGACTTTTTTCCCTGGTCTAAAAACTAGAGGGCATTGGTTTAAGGTAAGAGGGGAAAGATTTAAAGGGGGCCCATGGGGCATGTTTTTTTACACAGATGGTGGTGGCTATATGAATTGAGCTGCTAGAGGAAGTGGTAGAGGTGAGTATGATCAGCATTTAAAAGGCATTTGGCAGCTTCATGGATAGGAAAGGTTTAGAGAGATTGGTATCGATGGTGGGAGGTCTGGTGTGTGTGATGGGATAGGCTGCATCTACAACTCTGTAATTTCTTGCAGTCTTGAGCATTGCTGTTCCCAAACCAAGCTGTAATGCAACCCCATAATATACTTTCTATGGGGCATCTTTCAGACTTTATTTTAAACTGTAGAGATACAGTGTGGAAACAGGCCCTTCAACCCACCAAGTCCACACTGACCAGTGATCACCCAATACACTAACACTGCACACGAGGGGCAATTTACAATTTTACCGAAGTCAATTAATCTACAAACCCTTACACCATTGGAGTGTGGGAGGAAACAAGAGCACCCGGAGAAAACCCATGTGGTCACAGGGAGAATGTACAGTACAATCTCTGTACAGACAGCACCCACAGTCACGATCAAACCCGGGTGTTTGGCACTGTAAGGCAGCAGTTCTATCGCTGCGCCACCATGCTGCCCAAACTGGTTTAGAAGTTTAAAACTATTAGGTTTTTAAGAGTCATTGGGGACATGCCGAATTTTCTCAGTCACCTCAGGAAGCAAAGGCATTGGTGTGCCTTTTTGACTGATGCAGCAATGTGGTTGGTCCACTACAGATCATCGGTAATATGAATACACAGTTTATACAGTGCTGCGTTCGCTTTTTAAAAATCCCGAATGACCTTTGACAAATTCCATGATTCCTTGCGTTTATCGAGATACCGAACTCGCTTATTAGAGTGTTAACCATCAGGGTTCCCTAATTCCGCCAGCCTTGCCCTTCACTCTAACTCCTGTTAGAGTGAAGCACAAGGCTGGCAGAATTAGGGAACCCTGGCTGTTGAGGAATATTGAGACTGTAGTCTGGAAAAAGGAGACATAATTCTGGAACAGGCAGCCAGGGAATGACAAGCCAGACAGCTAAAAGTCAGTGGGGGGTGGGGGGGGGTATGCTAATGAAGGGGGTTCCGTGGGCAGGATCAATCTGCAGTGGAAAAGCAAGGATTGATTAAGGATAGTTAACTGAGATTTTTTGACCAAGATAGTTGGCAAAGGCAAGGTAATAGATGCAATTCACAAATGCAAAATATTTCATCAGCCATCTGATGTGCTTTGCGAATGAAGGAAAGACTTTCAGTTAGGAATTGAATTGCCTACCACAGAATGTCCAAACACCAGCCTGCTCCTGTAGTCACAATATTAATAGACAATAGACAATAAGTGCAGGAGTAGGCCATTCAGCCCTTCGAGCCAGCACCGCCATTCAATGCGATCATGGCTGATCACTCTCAATCAGTACCCCGTTCCTGCCTTCTCCCCATACCCCCTCACTCCGCTATCCTTAAGAGCTCTATCCAGCTCTCTCTTGAAAGCATCCAACGAACTGGCCTCCACTGCCTTCTGAGGCAGAGAATTCCACACCTTCACCACTCTCTGACTGAAAAAGTTCTTTCTCATCTCCGTTCTAAATGGCCTACCACTTATTCTTAAACTGTGGCCCCTTGTTCTGGACTCCCCCAACATTGGGAACATGTTTCCTGCCTCTAATGTGTCCAATCCCCTAATTATCTTATATATTTCAATAAGATCCCCCCTCATCCTTCTAAATTCCTGTGTATACAAGCCTAATTGCTCCAGCCTTTCAACATACGACAGTCCCGCCATTCCGGGAATTAACCTAGTGAACCTACGCTGCACGCCCTCAATAGCAAGAATATCTTTCCTCAAATTTGGAGACCAAAACTGCATACAGTACTCCAGGTGCGGTCTCACCAGGGCCCGGTACAACTGTAGAAGGACCTCTTTGCTCCTATACTCAACTCCTCTTGTTATGAAGGCCAACATTCCATTGGCTTTCTTCACTGCCTGCTGTACCTGCGTGCTTCCTTTCAGTGACTGATGCACTAGGACACCCAGATCTCGTTGAACATCCCCTCTTCCTAACTTGACACCATTCAGATAATAATCTGCCTTTCTATTCTTACTTCCAAAGTGAATAACCTCACACTTATCTACATTAAACTGCATCTGCCATGTATCCGCCCACTCACACAACCTGTCCAAGTCACCCTGCAGCCTTATTGCATCTTCCTCACAATTCACACTACCCCCCAGCTTAGTATCATCTGCAAATTTGCTAATGGTACTTTTAATCCCTTCATCTAAGTCATTAATGTATATCGTAAATAGCTGGGGTCCCAGCACCGAACCTTGCGGTACCCCACTGGTCACTGCCTGCCATTCCGAAAGGGACCCATTTATCCCCACTCTTTGCTTTCTGTCTGTCAACCAATTTTCTATCCATGTCAGTACCCTACTCCCAATACCATGTGCTCTAATTTTGCCCACTAATCTCCTATGTGGGACCTTGTCGAAGGCTTTCTGAAAGTCGAGGTACACCACATCCACTGACTCTCCCCTGTCAATTTTCCTAGTTACTTCCTCAAAAAATTCCAGTAGATTTGTCAAGCATGATTTCCCCTTCGTAAATCCATGCTGACTCGGAATGATCCTGTTACTGCTATCCAAATGCTCAGCAATTTCGTCTTTTATAATTGACTCCAGCATCTTCCCCACCACTGATGTCAGACTAACTGGTCTATAATTACCCGTTTTCTCTCTCCCTCCTTTCTTAAAAAGTGGGATAACATTTGCTATCCTCCAATCCACAGGAACTGATCCTGAATCTATAGAACATTGAAAAATGATCGCCAATGCTTCCACTATTTCTAGAGCCACCTCCTTAAGTACCCTGGGATGCAGACCATCAGGCCCTGGGGATTTATCAGCCTTCAGTCCCATCAGTCTACCCAAAACCATTTCCTGCCTAATGTGGTTTTCCTTCAGTTCCTCCATCACCCTAGGTTCTCCGGCCCCTAGAACATTTGGGAGATTGTGTGTATCTTCCTCAGTGAAGACAGATCCAAAGTAACGGTTTAACTCATCTGCCATTTCTTTGTTCCCCATAATAAATTCCCCTGCTTCTGTCTTCAAGGGACCCACATTTGCCTTGACTATCTTTTTCCTCTTCACGTACCTAAAAAAACTTTTGCTATCCTCCTTTATATTATTGGCTAGTTTACCCTCGTACCTCATCTTTTCTCCCCGTATTGCCTTTTTAGTTAACTTTTGTTGCTCTTTAAAAGAGTCCCAATCCTCTGTCTTCCCACTCTTCTTTGCTATGTTATACTTCCTCTCCTTAATTTTTATGCTGTCCTTGACTTCCCTTGTCAGCCACAGGTGTCTCTTACTCCCCTTAGAGTCTTTCCGCCTCTTTGGGATAAATTGATCCTGCAACCTCTGCATTATTCCCAGGAATACCTGCCATTGCTGTTCTACCGTCTTCCCTGCTAGGGCCACCTTCCAGTCAATTTTGGCCAGCTCCTGCCTCATGCCTCTGTAATCCCCTTTGCTATACTGTAATACTGACACTTCCGATTTTCCCTTCTGCCTTTCCATTTGCAGAGTAAAACTTATCATGTTGTGATCACTGCCTCCTAATGGCTCTTTTACCTCTAGTCCCCTTATCAGATCAGGATCATTACACAACACTAAATCCAGAATTGCCTTCTCCCTGGTAGGCTCCAGTACAAGAATCCATCTCGAAGGCACTCTACAAACTCTCTTTCCTGGGGTCCATTTCCAACCTGATTTTCCCAGTCTACCTGCATGTTGAAATCTCCCATAACCACCGTAGCATTACATTTGTGACACGCCAATTTTATCTCCTGATTCAACTTGCACCCTATGTCGAGGCTACTATAGATAACTCCTATCAGGGTCTTTTTACCCTTACAATTCCTCATTTCTATCCATACTGATTCAACATCTCCTGATTCTATGTCACCCCTTGCAAGGGAATGAATATCATTCCTTACCAGCAGAGCAACCCCACCCCCTCTGCCCACCTGTCTGTCTTTTCTATACGTTGTGTACCCCTGAATATTCAGTTCCCAGCCCTGGTCCTCTTGTAGCCATGTCTCAGTGATCCCTACAGCATCATACTTGCCCATGACTAACTGAGCCTCAAGCTCATCCACTTTATTTTTTATACTACGTGCATTTAAGTACAACACTTTAACTTCTGTATTTACCTCCCCTCTCACATCGGTCACAAATGGCCCTGCCCTTACTCTCTTTTCCCCTCTAGAACTTCTGTTCCCATTCTTCCGAGAGTCTTCTGCAATATCTCCTGTATTCCCTTTAACCTCATCTTCATATTCACAATTTGTTAACCCCTCCCCCCCACTACTTAGTTTAAAGCCACAGGTGTCGCACTAGCAAACCTGCCTGCCAGAATGTTTGTCCCCCTGCTGTTAATGTTACTTGAGCAATTGAAGTTTTGAGTGATGGAACACGAGATAAAAGTTATGCCATTGAATGTCATAGTGAAGTGGGGAAAATCTCACTTGATGAGGAAGTTGACGACATAGGTTGTCCACAAGTTCGATGGGGCTTATTAACCCAAATAGAAATCTTTGTCAGTTAGTGCTCTGCACAGCCATGGATTACTTTATTATATGATGAACTGTGAATGAAGTCCAGAACTGCAGATATCTCTCCTAACCTTATGGAAGGAAGATTATGGACAAAACAGCTGAAGGCAAGTGACTCCCTGGTTCACTCGTCCCTTCCTACCCAAACCACCCCCTCCCCGGGCACTTTCCCCTGCAACCGCAGGAGATGCAACACCTGTCCCTTTACCTCCCCCCTCAACTCCATCCAAGGATCCAAACAGTCTTTCCAGGTGAGACAGAGGTTCACCTGCACCTCCTCTATTGTATCCGCTGCTCTAGATGTCAACTTCTCTACATCGGCGAGACCAAACGCAGGCTCGGCGATTGTTTTGCTCAACACCTTCGCTCAGTCCGCCTTAACCAACCTGATCTCCCGGTGGCTGAGCATTTCAAATCCCCCTCCCACTCCTAGTCTGACCTTTTTGTCATGGGCCTCCTCCAGTGCCATAGTGAGCCCCACTGGAAATTGGAGGAATAGCATCTCATATTTCGCTTGGGCAGCTTGCAGCCCAGCGGTATGAACATTGACTTCTCCAACTTTAGATAGTTCCTCTGTCCCTCTCTTCCCCTCCCCCTTCCCAGTTCTCCCTCTGTCTTCCTGTCTCCACCTATATCCTTTCTTTGGCCCACCCCCCTGACATCAGTCTGAAGAAGGGTCTCGACCCAAAACGTCACCCATTCCTTCTCTCCTGAGATGCTGCCTGACATGCTGAGTTACTCCATTATTTTGTGAATAAATACCTTCAATTTGTACCAGCATCTGCAGTTATTTTCCTACACTGCATTGAACAAAGGATTGGTTATCGTGGCATTTTACAATAACATTCCCATACCCCAATAATGTAGCATGGCGACTAAGATATAGCCATAATCAACCATGACTGAAAGTGTCAGTCCTTTTCAATAAATGTTATAACATACAATACCATTTGTTCCATCAGTAGATTCAGTTCAATGCAAGCGTCTGTTTTGGTGCTGGCACCATCTTAATAGTTGCCATTTATATAGTATAAAGTTGGTTATTAATCACCACTCCATTTCTTTCATGCAATGCTCTTGAAAAAATGAAGAATTGCAAATAGGGCGACAAAGCAAGAATCAAACCAAAAAGGCATTTACATTAGAGCCTAAAAGGAAAATCTGCATCCACAATGATAAGAGAATTAAAGTACCATTATTATCTATATACTAAAACTCTCGATGGTTTGTTTGTTCCGGAACTATATCCAAAACAGTACACGATAGCGCGACAATTTTAGGCCCAACTTACTCACTGCTGTCCCCTTTGGTGCTAATGGAAGAAGTTTCATTGAAATTGGTGTTATATTTGTAAAGTTATTCACATTTTAAAGTTTAAATCTATCTCCTAAGGAGGGAGGAAAGGTGGAAGGAGGGAGGGGGGGAGGGAGTGGGGCAGGAGGGAGGGGGACAAGGAGTGTTGAGGGGAATGGAGTGGGGGGAAGGGGGGAGGGGAAGTGGGGAGGGGAGAGGAGGGGAATGGGGGAGGGATGGGGGTGGAGGGAGGGTGGTGAGAGCAGGGGGGATAAAGGGGGTTGAGGGGATGGGAGGGGGGAGGGGAGGCGGGTGGAGGGAGAGGGTAGGGCAGGAGGGGGGAGGGGAGGGGAGGATGGGCGCAGAGGGAGAGGGAGGGGGAGGAGGGGGGATAAGGGGGGTTGAGGGGGATGGAGTGGGGGGAGGGAGGGTTGAGGGAGATGGGGGGGTGGGGGGGAAGGGAGAGGGGTGGGGAAGGGAGAGGGGTGGGGGGAAGGGAGAGGGGTGGGGGAGGCAGGGGAGGAGGGGGGAGGAGGTGGGGGGAAGGGAGAGGGGTGGGGGAGGGGGGGAAGAGAGGGTGCTGCATCAATGCAGGAGAGGTTTAGGCTCAACGGGTCCACTTGGTCTAGCATTTTATATATTTTTATAATTGACAAATCCATCTTCGCATCATCATACATGTACAATGTCATTAACTCCATGGTTATACATTAATTGTGATATCTTAATGTTGTTAATGTGTTCTGAAACGCAATTGCAAAACAAATGTAATTGCAAGTAAATTCTCAATAGATTATAAAAAATGAAAAACAAAATATTTACACTTTAGAACTGTTTTTAAGACCTCTGTACATCCAATCATGCTTCAGTTTTTTAATTAATTAATTGAAGTATTTTGATCTGCAGTTGCTTTATAAACGACTATATATTAGCATAGCTAACAAAAAAAGTGTTCCTGCTTGTTTTCAAATTATTTCCGTTTATTTTGGGACTTATCTATTCTCTTCTTTCCTGTATCTTACTCATTTTAAATCAATATCCTTATAATGTTTAATTCTTCCACAGCACAGGAAATTCTTCTGAAGCTCTTGAATACCTGAAAACATTTTTGGGCCTGGCAGAGAAAAGCGGTGATAAATTGAGTTTGACCGATGCTTGCAGATTCCTTGGAATCATGTATAATAATCTAGTAGGTATCATTTTGTATATATATTGATAGAAATTGGATCTCATCTAGAGTTGAACATTAGTAACAAGACCCAATTTAATGAGCATCACACCATTCATGGACACCTGAAAATCACCTGTCCCCATATTAAGCCATGTTAAGGGTCCATAGTGGCTGCCTAAAACAAGAATTAGGTCTCTTAAATGTATAAATTAAGGATTTACTAAACCGGATCATGCTCGTCCCAGCCAGCACCTCACATTTGTGGTCTTGTTCCAATGGACGTACCATAAAGTGGAATAATCCACAAACAGTGACCAGGTGTCAGATGAAAATAATAATTTGAAAACATTTTAACTGATTTAAATTCATTAAAAAACATTAATAACTAAAGTTTTTAAAACAATGTCACTGCCCTTCCCCAGCCAGATTGACAACTCCTTCAAGCAAATGGGGCTGTGAAACTTTTACCAACCCCACAGGTGGCATAAAGTTGAGAAGTCTGATAGGAAATGTATCTATCTTCTCAATTTCTCCTCGAGATTTGTGTTGGGTTTAACCTTCTGCACAGGCCTAACTTCCTGCAGCAGTGCTCAGACACAGAAGTCAGGAACACAATGAACTGGACTTTTCCTCTGATTCTCTTCAACACCACGAGTATTCCCTTAACTCAGTGGGACAGGCAGCATGTCTGGAGAGAAGGAATGGGTGACGTTTCAGGTCGAGACCCTTCTTCAGACCATCGTGAAACATCACCCACTTTTTCTCTCCACAGATGCATAAGTTCACAAGGTTAATTCCCGGGATGGTGGGACTGACATATGATGAAAGAATGGGTCAACTGGGCTTGTATTCACTGAAAGTTAGAAGGATGAGAGGGGATCTTATAGAAACATATAAAATTCTTAAAGAATTGGATAGGCTAGATGCAAGGAAAATGTTCCCGATGTTAGGGGAGACCAGAACCAGGGGTCACAGTTGAAGAATAAGGGGTTAGGACTAAGATGAGGAAAAAAAATTCACCCAGAGAGTTGTGAATCTGTGAAACTCTCTGCCACAGAAGGCAGTGGAGGCCAATTCACTGGATATTTTCAAGAGAGAGTTAGATTTAGCTCTTAGGGCTAAAGGAATCAAGGGATATGGGGGAACAGCAGGAATGGGGTACTGATTTTGGATGATCATATTGAATGGCGGTCCTGGCTCAAAGGGCCAAATGGCCTACTCCTGCACCTATTTTTTAATGTTTCTCCGCTGCCTGAGCTGCTGGGTTACTCTAGCTTTTTGTGTCTATGTTTGGTTTAAACCAGCATCTGCATTTCCTTCCTCCACTAGTTTTGCCTTCTTTGTTTCAGGTTCCCTAAAAAAACTATGATTCAGGATTCTTCACAATTATTGTGGCTTAAGTAATAACTGCCATTGTGGGTAATGTCAAGCAGCTCTGGGCCTGGATGAGTGTCTGTCAACAGACTAAATCTTTTTTTCAGAATGACACAGGATAGTCAGAATCATCTGATTATTTAACACCATCAATAGAATATGTGGAATGGTGGAGCAATGATACCCTCACCCCGCACTCTTATTGCTCTACTTGCAAATAGAGTGTAGAATTGAAATAATGTTATCAAAGTACCCTTTGGGTGTGTGAACTGCATAGTAACCATATAATTTTTTAAACCTATCATTATAGGTCCTATTAGTTGTGCTGGGTGAAGCTGGCAACACTTCCTGCTGGTCAGAATGGTCTCCTTATACTGTGTAAGGTTTCGTCACAACTTGGAATTGAAACCTCCATGATCCATGATATTGTGTGCAATGTTGTCCAGCATGTTATTTAAGACAAGAAGCATTTCCTGACACACTTTAGTCTGCAGTGACCTGAGCATCTAATTCCGCCACTTCAATACCAATGTCTGAGCTCCTCAGCTGACCCCTGTGGCATCCAGTTCTCCTGACCAAGGTACTGGGCAGAGAATCATCACATGCCAAGGTCTCCTCTAATCTAAGTAAGGACATGCTATGATCATGCATGAAACTGGCACTTTAACTGAACAATAGCATTTTTATGGACATTTGCAGGATCACCAGAATTTCCATTCCAATATGCCATAAGATAAATTGCAACCTAGGATGAAGGAATTATGTCGAAACATGGAAAGAATGAAGCAGACAACATTTGCATTTGGAAATATCTAGATGTGAATACCTATTATTTTGAGTTGTTAAAGACCAGTGAGGGTTTCACAAAAGCAATAGATATATTTCAGAATATGCATTGAAAAGGGAATGGGTGAAATACAGAATATTGTGATCGCATCTCTCCAATACATTCTAAAATAATCTTTGAAAATCACCCAGTTATGTTCATTTTATTCCATCTTTTAAGACAAAATGTTCTCAGATCATTAAATAATAACTTTCTGTTAACAGTGGTAACCAGATTTCGGCTTCTTATGTTTTTTATTATTTTTTTTAGATGCTGACTGACCTGCTTTCAATTTATATCATTTACAATAATCACTTAAGAATTGCGGCATTCATTTTTCTCTTTGTCATGATATCCACGTTCATTTGATATTGTCATTGAGCTCTCTTTTGCATTCCCATTAAATTACCAGAATTAGAGATAGAAATGTAACGAATATATATACTTACACCATCCATGGAAAGTTGCGCTTAAGTAATATATTTACATATGCTTTTGAAGTCATTTTCTTAAGATAAGCAATAGTAAAAATAGATTATAAAATAAATAAAATGCTGTTTTCTGTGAACTATCTGCCAATGTAAAATAGGATTTTAGAGATTATTCCTGGAACAATCATTGACATGAATTCATTGAATTAATACGTGGACAGTAACAGTTTTTATGAGTTCACTACAAGTGCTGCTTCCTACTGGAAGTTCCCAATTGTAGAATTACTGCAGTAAAAATGCTAGTAAATCATTGAGGAATATAATATTACAGGCAATGTTAGTTGCTTCTACTGCCAGCTAGAAGCATTAAAAGAAAATTGAAGAATGTTATGTGAAAGGAAGTGAGAGATTACAAACTGTAATCAAAATAGTTTTAGGAAACTAAAACTGTTCTGACCTCATCTTTGTTTGGCAGACAGGTTGATTGGCAACAACAATGAATGATGTCAGTTGAGAGTTTCACTCTGAAACAATGTCACTGTGTTTAAGGCTGAAGAACCACCTTTCGCTTAAATGCTCTACTTCACAAGTAGGACCTAATTTGCAAACATAACTAGAAAGGCATATGAGCTACAATTTTTTGACAATAGCAGTGACATTGACAATGACCTTGTCAAAAGCACTTTCCATCTCCTTTGAGCATACTTTGAGATATTACTTATGTAATATTACATGTAGCATACCAAACAAAAATGTATGTGTGTCATGATTGTCTATATTCTTTTCATCCTCCGCTTTCCTTCTCAAAGAGGATTTTTTTAATTCTTTGAAAATATGTGCAAAAATGTATTATTTAAATGTAATGTTAAAAAGTGTGAAGTTGTTTAGAAAATTCATTGATTATAAATTGTTTTGAGGTAATTGTGATGTGATCATTGCATACTTATACATTCTGACCAATTAATATTTAAAGAAGACTGCAAAATATATCAAAACCACATATTAGTACTTGAGACCATTTTTTTCAATATTTTAAGTTTGATAGATTTGGGGATTAGAGCAAATTTACACATGTGCAAAAAGAAACATATGGCTTAATACAGTGGGGAATGTTCTTAATTCTTAGTATTCTTTGCTAACATAATGAGAAGAGATGTGAAAAGATCATCATACTTCTCAGATTAGGTTCAATGCTAAGATTTGCACCTGCTCACGTTTCACTGTTGACTTAATATATGCCTTCATGCACAGCCTAGAATTTCAAATTGCAGCAATATTTTTTCACTTTAATGTATTTTAACAAGAGGTGAATTCCCAACACAGAAAGATTACTGATCTGTTTTTGTTGCTCAAGCAATGAGACACGGATTTTGTCATAACCTTTGTGATACCCAAGGGCATGTGTATTAAGAAGTAACCGCTGACTGCTCTGTTTTTGTTCCATAATGCAAAAAATAGTGAGATAAGTGGCATTTTCTAACCCAAAATCATCTTTGCCTCACTGACCTTATTTGTAACATTTCATGACAGGGTCAGTATGATGTAGCCTGCGAGTATATTTGGCGAGGATATGAGATTGCAATGACCTTGGGTGATATCCATTTAGTAGAGATAATGCAAGTTCACCACGGAATCTACAAGGCTCACATGATGATGACCTCATATTGTCACCACGTTGAGGCTGCTGGACATGTGAATCTTGAGCACTTGGTGACATGGAAGGATAGTAGATTAGACATGTTCAGTGTCTCCAAAGCAGAAGGTAAGGTGTTGATACAGAGCGTGTTAATGGATCTGCATTGTTAATGGATGGCTCATGATGTATTCACCCTAATTGTTTTTCACATCAATCATTGTTTTATTTCCTTACTTCATTTGATTTTAAGATTACATTCTTTCTATCGGGAAACATGGCTAGATGTTTGTAAACGTAATGCAGCTAATAGGCCATCCAGTGTGACTGATTACATGATTAATATGTTCATTGATATTAGCAGTTGGAGCCTGTTTGCTTGAAAATGTCGAAGATAGACACAAAATGCTGGAGTAACACAGCGCGACAAGCAGCATCTCTGGAGAGAAGGAATGGGTGACGTTTCGGATCGAGACCCTTTTTCAGACTGAGCAGAGCAGTCGGTGGGTCATTCTGAAGAAGGGTCTCGACCCAAAACGTCACCCATTCCTTCTCTCCCGAGATGCTGCCTGTCCCATTGAGTTACTCCAGCATTTTGTGACTATCTTCGATTTAAACCTGCATCTGCAGTTCCTTCCTACACATTTCGCTTGAAAATATCTTTCTGCCATCACAGTAAAAGGCTGAATAAAATGATGGTTAGTCTCTCCTAATCATCTGGAGTGTGAGCAATCTTGTTCATCACCCATGCACGTTCCACACATATTTCCGCAGCTGCAGTGCCATAGCCTTTCTACAAGCAGAGTGATCCATGAGTAGCAAGCATGCCTCAGGTGGCATATCAACTGTTTTTAAAGTGTTTCTGATATTTTTAAATATTTAAGCAATTGACAGCACTAAAAAATTTTTTTTAACTAGGTTTACGTAAAAAATATCTTTATGTGCCTCAACATAAATATTTTGAAATTAAGAAAAATAAAGAAAGAAATCACAAATCTACATTAATCTTTACAATCATGGTTGACAATCCCATTCAAATGAATGGGGTTACACTACATACACCAGCTATCCCTGATATAAAGCTCAGTCAGAATTACAGTACATTCAGACCTTGAAGCTCAATGATTTGTGTTCCAGAAATGGACTCAAATTCTGATTCAATTAGTGCATCAGTACGTAACCTTAAAATTTATTCCTGACCTCTAAATTGCAATGAGTAAGCACACTTATCGGAGTAGTATAGTACAGAGTAGCACTGACTCACACACTGCTGTGAGATGGTAGTTCTTTATAGAACAGAACCGTCAGCTGAAGAACAGCACAAGTTGGTCCTTTGAGGTTTGTTTTGGTCAGTGTAAGGATGCTGGTTAGGTAAACAAGATCATGTGGAATAATCAAGAAACAAACAGAAGATGATTATGTGCACTTCATTCTTTATTAACTTAAGGATAATGTTTTATTTTTTTGTACAATTAACTTTTATGAAAGGCATTTTACAACATTGGATGCAAGGTGAGAGTAAATTATATTTTCCGTGATTTCTTGTATATTGTATTGCTCTTGGTTTATTGTTGCCATAACATACTGAGTGAGATACAGTGTAAAACTTTGTTTGCATGCTAACCAATCAAATCATTCTATACATGAGTACAATCATGCTATAAACATGTACAACAGGTAGCTCAAAAGTAAAAGATACCAGAATACAGAATATAGTGTCACATTGTTGTAGTGTTGCAGCCGCATAGAAAGTGCAGATGAAAAAATTCCAAGGGCTATAATTAGGTAGGATGGGAGGTCAGGATTTAGGGGAAAACCATTGTCTGAATTCAGAGAGGAATAAGGTGTGTCCTAAATCTGGTGGTATTGCTTTGGTGACAGTGTAGAGTAAGGGGTTATTCCTTTTTTTTAAAATATGCAACTTTATAAATATATATTCTTTAATATCTAAAATGTATTTATTTCACTTACATTTAAGAATGATGGTTAAGTATGATTTTCCAATGTAAATATTTGCTTTAAATCATTGATGTGACTAAACTTATGCAGAAAATCATTAAGACCTGAATATTTTTTCTAAAGAAATTTCAGGTGGTGCCATTTCAAAATGTTCTTGTTCTTCTCAGTGGTAATGGTTGAGACTTTGTTCTGTTCATGGTAGGTAATATAGCCACGGTTTTTGATGTCAAGATTCATGAGTATAGTTTCCTTGGTGTCATACAGTACTCCATCACAATCCTACATTGTGTCTTCCGGAAAGACTTTGTGGCATCAGTTTTTGCCCTCTCCCCACAAAAAAATGTTGCTGGTGAAGGACATTTGCAAAGTAAATGCCATTGCCTATCAAGGAGCATTTATTAGCATCTCCCTGGAAATGGTCGTTGTCTGATGTTTATGTGTCACAATATATTAAAGTTCAATACAATTATATTTTAAGTCTTTTTAAATTGATTTAACACTATTAGTAGTTTTTATTTATAATGTTCCTTAAATAGTGCAAATAAACAGTATGTTTTATTATTGGAAATGGTATTGAATATTCAGTGCACTGAATACCATCATATTGACAGAATCTCACACATGCAACAAATAAAAAAAACAATTAATTGTCACATACAGCTCAAGCTGAATTTTGAACTGACATTGATTTGTTTGCACTCAGATACTTTACGATAGTCCACAATTCTTTTAACCATGAACAGTTGAACATTATATTAAGCAGTAACATTTATAGGGATCGTGGACTATTTACGTTATAGAAGTTGTATTATTTCTTTGGCTGCTGGAGCATTTCCGCATTTGATGATTTATCATATTTGCTCATTTGCAGCATTTCACACTTGTGAAGGGATCATGATTTGTTTATTCCACATTCTTCCATGAAGGGGGAGGGGAAGAACAATGGAGGACCCAGCGTGGGGAGACCGCCGTGAGAGGGGGGAGGGGAAGAACAACGGAGGACCCTGCGTGGGGGGACCACCGTGAGGGGAGAGGGGAAGAACAACGGAGGACCTGGCGTGGGGGGGACCGCTGTGAGGGGGGTGGGGGGAGAACAGTGGACAATAGGGGGGAAGGGGACAAAGGACAATGGGGACCCAGCGTGGGGGAACTGTTGGTGGGGGTGGGGGACAAAAGAGGGAGCCGGTGTGCTTTATAACTTTGTCAGAGCCGTAGTAAATACATTGTGTATGCAAGCAAAGAATTTCACTGTGCCTAGTCACATGTGACAATAAAGTATTCCTTCCTTCCTCTTCCTCTGCACAAGCTACATTTACCCATCATAGCAAATTAATGTCCGAAGAAGGATCTTGACCCGAAACGTCACCCATTCCTTCTCTCCAAAGATGCTGCCTGTTCCGCTGAGTTACTCCGGTTTTTTATCGCAAATGAATGGTTTCTGAACCATAAAGCTTGTGAAATGTCTCGTGACTCTGCACTAGAAACCATGCTGCTAGAAAGTAAAGCAGGGAACACATTACTATTATTATCAAGCAATGCTTCCGCTAACAGAAATACTTTGGAAGGACTTTGCAGTATGTAGCTGAGTAGATTAACAAGATTTGCAAATGAGAAATCCTGAATATTTTTAGAGAACATCCTTTCTATCACCTATCGGGGGAGGAGTAAGGGGAGGTGTAGGGAAAATGAAAAGGAGGAAGTAAAACAGGAAGAGAAAGGAAAGACCGTGGGAATACAGTTCCTTTACTCCTGAAATCTACATGGATAAGTAATTCATGTGCAAAACTAATAATAACCACTATTGCCCATTCATCTTAAGTCCAAAACTCCGTACCAATGTCAGTTATAACTTGTATTTTCCAGCAAAACCAGCCAGCAAAGCATTGAGGGTTGGTATCGGTGCCATGATAAGAACAACCTGAGTTTTCTTGCAGCAACCTTAACTTATATGGTCACAGTCTGAGCTTGGATGATGGCAATTCAGAAATTGTACAGAACAAGCTGCAGTAGTCCAGCACTCGCATCTTTAGCACAATTTATGCTGCAGTGGAAGCTAAGTTTTTATCCATTGGGTGCCAAGTCATGCTACATTCCACAAGTATGCGAACAGCGATGTCTACCCACTCCCTTATTCCATGTTGATAAGGTTTGTTCAAGATTCAGTGCAATTTCTGGGCCAACTTCCTGGGTATTCTTATTTGGCCATTGACATTCTGATCTGAGTTGCCTTCAGGAGACAAATGTTAGATGTATGTGCTGGTAGAGGGGAGAAGAGGGAGTGTCTGGAGTGAAACTCGTCCTTGATTATGCTTCTGGCCTGCCGATTAATGTGAAGTGAAGATGGAGTCAATGGAAGGGAGGATTAGTTTGTGTGATGATCTGGTCTGCATCCACAATTCTCTGCAATTTCTCGTGGCCTTGGATGAAGCTCCCAACAAGTTGTGATGCATCCCGATTAAATGTTGGTGAGAGATGTTGGGGTCATGCCGAACTTCATAAGCATTCTAAGGAAGTAGATGCGTTAGTGTGCTTTCTTGGCCATTGCTTCGATATGGTTAGTCCAGGACAAGTTGCTGGTGATATTTACTCTTAGGAAGTTGAAGCTTTCAACCAGCTACACTTAAGTTCCGTCAATATATACCAGGATATGTGTACCGCTTCGCTTCCTGAAGTCAATCACTATCTCCTTTGTCTTACTAACATTGAAAGAAAGGTTGTTGTAGTGAAACCAAGTTATGAAGTTCTTAATATTTTGTGGTGCATGAGTCTATGACAATTATTTAATGGTGAATACATAGTTACTATCAATATAAATACAATCTATAGGAGAATTAGTGCTTCATGGAGTTTCCATATATATTTAAGACGAGGATTATATTCAACGGCTAGTGTCAATTGCTGCACAATTTTAACATTGGTTTACAAGGGGCTGTTGGTTATTTTAAAAGAACAAATCACTTTCTGCATTTTAATAAAGCAGCTTTAACAAGCAGTGCCTTTACAAGGTTATATTTTGTTTAATGTCATCATCCCTTTCAGCTAGGCAAACAATTGTCAACGTACACAGAGGGTTAAAATTAGGCTGTTTTTTTGGAACATTCAGATTGGCGGCTGCCAGGGAGATACTAAACTATCATGGCTAATGACATGTAGGTACTGAAACTTCAGACCTCTCAGGTGGCTCCAGCCAACCAGATCCTTCAGTATGATGAAAAGGTTGAGATAAAATAAACTGACAGTTGCTAGTCAGTGCAGGCAGCAGACTGCACCCAGGCAGCTGAGACCCCAGGAGTCCTATTTTACAAAGGCTTTCACTGCTATAAGCAAAAACTCTGGAACAGGCCAGATTGGCAGCTGGTGGTCGGTAGGGGGGAGGGGGTGGGGGTTAAGGGAAACTGGATTACCCAGGAATTGTTGACTAATTAGAAGCCATTCCCACCTACTTAAAACTAGGCCATTAAGGAAAAATACAATTCTCATTCTGCTATCACCACAGCACATGACATTGTACTCCAATCAATAGCCTCCCACTGACTGCCTCAGCATCTACAAATAAATACACTGCAGTTCAAGTATGCAATGATTGAGTTGATACAGCAAAACTGCAAATTACTCAACAAAAAAATCTTTCAACATAAAGATAATACGGCAGCACTTTGTACTGTGGAGATGAAATAAAGAAATCAGTTCCTTGGTATTGACAGTTGTAAGAATGAAGAACTCCAGAAATGAGAGATCAATAACTGTTGCATTTTATCTTGTAATTCCCCAGCATTACAAGTGAGAATTTATGGTTCTTCTATTTCAAGTCATCTTTCATTTAAGTAAAAGGTACAGTTGGGAACCTGAATTTTCAAAACCAGCCCCATATCTATCATGAAGGGGAGGGGTGCAGTGGACATTACAAAGCTTTAAAAGCAATGCCACTAGCATGTGTGCCACTAATTGACTTGAGAATGACTTTCAGTCTCAGGTGTCAAATGCAATAATTCTACTATGGACTCTATTCCAAAATATAGATTTTTAGATAATTGGAAACACAGCCCAACCATTCTATATTTTTCTAGTGCAATGCTGGAGATTGGAAGATCAACTCGAATTGAGTTTTGTTATTTCTGCTCTATTTTTATGCTAAGAATATGTGATTAAAAAACAGGTTTTCTGTATTATTTCAAATACTTGAAGGACAAGCAATTTCCTTCTTTGGAAATCGTGTGTTCAAAGCAAAATTATGCACTAAAAAACTGAACTGAAATTGAATTATATTGGGAGTGAATTTCCTCATCTTAACCATTAAAAGCCAATGGTGCACACCCTGTAGGTCAGCATAGTAGTGCAGCAGAGACTCGGGTTCGATCCTAACTACGGGTGCTGTCTGTATGGAGTTTGTATGTTCTCCCTGTGAACGTGTAGGTTTTCTCCGGGTGCTCCGGTTTCCACCCACATTCCAAAGACATGCGAGTTTGTAAGTTAATTGGCCTCTATAAATTGCCCCTAGTGTATAGGATAGAACTATTGTACGAGTGATTATGGTCTGTGGACTTTGAGGCCAAAAATAAACTGTAAGCCTATTTGGATTTTTTTTTAAATTGGTTTCCTTTCCCAACGATAGAACACATTCCAAGAATAAATGACAACCATGCAGGATGTAATTTTTGTAGAAACAAGGAACTGCAGATGCTGGTTAATACACAAAAGGTATACAAAAGTGCTAGAGTAACTCAACAGGTCAGGCAACATCTCTGGAGAACATGGATAGGTGATGTTTCAGGGTGAGACCCTTCTTCAAATAATCCATGTCCTCCAGAGATGCTGCCTGACCTGACTTACTCCAGCACTTTGTTTCCTTTTGAGGATATACTTTTTATTTTAAGAACGTTGCATTTAATTTTCAATTATGCAGAGTTAGTGGTGACCAATCCTATTTCTCTCGTATTGTCTAGTCAATCCCTGAAATTATATATATAAATAACCCGGTCATAAATGTAAATGAGTTGGTAAGTAAGTTTGCTGAAAACACCAAAATTGGAAGAGTTGCAGACAGTGAGGAATGCTGTCAGAAGATACAGTGAGATATAGATCAGCTGCACAAATGGGCGGAGAAAGGGCAGATGGAGTTTAACCCGAGCAAGTGTGAGGTGTTGTACTTTGGGAGGTTGAATGTAAGGAGCAATTATACAGTTAATGGCAAGACACCTAACAGCATTGATGTGCAGAGGGATTTTGGAGTCCAAGTTCATTGAAGGTTGCAGCACAAATAGCTAGGGTGATAAAGAAGCCATATGGTATGCTTGTCATTGTTAGGGGCATTGAATATAAGGATCAAGAAATCATGAGGCTCTATAAGACTTTGGTTGGGCTGCATTTGGAGTATTGCGTGCAGTTCTGGTCACCCCATTACAAGAAAGACGTGGAGGCTTTGGAAAGGTTGCAGAGGAGGTTTACCAGAATTCTGCCTGGATTAGAGGATTTCAGCTACAGGGAGAGGTTTGATAGACTTGTATTGCTTTTCCTGGAATTTCAGAGATTGATAGAGATATAAAAAATCATGAGTGGCATCAATAAAGTAGAGAGTCAAAATATTTTTCCCAGGGTGGAAATGTCCAACACTAGAGGGCATAGCTCTAGGGTGAGATAGGCGAAGTTTAATGGAGATGTGTGGGGCAAGTGTTTTACACAGAGGGTGGTGAGGACTGGAACGCATTGCCAAGGGTGGTGGTGGAGGCAGATGTGATAGTGGCTTCTAAGAGAATTTTAGGTGGGCACATGGAAGTGCAGGGAACCGAGGGATATGGATCATGTACAGACAGATGAGTTCACTTTAACTAGGCCTC
Organism: Rhinoraja longicauda; assembly: GCF_053455715.1. Taxonomy (NCBI): domain Eukaryota; kingdom Metazoa; phylum Chordata; class Chondrichthyes; order Rajiformes; family Arhynchobatidae; genus Rhinoraja; species Rhinoraja longicauda. The sequence goes on from NC_135953.1 coordinate 125,220,512, forward strand.
ATATTTGGCACAAACATTGTCGGCCGATGGGTCCACTTCTGTGTTGTACTGTTCCAGGTTCTCTCAAAGAAATACAAATGGAAAAAAACAAAAGTTGAAAGTGATAATATGGAACAAAATAAACATTTTACCAAAGAAATAATTAAGGAAAAGCCAGAACTAGTCTATAAATATTGAAAAATTGTTCTTTCTGTGGTTACTTGTGAGACCACGTGTTGGATTACAGAGGGGAGTCTTGCAGTCAGGGATGATGTTTAATCAACCGGATAGACTTCTTAGTGAGCCATTTCACAAAAAAAACCTCCTGCAGTGAAACCTCTATCACACCCCACCAGTTTACAGCAGTAGTTACCAAAAGTTTCAAACATTAATTGCAACATAATGCAAGCAAAGCAAATAATAAAAAGGTATTGCCCTTAATAAAATCAAAATAATACCAGAAGAAGACTGTATTCTTTAATGATGAGAACAAAAATGAGAGGAATACTGTAATGGCTGAAATGGAAATTGTCTAAATATGGAATTTCTTCTCAAGCAACAATCTTGAAAAAGTCTTCATCTCAGTCAAAACAAAATCATGCGTTAATGAGGTACTGTATGTTGGCACATTGATTCTGCAGGCTACATGGTGAACTGCTTGTGAGTTGAAAACTACTTAAGTGCCTGTCCCACTTAGGTGATTTTTTTTGGCGACTGCCGGCGACTGTCAATGTAAGAAAATAACTGCATATGCTGGTACAAATCGAAGGTATTTATTCACAAAAAGCTGGAGTAACTTAGCAGAGGACCTGCTGAGTTACTCCAGCTTTTTGTGAATAAATGCCGGCGACTGTCAAAATCATAGCAGATCGCCGAAATTTTCCTTTACCCGATGACAATGACCACGACAATGCAGAGTCAGGTCGAGATTACAGCGTCTTCTGAAACATCGCGAAAATTCCCACGCTCTCAATGATTTTCGCTGAAATCATTGACAAGTTGGTAAGTACTTGAAAGTTTTGAACTATAACACCTTGTATGGGTTACTTAAAAACCAAGCTTCACTGTAACAAGGAATAAACTGGATTTACTTCCAGTTTACTAATAGCTGTATTAAAAATATATATATTTAAGTGCTTAAGTGGATTTTTGTGAAAAGTGTGTGGGAGATGCATATCTGGTTTCTGAGTTGCATATCTGGGTTTGGAGCCCACTTTAAATGTAATGGCTGAGGCCAAAAACATTGCGAAAATTCCCACGTTTACCTGACCGTCAAACTGTCGCCTCCAATCTACCTGTCAAATGTCCTGACGGTAAATGAATTGGTTAAACACAAGCATTTTATGGTATTTTGAAATGACTTTACTTATTTTAATATTATGTGCTTCTAAATGCACCTAAGAGAACCTATCAAACCTGGGGACTGCATGCGACAGCGCCCGCAATAAGCAACGATACCTGGCGACAAGCCAGCTGTCGCCGAGAAATTTCAAACCGGATGATTTCTCAGTGACGCACCGAGATCCACTACGATTTTTGGAAGACTCCTCACGATCATGCCCATGACACCCCGGCGAACTGTCGGCGACAGCCTAGTCGCCGGCAGTTGCCTTAAAATCGCCTAAATGGGACAGGCCCTTTATTCAAATGTTTACGAAATAACCCATACAGGACATATGTTAGTTAGACAAGATGATAAAGGCTATTGGTAACACTGCTTTAGTTCAAGAGATGGTGACTTTCATCACTAATATGGGTGCTTTATTAAAACATGAATTAAAGCTGAAGAAATACCACTTTGGGATCTGCTAGCAAATGGTTTTAGCACCAAAGGTGATTCAAGCTCCATAATATCTCAATAGTTTATTTCATTCAGGCTGTTAGATGCCTGGTTGAATACTGGAGACCATTCAGTAAACCTTGGCTGGATGACACAGCTTCTGAATTGATATCTTTCAGGTTCAACAACTTAATCAGTTCAGAATAAAAAAATGTGCCTTTTATTTTGCCAGCTGAAGTTTGTGACAGAGAAGCCAACACTGATAAAATCAGTTGAAGCCCTTGAAACTGAAGCAACTCATGTTTACCAAGTTTATGAAATTACTTGACTGAGTTATAACCTATCTTCAAAAAAAAAAGTCTGAGGATTCTTTGGTGATTTTTGGCCTGAAATCTGCAGTCCTCTGAACTCCTAGTCAATGAACATATGTGAGGATCTGGAAGCATTTTTATGATATTTCTCTCTCCAACATTTGTCAAGTGGCAGGAAACAATGGGGCACACAGAAAAGTAACTGCAATTTCAGAGTGAAGATTTGTTTTAAGTTAATGTGCAAGTCATTTACACACCATGCAATGATGAATTCCTATGAGTCCTTGTTGATTATAGCTTAATTTGTAATTGTGTGCATGGGAACATGATCAAAAAGTGCAGCAGAATCAATTCATGGGGTACATGATAACTGCTAGCAGCTACGGTGTTTGTGTACTATGGATCAGGAGTGGGTAGAATGCACAGTGGCTTGAATTAACCAACATTGTTTGTTATGTGTTGGCAGTACCCATAGCTATTATATATGTGGCGCATTTGTTCTTTCAGTTTCATGTCATCAACGACTGCAAGGAAAGAGCATCATTGTCTGCAGACTCATTAAATATGAATGCCATGATTTACTACAATGGATTTACTGAGTCTCTATCTTGTATTTGGGCACCTGCACTTAAAAACCTGTTTTTGTGTCTTTATCTAGATATACATATTATTATGTATTTATTTAAAATATCGTCTTGTAAGCATTTTTGTAGAAAAATGTGAGTACGCATACACATGTTATTTCAGTTTAGTTGTACATGTTAAGGTTGCAAGAGATTGAAAGTTGATAAGCATATTTTGGCTGGAGTTTATCAACAGTCAAAGTCAATTGATTTTAGCAAATATTAATGAAAAACCAAAGAAAATGAATATAAACCAAAAAGATCACTGAAAAATGCAAGAATTACTTATCTTTATTATTGTACCTTGAATTAATGCCTTAGTGACTAAAAGGAAGTAGATTTTCATGTGCAAATGTTCAACATTGAATATCTGATCCCAGCATAGTTGTGATAAAGAGCTTAAAGTAATACCTCCTCTTACATATAGTTGTTGAGCAGCAGGTTAAAGTTTTACATCAAGGTTGTGGATCCATTTAATGGTTTCAGTTGGTAGGTTTGTATATCATTGCTAAATTATTATTTACAGTACAACTGTACATTGACAATTAGTCACATCTCCAGAAGGTGCTCTTCTTTTCTTATTTTCTTCATGTCTGTCGGCTTACAGACGGAGATTGAAGCACGAGGAGTGTAATACAACAGTAATCTGGGGAGGCTGAAGGTTTACTTCAGGACTGTCTAGACTCAGTGGACTGGAACATATTTTTAATTTAGTTTGGAGATACAGCATGGAAACAGTCCCTTCAGCCCGTCAAGTCTGCGCCAACCAATGATCACCCATACATTAGTTGTATCCCACACATTGGGGCAATTTACTGAAGCCAATTAACTTACAGACCTGCACGTCTTTGGAAAGTAGGAGGAAACCGGAGCGCCGGGAGAAAATCCATTCGGTCACAAGGAAGAACTTACAAACACCATACAAACACCACCCATAGTCAGGATCGAACCCAGATCTCTGAGACGATAAGGAGCAGCACTCCCGCTGTGCCACTGTGCTGCCCCTGGATCCTGTTCAAGACCTCTTTGGCCAGCCTGAAGAAGTAAAATCAGTTGTCACCAATTTCTTCAAGGAAAGTGTTGATGACCATGTTATGACAAAGAAAATTATGGCCTATCCTAACCAGAAACATGGGATAACAGCGGTATGAACACTGACCTCCAACTTCAAAAAGCCCTTGCTTTCCCTCTCTCTCCATCCCCTCCCCTTCCCAGTTCTCCCACCAGACTGTCTTACTGTCTCTGACTACATACTATCTCTGTACCGCCCACTCCCCTGACATCAGTCTGAAGAAGAGTCTCGACCCAAAACATCACCCATTCCTTCTGTCCAGAGATGCTACTTGTCCCGCCGAGTTACTCCAGCATTTTGTGTCTATCTTCAATTTAAACCAGCATCTGCAGTTCTTTCCAACACAGGAAGATTCACTCTCTGCTTAAGTCCAGATCTGAGGCTTTCAAGAAGGATGACCTTGTTCTATATAAGAAGGCCAAGAATGATCTCCATAAGGCTATCTGGGGTTCTGAGAAAGAATTCTAGAACAAGCTGGACGAGTGGCCCTTAAATACAGGAGAGGTGCCGGAAGACTGGAGGGTGGCAAATGTTGTGCTTCTTTTCAAGAAGGGCTGCAGGGAAAATGCTGGGAACTTTTGGCCAGTGAACTTAACATCTGTAGTTGGTAAGTTACTGGAGAGTATTCTGAGGCATAGATTAAATAGGCAAGGGCTGATTAGGGATAGTCAGCTTGGTTTTGTACGTGTGAGGTCGTGTCTAACAAATCTAATTGATTTTTTTGAAGACGTGACCAAAAAGGTTGATGAGGGCAGAGCGGTAGATGTTGTGTACACGGACTTCAGTAAGGCGTTCGACAACGTTCCACATGGTAGGCTGCTCTGGAAGGTTAGATGGCATGGGATCTAAGGAGAGATAGCTGAATGGATAGCAAATTGGCCCCATGGAAGGAAGCAGAAGGTGATGGTGGAAGGTTGCTTCTCAGACTGGAGGCCTGTGACAAGTGGTGTGCCTCAGGATTCGCTGCTGGGCCCTTTACTGTTTGTCGTCTACATCAATGATTTGGATGAGAACAGCAAGTTTGCTGATGATACAAAAGTTAGTGGTTTTGCAGATAGTGAAGATGGTTGTGAAAGATTGTTGCAGGATCTGGATTGATTGGCCAGGTGGGCGGAGGAATGGTTGTTTGGAATTTAATACAGAAAAGTATGAGGTGTTGCATTTTGGGATGTCGAACAAGGGTAGGACCTACACAGTAAATGGTAGGCCTCTAGGTAGTGTTGTAGAGCAGAGGGATCTAGGACTACAGGTGCATGGTTCCTTGAAGGTCGAGTCGCAGATAGATAAGGTGGTCAAAAAGGCTTTTGGCACTTTGGCCTTCATCAGTCAGAGTATTGAGTGTAGAAGTTGGAAGGTCATGTTGCAGTTGGAAAGATGTTGGTGAGACCGCATTTAGAATATTGTGTTCAGTTCTGGGCACCATGTTATAGGAAAGATATTGTCAAGCTTGAAAGGGTTCAGAAAAGATTTACAAGGATGTTGCCAGGACTAGAGGGTGCGAGCTGTAGGGAGAGGTTGAGTAGGCTGGGTCTCTATTCCATGGAGCGCAGGAGGATGAGGGGAGATCTTATAGAGGTATACAAAATCATGAAAGGAATAGATCAGGTAGATACACAGTCTTTTTGCCCAGAGTAGGGGAATCGAGGACCAGAGGACATAGGTTCAAGGTGAAGGGGAAAACAATTTAATAGGAATCCGAGGGGTAACTTTTTCACACAAAGGGTGGTGGGTGTATGGGGCAAGCTGCCAGAGGAGGTAGTTGAGGCTGGGCCTATCCCATTGTTTAAGAAACAATTAGACAGGTACATGGATAGGACAGGTTTGGAGGGATATGGACCAAGCGCAGGCAACTGGGACTAGTGTAGCTGGGACATTGTTGGCCAGTGTGGGTGCGTTGGGCCAAAGGGCCTGTTTCCACACTGCATCACTCTATGACTCTATCAATGCATTTGAGTGGATGCCAGGTGAATAGGGCAGGGCCTGAATACCATCACAGGATGGAAACCGAAATCAGGGCGATCTCCGGCAACAACACATCTTTATCGGATGAGCTCAAGACCTTTTATGCCTATTTCACCAAGACTCATTCACCCCACATCTTCCACTGGCTCTGTCCCATACATCTTGGTGGAAGAAGCTTGATCTACTATCATAAAGGTAAACTCTCAGAAAGCAGCTAGTCCAGATGGAGACTCTGGACAGTCACTGAAATGATGCACTAATCAACTGGCCATCATCTTCACCAACATCTTCAACGTCTTATTCAACAGTTGACTGTCCCCATCTTCTTCAAGGAAACCCCCATCATCCCATTAGCTCTAAAATCAACCATAATGAAGTGCTTTGAAAGATTAGTAATGTCCCACATCTGCACCAAACTTTTAGACAATTTAGATTTGCATACAGGTAAAATAGGTCTACAGAGGTTGTCATCTCCCTTGAACGACGTTCAGCTCTGGATCAACTTGACAATAAGAACACATGTCAGGTTGGGATTTATTAACTACAGCTGAGCCTTCAAAACCATAACACCAAATGTTTATCTCTAAACTCCTGGATCCTGGGTTTGGGACCTCCATCTGCACTGGCTTCAGGACTTCTTGATTGGCAGATCCCAGTCAATTAGTATTGGCCATAACATTTCCTTCATTCCGACCCTCAATACTGGTGCTCCTCAAGGTTGCATGCTCCGTCTCCTGTCCAACTCATTGTACACCCATGGCAGTGTGGCAACGTATAATGTCAACACGATATTTAAATTTATCGATGATAACACTGTTGTTAGCTGGATCAACAATAATGATGAGATGGAGTATAGGAAATAGATTGGAACCATGTGGCATCGTGTCAGAATAACAAGTTTTGATTTGTACTGCTTCAGGTTACACTACATTTTTTACATCATTCTGCTACTTTGCAATTCTCCTTTTACTCATTGTTGTATCTATCATTATAACTTATATTGTGCACTATGAGCTTCATGCAAACAAGGAATTTCATTGCAGCTTGATGTGTATAATTATGAACTAACCTTATTCCAAACTAACCTCGGAATAAAGAGACGGACCTTTAGAAAGGGGCTGAGGAGGAATTTTTTTAGTCAGAGGATGGTGAATCTGTGGAAATAATTGCAACTGAGGCCATCAATGGATATTTTTAAGGTGGAGATTGATAGATTCTTGATCAGTACGTGTGTCAGGGGTTATGGGGGAAGGCAGGAGTATGGGGTTGAGGGGGAAAGATTGATCAGCCATGATTGAATGGCGGAGTAGATTTGATGGACCGAATGGCCTAATTCTGCTCCTATAACTTGTGAACGTGACGTTCCACTCCATTTATGCATTTTCTTGTCACTTCAACAGTCAGGAAAGTATCTAGGTGATTGTCATGCAATCTGTTGAGTAATACGACGTAGTTGAATAGCGGACAAGCAGAGCATATAAATTTATACTTTTGTGGCCTCTTCTGCCTGGTGCTGCACAATGTGCATCTAACCTTTCTTCTAAAGTAAGCTATGTGTCAGGTTGAGTGAGAAGGTACCATCATTCTTGCTGGTTTGCTGCTCAGCTGCAGGCAAATGGGAGTTCCTGGTTATCCAAAGAAAAGGCAAAAAGTTGGGTAGAGTGAGCGTTTTACAAACTATTGGTGGCATAATTGAACACATCTGATCAGTGATGCAGTTTGAACATCACTTTTGGCTGTGTTTTGAAAGAAAATGCATTGTGCGAAAAAAGTTCAGTTGTGAACAGGCTGTCATCTTTGATGGCCTCAACACCGGCATTAGCTACCTGTGACAAAAATATTTCCTCCAATGGAGATGAATATGCTCTAAGTAGTCTGCTGATGTAGGCACTGATTAAGAAATGATTTTAACTGCAGTAGAGAGTAAATTGTGTTAAGAGAATGATTTTCAATGCTTATGGATAACATATCTGTTATATTTGAATAGATGGCCATGTTTTGAAATAGTGAGATATGTATCAGTTATAGAGTAGATTTAGATTTTTAGATTTAGAGATACAGCGCAGAAACAGGCCCTTCGGCCCACCGGGTCCGTGCCGCCCAGCGATCCCCGCACACTAACACTATCCCACACCAACTAGGGACAATTTTTACTTTTGCCCAGCCAATTAACCTACATTCCTGTACGTCTTTGGAGTGTGGGAGGAAACCGAAGATCTTGGAGAAAACCCACACAGGTCACGGGGAGAACGTACAAACACCGTACAGACGGCGCCCGTAGTCAGGATTGAACCTGAGTCTCCGGCGCTACATTCGCTGTAAGGCAGCAACTCTACCGCTGCGCCACCGTGGGAAAAGTGTGAGGATTTCTGGGAATACTTGAATGTTCTAATTGATTTTGTTGTTAAATGAGTCATAGGGATGCAGAGCAGAGAATGAAATGTAAAGTTAGTGGTACAATTTGATAGGAGAGAGATTTCATGATGTTTTCATCAACTTAACCATATATGTGAGATCATTAAAACATTTTGCTCAGTCTTCATATCCTTGAAACTTAATTCCTAATGTTGATCCTGATTATGACTCAAACTTCTGTTTGATTATTTATTTGGAGGGCTGAATGGGCAATGCTGGTGGTGAATTTCTTTTAAAGGTGTCAAACTTTGCACTTTGACAACCAAGGTGTCCAAGTGTAGGAAAAAAAACTGCAGATGTTGGTTTAAATCGAAGGCAGACACAAAATGCTGGAGTAACTCAGCGGGTCAGGCAGCATCTCGGGAGAGAAGGAACAGGTGATGTTTCGGGTCGAGACACCCCAGCGGTATGAACATTAACTTCTCTAACTTCAGGTAGTCCCTGCTTCCCCTCTCTATCCCCTCCCCCTTCCCAGATCTACCATTAGTCTTCCTGTCTCCGACTGCATCCTATCTTTGTCCCACCCCCTCCCCTGACATCAGTCTGAAGAAGGGTCTCGACCCGAAACATCACCCATTCCTTCTCTCCCAAGATGCTGCCTGACCTGCTGAGTTACTCCACCATTTTGTGTCTACCAAGGTGTCCAAAGTCATTTCTGAAAATCAGGGCCAACTTTAATCCATTCTCTGCCATGGTTTCCTCCATGCATCCAAAACCTAAAAAATAGTTTATCCGCCAGTTTCAGGCAATAAGCGCATCATTTTTATGAGATGCAAGCATTGCTTCAATCAACACCTTATAATAACAACTGGTGCTGGACACTCATTAATTTGGACCCTATGAATATATGCTAATGCAATAAACTTAATGGTTTGCATTCTTAGAAGCTGAAATCTCAAGAGTAAGGTAGGAGCATGAATTTTGAGTATATCGTGTGTTGGGGCAAACAGGCCCGGGATAATCTAACATCATAATCCGAGTACAGACACAAAAAGCCAGAGTAACTCAGCGGGGCAGGCAGCATCTCTGGAGAGAAGGAATGGGTGATGTTTCTGGTCGAGACCCTTCTTCAGATCATAATCCGAGCTCACATTTTACAGCACCATCCAATTTCTCCCTCTCAAAGTTCACAGCTTCTGCTTTTTCAAATAATTGAGATCGATTCACGCAAGATGTTGCAAAGTCTCGCAACAGCCAGTTGCAAGACAAACTGAGCCTTCAGACATTAACATCACCTATTCCAGCTTCCAAACCTTCTTTTCTGCAATGCACTTCACATAAGAGATTGTGTAAGAAAATAACTGCAGATGCTAGTGCAAATCAAAGGTATTTATTTCATAAAATGCTGGAGTAACTCAGCAGGTCAGGCAGCATCTCAGGAGAGAAGGAATGGGTAACGTTTCCCATTCCTTCTCTCCTGAGATGCTGCCTGACCTGCTGTGTTACTCCAACATTTTGTCACATAAGAGATTTGTTTCTTTCTGAAGTCCTACTACCATTGTACATTTTATTTATTAAGATTGAATATAAGCCATTTGTTTTTATACTTGATTTTCCTCCTTTTGATTTTATCATGTACCTTAGGTACATGCCCAACCTTTATTTGATAAACTCAGATTTTGGGTGTACATAGCTGACCAATCTGAACTGTTGACCTAAGCATGCTATTTATTTGCATTTCCAGATTTATTGAGGAACATTTGTGCCTTTTTTCTTTCTCAATTGCAACTGATGTATAGTCCGATAATGGCATTTAATCCTGGAATTTAACAGTATTTTTGCTACATATAAATCCTCACACCAACTGCCTAATTAAGCCTCAAAGTAGGCAACAAATGTGCAATCAACCCCTGAGGCTACAGATGATGTTACCAGATGATTCCACTTATACCCTGATTTTGCATATATCACTTTTGCAGCTCTTTGTTCTTCTGAGAATTCTATAACACCCATGAAAATTAAAGGAATGACTCAGATGCTACACTTCATGGGCATTAAAACTTCAAAGAACATGCTGTGTGACAAAAAGGGGTGCTGTCTGGATGATCACTGATCATAGTGCTTTGACCAAGATAAATGTGTACCATATTCATTTGGTAACTCCCAGATTACAATATCTATTTTATAGCGCCTGCATGCCATTTGTGCTATTGTACTGCAAACTTCACAGGCCTAGCCAAAAAAAACAAAGTAACTGACACTCAAATACACATTGTTTAATTCTTCTTTAATTCTACTGCTTCTTAGGCTGCTCATTTGGAAGGCTTCCTGGGCCCCATGAAACTAATGATATACTAATGCATTGTCCTGTGGAGTGTCTGGAAATTGGTAAACATCTGTGATTCTCCACACGGTGAACTTCCAGCCTTATTTGTGTCTCAAAAGAGAAGGGAAAGATAATCAGAAGTGACAATTTATGTTGTTCTTGCGAACTTTTCACATTTCTATCAGAGGATAGCAAAGGATGCCTGTTTGTCTATTCACTCAACATGGCTCCCTTGAATAGCAGGGCGACATTTGATATTGAGAAATGCAGGGGAAATCAGAACTGATATCTCTGTAGCAACGTCCTAAGCCATTAGGCTATAAGGCATCAAGGCTATGGGATCTGTCAAATCAGTCCCATTAAACTTTGTATCCCATTAAAATTCTAATTTATTTAACTTCTTAATGCTTATTACATCCTTGTTATTAATGAAATTATTTTTTGTGTCCTTTATTGTAATTATTTGTTTAACGATGTTTAATTTGTTTAATATTAATTAATAGTCAATTCTGTGTGTCCAAATTCCCGTAATTGCTCGCATCTTCCTGTAAGGGAAGCATTATCACTTTTTACAAATCTTTCTTATCATTTTTTCTTGCATACCACAAGAATATTATATATTCCATATTTGCATCTTTTGCAAGTTAACTTCATTTCTTTTCACTTTCCATCAATTTCTTCATTAACCTGCTGAATTCAAGTAATTCACATGCTCATTGTTCTTTTTGGCATATTTGTAACCTCTTTTAATCACATACTATCTTTAACTTTTTTCTTAGTTAAAAGGGGAACACTCTACCGATGGGAGTTTTATTCCTCAGGGGAATATATATTCATTGTGAATAATGAATTATTTATTTGAATGGTTGCCTTTGCTTATCTACTGGTATATCATTTAATTTAGTTCCCAATCTACCTAGTTTGCAAATTTAAGATCCTCTTTTCATTCTCAACTAAATCACTCTCAAAGTCAATCTAAAATTCTATCATAAACATTCTCCACATTTTTAAAAACAACAAGGTTATTAATAACAGTACCATTGCCCTGTTGACTAGTCAGTCTCTTGAGACCCTGATTTGGGTAACATTTTGAATATATTCAGTAAATTTGCGTTGCACACAATTGCTTCAAATTTGGTTTGCCCAATGTAAAGGATTAAAGTCTCCCAGGATTATTTATTTTAGACACACTCCTCTAATCTCATTTATTTATACCATGCCCAGTACCACAGCTACTATTAAGTAGCCTATAAACTAATTCCATCAGAGTATTCTGCTGCTTATTTCTTAATTCTAACCAAACTGATTATTAATTTTCTAGGTTTTTGATCGTTTATTTCTACCATCTTCATCCTCCATTGTCATTGGGCAACCCCAGCCCTCTTTTTGATTTTCCCAAAGCGTTCTAAAAGTCAAGTACCCTGAAATAGTTTATTTCTAACCTTGCTCATAGCAAATATATCTCCATGTTTGCTCTTTGATCAAGAGGGTTTATTTTCAATTGTGCAATTAGGTGGTCTTTGTTTTGAATGTGTTATATCCTTGTATATATTGTGTTAACTGTATTACTTTCCCTTGATACAAAAGCAAAATACTGCAAACGTTGGAAATCTGAAAGAAAAGTTCCATTCAATGGGCAAGGCAGCACTTATGTAGAAGGAACTCGTTCAAATATCAGCTCATTGACTTTTTATCAGAACTAAGAAAGGGCATAGGTTGAAGGTGAGAGGGATAGTTTTAATAGAAACCTGAGGGGTAAGTTTTTCATACAGAGTCCGGAGAGTATATGGAACAAGCAGCCAGAAGAAGTGGTGAAGGTGGTAACGATTCCAAACTTTAAAATAAATTTGGACAAGTTAATGGATGGGAACGAACTGACGTGACAGTGATATTCCATGGCACTGAAGGGTTATGGCTCTGGCTTTTTTTCAGATCAATGCCAAAGTTAAAAGGTACATTTGCAATTTGCAGTGAGTGCTGCAGTGTTATAGGAAGGGTTGGATGCTCTTTGTTCAAGGAGAATGTTTATTACCTCTTCGTGCTAGGTAAAGATCAACAGGTAACATGAACTTGGGAATTTTCAATGATAGCAAACTTTGCAATAGTACAAGAAATGCTCAGGAAACAAAATAAGTATCATCAACTCATTTTAACACTTGCTATTTGCAAAGGTTTTTTTGATAGCAGCTCCCAGATCTCCAATCTCTACCACCTAAAAGGGAAAGTCAGCATGCACTTGGGGACACCTCTATGTGCTGGTTCACCTCCAAGTCACACATCATCCTGATTTGGAAGAACACCAGCGTTATCACTGGATCAAAATCCTGGAATTCTTAACTGAGTGTCTTCATTACAGGGGCTGCAGTGACTCAGGAAAATATTTCCCTATTCAAAAGCAAATGACACAGGTAGTAAATGGTATCCTTGCCAGTGACACCCTCATGCCAGGACTGAATAAAAATCAGTTCTGTCATCAGATAGTTGTGAATCTCAAGTGGTTATTCCTGGTTAAATCCAAGTCCTCACTCCCTGCAGGTATAGTAACTGAAATACTGGAGGGCCCTCTCTGATTACCTATCTCTTCTTTGTTTCTATTCTTTTACCTAAAATCACATAAAAACTAAAGTGCAGAAAAGATGTAATTGGCCTAATTGGTTCATGGCAATAATTATACTGCGCAAGAGCATCCTCAGTATAGGAGCAAAGAGGTCCTTCTGCAGTTATACAGGGCCCTGGTGAGACCACACTTGGAGTGTTGTGTGCAGTTTTGGTCTCCAAACTTGAGAAAGGACATTCTTGCTATTGAGGGAGTGCACGTAGGTTCACGAGGTTAATTCCTGGGATGGCGGGATTGTCATATGATGAAAGAAAGGAGCGACTGGGCTTGTATTCACTGGAATTTAGAAGGAGCGACTGGGCTTGTATTCACTGGAATTTAGAAGGATGAGAGGGGATCTTATAGAAACATATAAAATTATTAAGGGATTGGACATGCTAGATGCAGGAAACATGTTCCAGATTTTGGGGGAGTCCAGAACCAGGGGCCACAGTTTAAGAATAAGGGGTAGGCCATTTAGAACTGAGAGGAGGAAAAACCTTTTCACACAGAGAATTGTGAATTTGTGGAATTCTCTGCCTCAGAAGGCAGTGGCTGATTCGCTGGATGCATTCAAAAGAGAGTTAGATCGAGTTAGATCATAACTAGTGGAATCAAGGGGTATGGGGAGAAGGCAGGAATGGGGTACTGATTGTGAATGATCAGCCATGATCACATTGAATGGCGGTGCTGGATCGAAGGGCCGAATGGCCTACTCTTGCACCGATTGTCTATGTATCTATGTACTTCATTAAACTGTTTCAGCTTGTCCGTCTAAGTCATTATACTTGGCCCCCATGTTTATTTTACACCAATGCAGTTCTCAAAATAATAAAAAATATCTTCATATCCTGGTACAGGAGAATCTTGGCCTGCAGATGAAACACAGAATCTTAAAGATTAGACTGGATCTATACAGTCAGTTGCAGTACAATATAACAGGAAAACCCAATCAACAAAAATTCTCTTAATTTAAATAACATCACTGTTTTTTGATCCTGGATAATGAAAGGCCCTTTGGTAGACATATTATGCACAATTGAACAAAGCTATCAAAAGAAAATGATGGGTTCCAATTCTTGCTAACAGATTCATAACTGAAGTCCCTTTCAGGACAGATCTTGTCTGCATGAAATTTACAGTCACCTCTTTCTGGGCCACACTATTTCTTCTGCTGGGACTCTGAGCAGACTACAGTTGGGATCCTAGTCTCCCAGCACTTTGGCATTGCGGCTACACTCACAGAGTAGCTTTGACAACTAATCAGGCACAACCCTCAAGTTCACTGTTGTTCAAAACTGTCATTGTTAGTGAATGTTCTGATATCATAGAAACATAGAAACATAGAAAACATATCATTGGTACTCAATGACATGCGCAACATTCAGTTACATTTAGGATATATCAAAAATTAAAATATTGTACAAGAGACATTAAAGTTACTACACATACACACTTAAAATACTTAGAGATTTAAAGTGACTAAATCGCTAAAAAAATACTTGACTTATTCTTCTATAACCCTACTTCTCCCATCCATTTTGATGGGAACACAATACATTTGCCAGGTACAACCTGGCACAAGTTAAGGACAGAAAAGCATAGTGGCATGGGCAAGTTTGGGACATGGGCAAGTCAATGCTGAGAAATGGACATCCGTGGAGAAACAAGTGTAAGAAAATAACTGCAGATGCTGGTACAAATCGAAGGTATTTGTTCACAAAATGCTGGAGTAACTCAGCAGGTCAGGCAGCATCTCAGGAGAGAAGGAATGGGTGATGTTTCGGATCAAGACCCTTCTTCAGACACAAGGGTTAGTCCCAACATGCACATTGGTGTGGATCAGAAGATCTGATCTATTACTTCCATTAACTATTTCCAAGTCGGTGGCAGCTCCATAGATCAATGCAAGAAGGGAATAAAGATTGAGATCATTGATACATGTTGAATGGATAGATGATAAACATTTGGTGGGGATGATGAAGAGGGAGAGCAGGACTTCGCATTAATGTGAATTTGAAATTAAATCATGGCTAGACGTGATAATGCGAGAAAATCTATATACAGGAAGCAGTGGTTTATCTATAACATGTGCTGATGTGAAGAATAATATATTGATGTAGGTGTAAGCATCCCAAACAAAATGATTCACGCGTGTGTTTATAGGTGAATATGCCACTAGGGTCACATCTCCTGATGAGAACATTAAACTGCTTGAGGTACTGAATCAAGAAGCTTATTTATGTTTCTGGCAGGCTTCTTCCTCAACGAATATGATATTACTACATATTAATCCCTCTTCAGCAAGATGTTGAGTGATACACCGATCAGTCAAAACATTATGACCACTGACAGGCGAAGTGAATAACATTGATTATCTTGTAACAATGGCACCTGTCAAGGGGTGAGATATATTAGGCAGCAAGTGAACAGTCAGTATTTGAAGTTGATGTGTTGGATGCAGGAGAAATGGGCAGGAGTAAAGGCCTGAGCGACTTTGACAAGGGCCAAATTGTTATGGCCAGACGACTGGGTCAGAGCATCTCTGAAACAGCAAGGCTTGTGGGGTGCTCCCAGTCAGCAGTGGTGAGTACCTACCGACAGTGATCCGAGGAGGGACAAACCACAAACCGGCGACAGGGTGTTGAGCGCCCAAGGCTCATCGATGCGCGAGGGCAACGAAGGCTATCCCGTCTGGTCCAAACTGACAGAAGGTCTACCATGGCACAAGTCACAGAAAATGTTAATAGTGGTCACGGGAGAAATGTGTCACAATATACAGTGCATTGCACCCTGCTGTGTATGGGGCTGCACATGGGAGACCAACAGCATATTAGGCAGGTGGTCATAATGTTTTGGCTCATCAGGTCATAATGTTTTGGCTGATCGATGTATATTAAACTGAAGGACAGCTAGTTCATTTACACATGAGTCAAAGAGTCATACAGTGCAGAACCAGATGCTATTGCCCACCGTGCTCTTATCCCCTCCGTGTACATCAAATCCAGAATTGGTCAAATATTTCAAATGCCCTTTTAAAGAATGTTGTTGAAATGAAGTAATATGCATATTGTCAGTCTACTCACTTAGCCTTTGGTCTGCTGACATCGGTGATATTATGCCCAATTTAATATACAATACTCAATGTAGTTTCCTCTACATGGGGATACCCTTTGGATGTATAAAAAAACAAGAACATTCAGACTTTTGTTGCTTTTTTTCTATCTGTGGAACTCTCCGTGATATAATGCCTCTTTTTCTACCTCAGGTTCTTAAAATGTTTATAAACCTACATGTAATTTTTATCACATTTGCTCTGAGCAATCACTGTCAAGAACTGCTAGTAAAAACCTCAGTGTATAGTACATATGTGGACATTTTTCTCACCAAATCATTTTCAGAATGTAATGAATTGTGATGAAAATTGCCGACAGAAGTGTATAAATGAGTAATTCAAGATATTTGTATGTTATTTAAAGAATTGTTCATTTTCAGCAGCTGCCAGTTTTCATTTGCTAAAATCATGCAGATTGTCAAGGTATATTTTCCCTGACAATATAGATAAATTATGTTACGATTTGTAATGTTACTTCCTTAAGTAAATTAGAATGGATTAGAATTGTGACCTTGAATTAAATTAAGGGATACTTGTGTACATGCTTAACCTACTCAACTAAAATTACATTCATTATTTTTGAAATATTAATTTATTTAAGGTGTTTAAATTCACTAACATGGTAGTGAACATAGATTTCTAAGTTTTTCTTGGTATATATCCAGGTCCTATATTCTTTATTATATAATTTATTCATAATATTAAATGGATAAAATTCTGATGTGATATAAAATTTTGAGATTAAATAATTGAGTTTCACGTGTAATAATTGCAGAGAATGAACAATTAAATTTCAGTAGGGAAAACAACAAATTATTAGAGTTCCCTATCGCAATAATCCAGATATTTATAGTGAAATATAATTTGATAACAGTGGTGAATCTTATGTTTTAATACATTTGACATTTGTAAAAAGTGTTTCATACTTATGTTTGGGGCTACTTAAGATTCATATTTGTGTGCCATGCCAAAAGAGTCAGCTCTTTGAAAGTAAATACCAGTGGAGGTTACCTCATGGATCAAGGCTAAGATTATTGGGATGCCTGTTTCATCCATTTTCTGTCCTATTGCAGATTTTTCTTGTTATTCATTCCTCCTTTTCTACTACTTTGCTTTTTTTTTTAATCTAAAATTTCCTACTCTCAATTCCTGTACTCTGTACTCAATTCCACAGATACAGCCTGACCTATTAATTCTTACCACCAGTTCAGCTTTTTTCAGCTTTCTAGTGTCCATCATCCTATATTTTGTATTCATGTCTTCAAATTGTCACACTGACACACATTTCATTGGCCACTGCATCAATGACCTATGACTCTTAGTCTCCTTATTGCTCCTCATCCCGCAACCTTTCAAAGGTTCCTAAAATCATAACTCTTAATCTCTGCAATCCATCCATGTTCCTTTGCTTCCCAATCTTTATAAATATGCTCAATTGATTTATTTTCCTAAACCTGATCTTCCTGACCCTTCGATAAATACCGTCCACTTTTCATTTTCTTAGCACCCCAATGATGTTATCCCTGCTTGATGTTATCCCTGCTTGATGTTATCCCTGCTTCATGTTATCCTTGCACTCCTCTCCCTTCTTTTCCCTATCATCCCAGGAATAAACTGGTAACATAGTCGACCTATTCCAATAGTTAACCATTCCTCTAATATTGGGATTGGTTTATTATTGTCACAAAATACGGTGAAAAACATTGTTTTGCTTGCTACCCAGGCAGATCATGCCATACATAAGTGAAAACATGCCATACTTGACTATAACATGTAGTGCAAAAAGAGATAGGAAATTGAGTGCTGAATATAGTGTTACAACTACAGAGAAAGTACAAATGTGACAAAATTGCATCTCCACTTTAGCACCATTAATGCAGGTCGTGGTGTGTACTCTAATCCACTTCCTTATGTCGATGACCAGCTCCTTCCTTTTGCTGATATTGAGGGAGAGATTTTTGATTTGACACTACTACTAAGCTCTCTAATTTCTTCCTGTACTTCATCTCATCATTGTTCGAGATCCGGCCCACTAAGTAAGTGTCATCTGTAAACTTGTAAATGGAGTTAGAGCAGAAATTGCATGCAAAGTCTCGAGTGTGCAGGGGGTATAGTATTGAGTTGAGGATGCAGCCTTGTGGGGCACTGGTGTTGGGAATTATCGTGGAAGATGTTTTGTCATTTATCCTTACTGATTGCAGTCTACCAATCAGGCAGTCAAAGATTCAAATGTGGAGCGAGGTTTTGAGGTCTAGGTTCAGTAGTTCGCAAATTAGTTTGATTACAATAGACAATAGACAATAGATGCAGGAGTAGGCCATTCGGCCCTTCGAGCCAGCACCGCCATTTAATGTGATCATTCTCAATCAGTACTCCGTTCCTGCCTTCTGCCCATACCCCTTGACGCCGCTATCCTTAAGAGCTCTATCTAGCTCTCTCTTGAATGCATTCAGAGAATTGGCATCCACTGCCTTCTGAGGCAGAGAATTCCACAGATTCACAACTCTCTTACTGAAAAAGTTTTTCCTCATCTCCGTTCTAAATGGCCTACCCCTTATTCTTAAACTGTGGCTCCTGGTTCTGGACTCCCCCAACATTGGGAACATGTTTCCTGCCTCTAATGTGTCCAACCCCTTAATAATCTTATACGTTTTGATAAGATCCCCTCTCATCCTTCTAAATTCCAGTTTATACAAGCCTAGTCGCTCCAGTCTTTCAACATATGACATTCCCGCCATTAGAATTATAGTGTTGAAGACAGTTATAATCAATAAATAGGAGTCTGATGTAGGTGTCCTCGTTATCCAGATATTCCAGGGGTGAGGGCCAGGGAGATGATGTCTATCGTGGACTAGTTGCGGCAGTAGGTGCATTGCAGTAGATCTAGGCTGTCTGAGAACTGGAGTTAATGTGCACAATGACCAGCCTCTTGAAGCACTTCTTGATGGTGGATGGTTGTCATTATTGGCATGCTACCTTATTTTCCGTTGGTACTAGGATGTTGGTAATCTTCTTAAATCATGGCATAAGGGCCTTAGTGATCTTCTTAAAGCAAAGACAATCAGTAATCAGGCTTTATTGTTAAAACAATGGTGCTTGAAAGAAATCCATTTTTCTGCATTCCCTTAACACGAAGCTTTCACTGCAACTTTTCCCTCCCCATTCTCACATTCATATCAGGCCCAGTTTTCTAAATTTTCGCATTATCTTGGTAACGAATGGAAAATAAATTAGGATTTTCTATACAAATTTGAAAAATTGATTTTAATGCTACTTTCGTCTTTTCAATCAATATTTTTGATCTGATCATCAATATTCCACCCCTACTTCAATAAAATGATTTGCAGGACTGTATTTGTTTATAAAAATGTAGTCTGTTGAGGAATTCCTCTGATTGGTCTTGCAATGTAATATTGGATAGTGCCTCACCGACACACAGCGATAAAGTCTTTGTTAGTTTAGTTGAAAACATTCATGCCTCAGACAGAAGGTAGTGGTTCAAGTCTTCTCCCAAGTAGAAATTAAGAATCTCAGTGAAGTCCAAGTAAATTTCAGCTTGTCCGGGCCAATATTTACCTATCAGTTTCGTCTATATTTGTCCATTAAAATACTGTTTTAACATAATTTTTGTAAAAACTTTTAAAGTCAAAATGCACAAAATGGATATAATTGTGATAAAGTTCTGACCAAATAATTTCCTTAAACATTATGTCTTAAAACAAGACATCTACTGATTAAAATTGTAATTTCTGTGAATCTGACGAGGCAAACATTGATCTAATTATCATTTTTTAATAGCTTTTCACTGCCCAACTCTATTCCTAAGGTTCAGCAGATGCTATTAAATTTCACCTCATAGATATACTGTTATGACATGTAATAACTACTTGAATATAAAGGGGATTAATAATTTAAAAGGAGTTAACAAATTAGACCCATCATTAAAAAAGAGGCTTCAAACCATTCACATAAAACTCAGTCGAAGGTAATGCTCTGTTCTTATGATAAAGAATTACTGCATTAATTCTGCAAAGTGAACTTATTGCTCCTATTCATCTCTTAAATCCCTGGAGCATGTGAAGACAAGAAGACTGGAAATGATAATGGCAATATTTAAAGCATCATGGTTTGAATATTTGTAGCTCATAAACAATTTCACATTTGAGCTCTTCCTAATAATTTCACCACAAATAAGATTAATGAGAATTCTCTTACTTATTTGTTAGTTCGAACATTATATTTAATACTGCCCTGTAATTAGCAGAGGATGGAATGGAATGGTCATTTCTGTTTCTTAACACGCTCTGAAAATGTTGCAGAAGTGGCTCAGTAGTAGAGTTGCTGTCTTACAGCGCTAGAGACTCGGGTTCGATCCTGACCATGTGGGCTGTCTATATGGAGTTTGTACATTTTTCCTATGACTGCGTGGGTTTTCTCCGGAGCTCTGGTTTCGTCCCACATTCCAAAGACATGCGGGTTTTTAAGTTAATTGGTTTCTGTAAATTGTCTCTAGTGTGTAGGATTGAACTAGTATATGGGTGATTGCTAGTCGGCATAGACCAAGAGGACTGAAGGGCCTGATTTCATGCTGTATCTCAAAACAAAAGTGTTCTTCACATTCCTAATATTGTGCAGCCTATCTCTGATACCTAACTATGAAACAAGGAACTGCCTGCTCTGCCTCAACTCTTGCGGATCTCTTGAATGCTGTGGGATTTTTATGTTTTGTTTTAACCCTGTGAAGCAAAGCATAAAAACATGTAACTGTAAAGGCAGGCCATTATGTAAGAGGGTTTTTGCTTATTATCTGTAACAATGTTATCAAATTACTTTAAACTATGTGTCTTTCATGCTGATTCAAAGTCAATTGATTATGGCAATTAGTTTAGTTAGTTCATTTAGTTTATTGGCACGTGCACTAAGGTACAGTGAAAAGCTTTTTTGTTGTGTCCTATCCAGTCTGCGGAAAGACTATACATGAGTATAATCAAGCAACCCACAGTGTATCGATACCGGATAAAGGGAATAATGTTTAGCGCAAGATAACGTCTAGAAAAGTACTATTAAAGATAGTCCAAGGGTCTCCAATGAAGTAGATGGTAGCTAACCACTTTCTAGCTGGTGATAGGATGGTTCAGTTGCCTGATAACATCTGGGAAGAAACTGTCCCTGAATCTGGAGGTGTGCATTTTCACACTTCTGTATCTCTTGCCTGATGGGAGAGCTGAGAAGAGGGAGTGTCTGGGGAAGACTCATCTTGATTATGCTGCTGGCCTTGCCGAGGCAGTGTAAAGTATAGATGGAGTCAATGGAAGGGAGATTGATTTGTAAAATGGTCTGGACTGAATCCACAATTATTTGCAATTTCTTGCGGTGATGCATCCCAATAAAATGCTTTCTATGGTACATCTGTAGAGGTTGGTGAGAGTTGCTGGGGACGGGTGGCACAATTGCGCAGCGGTAGAGTTGCTGTCTTACAGCGCCAGACACACAGGTTTGATTCTGACTACAGGTGCTTGGCTGTACAGAGTTTATACGTTCTCTCCGTGACCTGCATGGGATTTTGTCTGGATGCTCCAGTTTCCTCCCATTCTCCAATGACATACTGGTTTGTGGGCGAATAGGCTTGGTATAATTATAAATTATCTCTAGTATGTGTAGGATAGTGTATATGTGCAGTGATTGCAGGTCAGCACAGACTCAGTGGGCTGAAGGGCATGTTTCCATGATGTATCTCTAAACTAAATCAAAGTAAACTAAACAAGCTGAGCTTCCTAAGCTCTCTTAGAAAGTAGAGGCATGGTGTGCTCTCTTGGCCATAGCTTTGATTTGGCTAGTCCAGGACAGGTTGCTGATTATATTTACTCCTACAAACTTGAAGCTTTCGACCATCTCTACTTCAGCATCGTCGATGTATACTGGGGTATGTGCACCGCTTTGTTTCCTGAAGTCACTCTCTCTGTCTTGCCGACATGAGAGAAAGGTTGTTGTTCTGACACTAGATTACGAGGTTCACGATCTCCTTCCTGTACTCTGTCTCATCATTATTTGATACCAACTACGGTGGTATCTTCTGCAAATTTATGACCTCAAACTGTAAGAATGGAAAGTCACCTCAAATGAATATATTTTAATATATAATAAATGTATCAAGTTAAATTTTCCAATGTGCACAAGCCATGTCAAAATCTCACAGACTTCTTTCAGGAATATGTTTCATTTCATAATATCTCATGCAGCAGAAATCTTTTATCATGCTCTACAATCTAAGATTCATTAAGATTGTAATTATTACAAATTTAAACTTTGTACTTACCGGAGAATAAATTAGATCCTTTTTAAATAACTCCACTGTGTCTCTGCAGACTACTGAATCGGACTGTAATATTATTCATGATCTTTCAATTGGACATACTTCCAAACACCAACATTGATTAATTCAGTCTCCTCTGTATTGCATGCCACCTAACCTTGCTAGTTCTGAAATCTTATTCAAGTTTTAATCATCTCCAGATTTTTTCAAAGTGAAGCGTGTTTTCCATCTCCAACATTTTCAGAATTCAAATGCCCATGTCTAATCTAATATTAAATTCGATTCACCCATCAATTCCATTCTCACAGGAGGGGGGGGGAGGAGATTTCTACCTTAGTTGGGGATTTTTTGTTGGATGGTATATAATTAGTAATATTATTTTGCCAGTTTAACAAACCACTTTAATAGGACCCAGGAAATACAGATCTGTTGTCATGGCTTGCTGATATCAACAATGGTGAGGGAAGGGGTTTTAATAAGGCTTTTAATGATAGCCCTAGTTTCTACAATACTTCCCTGTGCATGGATTAACACAGGCTGCACGATAGCTGATAAATGGAGGAAAGGAGAGACCAGAACAGATGGGAAGAGCAGGGATGGTTGAAAGAAGGAGTAGCAGAGAGAATGGGGATAGGAAGTCTGAGACTGGGGTTGGGTATGAAAGAGAAAAGGCAATAGAGAGAGGGGAGAGTGAGGAGTAATTATGAAGCAGAATGGGGAAGGGTGAGGGCAAGAACAAAAAGTGGAGGAAAGCTGGCAGTGGAGACATGAGAAAGTAAGCATTTATGGACTACCTTCCATTAATTCAGTTCATCTATTGCACTTCTGAGCTCGAGGAATACCTTAAAAATGTGGCTACGATTGAAATACAAATTATTCACAGCAAACTCCTATAAATCTGTGATAGTACTATTTGTTGCTTGGCAATTCATATCCATGTCATGAGGAGAATGACCGTATGCTTCTATGGATACTTCCATGGAACTAATTGTTAGTTGAGAAGACAGAAAAGGCAAAAGCCAAAATTTGTGACAATTCAGAATTCCCTAATATCTGCAATGGAAAAAGCCTGGGGTAATACCATGGAGGCAAAAAGAAGAATAT
Organism: Rhinoraja longicauda; assembly: GCF_053455715.1. Classification (NCBI taxonomy): domain Eukaryota; kingdom Metazoa; phylum Chordata; class Chondrichthyes; order Rajiformes; family Arhynchobatidae; genus Rhinoraja; species Rhinoraja longicauda. The sequence continues at coordinate 125,244,048 of NC_135953.1, forward strand.
GAAGAAGGAGAGTAAGTACTTGGCCTGAAGGGAAAATAGGGCAGGAAAAGGGGAATGAGAACAAGTGCAGAAATAAGAAAGTGACCTGATCCTTAACACCTTTTTTGATGTAGTTACACAAGGGAATAGACAAATGATGTTTTAAAATTGCCATAATGAACCTATGTTTTGCAGATGGGATGGGTGCTGAAGCAGTATTAGAGAGTTTGCAATGCATTTTTAATACCAGGTAAAGGCTGTGCAGGTGAATTTTTACGCCTTTATCTTTAAAGAAAATTTTATTTCAACTTAAGGAAAGCACTGAATAAATTTTAAGTTATGAGCAATTGGCCAGAAGAGCCAATAATAAATGCCCGTGTAAGAGTAGTTCTGGTACATGTTGGGGGTCATGTTACAGATATATAAGACGTTGGTGAGGCCACATTTAGAGTATAGTGTTCAGTTTTGGGCACCATGTTATAGGAAAGATGTGGTCAAGCTGGAAAGGATGCAGAGAAGATTTATGAGGATGTTGCCAGGACTCGAAGGCCTGAGCTTTAAGGTAGTTGAGTAGGCTGGGACTATTCCTTGGAGTGCTGGAGGATGAGGGGTGATCTTATAGAAGTGTACAAAATCGTGAGAGGGATAGATTGAGTAAACGCATAGAGTCTCTTGCCCAGAGTAGGGGAATCAAGAACCAGAGGACATTGATTTAAGGTGAGAGGGATAGATTTAAAAGGAACCTGAGGGATAACTTTTTTACACAAAGAGTGGTGGGTATATGGAACAAGCTGTCAGAGAAGGTAGTAGAGGCAGGTACTATTGCAACTTTTTTGAGAAACATTTAGACAGGTACATGGAAAGGATAGGTTTAGAGGGATATGGGCCAGACACATGCAGATGGGACATGTTGGTCGGTGTGGAGAAGTTGGGTCGATAAGCCTATTTTCACCCTGTATAGAAACATAGAAAAATAGGTGCAGGAATAGGCCATACGGCCCTTCGAGCTAGCACCGCCATTCAATATGGTCATAGCTGATCATCTAAAATTAGTACCCTGTTCCTGCTTTTTCCACATAACCCTTGATTCCTTTAGCCCGGAGCATGTTTTGCAGTGTAAAATATAGCAACGGTGCCTGGCTCCTTCAAAATGACTGACTCATTTAAGAACAAAGCATAGCAATCATCAAAACAAGTCCATACAGATTTTCAAAAACACTCGTGAGTATTTGTGGAAGCAGCAGAATTTCTTCCAGTCGATGGTAAAGAATGACATTGCGATTAAAAAACCTCTTCTTCTTGCCTCTCTTCAAATAGCATATGTGCTCATGAAACAAAACAAAAAACATACACAGAGGCTGAGAAAGTTGTCAAACCATCTTTGAAAATCGTTGCCAATCTACTACATGGTGGAAAGCAAGCAGTAGATAAAGTAGTGCAAATTCCTTTGTCCAATGACACAATGAAACTTCGATCTACTATGACTGCTGAAGATCTGAAGCATCAGCTGATGGCGAAACTGTCGGAAGCACCATTTTTCACTCTGCAGTTTGATGAAACTGCAGACATTAAAAACGATGCACAACTCATTGTGTAGTGTCTTTTCCCAGATCAAAGCTTGGGAAAAATTGTCGAGCAATATCTCTTTTGCTTGCCAGTCGGAGAGCAACCTAGAGGTGAATTTATTTTCTCCAAGCTTGACAAATTCATGGAAAATGAAAAATTATCTTGGAGCAAATGTGTTGCTGTGACTACAGACGGTGCTGCAGCCATGATGGGGAAACATAAAGGAGCCACCGCTCGCATCAAAGAAAAATCCCATAATTGTACCTTTTTGCATTGTTGTTTACATTGGGAAGCACTGAAAGCCAAGAAACTGAACACGTTGCAATGACCAGAAAAATGAGCTGGAAGAATTGTTGCAAGATGTGGTGAAAATTGTCAATGCTATTCGCCCACAAGCAAAGAAATGGCGGCTGTTTTCAGAGCTATGCAAGAATATGTCTGCAGATCACATGATTCTCCTCCTGCACTCTGAGGTTTGATGGTTGTCATGTGGAAGTGTCGTTGAAAGCGTACTGTCCCTGCAGAATGAGCTGTCTACTTTTTACTGAGCAAGGTGAGGTGAAAGCAATGCATTTCAACAATGATTTGTGGCTGGCCAAAATGACTCCTATTTTTGAACATTTGAATCGGCTCAACTTGTCACTTCAAGGTAAAGGTGGTGACATCTTCGATGTCCTTGGGAAAATAGAAGCCATGAAAATGAAGATCATCATGTGGCATATTAACATTCGTAAAGGCAATTTCTCAAATTTCCCACATTTGGAAAGCTTCCTCAAAGAGTGTGAGTGGGAAGAAAAGTAACCTGATCTGGAGAAAACACTGAAGGACATCATTTCCGACCATCTGCAGTTGCTGTCTAAAAATGTTGAAACATATTTTCCTCAGAAGCATCTGCAGGACTTGGAAAATCAGATGTGTATAGTTAATCGTTTTATCACCAGCCACATCAAGCGAGCAGATTTTGGGGAAATGTCAGAAGTGTTGATGGAACTTCATTATGACTTCACTCAAAAATCATCTTTTGAGATGTACTCCTACTATGGAGACTATTGGATTGGATTACTTCCTTTCCCTGAATACAAATCAATTGCCTTGAAGCCCCTTCAACCACTAGTAATGATGAGAACAACTTTCCTGTTTGAACAAGGATTTTCGACCTTGGTAGAATTGAAATCCAAAAAAAGCAATTCACTTCAGTATGTTGATTCGGTAATGTTGGTTTGTTGGTTTGGAGAAGGAAATTGAACCTCGGTTTGAGAAGCTTGTCACAGGAGTACAGGAACATCCAAGCCATTGATGATATGTGTAGAAGTATACTGCTTGTCATTTATTTGTGGTAAACATACACACTAAGAAAATATTGTTTCTACAAATCTAATTCTAAGTTCTAAGACAGTTGTTTACTAACTTTACTTGATGTAACCAAGAAAAATTCTAATAATTTTTCTGTTCTTAATTTTTTTGTCACTCCTAGTTGGGAGAATGGGAGTGTGCCAGATATTCAGATCTGAGCAACAGACAATGTTGTGATGATGTTTTGTGCATGCATGTGACGTATACATGTCAGTACACATGCACAACTTAAAAAATATATTTGGATTTGGAAGAGCCAGCTTCTGGAAGAAGTATACCAAAAATGGCAAACACAAAATGCTGGAGTAATTCAGCAGGTCAGGCAGCATCTCAGGAGAGAAGGAATGGGTGACGTTTCGGGTCGAGACCCTTCTTCAGACTGATGTCAGGGGAGGGGATGGGACAAAGAAAGGATGTAGCAGGAGACAGGAAGACAGTGGGAGAACTGGGAAGGGGGAGGGGAAAGAGAGGGACAGAGGAACTATCTGAAGTTAAAGAAGTCAATGTTCATACCACTGGGGTGTAAACTGCCCAAGCGAAATATGATATGCTGTTCCTCCAATTTGCGCTGAGCCTCACTATGACAATGGAGGAGGCCCATGACAGAAAGGTCAGACTGGGAGTGGTAGTGGGAAGGGGAGTTGAAGTGCTCGGCCACCGGGAGATCAGGTTGGTTAAGGCGGACTGAGCGAAGATGTTGAGCGAAACGATCGCCGAGCCTGCGTTTGGTCTCGCCGATGTAGAGAAGTCGACATCTACAGCAGCGGATACAATAGATGAGGTTGGAGGAGGTGCAGGTGAACCTCTGTTTCACCTGGAAAGAATGTATGGGTCCTTGGATGGAGTCGAGGCGGGAGGTAAAGGGACAGGTGTTGCATCTCCTGCGGTTGCACGGGAAAGTACCTGGGGAGGGGGTGGTTTGGGTAGGAAGGGACGAGTGGACCAGGGAGTTATGGAGGGAATGGTCTCAGCGGAAAGCAGAAAGGGTGGAGATGGGAAGATGTGGCCAGTAGTGGGATCCCGTTGGAGGTGACGGAAATGTTGGAGATAATTTGTTGTATACGACGGCTAATGGGGTGGAAGGTGAGGACAAGGGGGACTCTATCCTTGTTACGAATGGGGAGAGGGGGAGCAAGAGCGGAGCTGAAGGATATAGAGGAGACCCTAGTGAGAGCCTCATCGATAATGGAAGAGGGGAACCCCCGTTTCCTAAAGAATGAGGACATCGCTGATGCCCTCGTATGAAACAACTCATCCTAGGTGCAGATGCGGCGTAGACGGAGGAATTGGGAGTAGGGGATAGTTTTTACAGGAAACAGGGTGGGAACAAGTGTAGTCAAGATGGCAAGTTGATATTTGGTGGTATTGTGAGCTTTCGTCAGGGAGAGTTATAGAAAGTTATATTAGTTGGATACTAATATATTAAATCACATATTCCATTTTTTGAGCTAGTTTTCCATGAAAAGATTACTTTTCCAAGGAATCAAAGCCCGAAAGGGTAGGATGGGGCTGAAGCCCAGTGTTTAGACTTTGGAATGTTTTTTTATCATTCTAATAGAATGATTTTCCAACTCCAGTGGTAATTAAACTTATTTTTTATCACTCCTAGTTTTCTTTACATATTTTTAGGATGTTCAAAAAGTTGAATAAAATAAACACATAAGAAATTAGTTGATTTTTGTTGTTTGCTCATGTGACAAAATAAATTATATATAAAATTATACACAATTATACATAAGACGAAAATTACCAAAAACATAAGAAAATTTAGTGGAGGGTGAATGAAATTTTGTGATAAAGACTCAAGGGTGAATGACACTGAAATAGTTTAAGAAGCACTGGCTTGTACATTGAGAAGTTAACAACCCTTTATGTTTATGCGAAGTTCAGTTAATAGCAGCCTGAACCAGATGAAGATTGCAATGCTGGTAAATTATTCCATTTGGAATATCCTCTCCTGACTGAAATCAATGTAAGTGAATTCCTTAACAAAAGAGCTTGAGTAACCTCTCTAATGTGATGAGCTGCAAAGTGTGATATGTATGCAGAACAACAGATGTTTTCCGGCAATTACAGTGCCCTCCATAATATTTGGGACGAAGAACCATCATTTATTTATTTGCCTCTGTACTCCACAATTTGAGATTTGTAATAGAAAAAAATCACATGTGGTCAAAGTGCCCATTGTCTGATTTTAATAAAGGCCATTTTTATACATTTTGGTTTCACCATGTAGAAATTACAGCTGTGTAATTAGTCCCCCCATTTCAGGACATCATAATGGTTGGGACACATGGCAATTACAAACACCTGTGAAGCCATGTGTCCCAACTGTTTGGAACATCATTAAGAAGAAAGAGAGCACTGGTGAGCTTACTAATCGCACAAGGACTGGCAGGCCAAGGAAGATCTCCACAGCTGATGACAGAAGAATTCTCACAATAATAAAGAAAAATCCCCAAACACCTGTCCGACAGATTAGAAACACTCTTCAGGAGTCAGGTGTGGATTTGTCAATGACCACTGTCCGCAGAATACTTCATGAACAGAAATACAGAGATGACATTGCAAGATGTAAACCATTGGTTAGCTGCAAAAATAGGATGGCCAGGTTACAGTTTGCCAAGAAGCACTGCAAAGAGCAACCACTGTTCTGGAAAAAGGTCTTGTGGACAGATGAGATGAAGATTAATTTATATCAGAGTGATGACAAGAGCAAAGTATGGAGGAGAGAAGGAACTGCCCAATATCCAAAGCATACCACCTCATCTGTGAAACACGATGGTGGGAGTGTTATAGCCTGGGTATGTATGGGTGCTGACGGTACTGGCTCACTGATCTTCATTGATGATACAACTGCTGATGGTAGTAGCATAATCAATTCTGAAGTGTATAGACACATCCTATCTTCTCAAGTTCAAACAAATGCCTCAAAACTCGTTGGCCTGCGGTTCATTCCACAGCAAGACAATGATCCCAAACATACTGCTAAAGCAACAAAGGAGTTTGTCAAAGTTAAAAAATGGTCAATTCTTGAAGTGGCCATTTCAATCACCCGATCTGAACCCAATTGAGCATGTGTTTTATATGCTAAAGAGAAAACTGAAGGGAACTAGCCCCCAAAACAAGCATAAGCTAAAAATCGCTGCAATACAGGCCTGGCAGAGCATCACCGGAGAAGTCACCCAGCAACTGGTGATGTCCATGAATCACAGACTTCAAGCAGTCATTGCATGCAAAGGATATGCAACAAAATACTAAACATGACTACTTTCATTTACATGACATTGCTGTGTCCCAAACATTAGGGTGCCCTGAAATGGGGGGACTATGTATAAACACTGCTGTAATTTCTACATGGTGAAACCAAAATTTATTAAAATGGCCTTTCTTAAAATCTGACCATGTGCACTTTAACCACATATGTTTTTTTCTGTTACAAATCTCAAATTGTGGAGTACAGAGGCAAATAAATAAATGATGGATGGGTCTTTGTCCCAAACATTATGGAGGGCACTGTATCTTCAGGCTAGGAAATTGAGAGTGGCAATGACCTTAAAGTTCTCACTAAGAACAATTCAGGTAAACGTGTGTGTGATTGGAAGGCCTCACAGAACGGCGCTGGGAAAATGAGAGATATACACACGTGTATCCCAATGTTAACACATCAGAGATGACAGGTTTGGAAAACCTGTGATAGCAGAAATAATAAACAGAACACTGGAAGTACTTAGCAGGTCAAACAGCGTCTGCGGAGGCAATAAGTGTAAGTCAGCGATTCATAAGGTCATATGGAATAGGAGTAGAATTAGGCCATTCGGCCCATCAAGTCTACTCCACCATTCAATCATGGCTGATCTATCTCTCCCTCCTAACCCCATTCTCCTGCTTTCTCCCCAACCCCTGACACCTGTACTAATCAAGAATCTATCTATGCCTTAAAAATATCGACTGACTTGGCCTCCACAGCCTTCTGTGACAAAGAATTCCGCAGATTCACCACCCACTGACTAAAGACATTTCTCCTCATGTCCTTCCTAAAAGAAACAGAAAGCAACTTGTACATTGCATGGGTGCAGACTCAGAAAATGGATTGAGAGGGTTTCTGGTCGATGTATGCCTCCACGAATAAAGGCTTGTAAGCAATTAATTACTTGGCTATTAGTTCTTTCACCACCTGGTTCTCTGCGTTTGGGTTCTGAGGCAATGATCTCTTGTCCTAGACTCTCCCACTAGTGGAAACATCCTCTCCACATCCACTCTATCTAAGCCTTTCACTATTCCATATGTTTCAATAAGTTCCCCCCTCATTCTTCTAAACTCCAGCGAGTAGAGGCCCAGTGCCAACAAATGCTCATCAAAGGTTAACTTACTCATTCCAGGAATCATTCTTGTAAACCTTCTCTGGACCCTCTCCAGAGCCAGCCCTTCCTCAAATATGGTGCCCAAAATTACTCACACTATTCCAAATGCGGCCTTACCAGCGCCTTATAGAGCCTCAACATTACATCCAAGGTTTCAGGTCGAAACCTTGCATCAGGATTCCAATCCTGATGTAGAGACCCAATCTGAAACATTGACTCAGATCTTTAGCCTCCACAGATGCTGCTTGATCTGTTGAATTCTTCTAGTGTTTTGTATTTTTTTCCAGATTCCAGCATCGGCAATCTCTTTTTGTCTAGATAGCAGAAACATTTTCCTTTGGAGAACCATCTCTGTGGAATCTCCAAGGTAGGATCCTCACACAATAATACTCCTGTGCCTTCTCCTGCAAGGCTCCTAACCTTTCATTAGTCATTTGCAACAGTTAACTAGCTATCAACCAAGATGTTCTGCCACTGTGTAACAACAAATGCCCTTTAAATTAGTTACTGAGGAAAGTATCCAGCGAAATAGCACCTAATATAGTTTTATCAAATTCTGAGTATTTTGTAAAATATCTTGTGAATTCCTCTGGATACCATTCATTCCAGACACATCTTCCAAATCCAGAAGCATTTTTATAAGTAGGCATCTTTGGTTCAAACATAATAGTGCCAATGCTTGCCAAAGACAAGGAAATTGATCTGTTCCCAACGTCATGAAGTTGTTCAGGATCTGAATATTCTGAGTTTGATGCAGCTTATCTCTCAAGATCCGGTTCACCATCTGAAAGGCAAGGCATTCAGTTTTGGAAATTTTTAAATGGTTGTTTTGCTTCTGAGAGTAAAATGGCTATGACAATAATGCTGTAATAACCAGCATGAAAGACATTCCAATTTAACTGTACAAAATATTGGATAAATGTCATAATAACTATAAAAAAATAAAGTTTGTGAATGTAATCTGATAACCGATTCAAAGATACCATATCATGAAATATGGTAATTTTTTTATTTTTTTTGAGGCCAAACAGATTTCAATTTTCTTGTCTTATGTTAAAGAATGCACTGTTTTATCTTACTCCACCAACCAGTGTTTTTGTGGTTTTAGAGCCCTTAATCACATTATCCATTGATTGTAAATGCAAAAAAACTTTGCAACCACCCTGTACTAAACATGGAAAGCAATCAAGGGAAATATAAACTTGCACTTTGACAATCCAGTCATTCTAGCATATCTATATACTAAAGCTCACGTTTGTTTGTTCCTGAACAACAGCCAAAACGGTACACAATAGCGCAACAATTTTAGGCCCACCTTACTCACCGTCGTCCCTTTGGTGCTAATGGAAGAAGTTTCATTGAAATCGGTCTTATTTTTTTTAAGTTATTCACATTTTAAAGTTTAAATCTATCTTCTAGGGAGGGAGGAGGTGGAGGGAGGGAGGGGGATGAGGGAGGATAAGGGTGTTTGAGGGGGATGGAGTAGGGGGTAGGGGGAGGGGAGCGGGAGGGAGGTTGGGGGGGAGGAGAGGAGAGGGTGCTGCACCAATGCGGGAGAGGTTTGGGCCCAATGGGTCCACTTGGTCTAGTTCACAATAAAATTATCTTGAAGGCCTCCAGGAACTGTCAGAAGTCATTCCAGGACCCAGTTATGCTTGGAAAAGAGCAATAACACCTTGTGCCAGGATTTTGTTTTATTTAGTCCCTAACCATCAGAAGTTGAGAGTCATATTTGTGTGTCAAGTCGGGAAGAATATGTAAAGCACCTTCTCATGATGAGGACCATGCGTGGCTACAACCCAAAGCACATCTGCTAAGCCTGTGGTCAGAACAACGAAAAGGTGCACAAGCGAGGGCATTGAAAAACTACAGTCCTGCTTTGACTGCACTGATTGGAATGTGTTCAGTGAAGCAACCACAAGCCTCGATGAGTATACAGACACTGTGACATCCTATGTCAACTTTTGCGAGGACAGTTTGCATTCCCACTAAGACCTGGATCTGGTTCAACAACGACAAACCCTGGTTCACAGCAGAACTCAGACAGCTCCGCTGGTCAAAGGATGAGGCCTACAGGAGCGGGGATGCAGACCTCTACAGGCAGGCCAAATATAAGCTGAGAAGAAGAATCAGAGCTGCCAAGGAAAGGTACTCTGAGAAGCTGAGGAGCAAATTCACAGCTAATGACTCTTCTTCAGTTTGGAAGGGCTTGCAAGAAATCACCTGCTACAAGAGGAAAACCCCTTGCTCCTTGGACAATCGTCAGCTGACCAACGACCTGAACGGATTCTACTACAGGTTTGAGAATCAGAAACATAACCTTGGGACCCCCCTCCCCCACCTCCCAATCGCCACTTCACACCGACTCACAGCCTGACTCCGTTCTGCAAAGACTGGACCCTTCCCGACCCACTCCTCCCCAAACACCATTTCACACCTACTCACAGACTGACTCCAGTTTGCGAAGACTGGCCCCTTCCCCCCCACCCCTCTGCAATCACCACTTCATACCCATTTATTGCCTGACTCCAGTCTGCAAAGACTGGGCCCTTGTCCACTACCCACCCCCTCCTTGCTGCCCAACATCAGTCTGCCACTTCTCCATCTCCAACAATAGAAATTGAGGAGGTGGAGAGGCGATTCAGGAGACAGAAAAGCCAGAAATCTCCAGGACCGGACAATGTTTCCCCCTCTACCCTCAAGCTCTGTGCCTGTCTGCTTCAAAGTCTCTGCTATTGTCCTTGTACCCCAAAAGACAAGGATCAGTGGTCTTAATGACTGCAGGCCTGTCACACTGACCTCTGAAATCATAAAGACCTTTGAAAGACATGCTGACCCAGCTGAAAAACATCGCAAACCCCCTGCTGGACCCTCTGCATACAGGGTCAATAGATCGGTGGATGACGCAGTCAACCTAGGCCTGCCATCCTCCAGCACCTAGACCGCAAAGGGACCTATGCCAGGATTTTGTTTGTGGACATTAGCTCTGCATTTAACACCATTGTGCCAGAGCTACTATTCTCCAAACTCTCTCGGTTGACTGTGCCCTCAGCATAGGAGCACCGCAAGGCTGCATACTCTCCCCTCTCCTTTACTCTCTCTACACCAACGACTGCACCTCCACAGACTCCTCTGTCAAGCTTCACAAGTTTGAGGATGATACAACCCTGATTGGACTGATCCAGGATGGGGAGGAATCTGGCGTCCTGGTGCCATTGAGCTCAATGCTCAAAGACAATGGAGTGAATGTAGACTTTAGGAGAGCTCCCCCTCCCCTCCCCTCCCCCCACTCACCATCAACACACCACAGTCACATCTGTGGAGTCATTTAAGTTCCTTGGAAACATCATCTCCAGGGACGTTAAATGGGGGGCCACCATCGACTCCACAGTCAAAAAGGTCCAGCAGAGGATGTACTTCCTGCGGCAGCTGAGGAAACACAATCTGACACAGGCAATGATGGTCCAATTCTATACTGCCATCGTAGAGTCCGTCCTCACCTTCTCCATTATGGTCTTGTTGGCTGCAACCTTCCCCCCCATTGACGAACTGTACATTGCAAGGGCCAGGAAGCGAGCGGGTAAGATCATCTCTGACCTCTCCCACCCTGGCTACAAACTCTTTGAAGCACTTCCCTCTGGAAGGCGTCTCCAGACTGTCAAAGCAGCCACAGCCAGACATAAAAACTGGGTTTTTTCCGCGAGTAGTAGCTCTGCTCAATAAGCAAAAGTCTGCAGTCTCTTTTCGCACTGATTTATTTCATTCACATGTTTAAACCGTAATGTGTATTCTTAATGCTTTCATGTTTTATGCTTTATTCTTAATTGTTTACTATATGTTCGTGTTGTTAATTGCGAGCGGAGCACCAAGGCACATTCCTTGTATGTGCACATACATTGGCCAATAAACTTATTCATTCATTCATTCATTCATTCATTCATTCATCTGCCAATTTAACTGGTATTTTCATAAAATAGTTATCTTAGGTACAACCATAACAGTATTAACGCTTTCCAATGTCAAAGAAATTAGAGAAACTTTCCGACTGTCAGAAAGATCATCAAAATCTAAATATTCTTTGAGGCTCATGCAGATTAAATCTCAAAGTTTGGTTACATACTTTGAGGGGTTAGGTAACTTCTTTATTTCTCTTTTTTTTCCACTCATCACTACGTGAATTATTAATCTGAAGCAATCATTCATCAAAGTCTGTCTTCTAAAACTCAGGAATTTTAACTTTGACCTGAGGTAAAATATTCAGTTTTTGATTTAATGGTGTAGCTCCATAACAATGCATAAGGTCATCATTGATAAACTTAGCAACGCTTTTCTGATGGGGTGGATATACCTATAGTAATGCCAAATAGATGAATAGTCTCCTTATACCTGTAAATTATGTTAATATTTTACCAATCTTTCCACCAATCATTACACCAATTCTTTTAGAAATATTTTTGAGAGCAATGTAATGTCAAATTAAGATTTTTATTAAATTTTAGAACCTTGCAGAATTAAATCTACGGTACGTTCAAATAGAAGCCTTTAATCAGAAAACAATAGCAGGTCATTTCTAAGAGACATTCAGTTTTCTCTTGCAGGCAACCATGGGAAGGAGATATCTTTAAGGAGTCTCTTTATGAAATCAGCATAATTATAATCAGAATTCTTACAACGTACAGAGATTCCTGAAGGCTAATAGCTCCACTCAATTGAGTAACTCAGATAAATTATCATTAATTAGCTAATAAACGTCAGCAGGTGGTTTTCAGCCCTGAGACATTCCCGTGTTATTTAAATTATGTATATTAAACCACAGCTATAGTAAAGTAAATGAAAGGGAAACAACAGATATAAGTCTATGAAAACCCTATGCAGGCTAATGCTTCAGTGAAATCTCCCCCAAATCATAGATCATCCCAAAGGAATACAAGGCAGCTTTGACCCCCGTTTAAATAATATAATCCATGAATTAAGAAAGCCGTGTGCAGCTTAAAGTTAAACACTGATTATGCATGCAGTGAACAAGCTTGAGAGCAGCTCTCCTCTGAGGACCATTTTTGTGTTTGTTTTAGAAAAATTACTAATGATAACTGGTAGAATCAGATTTTATCGAATTCTGTTTTAAGATCATAAGGTCTGGCAAAGAGTATGCTTTGATTACTGACAAGAACCTGATGTATGGTAAATAATGTTTGTTTGCCCGATCATGATTTATTCATAGTAATGTTATATATGAAGACATACTGTAATTTGTGTAATTGATGGGTTAGTTGCTATTTGATCTAAATTTCATTATATCTCTCCTTCCAGGATTTTAAATTTGAAAGATGTAGCAAATATCTGTACGCAAGATTTGCCTTTACTGGGAGACCAATCTAAAATTTCAAGGCTTTCAATGACCTACTTAGATGATATACATTTCCCTATATCTCACTCTGTGTATGTTTTTATTATTTATAAATATATAAATTATATAGTTTTATATGGAATTGTAGATATAAAAATCAGAATACCAGATATCCATCTGTTATCCTATCCATATTCAGGAAGTTGCAGTGGATCTTGTATGCTTTTCTATATTCCTGGTGAAAAATGCTAACGATTTGTTTAATTTTTATTTTCTCCCACCTTCGGGTAAATCTGTTGCAGTCATAAAGAATAGGAAAGATTGTATCATTGGTTTGTAATCATTCAAAAATGCAATTTGCATTTATAAAACAGCTATAACATAGTAAAACATCCCAAGATGTCTCCCAGAGACATGTCTTCAAGAAGAGAGTACAACTGCAAAAAGAATTTAGGGAATGTGAAGAGAGAACAGAAATGAAATGAAGTAAAGTAGCTTCTGTAGTTCCGTGTTTCTACATACTGAAATAAAGTGGTTAGGGGAAGTGAATTGTACAAACTAGAACCTAAATGACATAGCCATTGATTGTGTGCTGAAAAGAGGTGGAAAAGTTTTTTAAAAGGCCAAAGTTAAATCATAGAAACCGAAAGGAGGAAGAGTCGCAAGGGTGAAGGAGATGCTTTTTAAAACATGCTTCCTCTGTTATTTGCTATGCACAATATTGACCACATAATATTAATGCTAATTTTATGTCTTTTATTAAGTATTTTAATTATATTTTATTTATTAATGTTCATGACGTACGGGTATGTAGGTTAATTGGCTGGGTAAATGTAAAAATTGTCCCTAGTGGGTGTAGGATAGTGTTAATGTACGGGGATCACTGGGCGGCACGGACTTGGAGGGCCGAAAAGGCCTGTTTCCGGCTGTATATATATGATATGATATGATATGTTTACTGGTATATCCATTGCAGTAAATAGTTAAATAATCATATAATATAGATTCAGGGATAGTTTCTTCCCAGCTGTTATCAGCCAACTGAACCATCCTATCACCAACTAGAGAGTAGTCCTGACTTAACATCTACCATTGGAGACCCTTGAACTATCTTTAATCGGACTTTACTGGACTTTATCTTGCACTAAACCTTTCCTTTATTCTGTACCTATACACTGTGGATGGCTTGATTGTAACCACCACACTTTTTAACTAGTTTATTACAAGTGACAATAAACTAAACTAAACTAAACTACAGACAGTTACTGGCTTTGCAATGTGGGTGGGTGATGGGTGGAGCAATCATTTTACTTTCTCTGGTATGGGAATTTGCAAAATGTTCTAGTTTAGAGCAAAGCCTTGAGGGAGTGCTATGATGTACACTTATCAACTTGTGTGCATTTGAATTAGCATTCTCAGGCTTTATGTGTAAGAGTCAGGATTGCAAATTCAAAGTTATTGTGCACTATGGCATGTGTTTTTAAAGCAGCAATTTCAAACTGGAAACACAAGGAACTGCAGCTGCTGGAAATTTTCACAGAACACAAAGTGCTGAAGTAACATAGTGGGTCAGGCAGCATCTCTGGAGGACATTCTGGTTGGGACCCTTCTTTCAAAAAAGTCCAGTGTGACAGTGTGAAGGAGGGTACAAAGTGGTAGAAACTCTTGAAGTCGTGTTTCTTAACAGATGCCTCAGGTGACAAAGCCAAGGGGAGCCTAGACATGACATCCTTCCAGCCATCCCTGGCCCCCAACCCGACTGCAATAGTGATTATCAGTTGGACACCAAAGACGCCCTGAAATCCATCAAAAACAAAGGAAATAGGAACTTGCCTAAAGAAATAATAAACTAAATCATCAAATCTTCACTATTGGATTCCCCAAGTAGGGTCTGCTCTCACACCTGTGGCCTGCATCATTCAAGTATCATGTTTTTGTGGTCGAAAGTCACATGAATGGCATCCATTATATTGGATTGCTGCAACATGGTCAATGGCTTCCTTATATATGGACGATGGGCCTTAATAAAATAAAATGAAATGATGGTTCCCAGTCTTAGACAATCAAGTTTGTCTCCCATATTTCGGGAGTGACATTACCTCAATGGCTCTATTGAGCAATAAAAACTATCCATCATTCTTTGACATTTCTCTTTTGTCAGCATTCCCGTGACAAGCTACAATGAAAACAACAAGACTACCGAGTGGAAAATGTCATCCGCCACCACAATGATGCATTCCGCTGTCTGTGCTACTCCAGTATGCAACAGATCGGATAATTATACATTGCCATTATCTATTGCATCTTGCAGACGCTAGACGACATAAGAGTTGAGCCATTACCCGAAGGCCTTCGGCAAGAGGGGGAAAAAGGAAAGAAAGTGTAGGAAGATCATCACCATGCACAATGGGTGCCAGAGGATGTGGGTCTTGGAGCTGCTAAAAGGATGTAAAAAAACACCCCTTATGTGTTTTCAGACAATCTGATTGGCCACTGATTATCCTGAACACTATTGCACATATTCCAATCTTAATCATGCATCAACATCCAGTGCCAATAAAAAGGGGTCATACATACAATTGCTATTTATTATCATTTGGTAAGAGTCGATAGCAAGATGTCACTCCACTCTAGAGGGCCTCATACAAAAGAGCATAGGAAACACTTTATTCTTGTCAGCAGGAAGAACACTTCAGCAGGGAACATGAGTAATGGAGAGTTTCTGTTCATGAATCTGATATTAATGAATTAATGAATGCAAAGAGAACCCCAAGATTTGGGTTCATAAGGATATGCCTCACCTTTAGTTGTGTCTGTTCCTCAAGGGACTAATCTATAAAGTTCATCATACTAATTGAGCTCAAGACCACATCAATCTTCTTTCATTGTTCCTGTATTATGGATATCCCTCAGCTAACAAGGAGCAAAATTTCAACATTATCATTTGTTTTCATAAAGAAAGCTTTAAAATGTCAATTGAATGTAATAATTAAAGAGCCCTTGAAGGCACACCCCTTGATAGATTGCCGAAAAGATAGACTATGATATTTCTTTAAAGTACAGTAGTTTTTCAATTACTGTCATCTCTAACTATAATGGCCAACTGCTCAGCCATTTAATTGGGCAATTTTCACACTGACTATGGTTGATACAATGATCAGTGATACCTTTTGGCCTGTGCTTCCATGGAAGCAGAAATCGGATCTCAGTGATCAGTATGGACATGGTGGGACAAGAGACCTACTACAGTCCATTAATCTCTACAACTATGAATTTGAAATTCTACCAAGCTATGATAATTCCTTCTCAGATAATCTTTTATTTATGGACTGCAGGTGTTGTGTGTCTGGCTGTGCATTCATACCCAAGTGTGGTTGGATATGGACACTCGTCCGTGGCTTTTGCCATCTCTGTCAAGTAGGTTGAATATTTAGTAATGTGTACACATTTGCTTTCACATACGTGTATCCTGCTGTAACCTTGTCCAAGTCACAAGGGAGTGTCACTGCAGGGTGATTATCCCCCTGACCTAGCTTCATGATCTACCTTCTAAGCTGATCTCTTCTGCATTTGCAGAGCCAAGATCAGAGCTATCAGAACTGGTGCTTAGCAATGCAGTTCACTTTACCTTCTCTGATCTTCCTCCACTGCGGTCTCCTCCTTCCCTCTTATCCTTACTTTATTCTCTGGTGTCTTTGTTGTTGGAGGTCATAAGTGGGAAGATGTCTAGATCTTTCGGGAGACATTGCAATGACAGAGACAAAATAAATCACATGGATATGCCGCATGGATGGGCTTCTCTGTGAACTTCATCACAAATGTTGTCAAGACAGTGATTTGAAAAAGAAATAGAGGGTGAGAGTGTCAATTGACACTTTCTTACCAGATAGCATGAGATTTTCCTCATCTGTGTCTGAAGCATGAGGCTCAATTGCTCCAGTGTCCATCAGGAAGAGGACCCTCTTCTCCAGCCTGGTCAGGCACTGAAGCCAAGACAGTTTACTAGAAATGAAGACAATTCCTTGTAACTTTAGCCCAGATGGTAAATGGAACATTCTTTACAGGATTAAAGTACTTAATTTTGCTGTATCCACCTGCCTCTCCATTGGATAGGGGTGAGTGCCTGTTTGCCTCATCTTGGTATTCTGCATCTTCCTGTCTATTTCTTTGTGGGATTGTGTGCTTCCTGAGGTGTGCTTACTGACCTCTAGTAAGGCTGTGCCTGCCTACCTTTAGGTGTGGTAGTGTGTTGAATTATATTCTGAGAGGCCAAAAAATTACAACCAAAAGCAACATATTTGAGTTGCAGATTACAGTTTTAGACCTCTTACTTACACACACCTTGTTAGCTGGTCTTTCTGACTTTTATCCGTGTATCAGAAAATTTCAATGGTATAATTATTTTTATGCCACTTGCTGACAGACTCTTCTGTATGTGGTGGATCTCCTGATCTCTCCAGCCCAAAGGGCATCCCTTCAGGAATGCACATCATTCAGCAGGATCCCCTAGTATAAAATCCAGCAGAAACCCTTGTTTCCCTCTCCTGTGCCAGATGTATAATGTTACCATCAATTGCAGCAGTCCATGGCTTTGTGGAGAGGGGCTCTTTAGGGACATGAGAACCAACTAGTTCTGAGAGGCCAAAAAATTACTTTGTGACCTGTACAAAAGTGACGGCCTATCCCACAGGACTTTTACAGTGAATAGTAGGGTTCTGGGTAATGTTGTAGAGCAGAGTGATTCAGGAGTACAAGTACATAGTTCTCTAAAAGTGGTGTCATAGGTAGATAGGTGGTAAAGAGGACCTTTTGGCACTCTGGCCTTAATCATTCAGCGAATTAAGCATAGAAATTTGAACGTTATGTTCTAGTTGTACAAAGGCGCTGATGAGGCCACACCTGAAGTATTCAGTTTTGATCATCTTGTTATAGGAA
Organism: Rhinoraja longicauda; assembly: GCF_053455715.1. NCBI lineage: Eukaryota > Metazoa > Chordata > Chondrichthyes > Rajiformes > Arhynchobatidae > Rhinoraja > Rhinoraja longicauda. The sequence continues at coordinate 125,261,592 of NC_135953.1, forward strand.
AGGTTGCATTAAGTTAGAAAGAGTGCAGAGAAGATTTACAAGGATGTACACATGTACAGGTAAAATTATGAATATATTGTAAAAGTTACATAACACTACAGCAAGGAAAGGGTTACTGTTGCTCTCACTATTGTAACTATTTTAGTTGTACACAAAGTCACTACTGGGAAATCATAAAAGGCATCTTCTGAGAAATAATTGCTGTTATTACGTAAATGTTACAATAGATTTTATTGTCTCTACAGAAATTTAAAATGTAAAGTAAACAATTATACTGGTGGAATTAGATCAGAATAATTTGAAAATGTATCAATATTTGGATGTCTGGTATTTTCTGTAACCTTATCAGATCAAGTCAGCTCCACTGTTTATGAACAGTCACAATAATTTTTTTTTTAAAGAAATTGTTTTATTTCCCGGCTACAGTTTTTGTCTTTTTACTTATTGACAATAATATGTTTTCAGGGAATATTCTTTTCCATAATTTTATTTCCTTCAGTATTTGCCAGGTCTTTCTCTAATTGTCATGTGATATCAGCCATGGTCCCATTGATTTGCTCAACACGTGTTGTCATTCTAAATAATTGAAAAATAATTATTTTTTTCCTTATATTCAATAGAAGGAGCAAATTATTGTTAGTAATCAATTGTCTGGAGGGTAATGGATGGCTGTTTTTGTACACCGGGTTGTACTTCATGTGAAAAAATAAATGGAATGATGGAGATAATATGATACAGTGATCAATTCATTCAATCATCGGGTATAAAAACATTAGCCCTGGGAAAAGAGCTGCCACTGAGAGTATTAGCCACTGGTCTCAGTAGTATGCATCTAAGTGATTTGCATTCTCAGACAAATTTCATGACCAGCCTTGGTTCTGATGAAAATGTGAATAAATTGCTTTTCTTCTCTTATTTATTTATATATATATATATATATATATATACACACACACATATATATATAATCAGACTGTGTGTAGCAGAATCCATTAGGGGCTAAGTCTGAGTGTAATGAAATGAAGGCAATAACTGACATGATGGAAACCCTGGATTAGTTTTCAGACTAGCCTGAGCTCAGCTATCATGCCCTCTATGTCAAGTTAAAGATCCTGTGGGAGACCTGGAATGCCTCTGGATACTATCCTCACTGCTAGGATGGAAAACATCTCCCAAGTTGCGAGAAATATTTTAATAAAAGTAGCATAGATTGTTGATATTGAAACAGTTTAAACAGTTTAAACAGTTTAAACAGTTTAAACAGTTTAAACAGCCCATAACATTCTTAAAATCACATCCTCCCAACAGCTGCTTCAAATATAGCTCCGGAAAGCTCAGATAGAATATGTAATAATTAAGCATGCCAGTGCAAAGTAAACAAATTTATTTCAAGTAGAGTTGCTTCACTCCCAGAAATGAAGAGACTTGCAATGTAATTAATTAACTACTTCCATAACATGTACAAAGTTGATAGGATGATTGAAATGTGGTTAGACATGAAGCAAAGTTAGCTAAATTGGTGTGTCGAACTACAGAAGCATGGAACATTAGTTGGGCCCTTATATTTCTTATATGATTAAATTCCTGATCTTATCTGAAGTGGTTTGGAGAGGTGATTGCCCTAAGGGTGGAAAATTATATGCCATGCTATTAAATTGATGAAAATGCCTCCAAGGAGTTGACTCACAGCTACTTTGGCAAACACTTATCAAGTCTGAAGAAGGGTCTTGACCCAAAATGTCACCCATTCCTTCTATCCAGAGAAGCTGCCAGTCCCACTGAGTTGCTCCAGCATTTTGCTTCTATCTTTGATGAGTTTGGGTCCAGGATGAGCTGGAAGATCAGATTGTCGTTTTGAAACAGGTGACAAAAAGCTTGTGAAACCGGAGATATAAATAAATATTTTAAAGGGCACATCATTTTCAAATCATTTGCTCTCCGTCTACTTTTGTTTTAGTTAAAGAAGGTAGTTGGAGGTGCAATTTTGTTGTAACATCATTATTATACAAAGTTGTACTTTCACAGAGCTGTTCTGCAAAACAAATCATTAAAATTTTGTGATATCAGTTTAAACAGGACCCTTCGGGGCACAGATGTACAGAGGGATCTTGCTGTGCAAGTCCATACCTCGCTGAAAATGACAACATACTGTAAATGGATAGTGTGGTATAAAAGGCGTACTTCATTCATGCCTTCATTAGTTTGGGCATTGAATATAAAAGCCAGGAAGTCATGTTGCAGGCGGATAATATTTTGGTTAAGTCACATTTGGAGAATTGTGTGCAGTTCTGGCCAGCACAATCCAAAAGGGTGTAGAAACTTTGGATAGGATGCAGATGAGGTTCACCAGGATGTTGGCTGATTTGAAGAGTATTCTATATGCATTATATAATGAATATGTAGTCCATGAGAAATGTTATGCAAAGACTAATTCTACCTTCCTCTCTCTTAGAGGCACTCTGGCTGATCATTATCTCATTATGCCATGTTCTCCATTAGTCATGCATGTACTATTCCCACTCACTTTCCCCATCTGATCTTTGTTATTTGTGCAAAGTTGACCCATACTTGTTTAGTTCATTTTTGCTAAGGATTTTTGATATTGAAAATAAAGTTAATTTTCCCAGCAGCAATATCAATATATCTGATTCTAATGCAAGAGTAAATCTGCTCATTGGTTATACAACAAATTTGAAGGCAGTGAATGAAAATAAGTTAAGTTATATACATTTTCAATGTTCAAATAATTGAAGTTTTCACCTTGTCATCTCTCATTCTTTGGACACATTACAATGAAAATAATGTTATCCCAAAACCACTTTAAGCACAATATGTTAATAAAGCCCTTTTCTAAGAACATAGCTAATTGATCTGGAACAGTTGTAACATAACAAAATATCCAATTGTTTCTTAAATGGTTCCAATGTTTTTGAGTTCATTAGCATGTGGGACTTATTCCACCAAATGAGCACTCTGTCCAAAGAATAAATCCCTGTTAGCATTTCTTAAATTAACTTTTACAAGTTTAATCTCACATTCCTTACCCAATTTACAAGTTTGATCTAAGATGGTATTCCAGGTTATTTTTTACTGAACATTGACAGATCTGGGGGATTCAAATTGGCTAAATAGTTGTGCAGCAATTGATTATTGGGGTAAGATTGGTAGTAAATGTCATGCCATAGTAGTCCAAAACATGAGGTTAGTAGTCAACGGGTGGATTTAATTAGCCGAGGGTTGCAATCAGTGATTAGTAATTGGATTGGTATTAGAACAAGTTGACAGATCTGTAAATTCAGATTTCAGATTAGTTTATTGAGATATATACCAAGGTGCAATGAAACTCCTTGTTCACATGAAGGTCAGCAAGTAAACAGAATACAGGAATGATAGTTGCAAACTAAATACAACAACAAATGTGAAACAGCACAATGATGCAAAGAGTTCAATCTGAAGTAGGGCAAAAAAATCTATGAAAGAACAATAACAAAATAATCAAATGAGACAGAGTTAAGAGTAAGAGTGGCAGCACCTTCGGAAAAGGGATTGGTGATTTGTTTAAAAGACCAATACCTGATGGGAAGAAACTGTTCTTAACTCTGGACTTTCAAGCTTTCAAGCTCCTGTATCTTCTCCCTGAAGGAGAGGAGAAGAAAGGGGATGGCTGTGGTGGCAGCCATTCTTGAAGATACTTCCAGCCTTCCGGAGGCCATGCACCATGAAAGGGGACTGGATTGGATTGTGGACATGCCGAATCTGGCGAAGATGTGGGCCATCACCAATCCTTCAAAGCACTTCATTATGGTTCATGTTAGAGCTACTGGGCAGCAGTCATTTAAACAGGTCACTTTAGTTTCTTATGGACTGGAATGATGGTGTATTCTTGAAGCAGATGAGAGAAGTAAGCTGTTGAAATGAGAGGTTGATGTCAGCATAGACTAACCAATTGATTGGCAATTTCAGAACCCATCCAGGGACTCCATCTGGGCCAGCCACTTTCCGAGAATTTACACTTGTGAAAGGCACCATGAAGTATAGGACAGTCCAGCAGGGAGAGGGGTGATGGGTATTAGCTGTTCCAAGGACAATCAGAGAATTGCTTGGAGGCTTTTCAGGTTAGTTGACAGGTCAGTGGTGGGTTAGACAAGGTAGTGTTAATGAATGTACTGTAAACAGTTGGAGGCAACTCTGCATGTCTGGGTCGTGTGTTTCTCAGATCCACGGAGAACTCAAGAATGAAAATCATGAACTATGCAACTTCCATGAAGCCTTAAATATTCAATTCCATTTGATCTTTCATTGAACTTGGAACACGTAGCATACAAAAACTGATCCAATTTTCATGTTCACATTTTTTTTAGTTATCCCGTCCTGTTTTAACATGATTCATGGAGTTTGTGTGTCATTATTTTCTTGTTTCTTTATCTGGTGTTTATACTTCTGCATTCATTTTCATCTGCCATAGCACTGCCACTTCTGTATGTTCTAAAATTCACTCTGAGCTATCTCTTTCAGTTCCACTGCCCTTTTCATGTCCAGACTCTGGTGCAAAACAAGCTCAATGTCTAATGTTATCTATGACATTGGCCTGGATAGCACAGCTGATATATCTGAAATGCCCAGCATCTGCAGTGTTTTCCTTTACAGATGGCTGAAGGAGTTTTGGGAAGATCATTTAATTTTCTTAGCTAACATGGCCTTTGAGTTCAGATTCTTGTTGGGAATCTTTTCAATAACTTGTTTGCACAAAATACAACAGCCATTGCATTGTAAATATATAGAAAACAAAGAGACAAGGGTCAAATTTGCTGCACTGTGGGTTGGGGGGTACTTTCACCTGGCAATCTGATTCTGATCTGACCCCCATTTTTTCAGCTCAGTTCTCTGTGTAAAACAACCACACATCAGATGTCTGCCACTGTTCAAGAATAGACTGCTACACAAAACCCATTCCAACTTTAGAAGACAGGGCATATTTGATAAGAGGGACAAAGGAACTGCAAAAAGAGTTTTATTAAAAGTTAAAGAATGCAAAGTAGAATTCAGGTAGGCAGAGCATGAAACTTAAGGGCCTGACCCACTTAGGCGATTTTTTAGGCGACTGCCGGCGACTGTCAAAGTCGTGGCAGAGCGCCAAAATTTTCTTTTACCCTACGACAATGACCACGACAATGCCGAGTCAGGTCGAGATTACACCGTCTTCGCAAACATCGCAAAATTCCCACGCTTATCAATGCTTCTCCGGCGTCCTAATTTTTGCTAAAATCACTGACAAGTCTGTAATGACTTGAGAGTTTTGAAATATAACATTTTGCCCGGGTTACTTGAAAGCCAAGCTTCACGGTAACAATGTATAAACTGGATTGACTTCCAGAAAATTAAGAAATTTCATTTTAAACGTGGTTAAATGGATTTTTGTGCAGAGTGTGGGCATTCTTTGAAAATGTACGGGAGATGCATATCTGGTTTCTGAGTTGCATATCTGCGTTGGGAACTTACTTTAAAAGTAATCGCTGATGGCCATAACCATCACGAAAATTCCCACGCTTACCTGACCATCAAACTGTCGCCTCCAATCTACCTGTCAAATGTCCTCACGGTAAATAAATTGGTTAAACACAAGTATTTTATGGTTTCTTCAAATTATTTTACTTAATTTAATATTACGTGCTTCTAAATGCATCTAAGACAACCTAGCAATCCTGGGGACAGCATGCGACAGCGCCCGCAATAAGCAACGATACCTGGCGACAAGCCAGCTGTCGCTGAGAAATTTCAATACGGTTGATTTCTCAGCGACGTGCCGAGATCCACTACGATTCTTTGAAGACTCCTCACGATCATGCCCGCGACACCCCGGCGAACTGTCGGCGACAGCCTAGTTGCCGGCAGTCGCCTTAAAATCGCCTAATTGGGGCAGGCCCTTTACACTGGCCTAATTTATGTATGCAATATTTTAACTACTGAACTTCGTGAAAAAGTCATCAAATTTCCTTCCAAAACAAGCAGGAAGAGGACAAGGTTGACTACCTAAAGTTTTGTTCCAACATTCAGTTCATTTTTAGGAAGGTTATTTTGAGTAGGTCTTGTGAATGCCAGGAGGCATTGACAAGATGTTTATATTACCTTAAGGCCCTCATCTCTTTGAATATCACAATGATGCAGCAGAGTCTCTGCTCAGGCTCAGATTAAACTGGCATTATAGTCCCACTGATGTTTTAGAATCGCGACCATCATTCAACAAAGAGGTTAATCTGACCCACCACCAAAATAAGTTCAGTTCATATAGTAAATCTGCAAATGGATCATTGGAAATGAAACTGTTTGTTCATTTAGTTCCTATCCAGTCAGAGGAGTCAACATTCATCAAAATACATTCATATAATGATCAGTCAGGTTCACAATCCATAAAAAGTGAGAGCATCAATGTTTATTTTTCTTTTGTGATTATTATTATTATTATAAACAGTAGGGTAATTTTATAAATTAGCTGTTCTGACACTGAGCATCGTAGAAGAGGGAGATATGGAGGAGTCACTGTGGTGGATGTTTATGTTGCAATGTATTTTGTGTGTTCTGTTGCTTTTAATTGGTATGACTGTAATGGCTAAACAAATTCCTTGTATGTTGCAAAATATGCTTGGCTAATAAAGAATGGATTATGATTATGATATTTTTAAAAATTGCATGACAAATTTACATTTAAATTTCCAGTGCCTATTTACATCATGGGAAGTTATAACCTCAATTTTAACTTTGCATAGAGACTGAGCAGGAGGGATGGTGCTAAATAACCAAGCTTTGGTCATTCTTAAACACAAAGTGCTGGAGTAACTCAGCACGTCAGGCAGGAACCCTGAAGAAAATCGGTGACATTTCAGGTCAGGATCATTCTTCAGACTGATCAATTTTCACCCACCCCCCAAGCTCACAAATTTTGCCGAACCTGCCTATCATATCATATGAAAACTAGACTGGGGAAATCAAGTAGGTGCTGGACCCCAAGAAAGGGAATTTGTAGAGTGCCTCCGAGATGGTTTCTTGGAGCAGCTTGTAGTGGAGCCTACCAGGGAAAAGACAATTATGGATTTAGTGTTGCGTAATGAACCAGATTTGATAAGGGAACTCAAGGTAAAGGAACCACTAGGAGGTAGCGACCACAACATGATAAGATTTAACCTGCAACTTGAAAGGGAGAAGATGAAATCTGGTATGTCGGTATCACAGCCGAGCAAAGGGGACGAGAGGGAGGCATGAGGGAGGAGCTGGCCAAAGTTGACTGGAAAGGAACACTAGCAGGAATGACAGTGGAACAGCAATGGCAGGTATTTCTGGGAATAATTCAGAGGATGCAGGGTCTTCTCATTCCAAAGAGGAAGAAAGATTCTAGAGGGAGAATGTGGTGACCGTGGCTGACAATAGAAGTCAAGGACAATACAAAACTAAAAGAGAAGGCATATAACATTGCAAAGATTAGTGGGAAGCCAGAGGATTGGGAAGCTTTTGAAGAACAACAGAAGGTAACTAAAAAGGCAATACGGGGAGAAAAGATTAAATGCGAAGGAAAGCAGGCCAATAATATAAAAGAAGATAACAATTTTTTTCAGTTATATAAAGAGTACGAAAGAGGCAAAATTGGATGTTGGACCGCTGGAAAATGATGCAGGAGAAGTGAGAATAGGGAATAAAGGAATGGCAGAGGAATTGAATCACTTTTTTGCATCAGTCTTCACAGTGGAAGACACCAGCAATGTGCCTGAAATTCAAGAGAGTCGGGGGGTGGATGTTAGTGGAGTAGCTACTAGCACTGAGTAGTCTGACTTCAGTAGTTGGTAACATTTTTGAGTCCATTATAAAGGATGAGAATACGGAGTACTTAGAAGTTCATGATAAAATAGGCCAGTCAGCGTGGGTTTGTGAAGGGGAGACGAATCTGCTGGAATTCTTTGAAGAAGTAAATAGCAGGAGAGTCAGTGGATGTTGTTTACTTAGATTTTCAGAAAGCCTTTGATAAGGTGCCACATGTGAGGCTGCCAAGGAAGATGAGAGCCCATAGTATCAAAGGGTAGATACTAGCATGGATAGCAGGTTGGCTGGAAGCCAGAAGGCAAAGAGTGGCAATAAAGGGAGCTTTTTCTGGTTTGTTGCCAGTGACTAGCGGAGTTCCGCAGGGGGTCGGTGCTGGGGCCGCTACTCTTCACGTTGCATATTAATAATTTGGATGAGATGATTGAAGACTTTGTGGCCAAGTTTGCAGATGATATGAAAATCAATGGAGGGAGAGGTAGTGTGGAGAAAGCAGGGAATCTGCAGTAGGACCTGGACAGGTTGGGAGAGTGTGCACAGAAGTGGCAGATGGGATATAGTGTAGCAAAGTGTGGAGTTGTGCATTTTGATAGTAGGAATAATGGCATAGACTATTTTCTAAATGAGGAGAGAATTTAGAAATCTGAAGCGCAAATGGACTGAAGGGCAGGGTCTGGATTCGGTAGCAAGGAAGGCATACGCAATGCTAGCATATGTTTTAGGAGGGCTAGAATACAAAAACAGGGATGTAATGCTGAGGCTCTATAAGGTGCTGGTCAGGCCACATTTAAGGTACTGTGAGCAAATCTGGGCACCATATTTGAGGAAGGATGTGCTGGCTCTGGAGAGTGTCCAGAGGAGGTTTACAAGTGATCCCAGGAATGAGTGTGATAACATACGACGAGCCTTGAAATGAGACCTCATTGAAACTTACCGAATAGTGAAAGGCTTGGATAGAGGGGATGTGGAGAGGATGTTTCTACTAGTGGGAGGGTCTAGGACTGAAGGTCATAGCCTCAGAATTAGAGGTGGTAGCCTCAGAATTAAAGGATGTTCCTTTAGGAAGGAGCTGAGGAGGACGGTAGACACAAAATGCTGGAGTAACTCAACGGGACAGGCAGCATCTCTGGAGAGAAGGAATGGGTGACGTTTCGGGTCGAGACCCTTCTTCAGACTGATGTCAGGGAAGTGGGCGGGGCAGAGATACACAAAATGCTGGAGATGAGGAGGAATTTCTTTAGTCAGAGGGTGGTGAATCTATGGAATTATTTGCCACAGAAGGCTGTGGAGACCAAGTTTCATGGATATTTTTAAGGCAGAGATAGATAGATTCTTGATTAGTACAAGTGTCAGAGGTTATGGAGAGAAGGCAGGAGAATGGATTTAGGATTGAGAGATAGATCAGCCATCATTGAATGGTGGAGTAGACTTGATGGGACCAATGGCCTAATTCTGCTCCTATCACTTATGACCTTATGATCATGACTGATCTGCTAACTAACCTGACAGCCGTCCAATTTTTGATCTTCCAACCAGTGATGATACCCATCCAATTACTGACTCAGGATACCAAATCGCAAATCAACTCCCGAACTACAAACCTTATCCTTTATCATCAATTGAACTTTCAGTTACTAATCTCAACCTTTTCATACAATCCTTCACCCTCACTATCAGTGCAATCATTAATTACCAACCTTAACTTCTCCCAAATAACAATCCCACGCCAATCATGAATGCTAATCTCACCCCATGACAATCCTGTGCCGTGACTATCAATCTTCCTCCCAATAATCAATTGTTGCACTCAGCGCAAGAGCTAAAGTGGGTTGACTTATTTTATTTTAAATCACAAAGTTGATCAAAGAGAAGTTTGAAATTATGATTGAATGTTTTACAGCCACAATAAAGTTTTAAAATATAGCCTATGCGGAACAAGGGTTTAAAACAACAGCTGGCCCGTGAAATGGGAAAATATTATAGGCAGTAGAAATTTACCATAGTGAATAAAGGAATAGGCAAGTCATTTTAAAAAGGGTCTCATAATTGCGAGTAGAGGAAGCTTTGTCCATTGCAAGGCTACATTTTCCTCACAGACCCAGTAGAAATCAAAGTATTTTTGCTCATTTTAATTCCAGCATTAATAATAACTCCTTGCAGTAATTTTTTCTAATTATCACTTTGCTCAGAAACATAATTTAACTTTATGCCAAAATGAAACCATAAATTATTTGCAAAATGATCATATGATGTGCATTTTACATTGTCATTGAATTTCGACAAATAATCAGTTATTCGCTTATTTTTAATGCAAATTTATAATCAAATAGCAACATCTCTTTATGAACCCCATGTATTCAACCTGGAATAGTTGATGCATTAGTACTATCCCAAAGAAGCCTTTTTGAATCTATTTAATAGCTTGTGTAGAGTAAACAGTTTGTTTAAAATCGATTTTTTAAATTTCAGTTTAATAGGAAACCTTCCAGTGTTTTTAATGGTCTAATGGAATTTTAGTGCATCCATTTCTCCAACTGAATCAGTACTTACACAGGTCTCCCACTGAGTTTTGAGCATTCCCATCCAAAGCAGAAAGCTATTTAAGGTGTGGATTGGCACCCTATTCTGATTTGAACTTTCAAACAGAGCCCCAATTGGTGATCCTGAAAACAATAAGACATTTAAAAATAAAATACAAATAAATAATTTGTACCTAGGAGGACCAAATATGCTCTTCGGTTGCCATCTTTAAAACATCTGCTAAGAAAGTAAGCAAAAATATTAATTGAATATTGGCTTTTATATTTAGGAGATTTGAGTGCAAGACAATATACATTTGCCATAACTTTAAAGCCCTGATTAGACCAAGCATGGGGCATAGACACACATGCTTACCATGGTATCATTGAACCATACAGAACCAATCAACTGATTTTGCACCTGAAAGATCAGCAAGATGCAATGTATCACAAAATGCTGGAGTAACTCAGCGGGTCAGGCAGCATCTCAGGAGAGATGGAATGGGTGACGTGTCGGGTCGAGACCTTTCTTCAGACTAATGTCAGGGGAGGGGGTGGGACAAAGATAGGATATAGAAGGAGACAGGAAGACTATAGGGGAGAACTGGGAAGGGAGAGGGGAAAGAGAACTTCAGATAGTTCCTCTGTCCCTCTCTTTCCCCTCCCCCTTCCCAGTTCTTCCACTGTCTTCCTGTCTCCTACTACATCCTATCTTTGTCCCGCCCCCTCCCCTGACATCAGTCTGAAGAAGGGTCTCGACCCGAAACGTCACCCATTCCTTCTCTCCTGAGATGCTGCCTGACCCGCTGAGTTACTCCAGCATTTTGTGATACCTTTGATTTGTACCAGCATCTGCAGTTATTTTCCTAAGCAAGATGCAATGAGTATCCATTAAAGAATTAATAAGGTCCAAATGTGAATGTAACCATAGTGAGTATAATATACAAAGTAATTTAGATTGCTGATGTAGCATTCATTCATTGATCAGTTTGGAACTCCAGACAATTGGATTTCTTGTTCCCTCATTTATTTTATGAGTGATGTGGGAATGTTCGTCATCTCAACATTTTCTTTTTTTTAAATAGTTTTTTTAATAAAGGGCCCACTATCTACAAATACCCTGGTCATGTGCTTTTAAGAGATAAAATATACATTGTCAATTGTACCTGAAATACTTAGCTATATAGGCAAATCAAATTTCAACTTGCAAACTCAGAATCTTACACTCAAATTTGCTAATAATATTCATTAAATAGGAAGTCTTGGTATGCATGGAATAAAATACCTTATTTAAGGGTATACTTCAAAATAGGACATGACTATGAGCTTGAATTATATTGATACACTATGATTTTTTCTCTCATCTTTATCTGTACTACAATGAGCATAGATTATCCAGAATTCAGTTCTTACAGTATTAAATGCACACACATGCCATGTCAACGTGGTTACATTTGGCTTGCTAATAATAATTTATCAATATGTACTAAATCATAATAAAAATATAAACAGGTGGAAATTCATCTCAGGTGATAACACAATATATGGAATAGAGGTACAGCAAATGCAGTGCCTGATATTTCAAGGCATCGGAGTTAAATACGTGCATTGATAAGTAGTTGATGCAATACCACATGTTTTGCACCAACAGCTGAGATGAATCTATATATCTAAAATAGAAAATGAGTTAGATGTGGTATGCATTTTTATAATATTCGTTGTGCAGGATAATAGAAAGAGGAATTTCATTTCTGCCATTAAAAAAAACCTAAAATACCATTTCAGCATTTAATGACTTTCAACTTAGGAAAGTAAAATTTTGCAAATTAGCATTACACGCTGAAATGTCCTTTTTAATTCATTTGGTGGAGGTTAACAGAAAGCTGTCATTACAAAATCGCATGACTAGTTTTTGACAGTAAATGGCCTGAATACCTAATGTAATAATAGCCTTCAGCATCAAGCTAAATGACATATGAATATAATCAACCTTTTTGATGACTATTCATAAGTAATCCCTTCAGCTTTCAACCATAGCAGATCTTTTTGCAAAGCAAACTATACTAATAATATGTCTCAAGATTCTCTCTGCATATGAACTCATAACAATGGGACTAAAACTCTGGGTTCATTATGGAGCAGCTGGAATTAAATCTTGTTTTGCAAAACAAAAAATGCAACAAAAATATTACAACTGTAGTGTATTTATAGGGAATCTTTTGAACTGGTTTCTAGAGCTGAGTATCACCATCACTCATTTACTCAAGACACCGACTCCAAGTACATAAAACCTTTATTTATGGTAACTAACCTGCAGTGGAATTTCATGGCTGGATCTAACCATCAGACACACTTAACGTAATAACAACAAACCAGTTTTGAGGTAACAGCTAATCAAAATAAAGCATACTACTTCCTCTTTAAAAAGAAATAACTCAACAGTACTGTGCAACCAGATTATCTGGTCGTGGACACTGGTAAATTAAAGGGTTCTGCACACTGGTAAATTAAAGATTTACCAGGGTTCTGCACACTGGTAAATTAAAGATTAATTTAAAATGTATATGTTTAGTTACATTCCAGTAACTCATATACACAATTAATATAGTAACATTTAGATACTGGACACAAGTAACATTCTTCCATTCATGAACTTACCATACATGATAATATATTTACAGTAGTACCTATGTTTGTAACAAACTGTATTCCACTGGTATTCAGTACAGGCAACCTCCAGCTGTGGCAGTTTAGGTAACAGAAATTCGCTCTTACAGAATTCACACACCACGACCAAAATATCTGTGATACTGGTTAAAAATTAATTGCTACCAAATTTACATGCAAAAGTACAGAAATAAACATCACTTCTTTCAACTCTAATTTCTTGAACATGGACGGATGACACTTCATGTTGTGGAGAATCATGATGCAGGGTGTTTTCTAGGAATGCAACCCTCCTGCATTCAGGGATTACCTCTGTATTTAACATATTTGTAAAAGAAACATTATAAATTTAACCTCAAATAGTATACACATGCAGATTAAACATAACCCAAATTGCACAATCGCATATCTGGCATATAATTGCAAATAGGAAAATTGAATTTTCTTTGGGAAAAAAAGCACATCCCCATATTCAAGCCCTTCTCTGTCTGTCTCTGTGCCACCTTTTTATCTGGCTTCCATATGTCTCCAATTGTTGTGCCCCTCCTCTTCTCTTCTTCCTTTTTGAGCATTTGCCATTCATTCATGCTCTTGATCATTTTGTATTGTTGGTTTCATTTTCACTAGATTATGCATAGCCTGTCTTTCCTAATTCTACCCACTAATAGTATGCAAATACAATTAGTGCCATGCCATGTAGACGTGTATATTATAAAGCGGATCTTATTCTGGCATGAAAATCCAAATTCACTTTCATATTAGTGTACAATCCAACCTCCAACTTAGCCAACTAGTTGCATCACTTCCCAACAATAATTAAGAATCTGGCAAGCAATAGGCTGCTTTTGAGTCAGTGGCTCCATTTGCACTGTCCTCACCAATTGTCACTGTTTGATTGCGACTGAGTCTGTTGGGATTTTTTTGTGTTTTATGAGACATTGGCTTCTTACACTCAGTGTCCACCACAGATTGCTTTGAGAAGCAGTCTACTATTGACAAAGCTGGTAAATAACTCCAATAAAATCTTGGCTTCAAATCAATTTCCTCAAACTAAACTGTGACAAATCCGAAATCGTCATCATCGGACCAAAAACGCACACCAAATCCACCCACATCTTCACCCTCAACATCGACGGTTTCTCAGTATCCACCTCCCCTCACATCCGGAATCTTGGCCTCATTTTTGATCAAACCCTCTCCTTCGACAAACACACTAAACACATCACCAAGACAACCTTCTTCCACCTCAAAAACATCGCCCGTCTCCGTCCATCCCATTCCTCCACAGCTGCAGAAACCCTCATCCACGCCTTCATCAGCTCCCGTCTGGACTACTGTAACAGCCTCCTCTATGGTTCACCCTCAAAAATCATCAATAAACTCCAATAAATCCAGAACTCCGCTGCCCGTCTACTCACCCACTCCCCGACCCATGACCATATCACCCCCGTCCTCTACAAGCTCCACTGGCTCCCCATCCCCCAGAGAATCCAGTACAAAATCCTCCTCATGACCTACAAAGCCCTCCATAACCTGGCCCCATCCTACCTGACTGACCTCCTCCACAGACACACTCCCACCTGCACCCTCCGCTCTGCTGCTGCTAACCTCCTGTCCCCCCCCATCCGGACCAAACTCAGATCCTGGGGGGGACAGGGCTTTCTCCATCGCTGCTCCCACCCTCTGGAACTCACTACCCCAAACCGTCAGAGACTCCTCCTCACTCACCACATTTAAAACATCACTGAAGTCTCACTTGTTCAACACCGCCTTCAATCATTGACCGTCGCTCCACCTTATTCATCCTTTTCTGTTCGTTTATTTATTTATCTTTATGTTAGATCTAACATGTAAAGCGTCTTTGGGTTTCTAGAAAAACGCTATATAAATGTAATGCATTATTATTATTATTATTATCTTTTAATTTTGCCAGTTCGCTGGCAAGCTAATACATTAACGATGGGCTTCCAGTCATGGAATCTGCTTCTAGTAATTTTACGTTGCTACCCTTGTTTCCTGTTTGCCCACTCAATGTTACATCAGTTATCATGAGCACTCATCTAAGCATCCTACCACTGTACTGTACTTCATTTATTAATACTCTCTGGCTTCACATTATAGTTGGCAGAGCCATTATCACTAGCATTTCTGGTACCTGGTGCTGCTAAGTCCTCTGCCTTCAAAGAATGATCTTAATACTTCTTTCAAATCTCCACACCTGTATCCCTTATTCAGTTTATCAACTCTCACTGTGGATACGAAGATCCTTCAAAGAAAATTGAATCAGGTTTTGAGGCACACAATATATTCATATTTTAAACTCACTATTTAACTCACCAGTGAAGGAGCTTATATTCAATTGCTTAGCGACAATATTCCGTAACCATCACCAAGTTTCATTTGGCAGAATTTGGTTTCATTTTTATGTGGTGCCAATGCTTTGTCTACTGCACCATCTTCATCAAGTTTTCCCATTATTTCTGTAGCATCCTCTGTGTCTGCTGCTGTTTATGTAAAATATGACAGATCAGGTTAAAGGTTTTACTGGGAATTTCCCCTATCTACTGCAACTTCTGTAAATCTCTACCATGAGACCACCTGATCCCATTCCTACCTCCCTGGTCGACTTGGTCATAAGCTTTGGATTGCTCTTAGAAACAGAGAAAAATAGAAAATAGGTGCAGGAGTAGGCCATTCGGCCCTTCGAGCCAGCACCACCATTCAATATGATCATGGCTGATCATCCAAAATTAGTACCCCATTCCTGCTTTCTTCCCATATCCCTTGATTCTGTTAGCCCTCAGAGCTATATCTAACTCTCTCTTGAAAACATCCAGTGAATTGGCCTCCACTGACTTTTGTGGCAGAGAATTCCGCAGATTCATAACTCTCTGGGTGAAAAAGTTTTTCCTCATCTCAGTCCTAAATGGCCTATCCCTTATTCATACACTGTGACCCCTGGTTCTGGACGCCCAGAACCAGGGAACAGTCTCTGCAGAATGCAGAAAGGGGAGGAGATGGGAAGATGTGGCCAGTAGTGGAATCCCATTGGAGGTGATGGAAATGTTGGAGGGTGATTTGTTGGATACGGTGGCTGATGGGATGGAAGGTGTGGATTCTGTCCTTGTTACGAATGGGGGGAGGGGGAGCAAGAACGGAGCTGCGGGATATAGAGAATGCCCTAGTGAGAGCCTCATCTATAATGGGAGAGGGGAAGCCCCGTTTCCTGAAGAATGAGGACATCTCTGATGCCCTAGTGTGGAACACTTCATCCCGGGCGCAGATGCGGCATAGACGGAGGAATTGGGAGTAGGGGATAGACTTTTTGCAGGAGTCAGGGTGGGAAGAGGTGTAGTCCAGATAGCTGTGGGAGTCAATGGGTTTGTAGTAGATGTCAGCCATTAATCTGTCTCCTGTGATGGAGATGGTGAGGTCCAGAAATGGTAGGAAGATGTCAGAGATAGTCCAAGTATATTTAAGGGCAGGATGGAAATTGGTGGTGAAATGTATGAAGTCAGTGAATTCTGCAAGGGTACAAGAGGTAGCACCAATGCAGTCGTCACTGTAGCGGAGGTAGAGTTCGGGGGTGGGGCCGGTGTACGTCTGGAACAGGGATTGTTCGACGTACCCAACAAAGAGGCCCATGCGAGTGCCCACAGCTACGCCTCTGGTTTGGAGGAAGTGGGAGGAGTCAAAGGAGAAGTTGTTAAGGGTAAGAACCAGCTCTGCTAGGCGGAGGAGAGTGTTAGTAGATGGGGATTGGCTGATTCTACGGTCGAGGAAGAAACGGAGGGCTTCAAGACCATCCTTGTGGGGGATGGAAGTGTAGAGTGACTGGACATCCATGGTAAAGATGAGGGAGTGGTGGCCTGAAAACTTGCCAAGCCCTCTGCTTGATCACTCGCTCAGCCTTGCCTTAATACAATGAACTGCATTAGTGCATCTGCTGGACCGAGAATACCTCGCATTTTGTTCTCCAGTAATTGTCAAGGTGAAGTTGCCCAGTCAGTTTCTGCCCCAGTTTGCTTTGTGATTAGATGGAAACATACTCACTCCTTCAGAGTTTCCTAATCCAATCTAATCCTAATACACTTGGCTTCTGGATATTCAGAGTTTATGGATATGCATGTTCAAAGGCAACTGCTTCCCAATTACCTTTATGTACCTCCTTTCTGCTTATATTTGTAATGCATTTCTGCAAATAACATGTGCTGGCTCTTTATAGAAACATAGAAAACAGGTGCAGGAGTAGGTCTTTCGAGTCAGCACTGCCATTCAATATGATCATGGCTGATCATCAAAAATCAGTACCCCATTCCTGCTTTTTCCCCATATCCCTTTACTCTGATAGCCCTAAGAGCTAAATCTAACTCTCTCCTGAAAACATCCAGTGAATTGGCTTCCACTGCCTTCTGTGGCAGAGAATTCCACAGATTCACAACTCTCTGGGTGAAAAGGTTTTTCCTCATCTCAGTCCAAAATGGCCTAACCCTTATTCTTAAACTGTGACCCTTGGTTCTGGACTCCCCCCAACGCAGGGCGGCACGATGGCGCAGCGGTAGAGTTGCTGCCTTACAGCGAATGCAGTGCCGGAGATTCAGGTTCGATCCTGACTACGGGCGCCGTCTGTACGGAGTTTGTACGTTCTCCCCGTGACCTGCGTGGGTTTTCTCCGAGATCTTCAGTTTCCTCCCACACTCCAAAGATGTACAGGTATGTAGGTTAATTGACTGGGTAAATGTAAAAATTGTCCCTAGTGTGTGCAGGATAGTGTTAATGTGCGGGGATCGCTGGGCGGCGCGGACTCGGTGGACCGAAGGGCCTGTTTCCACGCTGTATATCTAAATCTAAAAAAAAATAGAAACATAGAAACATAGAAAATAGGTGCAGGAGGAGGCCATTCGGCCCTTTGAGCCAGCACCGCCATTCTTGTGATCATGGCTGATCGTCCGCAATCAATAACCCGTGCCTGCCTTCTCCCCTTATCCCTTGATTCCACTAGCCCCTAGAGCTCTATCTAACTCTCTCTTAAATCCATCCAGTGATTTGGCCTCCACTGCCCTCTGTGGCAGAGAATTTCACAAATTCACAACTCTCTTGGTGAAAAAGTTCCTTCTCGCCTCAGCTTTAAGAGGAACATTTTTCCTGCATCTAGCCTGTCCAATCCCGTAAGAATTTTATATGTTTCTATAAGATCCCCTCTCATCCTTTAACAGGACTAATCCAAAGTAAGGCCCTGCAGTACCCTCCTTCATTGGAGTGCCCTGGCTATTTTAACAGTAGCTGTGAACTCACTGCAGTCTTTTGTTATTTGTGCCATGAATACCATTTTTATTGTTAATTTAAATAGTACAGAGCACTTTTCTGGTGTGTTTGGCAAGGATACACTGTTGCCTCCACGCTAACTGTATATTGCAGTTTTGTGTGGCTCGGTTCTGCTTCCCTTTATAAACTGGTGATAGATGTCCATTTTTTCCCCAGGCTGTCCATAGATCCCATTGGTACCATTTCTGTCATCAGGCCTCGGGCTCCACTTTTGCAAGGGCTAATCTTATTGTAGTTTGGAAGAACGTCATTTTTTTAACCAACACTTCATTAATTTGGAAGAACGTCATTTTTTTAACCAACACTTCATTAATTTGAGAAGTTTACATTCCGAGATTTTGACGCATCCTTTGCCTTGTGGCATGTGTAGTGTCCTTGTGGGGGTTATTCTGAACTGTTCTATAGAGCTGAATAACATTGTTACCCATTCACTTAATCCTTCAAATAAACCTTTATTTGTGGTAGTCATTCAGAAACTGAACAGCAGGCATTGTACAAACAAGTTAAAAGCAAAATAGAAGGCATATAAAATGAATAAAAGAAAATGAGAAGGCATGATATGGATAAAAGCAGATAATATGGCAAAGATTAGTGGGAAGCTAGAGGATTGGGAAGCTCTTCAAAACCAACTGAAGGCAACTAAAAAGTAACAAGGAGAGAAAAGATGAAATATGAATGTAAGATAGCCGGTAATATAAAAGAGGATACCAAAAGGTTTTTTTCAGATATATAAAGTAAAGGATAGATAAGAGGACATTCTACAGCTGGAAAATGAGTAGTAATAATGGGGAACAAAGAAATGGTGGATGAACTGAACAAGTTTTTTGCATCAGTCTTCACAGTGAAAAACACCAGCAATGTGCCAGAAATTCAAAGTGTCAGGGGGGCTGAAGTGAGTGCAGTTGCTATTACAAAGGAGGAGGGCCTAAAGGTGGATAGGTCATCTGGACTTGATGGTTTCCGAAAGAGGAAGCTATAGAGATTGTGGAGTGATCTTTCAAGAAAAACTAGGCAGGAATGGTTCTAGAAGATTGGAAAATCACAAATGTATCTCCACTGCCTAAGAAGGGAGCAAGGCAAAAGAAAGGAATTATATGCCAGGTAGTCTGACTTCAGTCGTTGATAGGACTTTAAGTCCATTATTAAAGATGAGGTTTCAGGGCACTTGGAAGTACATGATAAAATAGGCCAGTCAGCATAGTTTTGTTGAGGGGAGATCTTACCTGCCAAATCTGTTGGAATTCTTTAAGAAAGTAACAAGCAGGATAGCCAAGGGAGAGTCAATGAATGTTCTTTACTTGGATTCTCAGAAGGGCTTTGATAAGCTCACGTTATAGGGGTAGAATTAGGCCATTCAGCCTGTCAAGTCTACACCACTCAATCATGGCTGATCTCTGCCACCTAATCCCTTTTTCCTGTCTTCTTCCCATAACCCTTGACTGCTGTTCTAATCAAGAACTTGTCTATCACTGCCTTTAAAATATCCACTGATGGCCTCCACAGCCATCTGTGGCAAAGAGTTCCACAGATTAACTACCCTCCGGCTAAAGAAGTTCCTCCTCACCTCCTGTTTAAAAGAGTACCACATGTGAGGCTGCTAAGCAAGATAAGACCCCTTAATTTTAGAGGCAAGGTACTGGCATGGATAGAAGATTGGCTGACTGGCAGAAGGCAAAGAATGGGAATAGAGGGGGCCTTTTCTGGTTGGTTGCTGGTGGCCATTTTTGCAGACAGTACGAAGATAGGTGGAGGGACAGGTAGTGTTGAGGAAGCAGGGATCTGCAGAAGGGATGGGTTGGGAGAGTGGGAGAGATATTGAAATCTAAAAGAACCCACCTAACAGTGGCATTTCTGACATTGCAGCTGGATATTTTACATTTGCACTATTATTGAAGTATCTATACACCCATTAAGTGCATTATTTATGACTAGGCTTGTTGACCCTAAGTCCCCTAAACATATCAAGATTTTCAGGGTTGCTATCTTCATTGGAAGTTTTCTTTTTTTTCCCATTGCACAAGCTATTTTCAGGAAACAGTTTTCTCGATCATGCATAAACACATTTCCATTCGTAAATCGACACAGCTGTGAATTTATTTGTGGAACTCCAAAAAAGAACACTGCTATTGAAAATTGGGTTAACCTGGAGTGGAACAATACAGTGTGTATTTCTGGGTAGCTTAACACCTGTCAAGAAATTCATCTGTTCATTTCTTGGGAACGGTGGAGGCATTTCCTTCTCTCAAGTATTATTTTCTGGTATTAATCATCCCTACATTATGTCAATAAAATTAATTTGCAATGAGATTTTCAATTTCACTGATCTGAAAAATAACACCAGATTTTACAAAACCCATTTTCTCTGACACTGCTATAAAAAGGCCAACACTCAAACCACATTCTACTTCCTTACTAAGCTCAAGGTTCACTTATGTTCTTAGATACAGTGCCCTCCATAATGTTTGGGACAAAGACCCATCATTTATTTATTTGCCTCTGTACTCCACAATTTGAGATTTGTAATAGAAACAATCACATGTGGTTAAAGTGCACATTGTTAGATTTTATTAAAGGGTATTTTTAAACATTCACCATGCAGAAATTGCAGCTATGTCTATACATAGTGCCCCCATTTCAGGGCAACATAATGTTTGGGACACATGGCTTCACAGGCGTTTGTAATTGCTCAGGTGTGTTTAATTGCCTCCTTAATGCAGATATAAGAGAGCTCTCACCACCTCGTCTTTCCTCCAGTCTTTCCATCACCTTTGGAAACTTTTATTGCTGTTCATCAACACGAGGACCAAAGTTGTACCAATGAAAGTCAAAGAAGCCAATATAAGACTGAGAAACAAGAATAAAACTGTTAGAGACATCAGCCAAACCTTAGGCTTACCAAATCAACTGTTTGGAACATCATTAAGAAGAAAGAGAGCACTGGTGAGCTTACTAATCACAAAGGGACTGGCAGGCCAAGGAAGACCTGCACAGCTGATGACAGAAGAATTCTATTTATATTAAAGAAAAATCCCCAAATACCTGTCCGACAGACCAGAAACACTCTTCAGGAGTCAGGTGTGGATTTGTCAATGACCACTGTCTGCAGAAGACTTCATGAACAGAAATACAGAGGCTACACTGCAAGATGCAAACCACTGGTTAGCCACAAAAATAGGATGGCCGGGTTACAGTTTGCCAAGAAGTACTTAAAAGAGCATCCACAGTTCTGGAAAAAGGTCCAGTGGACAGATGAGACGAATATTAACTTATATCAGAGTGATGGCAAGAGCAAAATATGGAGGAGAGAAGGAACTGCCCAAGATCCACAGCATACCACAGTAAAACACAGTGGTGGGGTGTTATGGCCTGGGCATGTATGACTGCTGAAGGTACTGGCTCACTTATTGATGATTCAACAGCTGATGGTATGTGCATAATGAATTATGAAGTGTATAGACACATCCTATCTGCTCAAGTTCAAACAAATGCCTGAAAACTCATTGGTCAGCAGTTCATTCTACAGCAAGACAATGATCCCAAACATACTGCTAAAGGAGGTTTTCAAAGCTAAAAAATGGTCAATTCTTGAGTAGCCGAGTCAATCACCCAATCTGAACCCAATTGAGCATGCCTTTTATATGCTGAAGAAAAATCTGAAGGGGACTAGCCCCCAAACAAGCATAAGCTAAAGATGGCTGCAATACAGGCCTGGTAGAGCATCATCAGAGAAGACACCCAGCAACTGGTGATGTCCATGAATCGCAGACTTCAAGCAGTCATTGCATGCAAAGGATGTGCAACAAAATACTAAACATGTCTACTTTCATTTACATGACATTGCTGTGTCCCAAACAATATGATGACCTGAAACAGTGTATAAACACTGCTGTAATTTCTACATGGTGAAACCAAAATGTATAAAAATGGCCTTTATTAAAA
The DNA here is from genome assembly GCF_053455715.1 of Rhinoraja longicauda. NCBI lineage: Eukaryota > Metazoa > Chordata > Chondrichthyes > Rajiformes > Arhynchobatidae > Rhinoraja > Rhinoraja longicauda. The sequence continues at coordinate 125,283,848 of NC_135953.1, forward strand.
TCTGACAATGTGCACTTTAACCACATGTGATTTTTTTCAATTACAAATCTCAAATTGTGGAGTACAGAACCAAATAAATAAATGATGCGTCTTTGTCCCAAACATCTTGGAGGGCACTGTACCACCCTGTATGCACGGAATGCATCGCCCCCATCAAGATCAGGATCATTATCAGCTTCCTTGTCACAGTACCTTTCCAAACTACTGTTGCTGCCGATGTCTTCCTTGCCTCGCAGTTTCTTGTTCACTTGCATTAGGGAGATCATCCAAGTCTATTCACGAAGTCTTCTCCTACAAAGGAAGAGAAAAGTTTATGATTGGTCTTGGGTGACCTCCCTCATCATCTACTTACTTTCTGTCCATTGGAGTAAGCAGAATGAACACAAGCTTTTGCTGCTTCCAAGTTTTCCGAAATTACAGCATGAATACACAATATTCTCCTGTCAGAGAATTTTCTCACTGGCAGTTTCCTGCTCAGTCAGCTTGGTTATAGCTTGTAGCGTCTCTATGACCTCCTTGCCCAAGGAGCGTATCTCCAGCAGACACTGTTCTCCAACATCTTCTCCAGGTCCTTCTGATGTCCTGGGAACACTTTACCACTATCAACCACACGTTGCTGTATCTATTAGCAATACCTCCCTGTAGCTGGATGGGATGCTGCTTACATTGTAGTTATGTCCCTTTAAGAATTTCCTGCAAGGATTCCACCTGTCGGGTTAAAAGAGCATTTGCCAAGGATTAATTGGGAGTGTGGCCATCATTTTCACTTTCTGTGAAATGTTACACAGGGAAACCGGACAATGCCCTTCTATTATCCACACAGTTGAAGTTCTTTCATGGTGGAATGATGTTCAGTAATTTTTTTTAATGCCACCAAAAAATAGGTTGGAGCAATTTATGGGATGCATTGTTGTACGGTTTTAAGTAATGTCCACCTCTCTGGGAGACTTTGCTTACACTTCTGGATGAAAATACAAGAAAGGATGTTGAAAAGCAAAAAAACTACTAGAAATCTGAAATCGAATATGAAAATACTGGCTATTTGCAGCAAGTTAAATTGCACCTGTGGAGAGAGTCATCTGATATTAATCCTTATTTTGCCTCAAGTTTATCTTGCTCCCTGTGTTTTTTAAATCTTAAAACACCGGTCATGTTTCTACCAGTTTCTGTTAAACTCCAACTATTCTATCTCGGCCAACTTGCACCTCCCTACATTCTCACTGTCTGGAAACCATGAATCATTTTGCAATATCCCTCTCTGTTTTTCACCATTATTGCATTGTGTTGGAACCATTTACTCTAATCTATACTCTGAAAGTGAATGCGATTTAGTCACAGGAAAGTGGTTCCACCTAGCCTCACATCACCTTCCTGATCTCACAACTGTTACATTTGTAAAGTTATTCATCCAGCATTCAGTACAGATATGCAGGAATTTCCTCAGTTAAATATTGTTTTTTATTCCACTCTCTTAAAGGTATATTCGTTTATGTATCCAGTGTTTGGTTTATCTAGTTTGGTCACAATTACCTATTGTAAATTCTGTAACATCAATTCCCTTAATACTGAAAAAATTCAATTGTATCTCTATTTAACCTTTTAAGTCAAGAGTGTTCAACCTAAGTTTGTGTAATTTAAATCCTTGTAATTTAATCCTTATAATTTAGATATAATTCTGATAAATCTAATTACTACCTCCAAAGCTAATGTTTGCATTGTAAGATGGCCCTGAACTAGTACTGTTTGCAGTACTCTATGCTTGGTCTAATCTGGGTTTTATGGTTTTGGCGAACTTGTATTGGCACGCACTTCAATCCCCTAAATGTAAAAGCCAATATTCAATTTATCTTTTTGCATATTTTCTGTAACGGGTATTTTAATGATCCATACGGACACTAAATATTTTTGAATCTGCACTGTTGATATCAATGTCAATGACATCACAATTGGTTGTACTGAAATTGCTTTGGCATAGCTGTGCCCATTCACTCAAGCATTTAATATCCTCTCTGTAACTTAATACTTATATCTACATAGCATTTGCATGTAATCATCATTGCTGTTAAGGAGTAATAATTTGATAATTATTGGCATTGTGATGTTTGTGGTTCTCAAAATGTTCATGGAATATGATTGCATAGGTCACTTTAAACCACTGATATAAATTGTTCAATTTCTTCATTCCAGTCCATTTAATGCTAATTGTGCAAAACTAAAGCAGGGAGACTTATTGCGTAGAGAGACTACATCCTAGCTTTGTCACCCTGGGAGGTTGCATATGGCAGGAAAGCTATCATTAAACTGTGCCACATTTTAGAAGGAGAACTATTATCTAGAAATAATATTAGAACCATTAATACAGTTTGGGTTATCACTGCTTTAATTGGTCAATCATTGAACTATAGTTCATAGAGTCCTGCTGTCTGTTAATTGCTGCTGGCTATATTTGTCTGCAAAGCAATTGTCTGGCTATGAAGTTTAGCTCCATATCCCTGTAGAAACAGATTTTCTGTATTGTCAGGGTTCACACACTTTCAGTACACTTCATGTTAATCACATATTGGTAAAAATAGTGTGTACTCTCACTGTGTCAAATTATGCTGAGTAGGTGCGTCACACGGAGTAGGTCATAACATAGAAAACATACAGCATAGAACAGTACCACACAGGAACAGGGCCTTTGGCCCAAAATGTTTGTGCTGAACATAATATAAGACTAACTCTTATCTGCCTGCACAAAATCCATATCTCTCCATTCCCTCTAACTAATGTGAGTTTAGTACAGAACTTTACCAATTCCGATGGAGGATTCCTGCCATGCATCCGCCCACTCACACAACCTGTCCAAGTCACCCTGCAACCTCATAGCATCTTCCTCACAGTTCACACTACCACCCAGCTTTGTATCATCTGCAAATTTGCTAATGGTACTTTTAATCCCTTCATCCAAGTCATTGATGTATATTGTAAATAGCTGCGGTCCCAGCACCGAGCCTTGCGGTACCCCACTAGTCACTGCCTGCCATTCTGAAAGGGACCTATTTACCCCCACTCTTTGCTTTCTGTGTGTCAACCAATTTTCTATCCATGTCAGTACCCTACCTCCAATACCATGCGCTCTAATTTTGCCCACCAATCTCCTATGTGGGACCTTGTCGAAGGCTTTCTGAAAGTCGAGGTACACCACATACACCGGCTCTCCCCAGTCAATTTTCCTAGTAACATCCTCAAAAAATTCCAGAAGATTAATCAAGCATGATTTCCCCTTCGTAAATCCATGCTGACTCGGAACGATCCTGTTACTGCTATTCAAATGCTCCGCAATTTCGTCTTTTATAATTGACTCCAGCATCTTCGCCACCACTGATGTCAGACCAACTAGTGTATAATTTCCTGTTTTCTCTTTCCCTCCTTTCTTAAAAACTGGGATAACATTGGCTACCCTCCAATCCACAGGAACTGACCCTGAATCTATAGAACATTGGAAAATGATCACCAATGCCTCCACAATTTCTAGAGCCACCTCCTTAAGTACCCTGGGATGCAGACCATCAGGCCCTGGGGATTTATCAGCCTTCAGTCCCATCAGTCTACCCAAAACTTTTTCCTGCCTAATGTGGATTTCCTCCAGTTCCTCCGTCACCCTAGGATCTCTGGCCACTAGAACATCTGGGAGATTGTTTGTATCTTCCTTAGTGAAGACAGATCCAAAGTACCGGTAATAAATTCCCCTGCTTCTGTCTTCAAGGGACCCACATTTGCCTTGACTATTTTGGAAGTTTCCCACTTTTAATTTGATTATCTGATTTAATATTGCTATGAAAGATATGAAGGTAAAAATGATTGATGTAGAAAACAAATATATCAAAAAATGGACTATTTAAGCATCTCAGTCTACAGAACTTACACTTCCATTCATGTGAAACTGCTTTCCTTTACATCTAGGACATTTGATTTTCTACTACTGGTTTATAATGTATGTCCTTTACATGAATACAAAAAATATTAAATTCTTACAACATAATTCATTTTGAAATTTAGTTTAATTGTTTCAATGAAGATGCATTTAGATTATACCAATCTGAAATAGTTTTGTGTGTGGTCTCTTTATTTCGTAGACAGCAATGGCTCCTAGTGAAGAGCAGATGCGATAATGTTATTCTTTGTTATGTACATGAAGTCATTAGTGAACTGTGTGATACTGTATAATGAAAATGTGCTTCATTACTATTTATTTATAATCAAATACGTCTCCATCCTGGCCATTCCTTCTTCTCCCTGGTCCTATCTGGTAGAAGCTACATAGAAACATAGAAACATAGAAAATAGGTGCAGGAGTAGGCCATTCAGCCCTTCGAGCATGCACCGCCATTCAATATGATCATGGCTGATCATCCAGCTCAGTAACCTGTACCTGCCTTCTCTCCATACCCCCTGATCCCTCTAGCCATAAGGGCCACATCTAACTCCCTCTTAAATATAGCCAATGAACTGGCCTCAACTACCTTTTGTGGCAGAGAATTCCACTGACTTCTTCCCCTCTGTTATGAGACATCTGAACAATCCTTCCACAAGCTAATTATATGGAACTACTGGGCGATGATGCTGAGAACTATATTCTGCACACTACATCTTCATTGTAACTCCAGATCTCTTCCGCCCTCCCCCTACTTTCAGTCTGAAGAAGGGGTCCAATCCAAAACATCACCTGTTCCTTTTCTCCAGAGAGTTGTTTCTTCCCCTTTGCTCTATCTATTGCACTTGAGTTTGACTAGATTGTATTTATGTATATTATATGATCTGTTGGGGTAGCATGCAAAGCAAAGATTTTCACTGAACCTTGACAATAATAAACCTTTACCTATATCTTGATAATATTTTAAGCTGTATTTTTTTGGCACATTTTCGTTGAGTTGTATTTTATACTATACGTGGAAGTAACTGAAAAGCTGTGGATCCTGAAGACTTTAAAAATTATTTCAACACTTTGCACCAGCTATGTGTCAGCAGCCAACTCTGATACATCACAATTTTGTAGCTTCAGATTGATTTAATTGTCATTAAATTCTCATCAAAGAAGAGTGTGTCCTTCAGTGGTTATTTTAAAGTATATTAATCCTGACACATAGTACAAAGAAATTATTCTTATTTGAATGATATTACTTTGCAATGAGTCGCAATGATAATAAAAAAAAATTAGATACATTCCTTCATAAAATGGATACGAGTGCTTTAGTGCCTTGGTTTTTTTTCAGGCTTTTAGCAAGTAGGGGTTTCTGTTGAGCTGCAGTTCACAAGTACATTGATGAATGGGAATACAGCTTAACCCATTTATTAGCCACTTTCTCCCTGTGGGAAATGTGAGATTGGATTTCACCATGCAGTGCCTGAGGCAGGATACAATAGAAACCAAATAAATGCTGCCAAAGGCCCAAAAGGGAGAAGTTGAGTGGAATTTGGAATAATCTTTACTTTATAAATTTCATTTGCAATATTTAATTCCAATGTTTTAGTTAAAATATTATTTGCATGTATGCATATATCTGTGTGATACATTAAACATAATGCCTAAGAAATTAATAGAAAAGCTATATAATATAGAACTTTCAATAGCTTTTTTGTTTGTCTGCAACATACATCTTTTTTAATAGGTTGCTGCATATAAAGAATTGTGGCCTTGAATGTTACACAGGTGGGTTGTTATCAGAGAAAGAGACTGATGCTGGGGTGCCTGGTAACCATTAACAAACCCAGTCAGGTCAAGGCTGTGGAAATGCTGGTATATTTTACAAGAAGCCCCCCTTTAGATTAGCATATGCAGAGTCCTACCTAATAATTGGATGTATTGCATGGCCAGGGGACCAGAGTAACATTTTGATGGCAAGAGGAACAGTTCAGAACAATTTTAAACATTCTCCATGTTTTGGGAGCGTAGACACATAGAGAAGGTCAGAACGTTCCTGCTGCATCGTTAAGATTTATCAAGATAAAACTTTAATGAAAGCATTAAACAGGAATAAATCATAAAATTATTACACCATTGAAGGACATCATTAGGCCCTTCAAGCCTATCATGGCTCATGGTAGAGTAATCCAGGCATTCCCATTCTCCATGGCCCTGTAAATTATTCTCTCTCAAATGATGACCCATTTTTTGTAGATATTGATTGGTTTTGTTCCCACTACCCATACATGGAGTGAATTCCAGATTGCAATACTCTCTGAACAAATAAGCTTTTTTTTACCTCGCATGTTTCTGTTTTTGAAGAAAGTCATAATCCTAGAAGGTAATCTTGCAGACTACCAACTTATTCTCTGCATATCATGCATGCCAATACATGCATCCGAAACCCACTTTTGTGTTTCTTGAAACTTTTCTTCGTCTTCTTCCGTGAGATATGGTACTACTCTTTATTGTTATTTAATATTCCCACCTACTACTCTGCAGTGCAGTATAAACCTTCCCCAACCACCCGAGGCTATTGATTGCAGTGCTGTCAAAGTACAAAGTACAAACCTACCTTGAAACAGATCATTTGTGCCTGAAAATTGGTCCAGATCTCCGCAAAATCTGAAGCTCTCCCGATACCATGTCATTATCACACATCAATATACACAGGTTTTCTATTTGTATTCTCACTAACGCACAACACTGGGATTAATTTAGATAGTACTACTTCATGGCCCTAATTTTTAAACGTTCACACCCTAAAATTCCATCCTCTTTTTCTCCCTGTGCCACTGGTTCCAAAGTGAACCATTATTTATGGGTCCTTTCCCTTTCAGAATGCTCTGCACTCTGTCTTTCATCATGGCACCAGGTAGGCAACACGCCATGTCAAGCTCACGTTGTTGGTTATAAAAAACCCTGTTGGCTGCCTGATTATGGAATTACTTGATATTGCAGCATTTCTAACCTTCTCTGTTGCCCCTGTGTGGTCCTTTGTCCTATGATTCTAGGTTTCATTTCTTTATGGTGTGATTTACTTCACCAGCCTCAAATGCTGAATATCAGTTTGGGAGAGTCACACACAGCAAAATGATTCCTGCAAATACAACTTCTTCCAGATAGCCACCATTTCTATCCTGAGCTGTGAGGTTGCAGGGTGGATACCAGAAACATAAGATCCAGGAATTCTCAGCTTTTCTTGTAGTCTATAATGACTTGAGCTGCAACTCAAACTTCGAGGCATAAAATTATTAAACAAGTGAATCTCTGTACACCATGTCCCTCATAAAATATTTCGATATGCTGAACATTTTTCATCTCAGACTATTTCAAAAGCACCTGTCTATATTCTTTATCACATCTTTCCACAAGAAAATCAAAATGCTCTTTTAGGGGAATTCGGAACACAAAGGAAATAATCTTAAATTTGCTAATAATAATAAATAAAAACAATGATGACAGCAATTATAAAAAAGTTTCTTCCAAATCACAGACCAGGTAGTTACATTGGCATATTTGGTAACACTTCAAATATACGGGAACCCAAAGTTTGCCCATTTTATGCACCGATGACACCTGACTGGAATGGCAAAGGTAACTACATTCTATGCATTTAAGCTGATTAGTAAACTCTTTACTAAAACAAAAATTGGGATTGAGCTAGACAAGACAGCAAAAATGTACTTCCTTTTAATTCCAGTAATTTGCAAAAGTCTGCTATAGTTACAGGTGTGTTGGGGATTTAGAACGGGGGATAAATGACCATAAGCCCCAGCAGTGCACAAGTAAAAGATCAGAGATCCTGGGAGTGGCTGACATGAAATTTGAGACTCTGAAAAAACTTAAATGAAAGCCAGAGAACCCACGAGCAGCATGTTCAGTGAGCAGAGTCTCACAATCTGGCCCGTTATGGTTGAGGTCTGATATTGAAGGATCCATAATTTAAGTATCATTTATCAATGAGGCGAAACACGGATCTCTTGAATGCTAAGTGGGTAAGGGATAGGAACTTGATGAAGGCATGATCTTGAGATAAGGCTGGAACAAGTGTCGGAAAACTCGTGCTGTCTGCACAAGTTTTAACTCCATGGGAAATGCGGATGACCAGTTACGAATCTGGAAGACAAATAAAATCAAAAGTTTGAAACTTTATTATATTATTTACCATATGAGCATGATTATTCTGATCCCCACATCCTCTAATAAATCCAGATGGATTGGAAACATTTGAGACTTTACATCGACTCTGACACAGAATCAGCAGCATTGTGGGGTAAAACGTACCCCAAGTTGTACTATGTTCATCTTTGTCAATGATAGTGCTATGAAGCTATTCTAAACTCTATTGATTCTCCCAACAGATGCTGCAGCAGGCAGACTATTTGACAAACGACCAATCGTGGAAACAAAGATAGCTTTTGAAGAAACTGCGGATTAAGAAAGGCAAATGCTGGAAAAATGTAAAGCAAGTTCACAAAGTTCCTAATGGTGGCACTTTTGTCAATCTAATTCAGATGGTATCAGTTCAATCACTAATTAAAATAACAAATGATCACAAATAATCTTTTATTTTTTAACAGTTTTATTCATTAATTGCGCCCAAATTTTGCTTTATATTTCAATGTTTTCACCATACAGGGGTCAGATAATGATTATTAAACTGGTCTGTTTACTAATTTGCATTTACTAATTTACTGTTTACTAAGTTGTGCACTAATTTTCACCATGGTTTATTTTTGTTGTTAGCGTGCAAACATTATTATGTGGAGTATTTCATCATCAATATAGATTATTTCCTACATAACTATCAAATTTATCATCGTGCAGCACTGTCATCCATTCACATGTTAGTGGGTTTCTCCGAACTAATTTTAATTTGGGTGACATAAAATAGAGAGAACCTATTCTTTTTTAATGGATAGATTCTTGTTTACATAACCAGAGTTAATAAACAGTTTAGGAATGTATACTTCAGTGACTATTTATCAAAAACTGAATTATATTTGTTCTTACCCTGTTGGAGTATTTAATTATCCATAAGCATTTTTAAATATCAATTTTCAAACCAGTTTATAATTTGAAGTACTTCAACATTTCTAATAACATAATGTTCCTTTTTAATCAGCCGAGGCCTTAAACAATAAAGTAAAATCTGAAAAAGAACTTTCAATAGAAATCTATAAAGTTAAATAACTTGCTTGATGTGGATTTATGTGGATTTAGATGTGTTTGGCTTGGTTGCAAATGCAGATATAATTTCTACCATGCCTTCATCCTTTGGTGCAGTAGATGTTGTGAATCTGGGTAGAGGACGTACTCTGGTTTTGTTATTATTTGTGCAAGTGCATTTGAACACTATGTTTTTCTTAATTTCTTATTGCCATGTCACAAGGCATTGAATTCCCTTTGCACCTCTTCTATCTAATTGCCCAGTCCATTGGTATCCTCCTGCAGCATGATAGCACAGCCAATTATCTCCAAATCATTATTGGATTGATCTGCACAATGATGAAGGGTGGTATACCTTATTCAAGATTCAAGATTCAAGATATCTTTATTTGTCATCCAAAAAACAAGTTTTTTGGACGAAATTTAGTCCAATAATAAAAGCAATAAAACAAGCAAATTACACAACCCCAACCAACACACAAAAAAAAAAAAAACATCCCATCACAGTGAGTCTCCTCCAGTCCCCTCCTCACTGTGATGGAAGGCCAGAATGTCTTTTCCCTTCCCCTGCCGTCTTCTCCCGCGGTCAGGCTGGTGTCGTTGCCACGTTCCAGGCCGCGCCAGACGGTGAAAGGTCCGCAGCGGGCCGACCCAAGCCCCGCGATCCGGGGCGGGCGAACACGCTGTCGCTGCCACTGCCGCTGTTGCTGCACGTCGGGGCGGTCGTGGCTCCCGACACTGAAGCCCCCGCCGAGCAGAGAAAAATCCCGCGGCCTATTTCAGGCTGCGCCGGACGGTGAAATATGTGAAATTGTAGCAAAGTTCTTGCCAGAGTTCCATATCTCAACAAACAGCATGACTAGACATTCATCCTCTGCATTAGTCAATGAAGTGAATTTCAGAGGCAGGACAATGCAGTGATGTATGTGAAAACATGTTGGCTGCTTCCAATGGGGATGAACTTCCAATCATGTGAATCTTAACACCGAGATGTCTATTCCTAAAGGGCAAATATAAAACAAGAATATATTTTTGCCCAGCAACCGCACACTTTATCAATATGATGCAGGGTTGGAGTCAACGGTGGTCTAGATAATATTGGGATAACAAACTCCAACGTAATATCAAATGCACCTTTATGGCAACTAAATAATGAACAAAATAATTTTCTGGTGCTAGCTCACGACAAAAAGATTTTTGAATTTAATTTCAAATCTTGCCTTGAGCTCAGTCATAGATCATAGAACGTAGAAAATAGGTTCAGGAGGAAGCCATTTGGCCCTTCCATTCATTGTGACCATGACTGATTATCCACAATCAGTAACCTGTGCCTACCTTCTCCCCATATCCCTTGATTCCGCTAGCCCCTAGAGCTCTATCTAACTCTCTTTTAAATTCATCCAGTGAATTGGCCTCTACTGTCTTCTGTGGCAGAGAATTCCACAAATTCACAACTCTCTGGGTGAAAAAGTTTTATCTCATCTCAGTTTTAAATGGCCTCCCCTTTATTCTCAGACTGTGGCCCCTGGTTCTGGACTCCCCCAACATTGGGAACATTTTCCTGCATCTAACTTGTCCAGACCTTTTATAATTTTATACGTTTCTATAAGATCCCCTCTCATCCTTCTAAATTCCAGTGAAAACAAGCCGAGTCTTTCCAATCTTTCCTCATATGACAGTTCCGCCATCCCGGGGATTAATCTCGTGAACGTACACTGCACTGCCTCAATAGCAAGGATGCCCTTCCTCAAATTAGGAGACTAAAACTGCACACAATACTCCAGATGTGGTCTCACCAGGGGCCTGTACAACTGCAGAAGGATCTCTTTACTCCTATATTCAAATCCTCTCGTTATGAAGGCCCACATGCCATTAGCTTTCTTCACTGCCTGCTGTACCTGCATTGTTAATAACAGTGACTGGTGTACAAGGACACCCAGGCCTCGTTGCACTTCTCTGTTTCCTACTCTGACACCATTGAAATAATAATCTGCCTCCTTGTTCTACCGCCAAAGTGGATAACCTCACATTTATATACATTATACTGCATCTGCCATGCATCTGCCCACTCACTCAATCTGTCCCAGCCTCCTAGCATCTTCTTCGCAGTTCACACTGCCACCCAGTTTTGTGTCCCAGATTTGCTAGTGTTACTGTTAATTCCATCATATAAATCATTAATATATATTGTAAATAGTTGCAGCCCCAGCACCGAGCCTTGGGGCACTCCACTCGCCACTGCCTGCCATTCTGACAGGGACCCGCTTATTCCTACTCATTGTTTCCTATCTGCCAACCAATTCTCTATCTATGTCAATAACCGACCCCCAATACCATGTGCTCTAATTTTAGAAACATAGAAACATAGAAAATAGGCGCAGGAGGAGGCCATTCGGCCCTTTGAGCCAGCACTGCCATTCATTGTGATCATGGCTGATCGTCCCCATCAAAACCCGTGCCTGCCTTCTCCCCATATCCGTTCATTCCACTAGCCCCAAGACCTCTATCTAACTCTCTCTTAAATCCATCCAGTGATTTGGCTTCCACTGCCCTCTGGCAGAGAATTCCACAAATTCACAACTCTCTGGGTGAAAAAGTTCCTTCTCACCTCAGTTTTAAATGGCCTCCCCTTTATTCTAAGACTGTGGCCCCTGGTTCTGGACTCAACCAACATTGGGAACATTTTTCCTGCATCTAGCTTGTCCAGTCCTTTTATAATTTTATATGTTTCAATAAGATCCCCTCTCATCCTTCTAAACTTCAATGAATATAAGCCTAGTCTTTTCAATCTTTCCTCATATGACAGTCCCACCATCCCAGGGATCAATCTCGTGAACCTACCCTGCACTGCCTCAATTATAAGGATGTCCTTCCTCAAGTTAGACAATAGACAATAGACAATAGGTGCAGGAGTAGGCCATTCAGCCCTTCGAGCCAGCACCGCCATTCAATGCGATCATGGCTGATCACTCTCAATCAGTACCCCGTTCCTGCCTTCTCCCCATACCCCATCACTCCGCTATCCTTAAGAGCTCTATCCAGCTCTCTCTTGAAAGCATCCAACGAACTGGCCTCCACTGCCTTCTGAGGCAGAGAATTCCACACCTTCACCACTCTCTGACTGAAAAAGTTCTTCCTCATCTCCGTTCTAAATGGCCTACCCCTTATTCTTAAACTGTGGCCCCTTGTTCTGGACTCCCCCAACATTGGAAACATGTTTCCTGCCTCTAATGTGTCCAATCCCCTAATTATCTTATATGTTTCAATAAGATCCCCCATCATCCTTCTAAATTCCAGTGTATACAAGCCCAATCGCTCCAGCCTTTCAACATACGACAGTCCTGCCATTCCGGGAATTAACCTAGTGAACCTACACTGTACGCCCTCCATAGCAAGAATATCCTTCCTCAAATTTGGAGAGCAAAACTGTACACAATACTCTAAATATGGTTTTACCAGGGCCCTATACAACTGCAGAAGAACGTCTTTACTCCTATACTGAAATCCTCTTGTTATGAAGGCCAACATTCCATTATCTTTCTTCACCGCCTGCTGTACCTGCACGCCAACTTTCAGTGACTGGTGTACAAGGACACCCAGGTCTCGCTGCACCTCCCCCTTACTTAACCTAACACCATTGAGATAATAATCTGCCTCCTTGTTTTTGCCGCCAAAGTGGATAACGTCACATTTATCTATATTATACTACATCTGCCACGCATCTGCCCACTCACTCAACCTGTCCAGGTCACCCTGCAACCTCCTAACATCCTCTTCACAGTTTACACTGCCACCCAGCTTTGTGTCATCCGCAAACTTGCTAGTGCTGCTTCTAATTCCCTCTTCCAAAACATTAATATATATGGTAAACAGTTGCAGCCCCAACACCGAGCCTTGCGGCACTCCAGTCGCCACTGCCTGCCATTCTGAAAAGGACCCGTTTACTCCTACTCTTTGCTTCCTGCCTGCCAACCAATTTTCTATCCATGTCAACACCCTATGTCAATACCATGTGCTCTAATTTTAATCATCAATCTCCCGTGCGGGACCTTATCAAACGCTTTCTGAAAGTATCTGAAATTCTTTCTGAATGGGCTTGTACTCGCTGGAATTTAGAAGGCTGAGGGGGGATCTTATAGAAACATATAAAATTCTTAAGGGGTTGGAGAGGCTAGATGCGGGAAGATTGTTCCCGATGTTGGGGGAGTCCAGAACCAGGGGTCACAGCTTAAGGATAAGGGGGAAGTCTTTTAGGACCGAGATGAGAAAACATTTCTTCACACAGAGTGGTGAGTCTGTGCAATTCTCTGCCACAGAAGGTAGTTGAGGCCAGTTCATTGGCTATATTTAAGAGGGAGTTAGATGTGGCCCTTTTTGCTAAAGGGATCAGGGGGTATGGAGAGAAGGCAGGTACAGGCTACTGAGCTGGATGATCAGCCATGATCATATTGAATGGCGGTGCAGGCTCGAAGGGCCGAATAGCTTACTCCTGCACCTATTTTCTATGTTTCTATGTTTCTAGATACACTACATCCACTGGCTCCCCTTCATCCATTTTACTTGTCACATCCTCAAAAAATTCCAGAAGATTAGTCAAGCATGATTTCCCTTTCATAAATCCATGCTGACTTGGACTTATCCTTTTACTGCTATCCAAATGCACCGTTATTACCTCTTTAATAATTGACTCCAGCATCTTTTCCACCACCGAAGTCAGGCTAACTGGTCTGTAATTCCCCGTTTTCTCTCTCGCTCCTTTCTTGAAAAGTGGGATAACATTAGCAATCCTCCAATCCACAGGAACTGATCCTGAATCTATTGAACATTGGAAAATGATCACCAATGCGTCCGCTATTTCTAGAGCCACCTCCCTGAGGACCCTGGGATGCAGACAATCAGGCCCAGGGGATTTATCATCCTTCCGTCCCATTAGTCTACCCAATACTATTTCTCGCCTAATGAAAATTTATTTCAATTCCTCTACCCCCCTGGATCCTCTGTCCTCCAGTACATCTGGGAGATTGTTTGTGTCTTCCTTAGTGAAGACAGATCCGAAGTACCTGTTCAACTCTTCTGCCATTTTCTTTTCACCCATAATAATTTCATCCATGTCTGCCTTCAAGGGACCCACATTTGACTTTGCTACTGTTTTTCTCTTAACATATCTAAAGAAGCTTTTACTGTCCTTTATATTCTCAGCCAGCTTCCCCTCGGACTTCATCTTTTCAGCCCGTATTGCCCGTTTTGTTACCTTCTGTTGTCCTATGAAAGTTTCCCAATCCTCTGGCTTCCGGCTATTCTTTGCTGTTATACATCTTTTCTTTTAGTTTTATTCCATCCCTAACTTCTCTTGTCAGCCACGGTTGCCTCCAACTCCCCTTAGAATCTTTCTTCCTTTTTGGAATGAAATTATCCTGCGTCTTCCGGATTATGCCCAGAAATTACTGCCATTGCTGTTCCACCGTCATTCCTGCTAGGATCCCTTTCCAGTCAACCTTGGCCAGCTCCTCTCTCATGCCTTCATAGTCCCCTTTGTTCAACTGCAACACTGACACTTCCGATTTAACCTTCTCCTTCTCAAATTGCAGATTAAAACTAATCATATTATGATCACTACCTCCAAGCGGTTCCTTTACCTCGAGTTCTCTTATCAAATCTGGTTAATTGGACAACACTAAATCCAGAATTGCCTTTTCTCTGGTAGGCTCCATTACAAGCTGCTCTAAGAATCCATCTCGGAGGCACTCTATAAACTCTCTTTCTTGGAGTCCAGAACCAACCTGATTTTCCCAGTCTACCTGCATATTGAAATCGCCCATCACCACAGTGGCATTACCTTTCTTACATGCCAGTTTTAACTCCTGCTGCAACTTACACCCTACATCCGGGCTACTATTTGGGGGTCTGTACATAACACCAATTAGTGTCTTCCTGCCTTTATAATTCCTCAACTCAATCCATAGTGACTCTACCTCGTCAGTCCCTATGTCTTCCCTCGTAAGGGAATGAATTTCATCCCTCACCAGCAGAGCTACCCCACCTCCTCTGCCCACCTGCCTGTCCTTTCTATAGGATGTATAACCCTGAATATTAAGTTCCCAGGCCCAACCTTCCTGCAGCCACGTCTCTGTAATCCCCACAATGTCATATCTACCAACCTCTAACTGAGCCTCAAGCTCATCTACTTTATTTCTTATACTCTGCGCATTCATATTCAATACTTTTAATTCCTTACTCATCTCGCCCTTCACATCGATCCCTATTACACTTGGCCATACTCTCCTATCCCTTTGTGAGCTTTCTTTCCGTTAATTCTGGGGTCATTAACTATCCCTTTACTCTCTTTCCCTTTAACTCCATCCTTGACTATCCCATTTGACACCCCCTCCCCCTTATTTAGTTTAAAACCACCCATGTTTGTCCACTAATCTCCTATGTGGGACCTTATCAAAGGCTTTCTGAAAGTCTAGATACTCTACATCCACAGGCTCTCCTTCATCCATTTTACTTGTCACATCCTCAAAAAATTCTAGAAGATGTCAAGCAGGATTCCCCTTCATAAATCCATGCTGACTTGGACCAATCCTTTTACCGCTATCCAAATGCGCCATTATTACATCTTTAATAATTGACTCCAGCATCTTCCCCACCACCGACATCAGGCTAACTGGTCTATAATTCCCCATTTTCTCTCTCGCTCCATTCTTGAAAGGTGGGATAACATTAGCTACCCTCCAATCCACAGGAACTGATCCTGAATCTATAGAACATTGGAAAATGATCACCAATGTGTCCACGATTTCTAGAGCCACCTCCTTGAGTACCCTGGGATGCAGATCATCAGGCCCTGTGGATTTATCAGCCTTCAATCCCATCGGTCTACCCAATACTATTTCTCACCTAATGCAAATTTCTTTCAGTTCCTCTGTCTCCCTAGATTCTCTGTCCTCTAGTACATCTGGGAGATTGTTTGTGTCTTCCTTAGTGAAGACAGAACTACAGTACCTGTTCAACTCTTCTGCCATTTCCTTGAATTTCACCTGTTTCTGCCTTCAAGGGACCCGCATTTTCTTTACTAATCTTTTTATCTTAACATACCTAAAGAAGCTTTTACTATCCTTCTTTATATTCTTGGCCAGCTTACCCTCGTATTTCATCTTTTCAGCCCGTATTGCCCTTTTTGTTACCTTCTGTTGTCCTTTGAAAGTTCCCCAATCCTCTGGCTTCCTGCTACTCTTTCCTATGTTATACACCTTTTTCTTTAGTTTTATTCCATCCCTAACTTCCTTTGTCAGCCACGGTTGCCTCTTACTCCCTTAGAATCTTTCTTCCTCTTTGGAATGAAATGATCCTGCGTTTTCCGGATTATGCCCAGAAGTACCTGATATTGCTGTATCACCGTCATTCCTGCAAGGATCCTTTTCCAGTCGACCTTGGCCAGCCCCTCTCTCATGCCTTCATAGTCCCCTTTGTTCAACTGCAACACTGACACTGCTGATTTAACCTTCTCCCTTTCAAATTGCAGATTAAAACTTATATTATGGTCACTACCTCCTAGCAGTTACTTTACCTGGAGTTCCCTTATTAAATCTGGTTCATTGGACAGCACGAAATCCAGATTTGCCTTCTCTCTGGTAGGCTCCAGTACAAGCTGCTCTAAGAATCCATCCTGGAGGCACTCTACAAACTCCCTTTCTTGGGGTCCAGAACCAACCTGATTTTCCCAGTCTATCTGCATATTGAAATCTCCCATAACCACAGTGGCATTACCTCTGTTACATGCCAGTTTTAACTCCTGCTGCAACTTGCACCCTATCTCCAGGCTACTGTTTGGGGGCCTGTAGATAACACCCATTCGTGACTTCTTGCCTTTACAATTCCTCAATTCTTTCCACAGCGACCCTACATGATCACTCCCTATGTCACCCCTCGCAAGGGACTGAATTTCATCCCTCACCAACAGAGCTACCCCATCTCCTCTGCCCACCTGCCTGTCCTTTCTGTCGGACAAATAACCCTCAATATTTAGTTACCAGTCCCGATCCTCCTGCAGCCATGTCTCTGTAATCCCCACAATGTCAAATCTACCAATCTCCAACTGAGCCTCGTTCATCCACTTTACTTTTTATACTTCGAGCATTCAAATATAATACTTTTAATCCATTACTCACCTCACCGTTCACATTGATTCCTATTTCACTTGGTCATACTCTCCTATCCCTTCGTGAGCTTTCTGTCCCGTTAATTCTGGTGTCTTTCTTAACTTTTCCTATACCCTCTTTCCCTTTAACTCCATCTTTGTATTTCCAATTCCCCCCCCCCCCCCCCCCCCTCCCCACCACTATTTAGTTTAAAGCCACCCGTGTAGCAGTGGCAAACCTGCCTGCCAGAATGCTGGTCCCCTGCCTGTTAAAGTGCAACCCTTTTGTACAATTCACCCTTACCTCAAAACAGATCCCAGTGGTCTAAGAATCTAAATCCCTGCCCCCTGCACCAGCGCCTCAGCCACACATTCAGATCCCCTATCTCGCTGTTCCTGTCCTCCCCTGCACGAGGAACTGGAAACAAACTGGAGATAACCACCCTGGAGGTCCTGCTTTTCAGCCTTCTTCCGAGCTCTCTAAAGTCACGCTGCAGAATCTCTTTCCTCTTCTTCCCGACGTCGTTTGTGCCGACATGCACTACCACTTCCGGCCGCTCACTTTCCCCCTTGAGGATGCCCTGCAATCGGTCCGTGACGTCCTGGATCCTGGCACCAGGGAGGCAACACACCATCCTTAAATCCCGCCTATTGCCGCAGAAACCCCTGTCTCTACCTCTTACTATAGAGTCCCCAACTACCATGGCTCTGCCTGACGTCGGTCTCTTCGGCTTTGCCTCAGTGCCTCGTTTTGACTCACAGACCTGTCCTCCGCTCAGGCTGGTAGTGTCTTCTGTCCCGAGAGCTTCCAAGAGGGTGAACCTGTTTTCAAGAGGGATATCCCCTGGGGTCTCCTGTACTCCAAGCTTCCTTCCCTTCCTCATCGTCACTCACTTTCTCTCTTCCGGTATCTTCGGTGTAATGATCTCACTGTAGGTCCTGTCCTGGAAACTCTGGTTTTCCCGGATGATCCTGAGGTCATCCATTTGCCTCTCCGGTGCCCCAACACGGTCCTTTAAGGGCCTGTCCCACTTAGGCGATTTTATAGGCGACTGCCGGCAACTGTCAAAGTCGTAGCAGATCGCCAAGATTCTCTTTTACACGACGACAATGACCACGACAATGCCGAGTCAGGTCGAGATTACACTGTCTCCGGAAACATCGCGAAACTCCCACACTGTCAATGCTTCTCCGGCGTCCTAATTTTCACTGAAATCACTGATAAGTAGGTAAGTGCGTGAGAGTTTTGAACTATAACATCTTGTATGGGTTACTTAAAAACCAAACTTCACGGTAACAAGGCATAAACTGGATTGACTTCCAGTTTACTAATGGCAGTATTAAGACATTTAATTTAAAAAGTGGTTAAATGGATTTTTGTGAAAAGTATGTGGGCATTCTTTGAAAATGTATGGGTGATGCATATCTGGTTTCTGGGTTGCATATCTGGGTTGGGAGCCTACTTTAAATGTGATCGCTGAGGGCCATAAACATCGCGAAAATTCCCATGCTTACCTGACCGTGGCCAAAGTCCAGCAGCAAGAAAGAGTGGGCAACAATCGACGCAGATCTGAGTATGATCCCAGACGAACTTAAAGGAACAGTGGAGAAGAAACTGGAGAAAATGAGTGATCTAATCTACTTCTACGGGGCAGAAAGGTTCGGAACCCAAAATAAGGAAACAACAACCAAGAAGGAAACAACAACCCATCCCAAGCTCAGAAGGCAGCGAGAAATCGAGCGTCTACTCAAAGAGAGAAGGGACCTGAGGAAACGGTGGAGGAAATCCTCAGTGGAGGAAAGAGTGGCCATCAACCTCCTGCAAGCAAATCTAAAGGAACGCCTGGGAAGACCGGAGAGCAGAAAACCTCAGAACTCAACGGTAAAAGGAGAGGGCAAGAACATCGTTCTACAAGGATCCCTTCAAATTTGTGAAAGGACTCTTCACAAAGGAAAAGAGCGGGACACTTAAGGTGTCAAAGAGGGAGTTGGAGGACCACCCGAAATCAACGCACAGAGACATCCAAAGATTTGAGCAGAGGGGGATACCTCCAGACATGCCACCGTTGGTAAATAATTTGGTAAATAAATTGGTTAAACACAAGTATTTTATGGTATCTTAAAATGACTTTACTTATTTTAATATTACGTGCTTCTAAATGCATCTAAGAGAAACTAGCAAATCTGGGGACAGCATGCTACAGCGCCCGCAATAAGCAACGATACCTGGCGACAAGCCAGCTGTCGCCGAGAAATTTCACTCCGGATGATTTCTCAGCGATGCGCTGAGATCCACTATGATTCTTGGAAGACTCCTCACGATCATGCCCGCGACACCCCGGCGAACTGTCGGCGACAGCCTAGTTGCCGGCAGTCGCCTGAAAAATTGCCTAAGTGGGACAGGCCCTTAAGGAGCTGAACCTCGACACACTTTCCGCAGTTGTAGCAGCCAGAGGCACCAGCAGTGTCCCTGACCTCTCACATCCTGCAAGCATCACACTGAATCCGTTTCCCTGTCATTTCTTCACTGCGTCTCGCCCTCTCCAACTTTTGGCATTGTCTCCTCCCTCAGCCTCCTCGCCGAAGACTCTCGAGCCAAAGACTCGCACTTCCCTCGACAAGACCACTTCCCTTCTCAGCCATTCCCCGCATTCACTCTTTCACCTGCCGCTCCTCTGCCGACCTTGAAGGTATGTGTTACAGGATGGCCCCGACCGGTTTTTAAACCACCCGCTCCTGAAAAAACACTGAAAATCTCCCCAAGAGTTTACCTTCCCAGCCAATCCTCGCACTCACTCCTTCACCTGTCGTTCCTGTGCCGACCTTGAAGGTATGTGTCTTCAGGTACTGGCCCAATACAATAACCACAGATGTGATGATCATCCATGCAGCAAGTCTATGTTATCCATGGTTTGCCTATGCTTGTACTGTGTACAGACAAAATATTTTATTGCAGGAGGCATAAAATAATTTAACAAGTGAATCTGGGTAAGCCATGTCCCTCTTTTTAAATCTTTCGATATTTTTCATCTCTGACTATTTCAAAAGCACCTCTCTATTTTCTTTCCACAAGAAAATCAAAATGCTCTTATGGGGGAATTCGGAACACAGAGGACATAACTTTAAAATTATTGCGTCATAAGTTCGAAGTCACAAGAGCAGAATTAGGCGATTCGGCCCATCGAGTCTACTCCGGCCTTCACTCATGGCTGATCCATCTTTCCCTCTCAACCCCATTCTCCTGACTTCTCCCCATAACCCTTGACACCCCTACTAATCAAGAATCAGTCAATCTCTGCCAAAAAATAACAGATGACAGCCTACACAATGAGGCAATGAATTCAACTGATTCACCACCCTCAGAATAAAGAAATTCCTCCTCATCTTTCTAAAGCTATATTCTTTTATTCTGAAGCTGTGAGCTCCGGTCCTAGACTCTCCCACTGGTGGAAACATCCTCTCCACATCCACTGTATCCAGGGCTTTCACTATTCGGTAAGTTTCAATAAGGTCCTCCTCTCGTCCTTCTCAACTCCAGTGAGTACAGGCCCAGTGCCATCAAACGCACAACATGTGTTAACCCAATCATCTCCAGGATTATTCTCATAAACCTCCCCGGGACCCTCTCCAACGCCAGCACATCCTTTCTCAGATATGGGATCCAAAACTGCTCACAATACTTCAAATGTGGTCTGACCAGTGACTTATAAACCCTCAGCATTGCATCCCAGTGCATTTTAGAAATAGGGATGCACGTTTCCTCACAAAGGAGAATGGAAATCTGAATTCTTTTTTGGATGTTGGGTCTCCTGAAATTTCCAAGTCTCACATATTGTTGGCAAAATGTTTAAAAGCATGCAGAACAAACAAGGATGAGGCAAGTTAAGCTGCTATAATTCCACGGTGCCAAATTAATTAGGATGGGTAGGATTCTATGTTATATATCTTATAACATCCTACATTATTTTTTATTGTATACTGTTTACTGTTGCTTTATGATGCTTTTATAGTATTCAGAAATGGAACAGGACCCTCATTGCATATTCTTGTTTTATATTTGCCTTTTTAGAACAGACATCAGTGTGTTAAGATGCACATGCTTGGTAGTTTATCCCCATCGGAAGCAGCAAACAAGCTTGACAGTTGCATTAGCATGTTGCCCTGACTCTGAAATTCATTCAATTGACTTAACAGAGGATGAATTTCTTGTCATGCTTTTTGTTGAGAGATGTAACTGGCAAGAAACGTGTTATGATTTCACATTCCACAAAGTATACCATCCTTCATCATTATGCAGATCAATCCAATAATGATCCGAAGATGATACAACAATTGACCATGTTGTTGGCAGTTTCAGGTTGCAGGAGGATACCCATGGAATGAACCGTTGCATAGAAGAGTGGCAAAGGGAATTCAATCAGAGATGTAATTTTAGGGAATGGTAATCAGACTAGGGAATATTCAATAAATAGGATGATAGTGAAAGGTGTGGAGAAACAGAAGGGCCTTGGAGTATATGTCCACCGATCCAAACTAACAGGGGAGAAGGTAAGATAATT
The DNA here is from genome assembly GCF_053455715.1 of Rhinoraja longicauda. NCBI lineage: Eukaryota > Metazoa > Chordata > Chondrichthyes > Rajiformes > Arhynchobatidae > Rhinoraja > Rhinoraja longicauda. The sequence goes on from NC_135953.1 coordinate 125,305,665, forward strand.
AAAAACGCACATGGAATGCATTATTAGCCAAGGCATAGAATTTAAGAACAGGGAGGATATGCTGGAACTCTACAGAACATGATTTAGACCACAGTTTCAGTAGTGTAGACAGTTCTGGTTACAATTTTATCGGGAAAAAAATGATTGCATTGGCGAGGGTGCAACGGAGATTTAGGAGGATGTTGATAAACCTATATATTTGTAGTTACGAGGAAAGATTAGATAAGCTGGGAGGGGGTTCAGAATAGACACTGAGAACAGATTTGACTTGGGTGAACAAAATTACGTGTATCCTACATGAAGTAAATAGGACGATAGTGAGGACCCAATTCTAACTAACTAGTAGAAATGGAGGGGAATCGAGAAAAAAAAATCACCCAGAAAGTGGTAGGGATCTGAAACTTTTTGCATGTAATTCTGCTCAGGCCAAAAGCCCTTGTTACATTTAATAATTATTCAAAGATACACTTGAAGAGCCATGACTTACAAAGCTGCAGGTGCAGTGTTGAACAGTAAAATTTGGCTGGATAGCTTACTGTTGCCCAGCAAAGACATGGATCAAATTGCTTCCTTCAGTGTTGTAAATGTTCTACGTTTCTATGAATTCCCATTAAATATTAGATTCAATATTAGATTTCTGTAGGGAATATGATTTACTTCTTATTGGGCTATTCCACTCACTGAAGGTTGACTATATCCAACCCTATTCGCCTGGGGGAAAACTTTTCTTGAAGGTCTGCAGATTTGTTTCATCTTTGTATTTATCACTTGTTTCTCATTCAAACCCCTTACAACCATATATTCAGGCTTTGATTGGCCTACTTTCAATAGGTTGATTTTTTTAGTTCCATTTCTTATTGTTTTTGTTGACACTGTGAGCTGGTCGTACAGTAGAAATGCAAGTAGCCAATCTTAATTAGATAATTTTAGATTAAGAATGGAAAGCTGTTCAATATGAAAATGTTGTGCAATCAGCCAGAATACAACTTGCTGGAAAGATACCACTGAAGATGCTCCATGTTAGAACAATCCATTAGTGACGAGGTATCTGCATTTATTTTTATTTGCATTGAAACCTATCTTATCATCATATAAAGCTCCACTATGCCCAACAGAACATATCATATCATATCATATATATACAGCCGGAAACAGGCCTTTTCGGCCCTCCAAGTCCGTGCCGCCCAGTGATCCCCGTACATTAACACTATCCTACACCCACTAGGGACAATTTTTACATTTACCCAGCCAATTAACCTACATACCTGTACGTCTTTGGAGTGTGGGAGGAAACCGAAGATCTCGGAGAAAACCCACGCAGGTCACGGGGAGAACGTACAAACTCCTTACAGTGCAGCACCCGTAGTCAGGATCGAACCTGAGTCTCCGGCGCTGCATTCGCTGTAAAGCAGCAACTCTACCGCTGCGCTACCGTGCGCCCATTGCCCATTTCCCAGCCTTTCTTATATTCCTTGTTCCCAAGTAACAGTCCAAATTTAAGCTGGGACAATGGGTGCGCAGTCAGATCCCAACAAAGACCCATGGAACAAACTTCCTAATTTGCATGGGCTGTATAGACCTTCATTGTGCTCCTAGGAGTCTGGACAACCAGAAGTCTGGTTCCAATTACATTATCAGAACCTAATATCCAAATTTGGAAAAGCTTCCAAATGCTGCTCCACCTATCACTTAGGAGAATTGGTTCAGAATAAAATGAGGAAAGGTAGCAAGAATCCTTCTAGTCATTGGCTGATTTTAACTGCCTGCCCAATTTTTGCCAAGTAGGTAAGATGTCCGTGGCAATTTTCAACAGAGGAATACCCAGCTTAAGCTGTCAATATCTACACATTATTATGTGCAGTACTCCGACAACTTATGTATACCATTAAAACACACACACAAATATATTAGGGGTTATATTTACATAATGCAGACCATTTTAATTTATTTATTCACAATGTGGACATTATTGACAAGATCAGCATTTGTTGTCCATCCTTGATTTGTTCCACGTCCATTTCTGCAGACAGTTAAGAATCAACTAGATTGATGAGTCTGAAGTTACATGCAAGCCAGACTGGGAAAGGATGGCAGATTTTCTTTCCTTCAGGATATCAGTAAACAAGTTTCAAGATCACCATTTCTAAAAAATAGTTTTATTTAATAATTTCAATTCGGATTCCAAAGCTGACTGTGGGATTCAAACCCATGCCTCGAGATTAACCTGAGATATTAACATACTCTCCACAGAGGCCACCCGATATGGTGAGGATGTAATGCTATCTTTAAATCCCTACCATCATATCACAAAAAAAATATTCTATGCAATTTTCTTAATTGCCCTTCATTATATTGTATGAGATTGGTTTCATTAAGTTCATATATGCAGGTTTACATTGTTTATCGCTAACAATACATTGTTTAAACCTTTCATAGCTACACATTTTATATTCTCACAGAAAATCTACTTTGCTTAGGTGAAATGCTATAAAATTTTGGGCTACAAGTCAAGAGAGTCAAGATTGTTTTATTGTCATATGTCCCAGAATTAACATGAAGCAATACAATTAACAGAAATAACCAATAGTTTGCATGCAGAGGATAAGGAGGAACATTGATGGGTTAAAGGTACCAAGACTGTAAAGCCCCTTTTGGGTTGGCCATCAAACCTCATTTTGAGTCAAGCAATTCAGGAGAACAGTTTAAAATACGCATTAGTCACTATTGATGGAAGTTCCTAACTAATGTAATCGATTCTCACATTCTTCACACCAACAAATATGATTACTCGGCCAGATCCCTGGTGAAGCAACCAGTATTAAGTTTTAACAAGTTGATCTGTTCATTGAGCTGAGAGGCAACAAAACTACACTGACATGGGGCTTAGGAAGTGTACTGGGTACTGCGCCAGTATTGTTCCCAACCCCTCTAAATCCCTCCTGCACACAGTGTAATTTCAAGACTTTAAGGAACACATCCCACAGATTTGTGATGGAATTATCAACTGGAAATCAGAGATCTTATTATAAGTGTCAGAATTACATAGAAGGATGTTGAACAGCATGGTCTATTGCAAACATACTAGCGGAGGGATAGTGCAGCAAGCTATTGCAACAGCATATTTCAATAAAGAAATGTTGAAACATGGAACTGCAGATTCTAGATTACAAAAAAAGATACAATGCTGGAATAACTCGGTGGATTAGGCAGCATTTCTAGAGAACATGGATAGGTGATGTTTTGGGTCGGGACCCTTCTGTAGACCGAGAACGCTGGTGTGGCTTCTTAGGCCTCCCTCGTCCCTGATGTTCTTGCAACCTCAGTTAGTGAGGTCGATATCAGAAGATCCTTCAGGAGGGTGAATCCTCGGAAAGTGTCTAGAACTAAAAGTGTACCTGGTCACGTTCTCAAAACCAGCTGGTAGGAGTTTTTGTGGACATCTTCAACCTCTCATTGCTGAGGATTTAGGTTCCCTCCTGCTTCAAAAGGGCATCAATAATACCGGTGCCCAAGAAGAGTAAGGTGACATGCCTCAATGACGACAAACCAGTGGCACTAACATCCGTGGTGAAGTGCTTTGAGAGGTTGGTTATGGCACTATCAACTCCTACTGAAGTTAGATAGAGTACTAGAGTTAGAACTCCTAACTAGAGTTAGATATAGCTCTGAGCTCTGAGGGCTAACGGAATCAAGAGAATAGGGAAAAAGCAGGAACAGGGTACTGATTCTGGATGATCAGCCTTGATCATATTGAATGGTGGCGCTGGCACGAAGGGCCGAATGGCCTACTCCTGCACCTACTTTCTATGTTTACTTCAGCAAGAACCTGGACCCACCATAGTTTGCCTACTGCCGAAAAGATCAAGGAGGATGCAATCACACTGGCTCTCCACTCTGCAGTGGACCACTTGAACAATAAAAACACATCCCTTTGCAATAGGATCCTCGACTTTCTCATCAGTTTAATTTAGTTTAATTTAGAGATACAGCACGGAAACAGACCCTCCCACCTCTGCGCCACCGTGCACCAGAACACAATCAATACGAATTGGCAACAACTCTTTCTCCTCGATAACCATCAGCGCAGGAGCACCTCAGAGCTGTGTGCTCAGTCCCCCGATGTACTCACTCTATACCCTTGACTTTGTAGCCAGACACAGTTGCAACTCATCTTTAAATATGCCAATGACATCACTGTTGTTGGAAGAATTATGGATAATGATGAGTCAGAGTAGAGGAGTGAGGTTGATCATCTGATTGAATGTTACCAGAACAACAACCTTGCTCTCAACGTCAGTAAGACCAAGGAGTTGATTGTTGACTTTAGAAGAGGAAGGCCGAGGAACCACAAACCTATCCTCATGAATGGGTCTCTGGTGGAGAGAATCAACAATATCAAGTTCCTGGGCGTGCATATCTCTGAAAATCTGGCCTGGTCCCAGCATGTGGATGCAATCATAAAGAAAGCCCATCAATACCACAACTTCCTTAGAAGAATAATGAGATTCTGCATATCAATGAATACTCTCTTGAACTTCTACAGGTGTATAGTAGAGACCATTGACTGGTTGCATTAAGGCCTGCTTCAGGTACTTGAACACCCAGGAACTAAGGAGTGAACACTCCCCAGTCCATCACAGATACCGACCTTCCCATCATTCAATAGGAGGCACCTCAAAAATGCAGCCAGCATCATTAAGGACCCACACAACCCTGGCCATACTCTCTTATTACTCCTGCCATCGGGAAGAAGATATCTGGAAAAAGGAATCCGAAAAATGTGACCTCTAGGTTCAGGAACAGTTTCTTCCCAACAACCATTGGGCTATTAAACACTACAAACTCCAACTAGACTCCGAACTATGAACTGCCTTGGTTACACTAAAGACTTTTGACTTTGTTTTGTTTTGCATTATATTGAGTTTTTACATATTGAACTTTTTTTGTTTGTTTATTGCATTATCTACTAAGTACTGTGTTTACAAACCTATTATGCTATTTGCAAGTAAGAATTTCATAGTTCTGTTTTGGAACATATGACAATTAAACATATGACAATTTAACTCTTGATTCTTGGCTCTTGATCTTCAGACTAGCTTCTTCCAATCATTATTTTCTATCCTTTCTGACCTGGAGGCAATTGGGTTTTAGTCCAAGCATCTGTCATCTGAGGAAGTGAGGAAGGCCAAAGTATCCAGGAATGCCACTGTTTTAAAAAGCACTACGGTGTTGAAAATCTATGGCTCCGTTGAGTTCCCAATAATATCCTATATGGAGATCCATTCTCTGCTTTCTGGAATTAGCTCATGAAATCATGAAATCACAACACTTGGCTTTGCATGATGAATACAGCAAAACAATGATCACCATAATATCCTTCCATAAACCAATTTAATGCGATGACGTCTGCGAATGCTTTAGAAGCACTGTTCACCTATAGAATCCTGCAAATTAAAACCTGATGTGGGAAGGAAGTGTCACATGCTGAGTGTCTAAGTTTGCTAACTCATGTTTTTACCTTCTTATCCCTGTATCTATACAGTCAATCAACAGTTGCCATTTGACTGCTACTTCAATATGTTATGCATACTCGCTGACAATTTAAATATTTTCCAATACTGCATTATACTTCCAAAAATAAAACTCCCTTTCTCTGCCAATAATGCAACTGTGGCCTATGGTTGGAAGCAACTAATCATTATTAAGCCACGAGGGAGAATATCCAATCGTCAATTTGAACTTAAAATGTGCCATTGAGCTGAAAGAGAAAGATATTCTGATTCCCAGCTGCAATCATTCATCACCAGGAGGAGTACAAAACAATACTTAAACCATCAGTGCACAATTACCTCGGCAGATGACATGGAATCACAAGGTAACACTGCCAGTTTTCTCACTGCTTGTTTAGAAAGATATGCAATTAAACCACAACTTGTGGATTAGACCTAATTCATGTTTGCCAGTGTTATTTAAACAATGGATCATTGTCATATGCTATCAATATAATTTATCCCCCACAATGCAAAATATTTTGAAATAGAGATGTCAAATTCCAACACTGTGGAAGACATTTATGTTTTCAAATACACAGGACGTGATGTTAAAATCCAAAGTGCCAATTCTTAACTTGCTCCCGGTGGTGATGGAAAGCTGAAGCACTCACCTATGCTCCTCCGATGTTGAGAAAGGCTGGGCAGACACGTCATTGGGGTTATCAAGTGGGCGCCTACTTTCATCAACGTAATATTAGTCTGCACTTCCCTATTCTGCAAACCATTTATTTCACATCTCCGCACCGTCAACAACTACCATTCAGAAAATCCATTGAACAGGCAACATTGACACCAGTCATGATGGCCCCCAGAGTTGAACAGGCTGAGAGGATTCATTGTTAGAATTGCCCAATATGCAAATGTTACTAAAGGTCTACTGACCCTGAGTCTCCTTAGAAACATCCGCACAACTCTCATATCGAACTCTCATTCAAACTGGAATGAACCTAGTATACTAACATGTACAATTGCCATACAAAGTTACATAGTGCTACGTATAAATGAATGCTTAATCATTAGAATGCTATTCATTTTGAGATCTATGTCCCACAATTTTTTTTTTTTACAGTGCTTATAAATAATCCTTAATGAAAATGTGGGCATAGATTTGATGACACATTTTTGAATATATCTGGGCTGACAGAAACATTTTTCATTTTCAATGGCAAAGTAAACATTTTGCCAACACAAATATTGTGTTTTCAAAATATATGAACTTAAAGCTGGTAAAGAAATATTAGAATTTGTATGCAATCCGATTCACAATTTGACCAGTTCCAGTGTTGTAAAACCTTTGGGATTATCTTTCATAAAGCACATTGCTTTACCTGCTAGCTTTTTGTTCAAAGGTCTAAACACAGTTATCATCATGTCTGAACCATGTATATTAGTGGGCACCAATCCCAAATTTCTTCTAATTGCTGATTCTCAGGTAGGTGTAAGAATTTTCATGCATTATTTACGCAGCCCATTTTCCATACCATAAATGTGGTTTGTATAACTCCACTTGTTATATGACAGGGTTGACATAACAGCAATAAAATAGTTTGCTTTTACTGTTGCTTGAATATTCCATTTCCTTTATGTTTCCTCCATTATATTCTCTCTTTCCATCCCCAGTCCAGTTCCTGCTTCATTTGGATCCAACATACAGACCTACATATAGTAAGAGGTTCGTCACATCTTTTTTGCATGATTCTCAAGTTTAAATATAGATGTGACCAATATTTTGTATGCACGCACTTCATTGGGCCTCTAAACACCAGCAAAAATGACATTGGGTATTGGGATTCTTTAAAATATTCGGTGAAGTTCTTTTTGGAATAGTGTGGATATTAAAATCTGGCAAGAAATATTGAAGGAGTTTAATAAATGAAATATAGACAATCCTGGCTAAATAATAAAATGTGACGTTAAGAAGACAAATGGGACTTCCGGTGGCGCCATGTTGGACTAGACAATCTAAAAAGTTAGCTCTCAAAGAAACCAATTAAAACTAGCTCTTTTAAACATTAGTAACAACAGGAAGCGGGCCAATCGCAAGTTATATCGACAACGAAAGTTAACGATAAATAAAAATATGGAGACAAGGTTAAACAAAAAGGATAATGCGGATACTAAAGCTACGGACTCGGCAAAGAGAGCCACGCCAGATAAGGGAACCAGCTGTGGGGAACAAGACTCCGTAATATTGGCGGAGCTACGCAAGTTAAGACAAGAGCACACAGAAGCGGTAAATGACAACAAAAAAGCTCTGGTGAGACTAGAAACTAATTTAAAGGAGCTTTTGGAGAGAACCGCTTCACTGGAGCGACGAACAGTGAACATAGAAGAAAGGTTGGGGGAGACGGAAGACAGGGCAGCGCGGCTGGAAAGATCAGTCGCCTTTCTTCTTCAAAGAGAGGCGGCGTTAGCCGCAAAATGTGACGACTTGGAAGCAAGAGCGAGACGTAATAACATACGGATACATGGGATCCCGGAGGGCGCTGAGAAAGGCGACACCATAGGATTTGTGACTGATTTCATCCGAACAACATTACAAATCTCGGCGGCCGTCGATATCCGCATCGAAAGAGCGCACCGCTCGCTGACTACCAAACCGAAAGAGAGTGCGGCTCCCCCGCGAGCCATCATCGCCCGCTTCATTGACCACCAGGTGAAAGACCGCATCATACAACAAGCATGGAAACAAAAAATAACATATGAGGAACGGACCATTTACTTCAACCATGACTACACTACCGAGATACAGAAGAAGCGGAAACAAGTGCGGGATGTAATAAAAAAGTTGAAGGAGAAAAACATAAAGGCACAGTCCCCATATCCTGCAAGACTGAAGGTGTTTCTGGGAACAGAGACGAAGACATTCAATACACTGATGGAGGCTGCCCCCATGCTGAAGGACATGGGGATCCATGTGGAGGAGGACGAGTGGGAGAAACTACAGAGAGTGAGGATGGAGGGCAGCTGGACTACGGGGACAGGACAGAAGGGAAAGAGGAGACAGCCACCCATCACAGAGGCGGACATACAAGCCCTCGGTCTGTGAACTCTGAGGTTCACAGTGGTAAGGACTAAAAAAAAAAAAAAAACAGCCTGGAACTAAGGGTAAAAAAATAATGACAATCCTGAAGTATATATAATGCGGACAATCTGAATTTATGTTTAATGTTCAAAGAATTGAAAAGGAGCTAGTTATGGGATTTAAGTAACACTTATACTGAATAATGTCAAAATTGGTTGAAGGAGCAAAGCTGGATCTCAATTTGAGCAAGGAGCAACTTAATTCTGAGAAGTTGCAGGTGCACATTGTGCTATTTCCCCAGAGAGATTGCCACACTCTCTGATGACGGGACTTTTGGGAGTCACATGTTATTTTTGTATAGTAGTTCAGAGGGAGATGTGTATTGTTTGTTTGTTTTTTCGCTGTGTATCGTTTTGCACAGTTGTTTTGATTTATAGGAGGAACCGAGTTTATGGCCTACATCTTAAAATGTCATGAATAAGTTGAACCTTGTTTCTTATAATGTGCACGGTCTAAATCACCCTATTAAGAGAAAGAAAATATTGAGTCAGTTGAAGAAACTACAATGTGCCATTGCACTAATCCAAGAAACTCACTTGAGTGAAAATGAACATAAAAAACTGAAAAGGGAATGGGTAAACCAAGTATTCCATGCTTCATATGGCAAGAAAAGGGGGGTGGCCATACTAATTAATAAATCCCTACCATTTTCTGTAGAGAAAGTGATTGAAGGTGATATGGGAAGATATATCATGGTGGTTGGCACAATAGGAGATATGAGTATTTCAATATTAAACATCTATGCCCCAAATGAAGAAAATGAAACATTCTTTAAAAACATAGCCAATATACTTACCAGTAACGGACGAGGGATGATAATTTTGGGAGGGGATTTTAATACCATACAGAATGGTAACTTAGACAGGTTGCCATCTGAGAGGGGACCAAAAACAAAAAAATCCAGAGTCCTAAATAATGTTATAAAAGAATTAGGTCTGGTTGATCCATGGAGACATAATAATCCTAAAGGAAGAGATTTTACCTTTTATTCTAACCCACATGGGAGTTATTCGAGAATAGACTTTTTTTGTGTGTCAAAACAACAGATACATACAGTCAGGGACTGCAGTATAGAATCCATAACTATAAGTGACCACGCCCCTGTCATACTATCCATTGAGCTGGGCAGGGAATCCTTCTTTAAGTACTGGAGACTTAATGTGTCAATCCTATCAGATGAAAAGGTTGTCAAAGAACTAAAACTAAACTTAAAGGAATATTTTCAAATAAATGACAATGGCGAGGTCTCACCATCGACATTATGGGAGGGAGGAAAAGCAGTCATGAGAGGGAAAATAATAGAGATAACTTCCAGATTGAAAAAAACCCGAATGGAAAGGCAAGGAAAGCTAGAAAGTAAAATCAGAGAGTTGGAGTTAGAACATAAAAGAACAAGAAACAACTCTATTCTCGTCGAATTAAAAAAAATGAGACAAGAGTTAGACGAACTTTTAACATATAAAGCAGAAGGAGCTCTTTGTTTTATAAATCAAAGATATTATGAGATGGGTAACAGAGCAAGCCGGTTACTGGCATTCCAACTGCGAAAAGCTCAAACAAATAGAATAGTTACAAAAATAAGACATCCCACTTCCAATTTTATTATGGCTAAGCCAAAAGAGATAGCAAAGGCCTTTGCAGAATATTATAAAAACTTATACAGTGACTCAGAATCTAATCTCACTGAGACCAAAACACAAGAATTTTTCAAAAAACTACATTTACCAGCATTAAAGGTAGAAGAAGCATCTGAAATGATAAAACCAATTTCGTCACAAGAAATAGCCGATACTATAAAAACCCTTAAAAGTAACAAATCCCCAGGTACAGATGGCTTCTCAGGGGAGTATTATAAATGTTTTGCAGAAGACATAACACCAGAATTATGTAAAGTTTTTAATTATGCGCTATCAACAGGAAACCGCCCAGATACTTGGTCAGAAGCCATAATTTCCGTATTACATAAGGAGAGCAAAGATCCGACTTCATGTGAGGGATATAGACCGGTCAGCTTGCTCTGTAATGATTTAAAAATATTAACAAGCATACTAGCACAGAGAATGCAACAACATATAACTAAATTAATCAAGCCAGATCAAACGGGGTTTATCCCGGGGAGACAGGGGGCTAACAATATCAGGAGAACACTAAATCTTATATCATGTGCTAAAAATAATCCCAGACCTACCATGCTGCTTAGCCTAGATGCACAAAAAGCGTTTGACCGTGTGAAATGGAACTTTTTATATCAAACATTGAAGGTTTTTGGGTTTCACTCAACGTTTATAGACTGGGTAAGAATTGTTTATAAAAATCCCAAATCACGGATCAGAATTAATGGCTGCTGCTCAGACTTCTTCTACCTCAAAAGAGGAGTCAGGCAAGGAGATTGCCTGAGCCCGCTACTGTTTGCTGCAAGTATTGAACCGTTAGCAGAGTCAATAAGACAAAATAAAAACATTAAAGGAATAAAAGATGAAGGGGGCATAGAACACAAGACGTCATTATTTGCGGACGATTTATTAACATACATAGTGGAGCCCTCCACGTCTATACCAGCTCTACTAGATAACCTAAAAGAATATGTTGAAATATCAGGATATTTGACAAATGAAGCCAAATCAATAGCAATGATGCTCTCAGGAGATTGTCCAGTGGAACTTAAAGAAAAAGTCCATTTTAAATGGACCAAAAAAGGGTTTAGATACCTTGGTATAATTATCACTTCGAATACAGCACAGCTATTTGAAGCTAATTATGGGAAACTGATATCTGAGATAAAGGATGATTTGGCTGGATGGGAGATTTTACCGTTGACTCTGGTGGGAAGAGTAGAAACAGTCAGAATGAATATATTGCCAAGACTGTTGTTTTTGTTCCAATCGTTGCCTATTATGATCTCGGGAGCTTTTCTAAAAAAACTGGATAAAATTATATCAAAATTCTTATGGCAAAGTAAAAAAGCAAGAATTAAATACAAGACGCTTCTTAGCAAAAAAGAAAAGGGAGGGTTGAACTTGCCTAATTTAAGAAATTATTATTGGGCAACGCAACTCAGAGCCTTAATCATGTGGACCACTAAAGAGAAAGATTCAATGTGGGTGGAGATGGAGCAAAACGCTTGTAAAAATTTGCCTTTAGAATCACTCCCATTTTTAAACGAGAAGGCCCTGAAGAGGCTCAGGATGGGCAACGAGTGGATTAGGGTAATAATGAAAATCTGGTCAGCAGTAAGAAAGAAGCTGAAGCTGTCAAATTCGGTAAGCAGGGCTACTAGAATAGCAAAAAACCCAGACTTTGTACCATCTACCATGGACTCAGGATTTGACAGATGGGCTGACAAAGGGCTAATATACATAGATCAAATGTTTCAGGGACAAACAATGAAAATATTCACACAACTTCAAAAAGAATTCAATTTACCTGCTCATGACTTTTACAAATTCTTACAGCTAAGAGATTACCTACAGAAACATCAGGAATGGGAGAACATCTGCAAGACTCCATCTAAATTAGAGGAAGTGTTGTGGGGGTTCTCGGAAGACAAGTCAAAAAAAGGGATTATATCAAAAATTTATGAAGCACTACAACATGAATCCAAAGAGAACAACTTACATATCAAAGAAAAATGGGAACTGGAAGCGAATATCATAATATCAGAAGAAGGGTGGGAGGAATCATTTAAAGAGGGACATAAACTAACTAAGAGCCCAACATGGAGGGAATTTGACTGGAAAGTTAAAATGCGTTACTTTTATACTCCATTCATTACATTGAAATATAGTAATACAACTGATTTATGTTGGAGGGAGTGTGGAGAAGTTGGGGACTCCACTCATATATTCTGGGATTGCCCAAAAATACAGGATTTCTGGAAGAATATTCAAAAGGAAATTAAACAGATTATGGGCATTAACTTCCCTCTGGAACCAGCACTTTACATTTTGGGTATAATTCCTGACAGTATGACAGATAAGAGTTCGAAACATTTACTGACAATCCTGCTGCTGATAGCAAAGAAGACGATAACAACTTCGTGGTTGAAACCACAGCCTCCAAGCATAATGCAATGGAGAGATAGGGTAAAAAATGTGTATATAATGGAAAAAATCACAGCAAGGTTACAGTTGACAACAGACATGTTTGATAAAAGATGGTCATTATTAATACAGGCAATGCCGGGACTCGAGTCTCTTCCATTTTTGGGAACTTAAAGTAAGGGTATTTACATTCAATATGCATCTCCTATGTTTGTTTAGTTTGTGTTTGTATGTATGTAAAAAAAAAAATAATAAAAATAAAGTAAAAAAAAAAAAAAGAAGACAAATGGAAAAAGAAGAGTTTTTTTCTGCATTAAAACTGGACACTCAGAGTTTATTTATTCCACTTTGTGAAGTAAGATTTAATCTCGTACCTTCACATTTTTAAGAAATCTTCATTATTGTAATTAACATTCCCGCCGAGCCGCACGGCAGAAGACTTCCCGCCGGGCCGCGGCTGCAGACCACGAACGCCGCCGGAGGCCTTTATCAAGGTGCCGCGGTCTCCATGCCTCCCAGATGACCGCGGAGAAGCCAGGGCCGGAGCCGCGCGGGTTGGAGCCAGTGGCCGATGGAGCCTGGGTCGATGGAGCCCGCGGCTGAGGCCTGGGTCAACGCCATGGAGATCTCAGGAGGGGACCTGGCAGTGATAGTGGAGAGGTTGGTGTGGCGGTCAAAGATGGCGCCAACGGACGTAGAGTAAGGATGCCGCTGCCTGGGGAATGAACAAAGGAGGACCCGGCGTGGGGGGACTGCCGTGAGGGAGGGGGGGGAAGAACAAAGGTAGACCTGGCGCGGGATACTTTGTAACTTTGTAAACGGTATTTACGTGGCAACTATTTGCATACCTTGGATATGCAAGCATAGAATTTCACTGTGGCTTGTCACATGTGACAATAAAGCATTCATTCGTTCATACAGTGGAGTAAATGTACAACAGCAGTTCTATTTTTTTAAGATATAGTGTTGTGAAACATTGTGATTATAGTAATTTACCTTCCTTGGGATTATATGGTAAATCAGAGAAGATGCTTTCTTGTTTTTACATTCTTTTTTGTTTCTGAGAAAGCTTATCATGGAGAGAATGGTCATTCATCCTGTGAAAGACAGAGAATTGCCCAATGATATCATGTGGGCACCAATTAACAATGCTTGATTCGTGAATATAAGATGACTAACCCTGCATTTTCTGTATTCAGAAAAATGAAAGATCACAGATCATCCATATTCTGTATAATCCTCAGTGACTCTTCTTAAGGACCACTGGTCAGCTAAACAATACTGATAAACGCTACAACATTTGAATCGATATCAATGATATTGAAATGGCTTCTTGCCTATAAAGAGGTGGAACTCTGTCAATCTCAGAAACAAACCGTGATAATCACAAAATAGCAGAGTAACTAGACCAATCAATATCCCAATACCATGTTTAGCAAAAAAACAAAGTGCTAAAGGAACTCAGGGGGCAGGCAGTATCTGTGAGGGGAATGGACAGATGACCTTTCATGTCAGTATCTTTCTTGAAAATGATTGGAGTAGGGGAGAAAACCTGCCAAAGAGATGTGGGGGTAGGACAAAGCCCGGCAATTGCTAGGTGAGTTCTGATGGGGGAGGGGGAGGGAGGCGATTGGCAAATGGCTGGAGTAAGTGATTATTCCATTAACCTACGATACGATACGATAAAACTTTATTCATCCCCAGAGGGAAATTGGTCTGCCAACAATCACAACACATAACAAGGTACACAAAAACTTGAAATTAAAAGTGAGAAAGAAAACGAAGGAAAAAAAAACTCCTGTTCAAAATAAATATAGATTGCATTGAGTCTGATGGAGAGCGATGGGTTATTGCCAGCAATTCTGAATAACTTTGCTTTGGAGCCTGTTATAGCTCGCAATTGATGGGTGTATGTGGGGTTAATCCGGTACTCTAGCTTAATCTGGAATTGTCTCTTGGCATCCCTGATGGTTTTACGGAATTCATATCTAGATTCCCTGTACAGGTTGGAATCACCCAACTTGAACACAACAGATATGGTCTTCACTAGGAAGTGGATCTCAAGGTTCATCTCTATTTTCTGTTGGGGGAACACTCAAATTGATTTCTCAGGCACGCTGTCCTCAACACACTGACTGATGAATGTTGGTTACTGCGTCCTTGGCGGCCCAATCCACCAAGTCTAAATAGTCACTTAGGAGATCATCTGTTTACCTAGACTAACGCAGTATGATTTTCTGTACTGGATCATCACTTTCTGCTTGTTAACAGGGAGTAGGAGCTTTTCTGATACTCAGATTTTCCAAAATACAGTGATGGGAGTGGAGCACTAGTCATTTTTGGTGGTTGTGTAGCAGTGCTCAAGGGTATTTGAGCCTCTGGTGGGACAGGAGACCTGTTGAAAGTATTTTGGTTGCAGTGTTTTGACTTTGGCTGACTGACGTCCCCGGCAATGATGAAAAATGCCTCTGGAACATGCTGGTTCTGAGCTTCGATCAAATGCCCTTTAAACGACTCCAACATCTCATATGCGGACATTCAAAATTAGTACTCCCAGTGTACTGTCCCGAGTACCTGCCCAATAATGCTGTAGTTTGCACTGTTCCAATTTAGTACCTTTCTCAAGGTCCAGCCTTCTCCTTATTCAAAACAATCTTAACACTTATGGTAGATAGACAAAATGCTGGAGTAACTCAGCAGGTCAGGCAGCATCTCTGAAGAAAAGGAATAGGTGATGTTTCAGCTAGGAACCCTTCTTCAGACAGGGAGAAAGCTGATGGAGTTGTGATCACTATCTCCAAAATGCTTTCGAATGTCACACTAGTCAGCTGGCCAGACTCATCTCCCCACACAAGGTCCAGCATGTTCCTTTCACAGATTGGACTATCCACACACTTTCAAGAAACCCCTTTGGATTTATCTCACAAATTCTGCCCCATCTAAGCTTTTAGCACTAAGCAAGTCCTAGTCCATATTGCGGAAGTTAAAGTTCATTAATATGACCTTTATGCTTTGGCATCTTTCCGTAATCTGTCTACATATCTGTTCTTCTATCTCCCGCTTGCTTTTGAGGTGTCTGTGGTACAATGCCATTAGAGTGCTTGCACCTTTCTTATTTTTAAGCTCTACTCATTTTATCCTCACTGAGCCACTATGAAATCTCCCTGATTCATAGTGCAACTCTGCCATCTCATTTGCGTCCCTCTTGATCATATCTGAAACATTGAAACCCCAGACGGACATTGAGCTGCCAGTCGTGACCTTTTTAGCAACCACATTTCTGCAAAGGCCACAATATCGTAGTTGATCCGTTCATCTGCTTTCTCCATAATACTCCTTGCATTGGAATGAACACACTTCAGTCCATCAGCATCATCATATTCCTTCACTTCTCCCTGACTGTCCATTCTTTGAGACTTACTGGTCCTAACCTCTATCTTCTCATCACTCCTTCCAATTTCTAACCACCTATTTTGGTTCCCACCCCCCTGCCTCTGTAGTTGGAGTTGGGCCAAAGGGCTTATTTCTGTGCTGGGTAACTCTGCAGCTCTATGAATAGGGATTAATGGGATATGGCCGAATGAGGTGAAGGCACATCCAAAGGATGGTAAAATGAATGGTGTAGGAAGTGAATAGGACATTATTAGCAGATAAAGGAGTGTGAATGGGGAGTGGATGGAAATACATTTGATGTTCTGAGGGGTTTGTAGGGTATGCAGATGATGACAGAATAAGTGGCACATTGCAGGACTGATGATGAAGTGAATGAAACATGGTGACCCATGGCAGGAAAATTAATGGAATAGCACAAAGCATGGGGTGGGAATACGAAATTGCAGAACTAGAGAGAAGAAAGTGAAGTGAGCAACATGGAATATTGTAAGGCATGAAATGGGTGTGAATGCTAATCATGAGGGGCGGGGCAAAGTTATGGGATATTTGAGGATTGGCTTTGAACGTGCATTTGGCGAGGGACTGAATGGGTCACCATAGATGGTGGAGGAGGGGTGAATGGGACACAGGTGGCAGACGTTAGAGGGAGAGCTGAGCTTTGTTAAGTTGAATGAATTATAGAAGAGGCTGGGGGATCATCAAAGGGTTATCATGAAGAGGTGGGTTTTTAATGGGGCATTGTGAGTAGTGAAGAGCAAGTGAAGGGATCATTCCAAGGGAGTAAATGGGGATTTGTAAGGGTTGGCGACATGACACAGCAAGGGTGTTAATGTGGGAGTTGTGAGAAAAAATGCAATGCTTCAGGGAGCAGACAAATGAATAGCATGCCGCATGAAGTGGCAGGTGTATGTGAATGAACATTGGAGGGGTGGAAAGGAGAGTGACTTGGCTATGGTGACGGGTGGAAAGAAAGTGAATGGATATAGCGGTGAGTGCAGGGAGAATGAATGGCATATAATGGTGGAATGAATAGGATATAGTGGTGGGAGAAAGGGATATCAAGGCGAGGAAGGGAGTGAATAAGACATCAAAGTAGAGTGAAAGGAAACAAATCAGACATTGCAAAGGGATAAATCAGTTGACAAAATCGTGTATATATAGCACACTTAACATAGCCAACTATAACAAGGCAGTTCACAGGATCCTGGCAAAAAAGGAAACTGCTGTAATTGTATCTGCCTCCACCACCTCCTCTGGCAGCTCGCTCCAAATATTCACCACCCAGTGTGAAAAACGTACTCCTCAGGTCTCCTTTAAATTTCCTACTTCTCAACCTAAACTTATGCCCTCTAGTTTCACACCGCCATCCGCAGACGAAAGACTTTTATCTATCCTACATCCCTCAGAATTTCACAAATCTCTATAAAATCACACCTCAGGCTCCTACATTCCAGTGAGAATAAAGCCAGCTTTATCCAAGCTTTCCTCATAAGTATCATAAGGAACCTCAGATGGCAGCTTACGAAAAAAAAAAGACAGAAAGTGCTGGAGTAAATCAGAGGATGAGGCAGCATCTCTGGAGAACATGAATAGATGATGTTTCAGATCTGGACACTTCTTCAGACAGATTTTGTTCGTGGGGTAGAAACCTGGTAGAGAGTGTCTTTTCTTCTTTACATCTCTGGCCTTTATCCAATCATCTGCCAATCAAAAAAACCCTCACCTATATCCACCTGTCACTTCCCAAGCTTTGTCCTGCCCCCACATCACGTCTAACCTTTTCACCCTCTCACCGCATCAGTCTGAAGAAGGGTCCCGACCCGAAACATCACCTGTTCCTGTTCTTCAGAGATGCTGCTAGACCTGCTGAGTTGCTCCAGTACATTGTGTCTTTTTTTTCTCATAATTAAATCTCACCATTCCAAACAACATCTGGCTGCACTCTTTCTAATGTTACAACCTTCCTGTAGTGTGGTGACCCGAACTGTGCACAATACTCCAAGTACAACCTGAACAAAGCTTTGTACAGCTGATCTACCCCAAGCCTCCACTCCTTTTTTGTGCCAGTTCTGCATTTTTTTTAATGTATCTGTCTCTACTTTAAATATATATAATGATCTGGCTTCCACAATTTCTGGCATTACAGAGATTCACCACAATCTGCAAAAAGAAATGTCTATTCACTTTGGCTTTAAATGGCCCACCACTTATTATGATACTAAATTCCCTTCTTTGAGATTTTCCAAGTAGTGGAAATATTGTGTGGCTTGGAGTCACGTGGAGGCCAGACCAGGTAAGTACAGATCTTAAGTAAGTAAGATAATTCCCTGAAATACATTAGTGAATCCAGTAGTTTAAAATTTCTCTAATTGAAGCTATTTTAAAGTGCAGATGTATTTAATTTCCCAGCTGTCATGGTAAGATTCAAAATCATATCTCTGGATTAATGATCCAGAACTTTGGCTGCTAGTCAATGAATCATTATGCTATCACACCACAAGTGGTTCAAGAACCTCATATGAATTTCTTGCTCCAGCATGAAACATAATCAATAACAGGAAATAGAAGCAGGAACATGCCACATGTCTCTTCAAATATGTTTTGTCATTCAATCAAGGTAATGGCTGATTCTTTGCTCAAATTTACCTTCCTGCATTATTACCTTATCTCCTGATTCTCCTAGATGAAGTCTATTAGATCTCAAAGAGCCATAAAGTAAATAACAGGCCCCTCAGCCTAAGTCATTCCTGACGACCAAGATACCACGAATGGCTAGGTCCATATGCCTGCCTTTGGCCCATATCCCTCCAAATCTTTCCTATGCAAGTGTGTTTTAAATGCTCTTATTGTACCTGCCTCAACTACCTCTTCTAGTGCTCATTCTATATTCCCACCCTCTGAGTGAAAAAAATAGCCCAAGAGGTTCCTATTAATTTTTTTCCCCTCTCACTTTAAACCTACGTCCTCTGGTTCTTGGTTCCTCTACCCTTGGTAAAAGACTCTGTGCACTCACCCTATCAATTCCCCTCATGATTTTATACACCTTTATAAGATCATTTCTCAGCCTTATGCGCTCCAAGGAATAAAGTCCTAGCTTGCCAAACCTCTCCCAATAGTTCAGGCCCTTGAGTCCTGGCAACATTCTCATCAATTTTCTCCACTCTCTCCAACTAATGACATTGTTCCATCCATGTCGGGATAATTGAATATCCTCAACAGTTGAACATCCACATCTTTGGGGTAGAGAATTCAATGATGTATTCCATGATTCTATATGTAAACAAATTTTTATTTTAGTCTGAAAGTCTAAATTGTAATGCACAAACTATACCTTTCAAATGTAAACTCTCTATTGAAACCAGGTCAGGTTTGTCACACTTTACTAGTTTCAATTAAATGACCTCTCATTCTTCTAAACTTCCGTGCATAACTTTTACAATGGCTCTTCAGTGGAACCTCCATCACTCTCTCCCGTCCTTTCACCCATCACCTTTTGCAGGTAGACTTGGACATTCTGGCAGATAAGCTAGACAAGGAGGGGATCAAATTTAATGAAGAAGTATGAAGCAAGATCTTTTAACAGAATAGACGAGGAGACAAAAAACAACCGGTTTTGTTCTAAGATGTCTGCAGGAACAACAGTGCCTAAGTTTTTTATATGCATTAATTCTTGAAAGTAGGTGTAAATCCTCAAGTCATCTAATAACTTTAATGACCCACACCACCGTGGCCATGCTCTCATCCCACTGCTTCCATTGGGAAGAAATTACAGGTAACTGAGAACAGTTACCTCCAAGATTAAGAACAGCTACTTCTCATCAATCACCAGTCTCTTGAGCCACACTGCACAAGCCTAACCCTAAACCTACCTCAGCCACAAATTACTATGGATATAGTATAGATGGTACTACATACTTTGGCTTGCACTATTATGGGGTATAACTGATAATTTATTGTATGATTGTTTCTTGCATATTTATTTGTGGTTTACATTAATATGCCTGTAAAGCTGCAGCAAATAAGAATGTCATTGTTCCTTTCCTGGTGCAATTGACTATTAAACACTATCGAATCTTGACTCTCGAAAGTCATAAATCAGGTTGAAAGAGTGGTTGACAAACCATATGCAAACTTAGTCTTCATAAGATACATTGAAAAGCAAAGCGGGAAATTGTGGTCATCATGCACTGAACATTGAATATGCCATAGCTGGAGCATTGCATCCAAATCCAGTCACACAACTTTGGGAAAGATGCGAGTGTTCTCGAGAATACAGAAAAAAAATACTAGAATGGTTTCAAGGATGAGGATTTCCAGCTCTAAAGTTAGACTGTAGAACCTGTGGCTGTATTCCTTGAAGTAAAAAGAGATAGCGAGAAGATTTGGATGGAAATCATGATTAGCATTGGTTACATAAAGAGGGAGACAGTTCCCTTTAGGAGAGAACAAGGAGCAATGGACACAGATTTAAAGTTATAGGCAAAGGATGAAAGAGGTAATAAGAAATATATATTTTACTCAGGTTATAATTACAAACTAAACTTATTGCTGGTAGTGGGAACAGCTTGTGGTGAAAACAGGATTAAATAGTGCCTTTGAGATATAGAGTAATTTAAAAGGCTGTGGGAAAAGAATAAATTGATAGAACTGAGAAGATAGGTTGGTTAGATTATATCATCTTTAGCATTGTAACAACTCTTTATTTCAATTCTGTGTTTTCCTTATCCCAGGAATCAATCATAAATAAACGCTGCCTTAACCCCAAAGCTACAGTAGTTTATCCTTTGTCAGATGCAGAGGCCAGAACTGCCTGCTGTACTCCAAATTTGGTTGCACCAGAGCCCCGTACAATCTAAACAAGATTGCCTTAGAGTTTATTCCAGCCCACTTGCAATTAAGGCCATCACAGCCATTTGCCTTCTTCATTTAGACTTGGATTGTTTTCTCTGAAACGTCACAGGTTGAACGGAGACTTGATAGAAGTGTATAAAATTATCAGAGGGTAAATTGGGTAGACAACCAGAACCATTTTCCCAGGGTGGAAATGTCCAACACAAGAGGGCATAGATACTGTATAAAGTGAGAGTGGGAAAGTTTAATAGAAATATGCGAGGCAGGTTTTTTACCAAGGTGGTGGGGGCCTGGAACCTATTGCCAGGTTAGTGGTGCAGACAGAAATGTTAGTGACATTTAAAAGGCTTTTAGATAGGCACATGGATGTGCAGGGAATAAAGGGATATAGATCATTTGCTGGCAGATGAGATCTGTTCAGCTAGGCGTTGCATTCCGAATGGACATTATGGGCTGAAGGGCCCATTGCTGTGCAGAACTGTTCTATATTTCTATGTTCTATATTCTATTGCTTGACAGACCTGCATTTTTACCTTCTGTACTTTCTAAATCAGCAAACCCAAGTGCATTGTTTTACTTATTTTTGCCATTTTCTCAATATTTTAAAATATATTCTGCTTTATCGTTCTTGTCAAATTCCCCCTCATCATTTTCACATAATATACTTTGTCATCTCCATGCACACTCATGTAATTTCTATTTGACTATTCACATTGCTAATTTTCCCACCTATCTTCCAATCTAAAGGTCATAAGTAATAGGAGCAGAATTAGGCCATTTGGCCCATCAAGTCTACTCCGCCATTCAATCATGGCTGATCTATCTCTCCCTCCTAGCCCCATTCTCCTGCCTTCTCTCCATAACCCCTGACACCCATACTAATGAAGAATCTATCTATCTCTGCTTTAAAAATATCCTTTCACCTGGCCTCCACAGCCTCCTGTGGCACAGAATTCCACAAATTCGCCACTCTCTGACTAAAGAAATTCCTTCTCATTTCCTCCCTAAAGGAGCGTTCTTTCATTCTGAGCCTCTGACCTCTAGTCCCAGACTCTCCCATTAACGGAAACATCCTCTCCACATCCACTCTATCCAAGCCTTTCACTATTCGGTACGTTTCAATGAGGTCCCCCCTCATTCTTCTAAACTCCAGCGAGTATAATAATAATAATAATAATAATGCATTACATTTATATAGCGCTTTTCTAGAAACCCAAAGACGCAGTGTCCCAGTGCCATCAAATGCTCATCATAAGTTAACCCATTCATTCCTGGGATGATTCTTGTAAACCTCCTCTGGACCTTCTCCAGGACCAGCACATCCTTCCACAGATATGGTGCCCAAAACTGTTCACAATAAATCTGGATACATTACATTTTACCTTTTCATCTATGAGTCCTGAACAGCTGATGTTCAGTATTCATCCCCATTGCAGCCACAAGTAACAGAAACTGAAAAATATTTGTTAGTTTCTCCTCTTTGTTACCTTTTAATTTACCATCCTCACATTCTATTGTGACACTGACAACCTTGTGGGAGGGGAACATGGACATGGTAGAGGGGGCGGTGTTTTATTCATGCAACAGATTTTTATATTATTTTTATGTTTTTATATAACTGAACTAACTGAATGCAAATTGTGATTTTTTTTTTTAATACTACATAAATCTCTATTTCAGACCTGCTAAATGTGTCTTTATGAGGAAAATAAGAGATGGAAGAGATTTAGAATGCATGTTGAAAGAATGCAGGAATGTAGTTAGCAAATGCTGTGTTGCCTGGTCATTTTTAGGCACATATGTAGCAGCCTCCTTACAGTTTGCTCATTCACAAGCAAGGATGTTAAAGTGAAGATAGACACAAAAAGCTGGAGTAACTCAGCAGGGCAGGTAGCATTTCTGGAGAGTAGGAATGGGCGATGTTTCGGGTTGAGACCCTTCTTCAGAAAGTCATGAGTTAGGCACCTATAATACATTTTAGGCACTTTACATCACAAGACATGTCTCTTGTATGCCTTTATTAACATTCATGAACAAGAGAAGAGTAAGTATCCAGCCTGTCCCATTCACAAATCTTCAGGAGCTCTTTCCACCAGCAACTACCTGCAAGACAAACAGAAATGATTTGTTTCTTGGAGTTGCGAACAGACCAGAGGTCATAGCCTCAGAATTAATGGACCTTCCTTTAGGAAGGAGATGAGGAGGAATTTCTTTAGTCAGACAGTGGTGAATCTGTGGAATTATTTGCCAAAGAAGGCGGTGGAGGCTGTCAATTGATATTTTTAAGGCAGAGATAGATAGATTCTTGATTAGTATGGGTGTCGAGTTATGGGGAAAAAGTAGGAGAATGGGGTTAGGAGAGAGAGATAGATCAGCCATGATTGAATGGTGGAGTAGACTTGATGAGCCGAATGGCCTAATTCTGCTCCTATCACGTATGACCTTATGACTTTCGTGGGCCACTCTGATTCCTGTGACAGGACTTACTTAAGTACATCTACCAGTGAGACACATGGCTTACTGATGTGAAGGCCGGTGAAATCTAGAGTCCAGTTTTACACAACATTTTTGGTCAGAGAAAAGGTGTTCAGGCAGTACTGAGTTTAGATCAGGAAACAGGTTCAGACTGAAACTAAAGCCCCAATGACTGAACTGGGTATTCAGAATGAAATTATGAACATACAAAACCAATGATAGAGAGGTAGCTGTTCCATCACATGTGCCCAAGAGTCATGAAGTTACTTGCATCTTTCACTGAAAGTGTGGACATTGTAATTCATCGTATTTAAAAATTAACACCATGTGGCAGACATTGAACAAATGAACCCAATGCAAATGTAGGATGTGAAACTCTTTCATGAGTTTAGGACACTGTAATGCATTTTACTGCCAGTCAGTTATCTTTGAAGTGTTTTAATGGTTGCAATGTTGGGGAAATAGTACTAATAACCATAAAGTTCCACAGATTGCCAAGTGATAATGATTGTTTTTGTTCATTTGGTTAAAGAATATGTTTTGGCCAGGAGACTAGAAAAGTTACCCTGCTCTCCTCCAATACCAGACTCCTGTATATTTTGCATCTACCTTAAATGGCAGGTAGGACATGGCAATGTCAATTCTAAAAGATAGCACCTCTGCCACTGCAGTGCAAGCCCAGATTGCCTGATGATGGCTAGAAAGGGACTTGGACTGATAATTCTATGACATTGAACAAACTTGAGTCAAGCCTGATGCATTTATATTTCAATGTAGTATAATCTTTGAGAGAGTAGTCAATAAATGTGCAAACCTTCCAGCCTTTACGCTGAGACCCCAGAGGACAAGGATCGGGAGTGTGGGATCTCTGTGGTGTACTTGCCTGGAATAACCTTTCACCCCGATCCAAGCAAATTGTTTGGAAGCGCTGCTTGCCAAATATAGACGCATACATAGTCGATAGAACTAAGATGAGGCCTAACAATCATGAGGCTACCAGGTTCATTCCTGCCTGAATTAGTTTATGCATAGGCCCATTGTTTTGGATTACATTTTTTTTACTATCCAAGTAGAACCTTTGGACAGTACAGTGGTGCAGCTGGTGGAGCTGCTGGTTAGATCCTGACCTCAGGTGCTGTCTGTGTGGAGTTTGCACGTTCTCCTCTGGTCGCGTGGGTTTCCTCTGCGCTCCGTTATCCTCCCACATCCTGAAGATGTGCAAGTTTGTCGGCTTATTGGCTTCAGTAAAATTGTTCCTTATGTGTGGAGAGTGGATGTGAAGGTGGGATAACATAGAACTAGTGTGAATTGATAGTGTGAGTGGTAGGTATCACAAAATGCTGGAGTAACTCAGCAGGTCAGGCAACATCTAGGAGAGAAGGAATGGGTGACGTTTCGGGTCGAGTGGGGGTCGAGTGGTAGGTGTCGACTCTTTGAGCCCAAGAGCCTGTTTCCACGTTGTACGTCTAAACCCGGGAATAGAGTTCGTACACCTAGACGTCGGTACTCTTATGTCTCACGGCAATGCAGAGCAACAACCATATGCGTTCAAAAAGCAAAGCGTTGGAGCAACTCAACGGGTCAGGCAGTATCTGAGGAGGGAATGGAAGGACCATTCATCAGGCTGTGGAGGGAGGGGTACAGCCCGAAGCGCCGCCTGATTATTTTCTCTCCAGAGATGCTGCCTGGCCCGCTGAGTTCAATGGTTCAATAGTGCTTTTATTGCCACATATACGAAGAGCTAACAAAGTGAAATCCGTATTCTTACAAACAGTCCAGTGGAGTATTGCCTCCAGCACGTTGTGTTTTGTTCAAGATGCCAGTATCTGTGCCCAGCTCCCTGTGTCAAAAACATATGCGTTCAATTGGTTTGGATGCTGCATGTTCTATGGACCTGCGGACAGATGGAGACATTTATACCCTGGAGACCACGACAATCGTCTAAACTACACACATGTCATTAACCCAGCCGCTCGAGGCCAAACAAAAACGATCTGCATAAATATATACGGAGAATATAATGTTTGGAAACGGCCAACAATTACGAGACGTACAGGGCAAAACGATTTAAAGTGAAAAGAAAAAAAGACCAGACCGTGATCCGACATCTTCTTCCGACCACTGGACCAGTGCAGGAACCAGTCCTTGTCAGAATACCAAAAACACCAGCCTCCAAGAGGAACGCGTAAGGCAGTATGGAGAGACACAAAGTGCTGGAGTAACTCGGCGGGTCAGGCAGCTTCTCTGGAGAAAAAGGATGGGTGACCTGTCGGGTCAAAACCATTCTTCAGACTGGAAGATGGGTCCCGACCCGAAACATCACCCATCCATTTTCTCCAGAGATGCTGCCTGACCCGCTGAGTTTCTCCAGCACTTTGTGTCTATCTTCGGTATAAACCAGCGTTTGTAGTTCCTCCCTACACATGTTGTAAGGCACTGGTTTGAAAGTGAAGACTCCCATTTATATCATTAGGCCATTCAACAGTCATGATTCAAGAGTGTTTCATTGCCAACTGCATAGGGGAGAAATTCTTATTTTCTGTAATTTTTACAAGCACATTAACGCAACACAACAAACAAATAATGTCATAATTACATAAGTTCATAAGTTATAGGAGCAGAATTAGTCCATTCGGCCCAAGAAGTCTACTCTGCCATTCAATCATGGTTGATCTATCTTTCCCTCTCAACCCCATTCTCCTGCTCATAACCCCTGACACCCGGACTGATCAAGAATCTATCAATCTCCGCCTTAAATAAATAGACAATAAACATTAATACAATAATTTTTCCGTTATACTAGGTTGCCAGACCTAGTCTGCCACTTGTTTTAAACCTTTCGGATGTGATATTATGCCTGTGTAATGTTTGTTTGGTCTTGGGTATATGACAGTGATAACTGCGGAAAGAACAAAAACACTTTCTCGTGTGAACACTTGAAACAACTTCAACGTTGTTTCTGATTATCGTTTAACTTTTATTCAACGTTCAACCTCAATATTTCCTGCTTTTAACATTCCAGATGCTGGTTTATACCGCCAATTATTTCACCCTTTTCATTTCCCGACCTTTCTTTTCCTTTCATGTCTTCCCTCTCACGGCTTCAGAAATTCATCCTTATTTTTCTTTCAGCTATTTCTGCCATTGTCATATTTCCGTCATTGTCATATTTCCGTCATTGTCTTGCCCTCCTGCCTTCTATCACTCGGACAGTGTCTCAATGGGTTGTGTCTTGCTGCGGGGTGATCATGTATAAAGTTTAGCAAAGGGAATTTTAAGTTTCATGAATGGTATTCGGCAATTATTTCATCCTTTCACCGTGAACTCCTCTTTTCGACTTGCATCGTTGACTTTTGCAAGTGTAGTTCTTTCGCCGTTTACATCAAACCTAGATAAAGATTGTCGCACCAAACTGCTAGGGCCAGTTTATTTTCAAAACTCGAGTGTGATTGTATGAAGAATTGTGATCAGGGTTCAGCTGAATATAAAATCACCAAATTGTTCTACTGCCTTTACTGCTGGGTGTTTTCGCATGAATTTCAAGATGTTTCATATCTACAAGGTCACGTATTCTCCTCTGTGCTCGGAGGGGGAGGGGTTGTTCTGTTTAAAAAGTATTGACCGGCCGCGGGCTCCAGGCTACAATCTTTTAACCCTGTCAAACGCGGCATACTGCAGGAAATTAAGATGTTTTAAATGTATATAAAATTAGAAGACTTTGTCAGCAATTTCTTCTCATTAAATTATTTTATAGCGAACGGTTTAGAATTGATAGATTAAATTTGTTTCAATTTAATATGCGATTAGATGCCGTAAAACCGCGGAGGAATTTAATAAATCGCGAAATTGTCAATTGCAAACAACTCCAAACCGTGATGTCCAAATGCATCGTCCTTATTTTTTTAATAAAGATGGTTATTGATAGCTGGAGGTAGCGATGGGAAAGTTATGTCTAAAGGGCGCTAATTGTAGTCAGGCATTTTAATATCAGCTGTTAACAGCCGGTCGAGCTGCCAGTTCTTTCAGGAGACCTATCCACTGAAATGCTCAAGTTTTGACGATGTGATTATGATGATATTTTATTGTCACGTGTACCTAGGTAAAGTGAAATGCTTTGTTTTGCATGCAATCGGGTAAAATCATGCGGCAGACTTCACCTAGGCAGTACACAAGTACACAGTACACACGTTTCTGACGCAGACAAAGTTTAAAAGTTTATCCCGATATTCCATTCATTGTTCCAACTATTACCAATTGCCCCAGTTGACAGATGATTACAGCGAAATGCGGAGAGCGCTCTTATTATCCCTCATGTTGTATTTAACTGCTAAAAATGTTCATATTCTAGAGAGCGACAGATAAGACAGATAAGATAAGAAATAAGTTATCTTGGTTATCTTGAAAACCTCATGATTTGAAAAAGTGCAGGGATCGTGCAATCCCTTACAATCCCTTACATCTTGTTATCCGTTAATTTGCTGCCATAGACAATAGACAATAGACAGTAGGTGCAGGAGGAGGCCATTCGGCCCCCTCGAGCCAGCACCAACATTCAATGTGTCATGGCTGATCATTCTCAATCAGTACCCCATTCCTGCCTTCTCCCTATACCCCCTCACGCGATCTTATTTGAGATCCACTGAATTTTTTACGCAGTTTGCTCGCTGATAACAATTCTAGCAACTTGCAGCTCTCGTTATGCCAAATCAAGGGTTACAGGCGCGATTGAACTTCCAGAATTTAAAAGCAATGTTAGATTATACATTCCTTGTCACTTTAATAGAGCGTGAAATGAGAATTTAGAATTCGTGCCCTAATGGTGTGTGTAGGATCAAGAAAGACTTTTTAAAAAGGTTAAATCTGAGTATATTTTACCAAGGTTAGGACTGTGCCAACTTTTGCAAGAAACCAAGATAAAACCCGTACTATGTGTAAGAAAAACTGCAGATGATGGTTTAAACCGAAGATAGACACAAAAACCTGGAGTAACTCAGCGGGACAGGCAGCATCTCTGGGGAGAAGTAATGGGTGACGTTTCGGGTCGAGACCCTTCTTCAAAACCCGTACTAGTTCTTCTAGCTGTTGCACGTTTCTGAGGGGACAGTTACAAGATCAGAAAATGTTAGGATCACGCACATGCAGATTTAAAATGAACACCATGCCTACAGCACTTAGTGTGTGACAAAAAGCATAATCTTGAAGAATTTCATAGCACGTCATGATGGGATATTTGATTATCTTATAAACGTGCTCTTAGTGTCAGCTACTGTTATACAGAGTAGGAAGGAACTGCAGATGCTGGTTTAAACCGAAGGTTGACACAAAATGCTGGAGTAACTCAGCGAGACAAGCAACATATCTGGAGAGAAGGAATGGGTGACGTTTCGGGTCGCGACCCTTCTTCAGACTGTTATACAGAAGTAAACTTAAAAAAACAGATTAGGGATCCCAGCAAATTCTTTCATTTGTATTGGTGACTGATTTAAAAGTATATTTCCAAAAAGCATCGATTTGTTATCACAGTTGCATGGAATGTTTGCATTATTTTTTGAAGTAAGTTGTCTTAGCTTTTGATCAATATCGGGAGTGGTTGTTGGCAGGATCACCATGTCCTGGTATAATCCGTCTCCTCCGTGCTTTCTTTTTAGCTGCCAGCATACAAAGGATTAGTGCAAGAATGATACGTCCACTTGTGTCTACAAAAAACTATTTGGAACACTTATGTAAGAGTTAACTTCTAGAACACGCGTCAACTTTTTAAAGGGAAATAAACGGTTGGCGTTTTGTTCATCAACATGAAGTCTGATGGACCAGCTAGATCAAGGATCTTGTCGATGCTGGAATCTTCAGCAAATAAAAAGCCAAGTGCTGCCCCTCCTCTCTTCCAACTTTCTCCCCCATCCCACCACAATCCGTCTCAAGAAGGGTCCCGATCCGAAGCGTCACATTTCCCTTGTTCCCCAGAGATGCTGCCTGTCCCGCTGAGTTATTCCAGCACTTTTGCGTCTTTTTTTACGTGCTGGAGAAACTCAGCGGGCAACCAGCATCTGCGGAGGGAAAGGAACACTCGATGTTTCGAGTCAGACCCTGTCTGCCCCACTAAATTCCTCCAGCACTTTGTTCTTTTATTGTGTTTTGGATTAAGAATGTCGATTTTCGTAAAATATATCAATGATGTAGCGGCTAAACTATTAAACGTGGGTAGAATAGTCTGTGTCTTGTACTTCAATCTAATTATATCAATCTCTGATCGCTTAAAATATTGTTTCTTGGTACTGCCAGGGTTGCATTTAAGTGGGGTGGTTCTATCTGAAAATCAGCGAAAATATTTTAGTAAAATGATTATAAAGCGAAATTTTTTTAAATTAGTAAAACTAACATAATAGAACTGTGCGTATCTGGAACACCGTCAACCTGAGGGAAGGATAACGAATAATTACATCTTGTGACGAGAATTGATATTGAAGCATGATCGCGCATGAATACACAATGTCCAGTAAAAGTATAAATAGCACAAAGGGTGCTTAACAGAGGGGTACAAAATAATTGGGGTTCTAATTAAATAATTATAAAGATAGCGAGGCAATACTAGCGATGAATCTAGATTAAGAGAAATCATCACAAAAAATAACATAGCCTTTACAGACATATTTTTTGAACCAACTAGAGTGAGAAAGGGGAATGTGCGTTACTGGAGGTGAATACTCTGTCAAAATAATAAATGACACTACACCGCCCGCATGTGACCGTGTCTGGTTGCGCTTCTGCCTGCTATTCAGATGCGATGACATTTTGATGTAATTATTGCCTAAAAAGCCCTGCCCAGTATCTCTCTCCCCTCCCCTTCCCTGTCCTTTGTTTTTGCCCAAGGCCATTGGCATGGAGAGGATCATTTGCTACCAACTGGGCTGTTTGATGAGGGCCTGACCTAGCGACTCATCCATCAGCACAGCCTACTTTCTTTTATTTACATCTGTCTTTAGCATTCTAATTACTCTGTTTATTACTATAGCCTAAAGGAACCCGTAAAAACAAGGGACTAGAGATTTCCATAACAATAAAGGTTCTCATATTTGCTACCTTCCAGTGTTTGCTGCTGTAATGACCTATAGGTGTCCTTTCAAGAAATTAGCCATTAGAAGTCAGATTGTGCCGTTAGGTTATTGACTACGCGTGAAATTATACCAAGAAGGGGTACCCAATTTAATTGAAGGAGGATCTCCTTATAACTAACTATTATAACTAACTATCTCGCTATCCATTGCAGATTGTTTGGCTGCAGCTTCACCTTTAATGAGAGTATTTTATCTCTTGCGGCGTTCACGTTTTCTCTGCATCATTTTTGCTGTAGAGGAAGGTTTAATATATGAAAGTTGGGGTTTTTTTGTGCATAATTGTTTAGAGTTAATAGAAACAGAGAAACATAGAAAACAGGTGCAGGAGTAGGCCATTCGGCCCTTCGAGCCAGCACCGCCATACAATCTGATCATGGCTGATCATCCAAAATCAGTACCCCTCTCCGGCTTTCTCCCCATATCCCTTGATTCCGCTCGCCCTAAGAGTTATATCTAACTCTCTCTTGAATACATCAAGTACCAAGTGCATTTTACTTAACGTGGTATACAGTTTAATCTTCGCACGTTTTTCGTTTAATGAGGCACAATTCATCTCCAGAAAGGTCCTATCTCTGCGTCTTGTTGGCAAATCTTAAATGGATTAAAAAAGGAACATAATTACGATTTAACTACGACGGTTTACAGAGAAAACATTTCCCCGCTCCGCCATTCCCATGAGATCAGTGTATGGTTACAAAATATCGTCCGTAGCTTATTTTTTTATTCTTGAAGGTCATGGGAGTAAAGTAAATAAATAAAGGCCAGTTTATTTATATGTTGGATTAACATGGGGGGCGAGGGAGTGGGCAACAGAATAAGTACATTTTTCCAATGTTGTTAATAACTCTATGTCCACCACTTAACTCTTTTTGGTTGCACTACACATCAAATTGTAACTGAGTAAAAATCTCTAAAGTTATTCAATCTCCAGGAATCGACGGTTACTTTCAGATACTTTCCGCAAGATGTTTTAGGAATCAATCATACTCAATCAGTTGGTTTAGTTTTTTTTAATGGATATAATATATCTTCTAGACGAATTTTAATTGTGTTGTCATCGACACATGTCGGTATTCATCGTGTCCATTTTGGCTGTTCTGCGGACTTGTGTCTGTGAACATGTATCTATCTTAATGCCAGTAAATGCGAGGATACATGATTGTCCTGGTAGGATAATGTGTATCTGTCAGTAATTCAGTATGCTGTGTAATGGCATCAGGGTTCAATTTAATGTACGAATTCTTTCCAATTTTTGGCGATAATTTATTGTCCTTTGTGTTGCCATATGAGCAACTGATAGATAATGCAATAATGCCGACGTAATTAAGCGAGCGCAACTTAATCATCAAATGAGAGCAGTTTCGCTGTCCGTCACGCAGCTCTCTGTGCTGCTCCGCGTTGAGTAATCGCTGAGCAACCAACAAACATCGAGGGACAATTTCCCAGTTACAACCAGCAAGAGCCCCGCTGCGGCACATTACCAAAATGGGCGGGACAACTGGAAATAACAAAGGGAGCATGGGAAAGCGGGAGCTGTGTCCTCACAAATATTAACACTTCCCAATCGGGCGAAGTAGAAATTGTGATTCAGATAAACCTGGAAGATTAAATTCAAACCAAATGGACTCGTGGGTTGTTTATTTTTGATAAATTAACGTGGATAATTCTATTGTGAGCAGTTAATTACACTTTCCAGAATCTACTAAGGTACCAGGAAGGAATGCTCCAGCTAACTAATCCATTGATTTATATATGCAGTCTATGGCCACGATATAAACCACCAAATGGACTTGTTTCCGTTTTTAGTATTCCATTCTTTAAAGTTCTAGCTCGATAGAAATCAAAGCGAACAGGTAATAACAACTGCTAATTATTTGAACATATAGAATTCATTCAGCTTGGGTGCCAATACCTGTTGCGGGAAGGTGAGCCTTTTGTACAAAAAAAACCAAAATGTAGATGAAAGAAAAGAACGTACTAATGTCGTTTAAAAATCACTTTTTGAATCTCGCAGCAATTTTCCACAATTAGTTACGCTCCTGCCTGTGAACTCTATATGCAATGGAGATTCAAGAAAAGACAATGCACCGAGTAAATCGTCCAAACTCTCGTCTGAATGACATCAATAATGGGGCCCACACTTTAATGAGCTCTCAAGTTTAAAGACTTGAAGGATATTAACAAGCGACTTGACAAATGGTGCTTAGAACCACATTAAAGACAGTGCTAATGGAGCGCATAATGATGGCTAATTTTCGATCAGATATAAATTAGAGCCCCAACAGTTATTTGCCTAAAGGACTTTATGTAAATGATTCCGTTCTGTATAAACTGAGGAGCGAGTAAAGCGCTGACATTCTGGCACTCCTTGTGGGAATGATTAATAGATCTGCGGCAGAATGTGGCTGACAAGGAACTACACAATATACAGAAAATACGTCCATACACAAATCAAATCCTAATTCAAATTATGTTGATCCCTTGCTCTTTTTAAAGACAATCCCAAGTAGCCCTGTCTTAAGCTTTCAAAATACATGTTGTGGAACATTATAGTAATCCTGGCGGTGTTTGCTTATTGCTTGCTATTAGAGTATACGTCTTTATGCGTACAATTAGGAATCGCTGTATATTTCAGGCATGAAAGACTCCTTCCTGCGGTACATCTTGATCTGGAACAACATTAACGTGTTAGATGTTATTAATTCTGTAGAAAAGTCCGGGATGGAAGATTAAAGGTTAGTGGATTTAGTAACTGGGGTATAAGTAATGGCGGTTCCACGTTTTATAAAATTATTTCTCTTATCGCATTGTGCATTGATTATATATTTCGCACAACGTAGCGAAAGGAACATATGAATTAAAAGCGCGGAGATTTCATCACTTCAAATATAAATGCGTTGGATATCAGGCATTACTTCCGCCGTTGGATTGATTTTTTTTGTCAGACTATTGTAACGGATTTCCATTGATGCATCGGGACATTTCAGGAAATGTGCACTGTTCAGTCATTCTGACGTATGGAGGAAGTAGTGCATTGTTACCAGCGATGTTCGTGTTGGTTTATGATCTATTTTTTTCGGCGCAATTTTAAAAGCACAATTTTTACAGGTAAGCATCGTCCAATTGGAATCTAACATTCCAACTGGGTTCAGTGGCGGCGTCCTTTTGAAATTAAAAATCTACTTAACATTGGGTTCGCCTATTGAAATGCAGACTTCAGCTGTACTGGATCATCATCAGAAATGACGAGAATCTAAATCGTGACGGACTTGTTGATCATAGAGTGTTTATAAAGCTAAATATTGAATGTGACTTTGATGAGATCATCGAAGAAATTGGAACCAACAGCGTTGCTTATTTTCCTAAAAACAAATTGCTGGAGAAACTCAGCAGGACAGACAGCATCCATGGAGGCAACGAGACGACGCAGCGGGTCGGGACCCTACTTCAGATTGATGGATAGCGAAGGGGCTGGGGGGCGGGAGGGTGTTGGTTTACGGTGCGGCAAGAACTGTCAATTGATAGGTGGACTCAGGGGTGATGGTTTACGATCGGTCAAGAGCTGGCAATTGGTAGGTGGTCCCAGTTAAGGAGGGATGGGTTGGCAAATGGGTCATGCGGGGAAGAGAATAGTGGAGATAACAACCGGAGCTGGAAATGAAGCAGAGAAGAAACAAGGGTGCAAATAATGAACCCCGGTCAGAAAGGAAGCGGGAGTGGAATGTAGAACTAGTGGGCGAGATGGTGGGGAAAAAGGAAACGGGTGAAGTGAAGAATGAAAAACATGTGAGAAATAGGGAAGAATTGATGTCGAGCGGGTGGAGGAAGAGGAAGGAACTGGGCGATGGGAACCGGCAAAGTGTAAAGTAAAGTGTGCTCGATGGGGGGTGTGGCTTGGAAGCTGGGAAGATAAAAAGGGAAGGGGAGGAATCTGAAATTGGAGAAATTAATGTTCGTGCCATTGGGTTGTAGGCTACCCACGCGGAATATGAAGTGCTGTTCTTCTAGTTTGCGTGTGGTCTAGCTGCTTCCTTTACAGCTCATCAGCACTTGTTCCCAATTAATTCCCCGATTTAAATTGGACCAGGCAACAATGATGGTGTATTGCGCTTTAAACGCAATTGCAAACTTGTCGTTGTCCCACGTTTTAACACGTAAATATTTATTGTAGCCCGTGGAATGTAAATTAGTGTTTAATCGAGGAATCTGTGATCCTAAATACTGAATTAGAAAACATCTCGGAGTGCAGCCATCAATACCATTGGAGTTTAAGGATAGCAGCTCAGGTTAAGCCCCCCCCCCCCCCCCACACACACACACACACACACACACACACATGCACACACACAATAAAATAATAAAATAAAAATATTTGTTTAAACATAATTTGGGGGGGGGGGGGGGGGTCCACATTTTTCTATTTGACTGTGCTGATCTTACTGAAAATGTTCTTTCGCTCTCCTTCCCAGGTTGACAGTGGTACATTTTACTTTCAATAACTACAACATTCAATTCTTTATGTACATTAGTACACAGAATCATTAAAGATCGAAACGCTAAGGCAGCTTTTATGGTATGAACTTCCAGATGATTTTAAATATATACTTAGCAATATTTACGTGCTGACAGGCATTAAACCCACCGCTATATTTGTTAACTTCTCCAGAATGTCCAAAAATGGTGGTGCGGTTAGATTAACTGACGTGAATCGCGTGGCAAAAAAAGGGGGGGAGGGGGGCTGCGTTATTGTCTCATAAGTTGAGTATCATAAGACAACATGGAAGATATTGTAAAAAGGACACATGGACGCAGTGTGGAAAATGCACAGGGGAGAAGCTAAGAAAGGCATAAAGGTGCACTGCAGTTGCACGTCCGTCTCAGCAAAGGAAGTGGCAGTAATGAAAGAATGAATAGATAGACAGACAGTCTGATAAATAGGTAGACTCACACAGACAGATGAGGATATACTGGACAATCTTTGGGGAAAATATGGGAATGGGTTAATCAAGCAAATATTACACATTATAGCAGTTGACAAACTAAAGCAATCATGAGAAGGGTCTTTTTTTTTGGAATATGTGATTATTTATATTAGGCTACAATTTAGAAATAAATGTTTTGGGAAATTCCCCAGAAGCTAAAATATAGTACTGAAACAAGCAGTTCTTCGAACACTGTGAACACTGATATAAGATTAACGCGAGGCTGTGTACTTGCTGTGTATCGTCTCCATATTAACTGGAACAACATCCAATACGCTTGTTTTCTCAAATGGTAAAAAATACTAACATTGAACAAGGAACACTTTCACAACTCCAATTATTTATTACAAATGTATTCTAGTTATCGGAATCGTTAATTAACAATCGCATACTCGGTTAAACAAAACAAATACTGCATGAAATCATAGAATTAGGATGGGCGTGATATTCCTGGAAATTATGATTTAGATGTTTGTTATTTTGCCTCTTGCAACATCGTTGTCATAATTTAATCGTGTTAAGGCGACTGTGTTTCAATTGCGTGACCGAGAAGGTGTTCAGTGCGCTATGTTATAGATTTTGCATAAAATAGCTATTCAAAGCGTACAACCTGTCAGTTTAAATATCCACTGGTTGGGCTGCAATATTAGTTGTCTTCCCATTCATTCGTATTCACTACTAATAGATAAGTATAATCTTGAAGGACGATTCCTGTTTATTCCCAGAACATTAAACCCATTATTTCATGCGTATATGGAAAAAGTGGGACACAATACCATTAAATACCGCCGCGATGCTTCCACACCAATCCTTTTGTATTAAAAAGTACAGAATATTTTCATCTACTCACCGCGAAACCATTGTTTAAAATACAATGACACAATGGACGTTTAATTCTTCTTCACTCGTGTCCCGTGCCCGTTGATTTCTGGTTGGGAAAAAAACACCACACATTCTTATACCACTACAACCAATTAATATTGCATTAACCGTATTTTTTTTTACTTACAAAAGCACGATATAATGCCACCTCTATACCAAACCCATTTATTATTAACGAAAAGGTAATTGGAGACCTAATGTGTGGTGGTTTCGAGCTGCTGAAGGACCAACACTCCGAAATGGGCTCTCGGTTTTATTTGAAAAGATAACGTATTTGAGAGGCCTGGGAAATTTCAACTTTTATTCTATAGTTCTGTTAATTCAAGATTAAAAGCAATCACGTCTTTGAAGGCAGCCGGTTATTGTAAATGTACAGTTAAAATATTCTCGCTCTCCCAAGGCAGTGTTCCACCGATCCCAGACTTCATTAAAATTTTATCAGTTCCAAAGAATATCGTCAAATTTATTTATTTATTTATTTTTAAATCCTTCGTTCTTGAAGAAGCAATACCTTCCCTAATTAAGGGTTGACGAGATCACAGAAATTGTCACCAGGAGTGGACGTTATATTTTCATGCGTGAATAGTATAAATCAAGAACAACATATTATAAGTGACATTGAAAACACCGGGAATTCAGCATACAACGTAATAACATGATGTTACTCGTTCTTAATTTAACGTCTTCGGAATGTCTTATTTAATATAAAGGAGTGTACTGTTGAAATGGAAATTTGCAATTGTAATCTTTATATTTCATTAAAATGATAAATAAACGTAGACATACGTTGATAAAAATATCTAATCAAATGTTAGAAATGAAAACATGAAGGAAACTGAATTCAATCCCAGTTCGCAGTACTCTCATTCAGATTCCTCCTCCCCTCTTAAATTAACGGATAAGTTTCTCACTCGGGAGCTGACATGTGACTAGATTGAGGATGTCAAGCAGAGGCGCGCACTATGCAAAGTTAATTTTAATTCCCGGTGAGGATTTCAAATTCCAACTCTCTGTGACCCAGAGTAATTAGCTCAGATAACTAATGATTACTTACTTATTCGTTGTAATTATCTGGATTTCGCTTTTCGCTGTGTAATTTATTAATTCCCGTAATAGCCTTTTAGTGAATGACTCATTTAGAGGGCGAGGTAAAATTTAGATTCTTCTCCTGCTTCCTGTTCAGTGGTTAATTTGACATAAACTACATCCCCACCTCCAACCCCCATCCTCAAGATGATACTTGTATTTATCTGATTAATTTGTAATATTTTATTGGCATTTCGATCGCTATTGCTGCATTCAGACGGGTAATTTCAGACGCCTTAGATCAATAATTATTAAGCATTATTTCTAAGTTTTAAGTATTTACAAACTCAATCAGTGTTAACAAGCCTGTCTTTTAAATGGAGGTCCTACTTACTCCTCCCAATCCCCAAACAAAAATAGGCACGATGATATAATTAGTCGAATGTGAAAAATGAAAATACCCAATGAGGAAAAATATATAGTGACAGTACCATCTAAAAATAGTTGCTAACGCAACTAAGTTTCCAATTGTAACTCTTTTATTCGATTTCAGAGGACACACAACCATTCTAATTGTAGTAATTTTGCGTTTATTACACCCAGCCTCTCAAGGTCGAGTATGAAATGAGCACGTTACAGACAAGGTTAGGAAGTCAACTACAACTACACTTGGATCACCCAAAGAAGAGGTTTTAAATAATTTCTACCTTATACCATAAGGTTAAAAACATGATGGGTAAGTTTCATGGCTCTTCCAAGTGTTCTAAAGATAGTCACCTAATCAGTGTATTGAGGCGTTCTTTAGACAGCTGTATTCAGAATTATTAGCAGTAGGTATTAATCATTGTTGCACAAGTCTTTTCCTTGTGGAAAATTGATTATTCCATGATAATTGGAGATATCCAACTCACTTTAATGAATATTAGAAGGATAATGGGAAATGCATATTTTCGGGTTGTGTTCTTTAAGCAGGAACTTTGCAGCGTTTATACAATGTATTTTCCTCTAAATTACCAAGATACGGAGCCACTGTACTGTCAATAGCTGTCACTTGTTTGGCCTGTATGCATTGTGAGTATTATTCATTATATTTAGCTGATAATCACTCGTGGGCTTCAGTCAAAACAGGAAAAGTAGTAGTTTTACAACTTTAGATGAAATAATCGGAAGGTTCTTTCCAGAATGGCTAATGGGTCGTTTTGTGTCATGTCTTTTATCAGCAGACAGGGCATATGAGAATATTTAACAGTCACATCCGAAACAGCTTTGTAATGCAAACAGAAAAAGAGCCCAAGCGTAATATGAGGTGCTATTCCTCCAATTTGTGTTTGGCCTCACTCTGACATTGGAGGAGGCCCAGGACAGAAAGTCTGAAGAAGGGTCTCGACCCGAAACGTCACCTGTTCCTTCTCTCCAAAGATGCTCCCTGTCCCGCTGAGTTACTGCAGCATTTTGTGTCTATCTTCAAGATGAATACATATAGCCCCCTCCCCTCCCTTTTATGTGCTTGTATATTGGAGAAGCATGCCACAGTGTGGAACTTAAAAACAATTCTTCATTTCGTTTAATCAAATTGATGCACGTTTTTAAAGGACGTTATATGTCGACTTTATAAAATGTGATCACCATTTGTTTATTTTCACAACTCTTCTCTCATCAGTCAACACCATCGAGTGCGTATAACTCCTAACATGAGGAACGTGACCCGAAATGCATAGCATTGCTCTTTATTAATGTAATCGAAATGAAATACAGCATTATCGAGCGATTGTGAAATAATTTGTGGCTGTTTATAGTTATATATCACCAGACCCGTTAAAGACTCGATGATCAAGTTCAATTTCACTGAGCAGTAAAACTTTGGCGAACATGTAAATACTCTGATTGTAGAAACTGATAAAGCAATCTGGTAAATGTGCACTGCTTCCTGTGTTAAGGTCTGGTGATGTTTGCTTAACTCATATGCCCTGTCTGCTGATAATAGAATATGCGACAGCATCATCTATTGGCATGAGGAACATTAATTCTTAAAATCTTCTAAGGCACATTCGAATTGAAATAATATTGACTTTGGGGACCGCCTCCCTACATTCGTTCACTATCCGTAAGCTTCGGTCAATTCTGCTGTCGCTCGAATAACTATTTTACGCTCCATTCAAAACATTTTTTAAAACCCATGACCTGAAGAAAGCTGCTTAGACTTAAATAATGGGGACTCATTTTTGACTCCTAATTCTATGAAGATAATAGATTTACAGGTACCAACATAGTCTTGCTATGGGGAATACAGTGCTTTGGTGTAGTTCAATGTTTAATTAGTCTACAGGGGAATAAAGGGTAAATAAAGTAATTCCGAACTGAACGCACCAATCCAATTATCATTCGGTATCATTTGAAACCATCCAACATGAAGAGTGATATTATTAATAAAAGCTCTATTCTCATAAACAGCTATTATGATTGCCAACTGTTTTTTAAAAGCCTTAGTTCTGCAAAATTTAATCTACACATCGGATAAGTGTAAGTGGAGCACAGTATTCAAAACTATAATATAACAGATTGCCCACTGAAAATTTGACGGGTTGTTTGATTTGGGAGAATTACGTTGCTTTTTTTAGTTAAGACAAACTCAAAGCGTTTCGAAACCGACTCTCTGTGGCATTGATTCCCTAGTCTCCGGATACGGCTCTAACAAATTGCCACATTTAAATGATTCAAATTGCATAACCATACACTAGTTTCATTTTTATTTGCTTTCACTAGTTTTATTGTACGATCGTCGGGCAATAGATGGACCGCAAAACAGGTTATATGTATACCCTGATACAGACTCCTGGCTGACAGTGTGAGAGCGCCGAGCTTTGACATCTGGCAGCCTGGAGCTCCTGGGACAGATCGTAGTCTCCACAGACTCTCTGATTGGAGTCTAATAGAATATTTGCAATCTCTCCGAGGTACCTTTTACCCGTTACTGGCAATACAGGCATTAAGTGCCAAAGCATTAGCAACAGAATCATGTTTCCTTCACCACGCCGCAAAACAGCACTGATCGGTAGTCTATAAAACGCGTTTATTCGATATTTGTAAAATAGTGGGAACCTTTGTTTTTAGCCCAACCAATACTTTCATTTCGATCTTTTAACCGCTTTTTACAGGTTATAAAATATGTTTATGTTTAGATTAAAACCGCATTATAGCGAATGAAACCACATATAGGATGTATTGTAAACCTTTAGCGTAGGGTCACATAACAACAAAAGATCAACAATGAGGTCAATAGATTACCTTTTATTTTAAAGATGTGCATAATCTTACATGATAAGGTAAAGTAAAAAGTACAATGATTTTGTTTGAGTTTATGAAAGCTGTATTTTTTAGGTGAGGAGCCGATGGGTTTTAATTCAAAAACACGATGTTTACATGCTAAGAAGTAAAAACCCATCCTGATAAAACTAACTACATCCAAAGAGATAGTTAAACAAATACCCAAGAACACTACTGCAATGAAAACATACAACATATAAGTCATATTCTACTAAAAGGATTCAACTTCGAAAGAATGTTAAAGGGATTTGCAGAATGAAATGAATCATTTTAATAACCAGAATGTCAATAAATTAACATTAAATCACAATAATAAATAAACTGGTAAATCTTTCTAGAACAAACAAGGAACAGAATGTTTAAGGGACCAAATACCATACAGAAACCGTGCGCTTGTCACGTAAAAATGTTTATGCTATAACTGCAACACGTCAAAATCTGTAAGAATATATCTATATGTTCATTGTCCACTGAATGATATTTACAATATACAGGTACAGTCCCATGTACCTTTCTTTTAATATTTTAAAAAGATAGGCCAGTACCAAACAACAAGGTATAACAGTGCATCAATCGTTAATTTTCATTAAATTGTGCAGCTTGCTTTCAACATTGATAAATGCACCTCTACAATCTTTCCCCTCCACTCGAGCAACAAAGCATTTAGGTAAAAATAAACTCCATTCAAAATCAAAACAGACCCAAGACAGTGGCAACTATGTTGCATTTTTAATAGTCGATCGACATAGATTAGTTTCCAAGATTAAAATCTTTACAGCCGCTGTATTAACCCATTTTGTGCACTGTGGCAGAATTTATGAGGGGGTTCCCAGACCAAAATTTAATGAAATCATGTTTTGATATTCATACACAAAAAAATACCGGGTGAGTCCTATGCAATTGTTATTTTTTTTAATAGAAAACGCTATCCACGGTCTGCTCAAATGTATTTTCTATAAAAATCGCCGCCTATTTTTCCCGACCACTTTTTTTCTTATATTCTATCAACCAACATACTGTATTAAATATTAAATAATTTAATAATCCTTTTATTTGCCCTGCTGTTATCACAACTTGAATTAAACAGGCGGAATTAATTCGAGTGAACACGAAATTAACTTTGTAGACGGTTTGAATGAATAATTCAAGCTCAGGCTGTTTTGGCAGTAATCTAATAATAGCCTTCAGACACAGGGAGAGGCTTCGAGCTTGTTCCGAGCAGCTATTTCCGTCCATGCTGGGAGGGGAGGCGGGGGCGGTGAATGGGGTTTCAAAGCGAAATTTAGAAGAAAAATCGGGCCATCAACCACAGGTTTCTAATGAAACGGTAGCCTAAGCGGGAGATTACTGATTGCTTAGCAGAGTTATGACTTCCCAATAAAGCGGAGACAAAATTGTGGGCTCCTCCGATGGCAGAAGAGCTCGGTGGGTAGAGTATTGGGGGCATACCTCAAGCAATCAATATCTGGAGATTGCACGGGACGGTCCATCAAATGGTCAGCTACAAGTGCTGCACTTACTGGAGCTGAACCTCTCCCGCCTGTGTCTGTGCTAGGCGCAGAGGGGAAATAGTTATGCAAGAGGTGATGTTTGGAAGAGGAAACAAAAACCAATGCAACCCAAAACATAATCCTCAAACTATACAGCAAATTCGCGATACACTGTCATTTCAAGTCAGCGGGTCCTTGACTCCGTTTTGTGTAAACGATTTATAAACAATGATGTCATTTGTTGATCTGTAAACTGCAACTCTCGGCTCGCACCAAGTGACTGTCGGGGTTTTGATGTGTCCTCTTTCGGTGGCAGTGGGTGGCATTAGACAAAACAAAACAAAACCTGTCTTACTTGTTGGCGGCCCACGGCAAGGTCGTGACAGATTGAGACCGAGGACGGGCGAGAGGAGTTGCAGTCCGCCTTTCTCGCTCTCTCCTGCCCCGGGGAGTGGCACTAATGGCCCGCGGAGTATTTCATCCGTTTCTGTTTCTGTCTCTGGTTGCAAAACCAAACCCGCACCACGTTCTTCTTCAGGTCGAGTTTCTCGGCGATGGCGGCGATTTTCTCGGACGACGGCCTGGGCTGGATGGCGAAGTAGGCTTCGAGGGAGCGTTTCTCGGGCGCGGCGATGGACGTGCGCTTCCGCTTCTTGTCGGCGCCGTTGAAGAGCTCGGGCTTGTTGAG
This sequence comes from Rhinoraja longicauda, assembly GCF_053455715.1. Classification (NCBI taxonomy): domain Eukaryota; kingdom Metazoa; phylum Chordata; class Chondrichthyes; order Rajiformes; family Arhynchobatidae; genus Rhinoraja; species Rhinoraja longicauda. The sequence continues at coordinate 125,348,568 of NC_135953.1, forward strand.
CTTGTCGCGGTGAGACTTCTCGGCCTCCTCCAGCCACGCCTGCAGGATGGGCTTCAGTGCGATCATGTTGTTGTGCGACAGCGTCAGCGACTCGAAGCGGCAGATGGTGCTCTGGCTGAGCGAGCCCACGCCCGGGATCTTCAAGTTGGCGAGGGCCGAGCCCACGTCGGCCTGGGTCACTCCGAGCTTGATCCGCCGCTGCTTGAAGCGCTCGGCGAACGCTTCCAGGTCGCGGGGGTCCGCGTCCACCTCGCCCATGCAGCCCAGGGCGCCGTGCGATGCGGCCAGCCCGTGGCCCACCATGCTCATGGCCTGGTGCATGTGGGCCAGGCCGCCCAGGTGAGGCGGCCCCGCCGGCGGAGACACCACGCTGCCGTCGGGCGCCGCCATGGAGCCCAGCCCCAGGCCAGGGGACAGGTGCTCGAGCAGCTCGCCCTCCAGGCTCTGGTGAGGCGGCGGCTGTTGCTGCTGCTGCTGGTGCTGCTGCTGGTGCTGCTGGTGGTGCTGTTGGTGGTGGTGGTGATGGTGGTGGTGGTGCTGGTGCGAGCCCAGCGCGGAGGGGTGAGATATGGGGCCAGAGGAAGAGCTGGAGGTGCACGGTATGCTGTTCATGGTGTGGTAGGTGGCGTCCAGCTTGAACGGGTGGCTCTTGGTGCTCTGCGGTACAATGTCCACAGCCGCCAGAGCTTCGGCGCGGGCCACCAAACTTTCATCCAGCCCGCCGAATATATTGCTCTGCAATTGCAAATAGAATGCACACATTCCTGTCAGCTGGGAATTCGCTCGACTCCAGGATTAAAACATTTCCAGAATGTTAAAAAAAAAGCCTTTAAACACACATACACATACACCACCCAGGTCATAAAAATTAATATGAACGGCAAGCCAGTCTGAATACATAAGTTGAAAGTAGCCGAGGTGTTGGGTGATGCGCTGTACAGACATGAAAAAAACATCAAGCAAAGGGAAAAAAAAGAGGGGGCTGTCAAAATGTGCCCCTAAGCGGTGATTATGCATATACGTACCGGTGGGGTTGGGAGACAGGCTCGGCACATCGTCTCTGCGCTGTTGCTGCTGGATTGAGTGGACGATGAGTTGGAAGCAGAGGACGTGTGCAGGCTCGAGTACTTGGGCTCGGGGAGGTTGGACGAGTGCGGCGGCGGCATGCCGAACGCCTGCTTCCCGTTCATCGACATCATCATCATCATCTTGCAGCGGTGGAGCTCTGCCGGCGGGCGCCCGGTGCCGGTGCGTAGCGCTGGAGGGAGCCGGGTGCTGGTTTGGGGAGCGGTGCGGAGCGCTGGCGGACTCCTAGTGCGGAGCGCGGGCGGGAGCAGGAGCCCGGGACCGGTGCTGGTGCTAGTGCGGAGCGCGGGCGGGGGGCTGGGCTCGGGGCTCGCGCCGCGGCGGCGGCGGCGGCGGCGGCCGGGCCGGTGTTCGGATTGGAATGTTGCCCGGGAGTGACCGAGTCTCGCGCCGCTGCTGCACACCTTGCCCGAGCAGGTAGCTCGTGGAAAGACATGAAGGGACTTTCGGTGTGTCAAGGATGTGTGTGCGGTTCTCTGCCTGTCCGAGTGAGTGTGTGTGTGTGTGCGTGTCTCTCTCTGCCTGTGCGTGTGTGTGTGTTTGTGTACTGGATGTGTGCTGATCCTGAGAGCTTATTGGTCGCGGGCTGGCTCGGCTGCTCGTGGTTCGCAGGCGGAAAGCTGCTCGTGCTGCAGTCTATCGCGTTTCACCTGGTGGGAAAAGATGGGGGGGGGACTCAGGTTCCACTTCTGAGGATTTTTATCCATTAGCATGCGAAGTGCAAGTGGGATAGCACGCATGCGGGATGTCCTCCTTCCTTTCAAATTATCCACACGCGCGTTATGGTTAACAGTCCCGAAATAAAGCTTTACGATTACCCCTTATCAGCTTTACAGCCACCCCACCTCTGGGAGGATTATGGATCTGTAGATACGGTCACCACTTAATAGGCTGTTATCACAAGGAACATTGGTCGCACAGTTTATAGTTTATTTTGGCAAACAGCATAATATTGTTCTGCTTTTATATGCCGCTGGTCGGAAAACTGTTTCATTAATGCTCATTTTTCAAATGATGACAGCAAGGGAAATTCTCCGTGAATTTCAAACAAGGGAATTGTTTTACACATTTATTAAAATGTGTGTAATATTTAGATTTTCAACTCCAATAGTCCTCCAGTGATGTATACGTAATATTGCATCTTGTTGCCGTTTTGCTTATTAAATCGCTGACTGTTTTCATTATTTTTTTAATACTATTTCTCTTTGCAGTTTCAGGAAGAAATCAAGAAATTATATTACACTACTTGCTCCACCATTCTTCTCATAGCACGGTGGAAGAAAATAAATCAAACTTAAAAGCCTGACTCTCATTTAATTATCGTGCGAATAGGGCTTTCATTGCTCCCGAAAAGAAGTCAAGCAGCATCTCTAAGCAAATTATGACCAGGCCAGAAAGGAATTATTGGATTGAAATTTCATTTAAACTCGAGAGGCACGGGACTTCAATATGTAATCTGCTGTGCCTCATCTGATTTGTATGCGTAATTCCCGTTGACAAATTTATTAGTTTTCATAATAGTGAAAAAATTGAGAAGCAGCGGGCTAATATCGTGTATCATTAAATTGTACATGTGTCACTCGTGAAGGCTAGTCTACACGGTCTAATATTGATGGCAATTTGAAGTGGGTATCCCTTCCCCAAATTTAGTACCTGATAAAGAACCATATAATGTACCATGCAGCCGGAGCAGAAGATTATTAATACGAACTTAATTGTCATGTTTCTACATCATCAGAGATATAATTAGATCCCGGAATTGCGTTCTAATTAACAAGGATTGTTCAATTTGTTTAACCTATTATACAATTTCAACGGATCTGATTTATTCTTATCTGGAATTGTTCACACTCATTTCAGTAGGCAATGCATAAGTTCTGAGGAACAGATGTTGCATTTGTGTTGTTAACCGACCACTCTGGAGTCCAGAACACACTGCTGGTATCCTTGCAGAACATCATATCACACACTGCGTTGAGTTAGACAGCTCAAAATATGCTTTTGGCACCACTTCTCTATTTCTAGTTAAATTCTTATGGATTAATACTAAACAGAGCATTTTATTTTATGTTCTGCCAGGCAGATGTGCATTAATTCCTTTATTTATTTCCATACAAGAGCGGATTAAGCGAGGGACTCTAACTTACTGTCCCTAAATAAAGTTGGCTCTGGGTTGAAGAAGAGTCCCGACCCGCAACGTCACCCATTCCTTCTCTCCAGGGATGCTGCCTGTTTCGCTGAGTTACTCCAGCATTTTGTGTCCATCTTTGGCTCTGGGTTAATTGTTAGTTGATAAGTGTTATTCGTACTTCAGTGCAAAACTCTCATCGGTGAATCAGTGTTCAAACTTCACCCAAGAAACTTGAAAACAAACATCACGGTTGACCTTCCAGTGTCTACTGAGAGAGTGTTACATTCTTGAAGTTGCTGACTTTTGGAAAAGACTGAGCTCGCGGGTGAATGTAAAGGGTCTATTGACACCGCTACTCAAAACTAGCGTATTTTTAGCGTATTTCTATTTTTGAAGGCGCGAAATGCACGCTGCAAATGCAGATTAATCTTTTCGTTGATACTTTCTGTCGTTTCTTATTTCATTTTAGTTCTTGTTTTAATACGTGATGATGGCAGAATCTTTTACGTGGATAAGATTCTTTGAAAGCACTCATTTTAAATCCGGAATGATTTAATGACTTAATCCCCATTCCTTCCCATCCGCGCAAGCACTTGCCCACTCGAGACAAGTCGAGCTATGTTTATTTCAACACACAAATTCACATAACGCTCCGCATTGTGCACTGCCATTACAATTGACAACAAACTTTAAAAATAAAATCCAGTTATGGGCGTGCTTATCAATATTACACAACCCAGTTATATATCCAGCTAATGTACATCAGACGGCAGGGATATGGCAGATGGTTTTCTCTTGTGAAAACGTGCGCAAAAGAGTAATGCAATTTCACGATATTCTGAATCGATGGTGGAAAACAACAATAAAATATGTTGTGTTTGATTGAGTATTTTAGACGATAGATCGTGCTAACCAGGAGTCCTTGGTCATGTAGAGGATACAGTTATGCTCATGCGTTTCAAGTCTGGGGGAAAGTGTATAATATGGAGATGCGATTACTGATTGAATCTCTGGATAGAAATAACCGACTCAAGTCGCTTTTTCTCGGTGTGTCATAGGGTTTGCTGGAAACACACGCAACAGGTGTCAAACCGAAGTAAACAAGAACGCATTAAAGAGGCGCACATCGTTCTACAAACCGAAACGGTGAGGAAAAAGTTGATTAATTTGAAGATATGACTGTGAACATGTCTGGGAAATCTTGTGAAGAGAATCTTGATTCAATAATGTATGCAATATGAAAATATCTGGCTCTGTACACTGCTTACCAAAGACAAATAGTTTAGTCGTACCCGATCAATATAAATGATAATAGACAATAGACAATAGGTGCAGGAGTTGGCCATTCGGCCCTACGAGTCAGCACCACCATTCAATGTGATCATGGCTGATCATTCTCAATCAGTACCCCGTTCATGCCTTCTCTCCATACCCCCTGACTCCGCTATCTTTAAGAGCTCTATCTAGCCCTCTCTTGAAAGCATCCAGAGAATTGGCCTCCACTGCCTTCTGAGGCAGAGAATTCCACAGATTTACAACTCTGACTGAAAAAGTTTTTCCTCATCTCCGTTCTAAATGGCCTACTCCTTATTCTTAAAATGTGGCCCCTGGTTCTGGACTCCCCCAACATTGGGAACATGCTTCCTGCCTCTAACGTGTCCAATCCCTTAATAATCATATGTTTCAATAAGATCCTCTCTCATCCTTCTAAATTCCAGTGTATACAAGCCTAGTCGATCCAGTCTTTCAACATACGACAGTCCCGCCATTCCGGGAATTAACCTAGTGAACCTACGCTGCACGCCCTCAATAGCAAGAATATCCTTTCTCAAATTTGGAGACCAAAATACTTTACTTTATACTTTAAACATTCTCTATACATTCAGCACTACGTTCGCTACTTCTACTGTCGTTTGCTATTTGTAGGAGCCTGCTCGGTTCTGCCACAGCAGTTCCGAAATTGGAGTGAGAGAGAAATTAAGCAAAAGTATTTGAACTTATGGGCTAGGCGTCTGAGGCTGTAAGGTTGATACGTGAATAAAGATCAAATGAAGATTATATACCAAAAAGGTGAAACGTCTAAGAACATATAAAGAACAAGGTAAATAGTAAGTCCAGAAAGGAACTGCAAATGCTGGTTTATACCGACGATAGACACAAAGTGCTGGAGTAACTCAGCTGATCACGCAGCATCTCTGGAGAAAAAAGGATGGGTGTCGTTTCGGGTTTGAGGAAGTGTCCCGACCCGAAACGTCACCCATCCTTTTTCTCGAGAGGTGCTGCCTGACCCGTTTAGTTACTCCAGTATTTTGTATGCCTAGCAACGTGAATAGTAAGAAAGCGGGTCCAACTGAAACTGGGGCAGAGGCCTTTACTAGTAAATGAAATATGCTGAGGACGTGGGGACTAGGTAGAAGTCAGTGGAGCGAGAAATTATGGATGTAAAAGAGCCGTAAATTGGAAATAGACGATAAAATATAAGAACCTTAGCAGTTGAATGAGTATCAATGATCAAGAGTGGTGGGCAAGCAAATATACAAACGGACCGTCACAGGGTGGTGAGCAAAATGGCCGTCCATCTATATTCATAATCAAATGCAGAATACAATAAATGGGGGAACGGTGAGGACAAGTTAAATAGTTTCAGAGGAAACAGAATAACAATGATGGCGATGGGGCATGAAATGAAGAAGAGGGATGGGTTAGTGCGGAGTGCATATCAAGATGGTCAAGTCAACCTCTTTGTTTGGTAATAGTTTCTGTCACCTCTCCATATGTGGATGCACCGAGACCTTTTCTAATGTCCCAAAGCAATGGCAAACTGCGAGCAGAAGTGTAGTGCATTCACATATCATGCAAAATGCCATCAGTCTTCACCCAGCTTTAGCGCACAAATGGACTGCTTCATATTTGAACAGCCTTCATAATCCAAGTCCACAGTCCAAGAGGGAAATCACTGTCTCCTCGCATAGATGCATGTTCTGATTTATGATAAAAGTTTAACGAAATCATTCATATTTCAGAGTCTAAATCGCCGCATAAATGTTTTATCATGGTGACATATATGTTAAAGGAAAATGTAACTTTTCCATTATCAGATTATATATTTTTCAAAACCTCTCCGAGGGCTCCGTAGTCCTCGATTAAAGTTCTACTAAGGTAACACGCCAAAAACATTTACTTTATAATATATATAATTTATTTGTGCTTACTACCAAACCATAAGAGCACGAAATATAAATACAAATAGTGGCCCAAGAAAGTTCCAGCTAGAACTAGTTATTTTGAAAATACTTTAGTATTAATTGTAAAAACACGAGGAAGTTCAAGTTTTGTGTCTCTCTAGAGTTGGGAACTGGAAAAACCTTTATTACGTGGAATTGCAAATATTTTAGCATTATTCTAAATATTTTATTGCCCGTCTAAATCTTTTATTGTCAATATATGTCATTGGGACCTGGTGTTATTTTGTTTTCTTATACCGTACTTGACATTTGAATAAAAAGTAAATTCCATTTCCTGTGTGTAAGAAATTATTTGTTCACATAATCTAAAATATTGTCTGATTATACAGTCATGATTTACAGACAAATTACGCCAAACGGTTTCTTTATTTTTTTCCCAGTAATTAAGTTTCGATTTGTGGAGTTTATTTTTGTGCCGATAAACATTTCCTGCAATACATTTTGAGGGTAATCTGTATTCCTTAGGGATTAAAATTTTGATTCTGTGATATTATTCCATATGTTATGAAAATGCAAATACACCAGTTTCAGATAAATGAATTTCCACCCATGCGAACTGCCTTAACTCACTCAGTTACGGCACCACCTAAACGCAACAGTACAATTAAATTTAACACTAACCTATTTATTTGTGCAACTCTATGACGAAGCAACATGTCCCAAAGTCCTTTACACGACCCGCGTAAGTAAATACTAAAGTAATTTGCACAAAGCTTAGAGGTGTTTTAAGGGATGTCTAACAAGAGGGTTGAGAGGACCGACTGAGATTGTTTCAAAGTTTAGGGCTTTTGTAATAAAACTAAATTTAATTGTGATTAAGCGGCCAGAATGATAAGAGGTGTAGGAAAAAAACCCTGCAGATGCTGGTATAAATCGAAGGTAGACACAAAATGCTGGAGTAACTCAGCGGGTCAGGTAGCATCTCAGGAGAGAAGGAATGGGTGATGTTTCGGGTCGAGGCCCTTCTTCAGACTGATGTCAGGGGAGAGGGCAGGGCAAAGCCCGCCCCCTCCCTTGACGACATCAGTCTGAAGAAGGGTCTCGACCCGAAACGTCACCATTCCTTCTCTCCAGAGATGCTGCCTGTCCCGCTGAGTTACTCCAGCATTTTGAGTCTACCCCAGAATGGTAAGAGGTTTGGTATTAGGTTGGACTGTCAGATTGACGGAGATTTCGAAATGTGAATGAGAATTTTAAAACTAGGTGTTGTTTAACTGGGGATTATTTTAAGACAGTAAAAGCTCAAAAAAACCGAAGCTTTATCTGAGGTCCATAATTGACAGAATTGACAGAAGCAAGGAAGGCAAACAATAATGTCAGGTAAAGATTAGGATTTCGATAGAATACGAAGGAAGGGTGGGGGTGAGAATGAATGACGGGATGAGTACCTTCACACTCACAAATGTCACCCAGGGAGTCTGTTTCCATTTCAGACAGTCCAAAAGAGGATCAAAATTTGTAACAGGGACGGAAAGTCCAAACGTTTTAAACAAACATTTGTAACGGAACTTTTCTTTGGCTGACAACAACAAGGATAGTAAAAAATACCGCGCTTCTCACCAGGCATACACCCGATCGGTGTTTTCGTCTTCTGGTTCGCACACTTCTGTGAGTAACAAATATTAACTCCCGCCCTAAGTATCCGCAACCCGTGCAAACCGCAGCCTTTCTCATATCTTGGTTGAATTAAATGTGTTACTTTATGAACGTTAACATCAAGAACTACTCTGCATGGTTAGCTCCCGGATCTAGACAATAAATCTTCTGTGACCTCAGAAAACTTTTAAAAAACTGTTATTTTACCCCTTTGATTTTAAGGCATCAGGAAAACGTGGGGCTGTGACTGCCTACTCCGTGTACTAAGCTGGTTCTGAGAGATCGTTTTGAGTATGAGGATCCAACGACGTTTGAGCTTTGTTCGGGGTTAATTTGATTTTTGTAAAGACGTGCTGAAGTTATTTAACCGGCCAGGTAGACACTAGATGCTGGAGTAACTCAGCGGAACAGGCAGCATCTCTGGAGAGAAGGAATGGGTGACGTTTCGGGTCGAGATCCTTCTTCAGATTGTCAGGGGATGGGGCGGGACAAAGATAGGATGTAGTCGGAGACAGGAAGACTGGTGGGAGAACTGGGAAGGGGAGGAGATAGAGAGGGAAAGCAGGGACAAAGATAGTCCCTGCTTTCCCTCTCTTTCCTCTCCCCCTTCCCAATTCCCCCACCAGTCTTCCTGTCTCCGACTAAATCCTATCTTTGTCCCGCCCCATCCCCTGAAATCAGTCTGAAGCAAAGATGATAGAGCAAAAGGGTCTCGACCCGAAATGTTACCAATTCCTTCTCTCCAGAGATGTTGCCCGACCCGCTGAGCTACTCCAGCTTCTGAGGTCCCTGACAAGATGCGAGCCAAGTGCCGGAAGAAGCATATGCGCAGATTGAAGACGAAAGATGAGGCAGAGGTCCAGGTGAACTGCTGATGATGATGCAGTGCTAGCAGATCAGATTATGTTGAATCTTCCTTGGCAAATTGACTCTGGATATTTCTGCTTATAATTGTTCCTCTAAGATCAACAATTTATATAGGTGTTTTGGATGCCGGTCATGAAAGATCCAGAACATTGGACTGTTGTAGTACTGTGCCATGATGTATATTAGTTACAAATTAAAGTGTAAACTAGTGTTAATTTAATTTTTTTTTTTTAATCTTGTGTCTACCTTCGATTTAAACCAGCAACTGCAGTTTTCTTTCCTACACATTATTTAACCGGCCAGTTTGACTTCCCAGGCTTCTTATGAACTTATGCTCATGTCTTAAAGAAACAAGCTAAGCTGCAGAGCACTCTTATTTCCCCCTCAGGTCAAATGGTGTAACTTGGGATTCTGTTATCCAGATTCAATTCCATATCAATGGAAGGAACCAAACGTTTATGTGGTATCTATGGTTTTAGAGGCATTTAAGCAGACACGTGAACAGGCAGAGAATGGAGGGAGATAGACCTGTGCTGGCGGATGTGTTGTTTTCATTGATATCATGGCAAGTACATGCATAATGGGCCGAAGGGTCTGTTCCTCTGCTCTATTGTTCGATGTCTCCGTACCTCAGAGATCCAGGTCCGATCCTGACCTCGGGTGCTATCTACGTGGAGTTTGCACGTTCTCCCTGTGACCGCGTGGGTTTTCTCCGGGGGCTCCGTTTTCCTCACACATCCCAAAGACGTGTGGGTTTGCAGGTTAATTGGCCTGTGTAAATTGTCCCTAGAGTGCAGAGAGTGGCTGCAAAAGTGGGATAACACCATTATTAAAACACAAAGTACGTGATATAACACCAGGATAAGCGCTGAACCAAGAAAACCAACCCAAAGCCAAAGGAAAACTGATTATACACACTAATACTGCAGGACAATAACTAACTCCATATGTAATAATAAGTTATCCATCCGTTAACAACCACATAGAAACTGATCGTGTAGATGCAAGTAGATCATTGGAGTTAGCAAGTGGGCACCTCCCTTCACTGGTGTTTCGTTGAGTTAGGCCCAGAACACCTCAGGAAGGCTCAACCATTGGTTCCGGCATCCCAGAATATCTGGTCTCACAACCTATGCTACCAGCACCTACTAACTAAAGGAAACTTTAATTCACTCAAACATATGCTAAACACTCGCATCATGTCTTACACTTATCCTAACCCATCATTAAACAATCGTAGTGCCACAAATGTCAACCTTGTATATAGAACCGGGATACACTTACACGGAATACAAGTACAAGGAAATACACATACCGCGCTTTATACGTTTCCTTTCTGCCTCCAACTGACATTCTTTCTTCTCGACCGAATTCACCTAGTGCCTTGCTCGGCTGCTTCTGACATTGCTTTTACGGTCTGATGTAAACTCTGGCCACAAATTCCTAGCTCTCCAAATAGCGACCGCGCAATGAAACCTCTACAACCCACCTCTACCGGATGTACTTATGCTCCATCCTCGCTGCTCAACCTCTGCTGCCAAATCTACATATCTAAGCCTTTTCCTTTCATAAGTCTCATCTACTCCGTTCTCCTCAGGCACGGTCGGTTCCATAAAATATGCTATCCGCTGACTAACTGACCATAACACTATATCAGGTCTCAAACTAGTACTAATTATTTCCTGCAGAACAATGCTTTCCTCCCCATGACTGGCCTGACTCATGTCTATCTGCAAACTTCCCTCCTCTACTTTTCCCTCCCTCACAGACAAAATGAATAGCTGCACTCTCAGTCCTGACACCTACTGAATTCACCTGTGTTCTCCCCCTCTCAATTGCTGCAGCTATACACTTCAAGATCTAGTTATGCCGCCAAGTACATCAACCCAGAGAAAGGCTTGTCTTACATCCTGACAAAATATGCCTAACGTTGCCACCTCTGAACACAGAGGATACGCCGGGTCCGCACCGACCCACTGTTTGAGATTGTGCACTGAAGGCAGCACATGATAAATAGCCCATAGGAGGAAACTTACATGATCTGCCTCCATGCACCGCAGCTCCTCCATCAAACCTCCTCTTTTTACACTTTCCCAATTCATACACTGCCCTTATAGATCTCACTGCTTCCTTCTGACGATGTACCTGCTCTGCAACCAATTTCTCAAGCCTCAAGGTATGCCTACTTTGAAGTTCTCCTCTTCTCTCCGATGAGAATTCTGCAACACCCTCTCTCGCTTGTTTTCACACCATACCTTCCATATCGCTATGTCTCCCTCTTCCCCGAGTCTGAAGAAGCATCTCGACCCAAAACATCACCCATTCCCTCTCTCCAGAGATGTTGCCTGTCCCGCTGAGTTACTCCAGCATTTTGTGTCTTTCTCCTCTCTGGTTTCCTTGTGCTAATTCCTAGGCCTCCTTTCCCTTGCTGCACTCTACCAACAATGTTTGTATGCCTCAGAGCTGCCTGTGCTTCTTGTACTGCCTACTTTGAGTTCCACTTCCACCCTCTAGTAACATTTGGCACCAGATTACTAACTAAGATATCCTTGCTCCCTGATAAATGCAACTCGAACCTCATTTTGGCACACTTAAAGTCCTCTGTTAGGTTAGACAATGGTAAATGGCGAATACCTTTCCCTTATAAAGCCACGTTACTAAGACATCGTAGAACTCCTAACCATTTCGTAATATGTGAACTTACCAATCTCTCAACACTTCCCACCTTAGATACTGGCACTTTATATACTATTAATGGCCATATCAACCTAGGGAAAAGTCCAAACTGCAAACATTGCAGTTCAACTTGTCAAGTGGCCCTAACTAATCCATCCTTTCTCACTCATCAATAACATATTTCCTAAGTTGCTGAATCTGTTCGGTGTCATCCAACTTCCTGTTATACCATCTAACCACGTTTTTAACTGGCTTTTCCATTATAGGCAGGATTTCTTCCTCATCTACATAAAACCTTTTATCTACAACCTTTCATCGAGCCAAAGAGATACTCCATGATTTATTAGGTTTAATCTTCAATCTAGCCCATTTAAGATTGTAATTTACTTTCTCTAATAGCCTTCTTCTACAAGTTATTGTTCTGGTCACCGAGGTCATATCGTCCATATAGGCCCTGATTGGAGCGATACGCAACCCGCCCTGCTGCCCCACCTCGCTGATGACCCACCGCGATGCTCTAATCACGAGCTCCATCCTGTATTGTAAAACCTAACGGGGAAATAATACACCCTGCCATAATGCCTATCTCTTGTCTCTGCCATGCGGTTGTGAAGTTTACTGTACTCAAACACATTTGAACAACTTGGAAATATGTCACTAAATTTACTATCGATCCTGGAACTCAAAAGCACTCCAAATAAGACTATTTGGTACAGAGCCAAACACATTTCCCAGGTCCAAAAACATTACATGTAAATCTCTTCTCTCGAGCTTGGCTGTCTGAATCTGGTGCCATTTTACACTAATGTGTTCTAAGCAACCTGCAAAACCCAGGATTCCTGTTTTCTGCACTGTGGAGTCTATTAACATGTTCCTTTCTAAATAACTGCCAGCTTCTGTTGCACTGTACTAAAGAAGATGTTGGCTTCTACATTTAGCAGACATATAGACCTAAACTGACTTAACTCTGAAGGCTCTTTCACCTTTGGAAAGTTACTCCCAATCTATTCGCAGGAGCCTTCATAAGAATCCTTAATAATAGTATGAACGGGTGATCGATGGTCGGCGTGGACTCAGTGAGCCGAAGGGCCCGTTTCCATCCTGTATCTCTGCAAAGATGACAAGTGGTCCTCGGATCTCAGAAATGCTCTATCAATAGGCTTGTGACTCACATTGAAATTACGGATTTCAGAACTGCTCAGATGAACATGTGTGGAGCTATTTTCTGAATTAAGAAATTGGAACAATATAACACTCTTGAAGCCATTTTGAAAGGTTTGACACCAACATTCAATCCTCCCCATTATGAGCGCATTAAAAACGAGCTTTTAAACTGCCCTGAAAATCGAACTGGTCTCACTCGTCTTCTGTTTGGACTAGAGGCACAGAATTTATGCATGGTTTTGGCTTTCCAATTTATAATCCTGGCGTGTACTTTATGGGTGGTTACCTCTCACCCCCTTTTCTAACGTAAGGAATTTTACTTGTCCTGCAATAAGTTTCGGCGTGAACCAAGGACTGAGTTACTCCCGAAATTGTCCGATTGAAAGCGTCTTCTGAAAAGTATAAGCAGTAAATTGCAGTCGAAATTTGACGAATCAAGGATATTGATCAATACGTTATAGCGACCTGTAGAAGTGGCAAGCATAACTTATCGAGTCAGATCGAAATTCGGGTTCATTTAAAATCCCATTTGTTGATGTAATATACTTTATTTCTTACATTTCACAAAGCACTCTATCTATGTCAAAATAAATTCAATAAATGTGCACAGGTAACACCCTTTTTGGCAAGATTGATCCAGAATCGCTTGAGATCTATTTGCTTTCACAGTTAATGTGACATTTGGCCGCGTATCTAGCCATGAATGTTTCAAATTCTTTGGCAACATGTAAATAATCCTAAAACTCACAGTCGACGGTAAATTTATGGCCGGAGCGTGACATTACATTGTGACACGAGCACATTAGAGCAAATAATACATTATAATTTTGATATTGCTTTAATGAATAAAAAACAAAGTTTTAGAAAGACCACTAAAGTATTAGTGTTGTATTGATCTGAAAATACCTAATCCTCTTACAGGTCATGCTGTTAGGCAAAATTTTGCAAGCCTCATGTTTTTGTAGCACGTTGAGTAAAATATTTTATACCATGAGTAGAAATGGATCGAACACAATGCGTAATGCAAGACGAAGATACATTTCACAATGAAATTCATTGGCCCTTCCGTTACAGCCAGAATATTGACTTCATATGATTTACTTGCAACCGACTTTTTCCCCTCCTTACTCGTGCGCTGCAAAGAGCAGTTCGCTGATAGCAGCATTTTCACTCTCATCTACGAGGTGGATACGTTTTAAAAACGTTTACAAAAAACATCGAGTTTTATGTGCAAAGGAAATAACCCGGCTGCTTTAAGAGAGTGTACACCCGTGCAGAAAGTGTTGTCTGTCACTGCGCCGAGGTGGAAACAAAGCTTCATTTTAGCTTTTTGCAACATGGTTGTTGGGTAGGTGATCTCCATGGAATGTGAAACTTCTTTGGAAAACGCTTTTGTATTTGAACCTTCACGCCAACTGCGCACACCAAACACAAAACATGCACCAGATGCACTGAGTTTTACTTTTCCTTAAACGTTTTTAACAACGTATTCCCAAGAACGTGTCAGTGTTTCCCAATCGAAAGTGAACAAAAATCGGACAGAACCGTGCGTAATTGTAATTTTCTTATGGCCTTGCGTACCGATCCCCCAGTTATCCAGTATTATTCGTGTGTGTCCCACTCAGGTTAAAGAAGGACAACTTTCTCGCCGAGCGCCGGTGAAGCACGTGTCATCTCTCCGATCTTCTCAGCCCTAATTGGGAAATTCTCTGATCCTGAATAAAGTCAACTGATCACAGCAGCAAGAATGGGGAGATTCATTGAGAACACCTACTTTAAAAATACCACGAGGCCCTGGCGTGGAAAGGATTGGTAAAAAAAAAGAACATGAGATGGTAGCTCTGTTAACGAAAGATGGATTCACCTCAGAAGCGAGAAATGATATTAGCTTTTAAAGATCATAACAATGAAACAGCAAAGGGAAAAGTCACTGGCAGGAATAATCTACAAGCAACTGTCACACTGGAGGGTAGACCATAAATAACCGGGTACTTGCAAGAAAGGCACTGCAATAATCATAGGTGATTAATCTTCATGCTGATTAGGCAAATCAAGTAGGCACAGTAGGACCAGTTTAAACAAAATCTGAAGAAGGGTCTCGACCCGAAACGTCACCCATTCCTTTGCTCCAGAGATGATGCCTGACCCGCTGAGTTACTCCAGCATTTTGTGCCTGCACACAATGTTCAAGGCAGTTTCTTGAAAAACATTGCGTTGTTGAGTCAATTAGGGAAGAGTCTATTCAGGATCTGGCTGTGTAACATTTATGAATGGTCGCATAGTAAACAACATCTGGAGAAGAGTCATCATACACATAACATTCTTTATTCAATTTGGGATTGAGAAATTAAGTTTGAAACTCATGCTTTACACTCGTTGAAGGAATATTACAAAGGTATAAAGGCGGAGTTGGCCAAAGTTTACTGAGAAAGTAGGTGAAATGGGAAGACACAGTGGAGGACAATTTCCAATAAAGAAATATTCCACTGAGAAATAATGACCAGAAGAAAAATAATCCATTTATTTTCTGGACTACTACTAGGCTTCACAACATTGTGAGCCTTCCTTTTCAATTTGATACTCCCCTCGGTCGTTGACCAACATAAGAGGGCAGTATCATGTTGAAAGATAAGGCCCACAGTGTTGTGAAGCCTGGTGGTAGAGCAGAAGGTAGCAAGATAATACTTCCCATGAGTAGGAAGGAACTGGAGATGCTGGTTTAAACAGAAGATAGATATAAAAAGCTGGGGTAACTCAGCGGGTCAGGCAGCATCACTGAACAAAAGGAATAGGTGATGTTTTGGGTCAAGACCCTTCTTCAGACTGTGAGTCAGGGGAAAGGGTAACTGCCCCAGCACAATATTGGGCGCTGTTCCTCCAATTTGTGTTTGGCCTCACTCTGACATTTGGAGGAAGCCCAGGCCAGAAAGATCAGTGTGGGAATGGGAAGGGGAGTTAAAGTGTTTTGCAGACTGGAGATCATGTAGGCCAAGGCAGACTGAGCAAAGGTGTTCAGCGAACCAAGTCCACACCTGGAACAGTGGATACAGTAGATGAGGTTAGAGGAAGTGCAAGTGAATCTCTGCCTAAGGACTGGAGGGACCCTGAACAGAATCGAAGGGGGGAGATTTGGAACATGTGTTGCATCTCCTGCGGTTGCAGGGAAAGGGGTAGTTTGGGTGGGTAGGGATGAGTTAACCAGCGAGTTATGGAGGGAACAGTCTCTGCGGAAAGCATAAAGGAGTGGAGATGGGAAGATGTGACCAGTGGTGGGATCCTATTGGAGGTGGCGAAAATATCGGAGGATTATATGTTTTATGCGACGGCTGATGGGGTGAAAGGTGAGAACTAGGGGGACTCTGTCCCTGTTGCGACTAGGAGGAGAGGGAGCATGAGCGGAGCTGTGGGGCATCGAGAAGACATGTGCATGATAGAAGAGGGGAACCCCAATTCTCTGAAGAATGAAGACATCTCGGATGTCCTGGTATGGAACACCTCATCGTGGGCGCAGATGTGGCATAGACGGAGGAATTGGGAGTGGGGGATAGTCTTTGCAGGAGGCAGGTTGGGAAGAAGTGTAGTCTAGATAGTTGTGGGAATCAGTAAGTTTGGCCATGTTCTTTTCTGCTCACCCTATGCTAGAAAAACCAATATCATTTTGGTCCTTTGATCTTGAAGGTACTTCCTGGCATTGATATCACTGAAACGGGCTTCAGGAGGTGGTGAGAAATTGCCTAGAATGAATTTGTTTTCACTTCTTCTTTGGGAGATCTATCAGTAAATAACCTTATATAATGTCTGTTCTAAATTTAACAGGGAAGGAAAACTGTTGTCTTTATATGGTTTCGCGTATATATGACCGGACTCAAAGTAATGACTTTTAACTGCCCTCCAAAGTGGTCTTGACAGCTACTCAGTTATACCAAATCACAAGTTCATATCCTGAAGCAATATGGATCATGACATAGACCTAGGCAATGGACTTGGGCACGAATGTACTAATGCAATGACTTTACTCATCCTGTTCATGGGGACGCCCAAACTCTAGGACCGATTCATCAAGCAACCGTTTGACTTCAAAGGGTTTGACCACTCATTTGCTTGCTGCGTGTCACTCTTGCAACCTCT
Source organism: Rhinoraja longicauda (assembly GCF_053455715.1). NCBI lineage: Eukaryota > Metazoa > Chordata > Chondrichthyes > Rajiformes > Arhynchobatidae > Rhinoraja > Rhinoraja longicauda. Next base: position 125,365,461 of record NC_135953.1, read on the forward strand.
GGCAATGGTAGTGTTGCTGCCTTACAGCACCAGAGACCCGAGTTTGTTCCGGAATACAGGTGCTGTCTGTACGGAGTTTACGTTCTGCGTCAGACTCACAAAATCAGCTGAAGTTACAATTCCCCGCATCACCATTTCTGTACATGTTCTGTCCCACGTAGAGGCCAATCAGTCAGAGTTTAGCTTAGTTTGGAGATACAGCGTGGAAACTGACCCTTCGGCCCACCGAGTCTTTGCTGAGCAGCAATCACCCATACACTAGTTCTCGTCCGACACACTAAGGGCAATTTACAGAAAGCAGTTAACCCACAAACCTGCATGCCCGGGTTTCTGGCGCTTTAAGGCAGCAACTCTACCACTGCGCCACTGTGCAGCTCCACAATTTACAGTTTTTTCCCCCAGAGCCAATTAACCTACAAACCTGTACGTCTGTGGAATCTGGAAGGAAACCGGAGCACTCGGAGAAAACCCGCAGGGTCACAAGGAGAACGTACAAACTCTGTACTGACAGCACCTGTATTCCTGAACGAACCCATGTCTCTGGTGCTGTAAGGCAGCAACACTACCACAGCTAGAGGATGCAAGAGTGGCATGCAGTAAGGAAAGGACTGGTCAAACCCTTTGAAGTCTCATAGAATCAATCAATCAATCAAGGACGACAATTAATGTACTTACAAATTTCTCACTCCCACGGGACTTAGTAAATTAATTTGGAAAAGGCAACTGGGTGCAGAACATGCTCCGAGTGATGGTCTTTACAATCTATCATGTTGAGTAGTTTGATAGCATTGCTACTGACTGAGTTAGCTGAGGTGGGCTCAGCTGCCAGATTGGATTTGGGCACGATGATGAGAGAATGAACTTAAAGAATATACTTGTTTTGGAGGCAGTTCAGGAAAGATTCACAAGCTTGATTCTTGAGATGAAAGGGCTGATTTACAAGGAAAGCTTGAAGCAGTTGGGCCATTATTCATTGCACCTACACCTTTTGCTCCATCCAACGACCATTGATTTCTTGAATTCATGTGGAGTACAAAGAATTGTCTGAGAACCAGCTGTTTGAAGGTAGATGCCGCAAGCAGAGTGTGATCATTCATTTTCGATTTCCGGTAAACTGTAGTTACAAATGGTCCAACTTGGTCTTTTGAATTCATCTATTTAAGGATGTTGTAGTGGGTCTGGACGCGGTCCGAATAAGGCAAGACGTCAGGTAACTACTAACAGTAATTTAATCAAGCAACAGAACATCCACGCTCTCCTGAGTCTAACGCAAGAGTGTCTCTAACTAGCCCCTTCGAGCAAACCCTGTAGCAACAGCCCCCCCCCCCCCCCCCCCCAGCCCTGCCCAACCAGTGACGAGGGGGATGGTCCAGGGAGGGGCCTAACCCCGTTATTCATCAAACCCACTTCTCCAGTTTAATAGCGCACCCCTATCTACCCATGATCGTGGCAGCATTGCATGGGTTTAATATGATCCATTGGTCATGGGACAGTTTAACAGCATGCTACTTCTTTTGTTTAGCATGCATGTTTTCCAAGCTAGAACTTTTTTTCAGATAAAACCTAATTCTGCTCATCATGAACATCCTGCAACTTCTCCCCTTACAAAGCTATGGCAATACTCCCATCACAAAGCAGTGATTCAAGAACCCAGGTCATTATCGCTTCCTCGCGATAGGCATCAGTTGCTGATCTTACCAGTTTGGCCATATCCCGCAAATAAAAAATCTCCCCTACTTAGCATTTTATTAGTAGCTTTACCCCATGATGAAACATCATTTTGAAAATGATATGGTCTCTGAAGTGTAGAAGATACATTTCCAGATGGGAGAAAAAAGGAGAATGAGTCAGAATTAACTGAATAAATGGGTTTTGTCATCCAACCTTGACATTTAAATGCTTCTGAGCAGTGCATGGTTAAACATGATTGGTATTTTAAACATGAACACCTACTGACCCATGCTTGCACCCCCACCCCTTCATGCCTCCACCCCCCCCTAAACCCATGCCCCCCCCCCACCCCTTCATGCCCCCCCCCCCCCCCCAAACAACCAAACAACCACTACTCCCTTTTTCAACATTACAAATCTTCATGTTCCTTGGATAAGGTCAAAAGAAAAAAGTTCCAATTCCTGTGCTTGTGAAGTCAGATGCGTTTTCAGAACAGAAATGAAAAAGGATGGCAGTTTAAATTACTGGAAGTGGGTGCCCCATATCCTGGGAACCATGAAGGAAGAAATTCAATGTCCTCACTCACTTTAACAATGTGTGTCTGCTGACCCTTAAAATTGTAAATCACAAATGCAGCCTCGAAATGGACATAATCCACAGTGGCAGCACTCACACATTTCACAGCTCGGTTCACACACACATACATAGACAGATGTCCCACTATGGAAAGCATATTGTTTGCTGCCTAATGCACTTCCCTCTTCCTCAGAATTTCTTGACTGAAACACTTCCAACCACACATCACACACAGTGCAGGAAGTGAACTGTGATAATCAGGCAATTGTAGCACCTTGATTCTTAATTGTTAACTGTATGTTTGTGTTGTCATTTGTGAGCGGAGCACCAAGGCACATTCCTTCTATATGCACATACTTGGCCAATAAACCTATTCATTCATTCATGTGAACTTCCCACTCCTTCAAGTATAGCCTGGGACCCAGGAACCATTTCATCAGTTAGGAGGGGAGACCCCCATTCTCAAAGGTTGACCAGGCTAGACAGGACAGTCCATTGGTGTTATCCATGCTGTGACCCTGGTGAAACTGAGAAAACCATGGGTGATACTATACATTTCCATGGGAACTTTAACTTGCCTCCTTCCTCAGAGCAATTGACATTTAGTGACTGTGTGTGAGACTGTGAGGCAGTTCTATAAACAGCATCTTGTCCTTACTGATGAAATGGTTGGCATTATTTCTTTTTGCCTTTATCATTGCAAAGTCACAGCAGTTATCACCACCCAAACAACAAACTTCACTGTTCCGGTGTGAGATCAGATACAGCAGAGAAGGTTGAGGAAGAAAAGGACACTCTGACATTGGATCTAACAACAAAAATCTCCAGCTCATTGACCAGCACCCTGAGGGCTAAGCAGGGACAGGGACATGCATTTCCTGGAGGTGAAACACATCCTTGGGAAATGAAAAACCGAACTAATATTATGGCCAGATGAACTTACTTCAGAACTGGCCAGGTATGATACTAACAGGAAAGCATTGGTATCTGAAATCATTGAGTTCAATATTGAGTCCAAAGTGCTGCAGTGTATCTAGATGGAAGAAGAGTGACTATTCACTGAAGGTTACATTCAACATTGTTGGAGCAGTGTAAGAGGACACATACAGAGAGCCCAGGGTGCAGGTGGAGTGGGAAATCGATTGTAACCACCCTCTTGTAGACTGAATGGAAGTGTTCTGCAAAGCAGTCATCCAATGTCCCCTTGGCTTCTCTGGTGTAAGTTGGAAGAGGTGCAATTGAATTGCTGCTTCACCTGAGAGGAGTGTTTGGGTCCCTGGATTCTGGGGAGAACAGGTCTTGATTCTTTTGCGGTTATATGGACAAGTACTGTGAGAGGGGGAATGGTTGTTGGTGGAAATGATAGAGAGAACCAAAAGAATCACAGACGGAAATATATGGAATGCTGAAAGATGAGGAAAGAGGGACAGATTGAGTCTAGTGATGACAAATGATTGAAGATGGTAAAAAATATGAAAGATTACCTGTTGAATGTAAAGACTAGTGGAGTAAAAAGTGAGGAGAAGAATTAACCCATTCATTCCCTGGGTGGGAGGAAAGGTGTGAGAGCACAAATGGGGAAATGATGCAGACCTGATTGAGAGCCTTGTCTATTGTGTAGAGGGGAAGAACCCATCAAGAAGGAAAGGAAGACATCTCAGAATCATGGTGTAGAATGTCTCATCGTCAGAACACATGGAACTGAAGAAACCAGGGGAATGGAATGGGGTATTTATAGCATGCAGGGTGGGAGGGAGCAGAGTCAAGATAATTGTTGGAATCTGTAGGCTTCCAATAGATATTGGGTTGGAAACCTATTCATAAAAACATAGAAACATAGAAAATAGGTGCAGGAGGAGGCCATTTGGCCCTTCGAGCCAGCACCGCCATTCATTGTGATCATGGCAGATCATCTACAATCAGTAACCTGTGCCTCCCTTCGCCCCATATTTCTTGATTCCACCAGCCCCTAGAGCTCTATCTAACTCTCTTTTAGATTCATCCAGCGAATTGGCCTCCACTGCCTTCTGTGCAGAGAATTCCACAAATTCACAACTCTCTGGGTGAAAACGTTTCTTCTCATCTCAGTTTTAAATTGCTTCCCCTTTTTTCTTTGACTGTGTCCTCTGGTTCTGGACTTCCCCCAACATTGGGAACATTTTTCCTGCAACTAGCTTATCTAGTCCTTTTATAATTTTATACATCGCTATAAGATCCCCTCTCATCCTTCTGAACTCCAGTGAACACAAGCCCAGTCTTTCCAATCTTTCCTCACATGACAGTCCCTCCATCCCAGGGATTAACCTCGTGATCCTTGAGTTTAAGACAGAAATATCAAGAAAATATTAACCATGTGAAAGTGACATCAGGCTGGGAATTTAAAGGCATCTCTGAGTTCTGCTTGAATACTAGTTGTCAAGAGATACCAGTATGAGAGGAGAGGGGGATGGTCTGAGTAGGACTAAAACAAACACTGTTCCATTTATACCTCTCAAGGAGTAGAGAGAAATGGACCAATTTGAGTTTCCATTTCTGCACCTTTGATTTGGAGCAAGTGAGTGTTCGTCTCTCTGTTCAAAGAAGTTAAGGGCTTTCAGATCATTCTGATGTGGGATGAACTTATGGACATATGGAGTGATTGGATATCCATGATGATGGTCAGGCAATACGAATCAGGAAATATCTGGATGGTGGACAATATCAAATGCATCACAGATGTAAGTGGGAAGGGATTGGATAATGGGTGAAAGAATAAGAGGGTAGGTAAGAAGAGATAAGTTATATTGGAGTAGGCCAGACTAAATCAAAGCATCTACAAAGACAGTACTCGTGTGGATCTTGGAGAAGCTACTGTTAGGGTAGGGAAGTTAGAGTGCCTGCTCTTTCCCCAGAGAGAGAGGGTTTCAGATCTGACCTGCAACACTGGATACAGTTGAAGACAAATTCTGCAGAGGCATATCGAACGTGCGTGGCCAAAATTGTGAAGTGGATCGATTCAACACCAACGTGATATCAATAGGTTTCACTCTGCAACTAATCAATTTTCATTTCTGTAGGATGGAAGAAAAAGTGCTGACAGCAACATATTTCCGAGCAATGATAATTCTTGATTTGACTTATCACAAATCCACTTTTAGCAAGAGACTGTTATCAGATTGCGGTACATAAGGTACCAACAAAACCCTCAAAAATATAAAGAAATAAAAACACTCTAAGATGAAATTTCATTCAGTTCTGGAAGACGGGAAATATAACAGTGTTGTTCAAAGGAGACAGAGAAAAGATACAGAACCGCAGACCATTTAACCCATCATTAGTTACATCTACATTATAGATGTCATTACAAGGGCACTTAAAATGATAATTAGAAGATTTGGCACAGTCAATTAATTAGACATGAAGATAGACACAAAAAGCTGGAGTAACTCAGCGGGACAGGCAGCATCTCTAGAGAGAAGGAATGGGTGACGTTTCGGGTCGAGACCTTTCTTCAGACCGGTTAGGGATAAGGGAAACGAGAGACAAAGATGGTGATGTGGAGCGATAAATAACAATGAATGAAAGTTATGCAAAAAAGTAACGATGATAAAGGAAACAGGCCATTGTAAGCAGTTGGGTGAAAATGAGAAGCTAGTGCGACTTGGGTGGGGGAGGAATAGAGAGAGAGGGAAATTGGATATTATTGGAATGATTGGACATCCATGGTGAATTGGGATCTGGAAAATATCAGAGTGCTGAAGGACACCAGATGTGTCACAGTGGGAAGAGCTTGGACAATGGAGAAAGAATAAGAGTACAGGTAAGAAGGTAGAGAAAATAGAGTCAAAATAAAAGGGTCATTTTGAAGTATTCCGTTGTTTATGAGATTCCACAAAGATACCACAAAGGAGGGGAGGGGGGAAGGGGGGAGGGGGAAGGGGGGGGGGAGGAGAGGGTGCTGTACCAATGCAGGAGAGGTTTGGGCCCAATGGGTCCACTTGGTCTAGTTTTGGAATAAAATCTCTGTTTTGGGAAGATCTTAATGGATGTTGTTGTTCAGAGGGTATTGTTGTGCCTCAGCCACAGAAATCTAATACATAAGTAAAGTATCTAGAAATGCAAATGCAATTTTCACATCTAAAGTACAGAGTTTGGATAAGAAGAGCAAGGACGTTTTGGTGCCATTGTGTAGGGCTTTTGCGATATGGAAACACTATGTCTCGTGTTGGTCTCTATGTACAAGGAAAGATTAACCTGCCTTGGTGATGCTGATTCACCAGAAACACCACCTAGTTTGTAGAACACACACACCTACTCAACTGTTTCAAGTTGACTATCAAGTACTAATCAGTAACCTTGGGCCTGCCAAATCTTAAAAAATGTTCCTTTGACAAAGAAACTGACTTTGTAGAACAATCATATTTCTAAGCCTATTTATATATTTTTAAAGTTATTTTCAGTTGTTTAACATCACAGATGGTGCACTGGGCACATTAAAGATGATCATTTTCAGCTTTATAAACCAAACTTATCCAAGGAACCATACTTAAATATATCGATGATTGTGTTTTTAAATATTTGGGGACAAAAATATTTTTTATTTTTGTATCTAAGTCCTGTAGATACAACCAATAAAACATCAACTTTGCTCTGTGAAGCCTGTATTTGTGGCTGGTGTTAAAACAGCTACAGACAAGTAATTTCTACTCTGTAAGATGAGGTTTGGATTCGGAATATCAGGATCCTCGGACCAAGACCAAATGACCAAAATGTTGCCCTGCTAAAGATGTACAGTGAAGATGAATGCAAGCAAGGATGTGATATACCCCCAATACTTTTCTCAATCTTTCTCTCCACAATGTTGCACCTCACCTCCAACAAACATCCCATGGGAGTGGAGCTAATCTTCAAAACAAATGAGAAGTTGTTCAACCTACACGGTAGTGACTCCAAAACCAAAGTCATCCCAACGCAGATGAGCTGCAATCTAGCAACAGCACTTGCATTTGGACACACTCAGAGGCTGATTTCCAAACCATAACCAACTCATTCACTGAGGCATACTCGTATGGCATTGCATTCACAAGCCCCTCACCAACCTGCCTCCAGTGCACCACAGTACTTTCTGATAATAAATTGTAAATTTCCCCGGTGTGGGACGAATAAAGGAATATATTATTATTAAAGTTCAGGACGAGAACCTGGAAACAATGACCACCTCATGGTAAAGGCAGACATTGATGATAAAATTCACCGCCATTTTTATGGTATTTGATTGAGCGAAGAAAAGTTTAGACTTGTTTTCATGGAGGTGGTTTTGGAATGCATCTAAATGGATTTTGAACATTGTAGAAGTGATGATGTCACCTCCAGTTGAAGTATGGTACAGTGACACTACTCCAGGAACTGCCTCTTATTTAGATGGTGAAGTTTTCGATTGTCTTGCAGAAAATATGGATGAATGAGTTGAGCTCCATTAAGTTTTAAAATCAGCTGTCTACTTTTGCTGAATTTTTGGACTGCAGTTATACATGCAACTGTTATATTTATATTTCTTCATGCCTCAATTATTTAGGAAGTTACAGGATACTTTCTTTTGGTAGATTATTTTTTTAAGATGCTAAAATATGAGCAGGAATTTGCCTTGTGGGCTGAGCACCGAGGCAAATTCCTTGTATGTGTACATATTTGGCCAATAATAATTGATGCAATATGATGAGGGGGTGCAGAGAGGGCTTCCAACACAATCCCAAGAACAACATGGATGAAAAATAAGTAAAGATTGCAAAAGACTTAAGCCTTACAGTCTAAGAGAAAGTTGATATGCTTGCATTGTTGCATTCAAAGGAATGTCTAAAATGTAGGATGCCAAGATCAGTAGAAGTATGTTTACAGATCTGACCTCCAGGTTTGAAATGAATGGCTGGTGCCTGATTCATTCCCACACTCCTGATGGAGAAAGAACTCTGGACCTCCTCCCCTTCTGGTAGTTATTGAGAGCCCTACTTAGGGTGGGTTTCTGGGATGAGGCATGAATGTGAGGAATTTGGGATGGAAAGAGAATTCCTGCTTCTCTTTGGTCCATGGAAGGGTGTTCATGCAAGATTTTAAAAATAATCTACTTTCCTAGGAGCAACCAGGCTCCAATCAAACTATTTTAACAGGTGTTCCTTCACTGGTATGAAGTTATTCATTACACAAGTTATTCATTTATCATGTACCTGTACACTGTGAATTGCTCGATTGTAATCATGGATCGTCTTTCCTTGCAACAAAAGCTTTTCACTGTACCTCGGTACATGTGACAATAAACTAAACTGAAAAAGGACAAAACCCCAATTTTAGTTAGGGCAGCACAGTGGTGTGGCGGTAGAGTTGCTGCCTTATAGTGCCAGAGACCCGGGTTTGATCCTGACTATGGGTGCTGTCTGTATGGAGTCTGTACGTTCTCCCTATGACCGCATGATTTTCCTCCAGGATCTCCGGTTTAATCCCACATTCCAAAGACGTGCATGTTTGTAGGTTAATTGGTTTCTGTAAATTGTCCCTAGTGTGTAGGATAGAACTAGAGCACGGGTGACCATTGTTCGGCGTGGACTCCATGGGTCGAAAGGCCTGTTTCCACACTATATCTCTAAAACTAAAACTAAAACAAAAGTAATTTAGTTAGCTACAAGAAAGTCCTAAAAATAATTATTTGGTTCAGCAGTGGCCCATTATTTCACTTCCAGTCAATGCCATGCTAAGTTGTCACATTATATTAGCTCCAGGTTATACTGTGCCAGATGTCTTATTAGTCTAATGCTGGGGATTTAATTATTTACAAACTTCATCTGTGACAAGAATTAAATGTGTCTGATCAAATTGTTTATATCTCTTTTCTGGCTGAAGGACTAAAATGAAATGAAATTTCTCTAAACCACAGTGTCAGGAAGTACTTGTGTATCCTGTTGGTAAATTAATTAAATTCCCCTGACATGTAATTAGGTTGTTGCAAATAGTTGCACTTGTGTATAACTCTTCAACAATTTAGACCCAGTGAATATTGTTTTGTCGGAACTTCATGCAACTGTGCTAGCTGAGCAGTTAAACACTTAAGTGATTTAAGCCTTCCAGAGCCACTCAGTAATGGTTTAAGTATTTGTGATGATCAGTGTGTAATTGCAGCAAATTCAATCACACCATTGATTTTAAAGGAAGAAGTGGAGCCACGATAATTAGTTGTTCACATTTTTACTGAGTGCTACCACTGAGTCGTACAAAGTACCAGCAATTAATAAGGTATGGTATAAGAAATGTTCTCTACTATTAGTTCCTAGAATTTATAATATTTCCATAATTCCTACAGCATAGAAGGAGGCAATTCAAAACCTCAGGTCTACACTGAATCACAGAGTAACTCCCATTCCTCCATTAATTTTCTCTGTAACGTATTCTCCCTGCACCACACCAGTTGCCAATTAGCCTAACAGGACAACCACCCATTCACAAAAAGAATGTGCAAGTTTCACACATAGACAGCACCAGAAGTCAGGATTGAACCTGCCAACTCTACCAGTCCACAACTCTACAGTCCACAACAATATCCATTTCTCTAGATGAATATGACATTCAGACCCTAGTATAAAATCTAAAGATATTAATGATTATATAGTTTATATTAAAGTTAATTACTCGAGTCGAGTATTGCGTACACTTTTGGGCATTGCTATGAAATCTGTGCTCTGTTCTTCTAGCCCTTTTCTCATCTTTCAAGAAAAGTTTGATAAACAATTCAATATTCCTTTAAGTTCACAGGCAGCTTTAAATGTTAGCGATATTGAGGATACCAATTATTACAACGTAGGTCAAGCTCAAGGCACAGGCTCTGCTGTGAATAAGGAATGATTCATGATCTCAATCAGAAGCAGGGTTACATAAATATACGATTACACAAAAAGCTGGAGTAACTCAGCAAGTGAGGCAGCATCTCTGGAGAAAAGGAATATGTGATGTTTCGGTCAAGACCCTTCTTCAGACTGAGAATCATGGGAAAGGGAAACGAGAGATTATAGATAGTGATATAAACATATTTATTTCAATCAAACAGAGCAGAACAGGTTGGTTTTGGATTGTTCTGGGTTTTCATAGTCAGATTTGACATTGTATCTTTACTGAATCAGTGTGGTGTTTTAAAACAAATAATGTTTTGGGACATTTCTCTAGAGGCACCATTGATTTCCCATTGAAGTTTCAGAAAGTGATTGGGAGAATCCCCAAGGATTATAAGGGCATTGTGGTTAAATACACAGAAGCAAACATTTTATTTATTACTTTCCTCTAGGAAAATTATGGTTTAGATAGAGCATTTAACTTTGATGCTCGAGAGAAACCTCTATTATTAAGGGTCTAATTATCTGCCCTTCCAATTATTTACCAGAATTTATTTTGGGGAAAAAATCCACATTCATGCCACTGCCTCGTTGCACAGGCTGTCAGCATCAGTCCCCCGACACTCAACCTCATTGGTCATGAGTGATTCAATTCAATTTATGTTATTTGAATTGCACTTGTCTCCATTCCATGCCTGCAGTACTGCTGCATCACATGTGTAAGAACCACATTTTGGGACATATGATTACACAACATGACCTGGGATCTTGCCCCACCAATGGAATCAGCAATACAGGAATTCTCTTTGCTGACAGGTCAAGTCCTTAACCCTGTCGAGATTCCACTGATGGAGATCGATGCTAAAACAAAAAGGGAACTTTGGCTTGTTTTAAGAATTTGCCTTGTGCATCAAAAATGAAATAAAAAGCAAAATGAAGTGTAATTCATGGGTGACTATGCAATCATTATGTGTAATGCATTTCTTTTGGCATTAGAGGGGAAGAATGCATTATATGAAACTTCCCTGCTTTATATTTAAATGGAATATGCAACTATTGAAGATTTACAATGAAAGTAGTATAGCTTGAATGATCATTTTCAAAAACTAGTGATAAGAATATTTTCATAACTTTCTGCTTAATGATCCATCATTAATATTGCATTAATCTTTGATGCGATTTAATTTTGAAGAATATTTCCTTTCCTCACTTCAGTGTTTCACAATTAATGCACAGTACACTGCCAGTCATTTTCCACACATTCACACAAATCCAATTTTAAAAAAATGGTAAACGGTAGAAAGAAATGAGAGGGCTTCTGAAGTTAGAGCACTTGATTATTACCTGCTGCAATGTCCCACAATTATTACACTCCCAAAGCTAGTCTTACAGTTTACACCCATTAGGTGATCTAGCAAACATAACTGGACCAGTTTCCTCTCTTAATGCCTTTGCCTTTCATGTCTTTAGCTGAACGCAGATATCAGCAGTAGCAGCAGCAGCAAGCAGCAGTAGCAGCAGCAGCAATCAGCAGTAGCAGCAGCAGCAAGCAGCAGTAGCAAGCAGCACCTAGCTGTGTTGCTTGGGAAGTAGTGTGTGGGGATTGTGTGGGGATAGTAAGGAGTAAGACCTGTGTGATCTCCCGGACTAGTTTCGATCGCCTAGCTTGGGGTCGGAGAGGAATTTCCCGGATTTTTTCCCAAATTGGCCTGGGTTTTTTATCCGGTTTTTCGCCTCTCCCAGGAGATCACTCAGTTCTTTTGGGTGGGCGGTTGGAGCGGTTGGAGTAGCGGCCGGGCGGTAGGTTTAGTAACCGAGCGCGGGGCTTTGTTTGGAGAGTATGACTGCCAGGGCAGTTTTTTGTTCTGGGTGTCAGATGTGGGGAATCTGGGAGTCTGATAGTCTTCCAGACATCCACATCTGCGCCAGGTGTGACGAGATGGGGCTCCTAAGGGACCGTATTAGGAACCTGGAGCGGCAGATTGATGACCTCCGTCTGATCAGGGAGAGTGAGGAGGTTATAGATAGGAGTTACAGGGAGGTGGTCACTCCTAGACCACGGGAGGTAGACAAGTGGGTCACTGTTAGGGGGGGCAAGGAACAGAGGCAGGGACTAGGGAGTACCCCGGTGGCTGTACCCCTTGGAAATAAGTACTCCTGTTTAAGTACTGTTGGGGGGGACAGCCTACCTGGGGGCAACGACGGTGCCCGGGCCTCTGGCAAGGAGTCCGGCCCTGTTGCTCAGAAGGGTAGGGAAAGGAAGAGGAGAGCAGTAGTAATAGGGGACTCTATAGTGAGGGGGTCAGATAGGTGTTTCTGTGGACGCAGTCGGGAGACCCGGATGGTGGTTTGCCTCCCTGGTGCCGGTGTCCGGGATGTGTCTGAGCGTGTCCAGGATATCCTGAAAGGGGAGGGAGAGGAGCCAGAGGTCGTGGTACATATAGGTACCAACAATATAGGTAGGATAAGGGAAGAGGTCCTGAAAGGAGAATTCAGGGGGCTAGGAAGAGAGTTAAAAAAAAGGACTTCCAAAGTAATAATCTCAGGCTTACTGCCTGTGCCACGCGATAGTGAGAATAGGAATGGAGTGAGGTGGAGGATAAATACGTGGCTGAGGAACTGGTGCAGGGAGCAGGGTTTCAAGTTTCTGGATCATTGGGACCTCTTCTGGGGGAAGTATGACCTGTACAAAAAGGACGGGTTGCATCTGAACTCGAGGGGAACCAATATCCTGGCGGGGAGATTTGCTAAAATAACTGCGGAGACTTTAAACTAGTACGGTTGGGGGGAGGGACTCAAACACAGATAGCTAATAGGCAGTGTGTGAGGCAGGAGGCAGAAAAGGGAAACACTCAGACCCAATATGTAGGAGAGAAAGAAGGGAAAAGAAATAAACTGAGAATAAGAAATGATGGGTCCCTTAAATGTGTATATTTTAATGCTAGGAGCATTGTAAGAAAGGTGGATGAGCTTAGAGCCTGGATTGACATCTGGAAGTATGATGTTGTGGCGATCAGTGAAACATGGTTGCAGGAGGGTTGCGATTGGCAATTAAATATTCCAGGATTTCATTGTTTCAGATGTGATAGAATCGGAGGGGCAAGAGGTGGGGGTGTTGCATTGCTTGTCAGGGAGGATATCACAGCAGTGCTTTGGCAGGACAGACTAGAAGGCTCGATTAAGGAGGCTGTTTGGGTGGAACTCAGAAATGAGAAAGGTTTAGCAACACTTATAGGGGTGTATTATAGACCGCCAAATAGGGAACGAGAATTGGAAGAGCAAATATGTAAGGAGATAGCAGATATTAGTAGTAAGCACAGAGTGGTGATTGTGGGTGATTTCAATTTTCCGTATATAGACTGGGAATCACATTCTGTTAAAGGGCTGGATGGTTTGGAGTTTGTAAAATGTGTGCAGGATAGTTTTTTGCAGCAATACGTAGAGGTGCCTACCAGAGAAGGGGCAGTGTTGGACCTCCTGTTAGGAAATGAGATGGGTCAGGTGACGGAGGTATGTGTTGAGGAGCACTTTGGGTCTAGTGATCATAATGCCATTAGTTTCAATATCATTATGGAGAAGGTCAAATCTGGACCAAGGGTTGAGATTTTGGATTGGAGAAAGGCTAATTTTGAGGAGATGAGAAAGGATTTAAAAGGAGTGAAATGGAAATTGTTGTTTTATGAAAAGGATATAATAGAGAAATGGAGGATATTTAAAGGTGAAATTTTGAGAGTACAGAGTCTTTATGTCCCTGTTCGGTGGAAAGGAAAGAATAATAATTTGAAAGAGCCATGGTTTTCCAGGGAAATTGGACACTTGGTTCGGAAAAAGAGGGAGATATACAATAAATATAAGCGGCAGGGAGTAAATGAGGTTCTTGAGGAATATAAAGAATGTAAAAGGAATCTTAAAAAGGAAATTAGAAAAGCGAAAAAAAGATATGAGGCTGCTTTGGCAAGTAATGTAAAAGTAAACCCCAAGGGGTTCTACAGATATGTCAATAGCAAAAGGATAGTGAGGGATAAAATTGGTCCATTAGAGAGTCAGAGTGGACAGCTATGTGCTGAGCCGGAAGAAATGGGGGAGATATTAAACAATTTCTTTTCTTCGGTATTTACCGAGGAGAAGGATATTGAATTATGTGAGGTAAGCGAAACAAGTAGAGTAGTGATGGAAATTAGGAGGATTAAAGAAGAGGAGGTACGGACACTTTTGAAGAATATAAAAGTGGATAAGTCTCCAGGTCCTGATAGGATATTCCCTAGGACATTGAGGGAAGTTAGTGCAGAAATAGCAGGGGCTATGACGGAAATATTTCAAACGTCATTAGAAACAGGGATGGTGCCGGAAGATTGGCGCATTGCGCATGTTGTGCCTTTGTTTAAAAAAGGTTCTAAAAGTAAACCTAGCAATTATAGACCTATTAGTTTGACGTCTGTGGTGGGAAAATTAATGGAAAAGATACTTAGGGACAATATATATAATTATTTGGATAATCAAGGCCTGATTAGAAACAGTCAACATGGATTTGTGCCTGGAAGGTCATGTTTGACTAATCTTCTTGAATTTTTTGAAGAGGTTACCAGGGAAATTGATAAGGGCAAGGCTGTGGATGTTGTCTATATGGACTTCAGTAAGGCATTTGACAAGGTTCCACATGGAAGGTTGATTAAGAAGGTTAAATCGTTGGGTATTAATAGTGAGGTTGCAAGATGGATTCAACAATGGCTGAATGGGAGATACCAGAGGGTAACGGTTGACAATTGTATGTCAGGTTGGAGGCCAGTGTCTAGTGGAGTGCCCCAAGGATCTGTGTTGGGTCCACTGTTGTTTGTCATTTACATTAATGATCTGGATGATGGTGTGGCAAATTGGATTAGTAAATATGCAGATGATACTAAGATAGGTGGAGTAGTTGATAGTGAGGTAGATTTTCAAAGTCTACAGAGAGACTTGGGCCTTTTGGAAGGGTGGGCTGAAAGATGGCAGATGGAGTTTAATGCTGATAAGTGTGAGGTGCTGCATTTTGGTAGGACAAATCAAAATAGGACGTACAGGGTAAATGGTAGGCAATTGAGGAATGCAGTGGAACAGAGGGATCTGGGAATAACTGTGCATTGTTCCCTGAAGGTGGAATCTCATGTGGATAGGGTGGTGAAGAAGGCGTTTGGTATGCTTGCCTTTATAAATCAGAGCATCGAGTATAGAAGTTGGGATGTAATGTTGAAATTGTACAGGGCATTGGTGAGGCCAAATCTGGAGTATGGTGTGCAGTTCTGGTCGCCAAATTATAGGAAGGATGTCGACAAAATGGAGAGGGTACAGAGGAGATTTACTAGAATGTTGCCTGGGTTTCAGCACTTAGGCTACGGAGAGAGGTTGAACAGGTTGGGTCTTTATTCTTTGGAGCGTAGAAGGTTGAGGGGGGACTTGATAGAGGTTTTTAAAATTTTGAGAGGGACGGACAGAGTTGACGTGGGTAGGCTTTTCCCTTTGAGAGTGGGGAAGATTCCAACAAGGGGACATAGCTTCAGAATTGAGGGTTACTCAGAGGGTTGTGGCTGTATGGAATGGGCTTCCGGTGGAAGTGGTGGAGGCTGGCTCGATTTTATTATTTAAGAGTAAATTGGATAGGTATATGGATAGGAGGGGATTGGAGGGTTATGGTCTGAGTGCAGGTAGATGAGACTAGGTCAGGGAGAATGGTCGGCGTGGACTGGTAGGGCCGGACAGGCCTGTTTCCATGCTGTAGTTGTTATATGTGTTATATGTTATATGTGTAAAGCAACATTGTTGACAGCTGAGTTTCAACAACCCCAGTAATCAGTGGGGTTAAAATGCATGTGATTGCCTAATTTTTTGCCCGATTAAACTTTACTGTTCAATTCTAATGAAAAGCATGATTTGATTTAAAGCTAAAAAATAAGATTCCTTGGAAGAACTGCAGATGCTGGAATGTTGAGCAAAGCATGATGTGCTGGAGGAACTCAGCCAGACAGGCAGTCTCAGGCAGCATCCAGAGATGAGTTCCCCCAGCACTATGTGTTTTCAATCAAAAAGTTTGTTGCTTTTTGTAGAGAATTTGGGAACAATAAATTATGATATAACATACTGCCAAAAATTGCACTGGAAGTTATAATGCAAGTGCAGCAACCAATTGGGAAGACAAATTATATATTTGTCTTAATTGATTTGAGAATTTGAGTATACGAATAGACATCTTGTTTCAGATATATAGATAGATCCCTGGTGAGACTGCATCTGGAATATTGTGTACATAGTTGGTCTTTATAATAAAGAATGAATAGACATGATACTTCTAGATGCAGCCCGAACAGCTGTCACACAGCATCCCATGGCATGGCCTGTGCCGAAAGGTCACACAACTGCCTGTGCACCCCTCAGGGGGAAGGTGATGTCCATGAGCTGATGCTGTAGGTAACAGGCACAGGCCACATGGAGAATGGGAGAGGGGTGATGGCATTGCAGACGACAATCACCAATAAGATTCGATCTCTGATCTCAAAACGTTTGTGCTTGTTCCCCAATATGTTTGTTTTGTTTAGAATATAGAATAGTACAACACAGGAGCAGACCCTCTGGCCCACCACGATTGTGTCGAACATGATTCCAAGACCAACTCTTATCCGCCTGTAATAGAACATAAAATAGTGAAGGGACTGTCCCACTTAGGCGATTTCAAGGCAACTGCCGGCGGCTAGGCTGTCGCCGACAGTTCGCCGGGTGTCGCGGGCATGATCGTGAGGAGTCTTCAAAGAATCCTAGTGGATCTCGGCGAGTGGCTGAGAAATTTTCCGGATAGAAATTTCTCAGCGACAGCTGGCTTGTCGCCAGGTATCGTTGCTTACTGCGGGCGCTGTCGCATGCTGTCCCCAGCTTTGCTAGGTTGTCGCAAATGCATTTAGAAGCACGTAATATTAAATTAAGTAAAGTCAATTGAAGATACCATTAAATACTTGTGTTTAACCAATTTATTTACCGTCAGGACATTTGACAGGTAGATTGGAGGCGACAGTTTGACGGTCAGGTAAGCGTGGGAATTTCGCGATGTTTATGGCCTTTAGCGATTAGTTTTAAAGTGGGCTCCCAACCCAGATACACAACCCAGAAACCAGATATGCATCTCCCGTACATTTTCGAAGAATGCCCACACTCCGCACAAAAATCCATTTAACCACGTTTAAAATTAAATTTCTTAATACTGCTATTAGTAAACTGGAAGTCAATCCAGTTTATGCATTGTTACCGTGAAGCTTGGTTTTCAAGTAACCCGGGCAAGATGTTATATTTCAAAACTCACAAGTAATTACAGACTTGTCAGTGATTTCAGCGAAAATTAGGACGCCGGAGAAGCATTGATAAGCGTGGGAATTTCGTGATGTCTCTTAGCCAGGTGCTAGTTTTACAAAAAAAGTAATTTGTATCGACCTGACTCGGCATTGTCGTGGTCATTGTTGTAGGGTAAAAGAAAATTTCGGCGATCTGCTACAACTTTGACAGTCGCCGGCAGTGGCCTAAAAAATCGCCTAAGTGGGACAGTCCCTTAAAAGAACATAGAACAGTATAAAATACTTTAAAGACTGTTGTAAGAAATGTAATTGGACAGTAACATCTTGCAAAACCTCATTTGTTTGTATCAGTATGAAAGCTGAGAAGACACCATTCTAAGCAAAATAAATGTAACTTTTGAGTCAATAATTGTAAATTCAATACCTGCCCTTAAATGCCTGGCAATCAATGCATTGTTATACTCATCTCAAATGCATGAACAACACAATTGATAATAAGACAGTATGAAATTCAATGTTGGGTCGCAGTTTAAATATTCCTTATTCCTTATAATTAAGCTTTCACTCATCATCAGCACAACTGCCAAAAGTCCTGCATTCTTCAATGGTGGAGGTACAAGCCCCACTTAATCTTGCTCCAGTGATATTTTGCACCACGAGAGGATCTCACAAGATCAGGGCCACTGTTTAACGCTGTTAGCTGTTTGATTGAATGTTAGTATTATTTCTACTTTAGGAGATAAGCAATCCATTTGATCTTCTTTCATGTGTCTGAAAACTATATACTGTACTTGCTGAAAAATAATAGGAATAAAAACAGCACCACCTCATTACTGAAGACAGTTCCTTGACTTGTATCTGAGGTTCATGTCTCTTCAATTTTTCCTGTTGCTTCTGAAGGAAAAGCTCCTTGCATTTCAAAGACTGTCTCCGTCACTAAGGTCCCTTGAGAGAGTTTTTGACAAGGTGCCTAATAGTTTCATAGTCAATAGCAATAGAACTACATACATACTTTCAGAACAATGAAGATACTTAATGGGTTTCATTTTTTCCAGAATTGAGGAAGACTCCAAAATCTAAATGTGACAAAGGCATAAGTGACTTTTATACTTTCTCACAAGTGGAATAAAATGATTTCATTATTTGTGATGTTGCCGTTTGTTTGTATTCCTTGTGAAAGCTGGGGCTCTTGAACATGCAAATAACACCATGTTTCATATTTGAATAAGAAGAAATTTTAGACAAATATCATAAGATGTTTTTAATGAGCAAGAGCTGAGCAGTGAGTCCAACCTGTCAAGACTAAATCTATTTTAGTGCTATGTAAAGAGTCAGAGTAAACCCTTTTAAACTGAAAAATGACACTTAATTCCTGTTGCTCTCTTGGTGTATTGGATGGGAAGCTAAAGTTCCCAGGCATCGTGGGAGATATTTATCCAATTAGCAAACTCCCTTACAGATTTACAGTATTTTGCATAAGAAATTTGTCGCAGTTTTTTTATTAACATAAATCTCCAGGCACTAAAATAACAGAACTTAATTCATATCTCCTCCAGCCAATATATTATACGATCTATTATTTAAATTTCCCATCCCAATTTCTTTTCCTTAATAATAAGGACATTTGCTCCTCGCCTTTGATTCACTTCACATAGCTAAATTCTATTGGCAAATTAATCAATCATTTCCTTTCATGAAATTATTCCTTCTTTAGACAAAATGTCTCATTTTGTCACTACCTCAGAGAATCAGTCAGAGATGCAGCACAAAAACAGAACCTTTAGCATATCGAGTTTACTGCCCATTTACACAACATCTTACGTTAATCCATTTTTTAAAGATTCACCCCACATTCATTATTACAATTCAAACTTATTTCTTTTGATTGGTTGATATGCGTTGTCATTATTTCTGATTCAGATAGGGAAATACAATTAAGTCATACAAATATCTTAGCAAGAAAATGGCAAACTAAGCAATGCAATAAAATCATACATGGTGGTATGTGTATGGCATATGCAGCTGTCTTGAAGGTGTGGCCAGTTTTGTAGACACGGTTGCTTTGGTAAAGGATCTTCAAACCAGAATAAAAGGTTTCGTAAATGAGTTTAAAGTGGTGAACTGCACAAAACTGCTTAAAATGCTGTGATCTTTTGCTGTGGTTTATCCCATTAGTCCATCTATTCTCTGCTGCCTGGATGAAAATTGCATGGAAATTCCAGGTCATTGCATACGTCAAACCTAGTTGGTATTTGTAATGAGCATTTTGCTCTGCTGCATCTCTCAGAACGATCATCGATTTAATCCTATTCCTCTGGCAGCTTGAAAGTGGGAAGAATAAGAAACGCATTGTTCTTAAAAATCTAGGACTTCAAAATCAAGTATTTATTCACAAAATGCTGGAGTAACTCAGCAGGTCAGGCAGCATCTCAGGAGAGAAGGAATGGGTGACGTTTCGGGTCGAGACCCTTCTTCAGACTCAAAATCAAAATCAAAATCAAGTGGTAAGAGCAACTTTATTTCCATTATACAGAACCAAAACTTTGACATGAAGAGCTTTATTTGTTTGAAGCACTTTTTTTCCAGGAACAGATGCCTCTATTTAAGAACTATGCTCAAATCCTTAGAAATATGAACACTGTGCTCCCACGCCATTTTGAGCAAATCATCTGTTGATACTCAGAACATGGCAATATGGAATGACAGCTTCTAATCATGAAAATACAGGCAGAGGACATTCAAAGACTTTGCACCTCAGTGGATTCTCAACTCCCCATGGAGGATTGATATCTTGTTGGAATGAACTGCCCCTACAGAGATGCAACTACTTCACTATTTCTTTTCACCTTTTCCAAATCCCAGTTCTGAATTTGCTCTTCAAATGGTGTCAGATCATGTACTTGAAAAACAAAAAGCTGCAGATCTTGAAAATGTGAAATAGAAACAGATAATTCTGGAGACATTCAAAGCATTTGTGGAGAGAGAAGCAGGGTTAGCATTTAAGCTTGATATTTCCCAGAACATACACTGCAATTTTGACTGCTCATAGTTAGTTGCTGTTGTGCATTGATTTGTCCTACAAAAGGAGCAAGGAATTATCCACTCCTCAAGTGTGAGGATTGACCCTATAAATACTGGAAAGGCAGATAAACACAGCATTCTATGGTGATAACAAGAGTTAGGCAGTTGGTTGCTTTGGGCAATTGGTGGGTTGTGCTTAGAGTAATGGGATTTGCACAATGGGGTGACGTGATTTGAGCTGCAGGTGGTAATTCTTACCATTAAATTATGGAATCAACATGGCGCAGAAGATCATTCTACACCTGAGTGTGTCCATTTGGAGCAATCCCATTAATCCCACTAACCGCTGTTTCCCCACATTTTGTAAAGTGAATATTCAAAATGATCATCAAAATGAATAAAAATAGTTTCCTTGCATCTCCCTTGTATTTTTTTCTCATAATTTCAGATCTGCTCTCTTTTAACCATTGACTAGTGGGAATGGTTCCTCTCCATTTAAACCCATAATGATCTTGTACACTGAGATAACATTTAATAAGGCTGAAAATACTGAGTGGGGCCAGACAATTTTGGAGGTAGCCTTCCATTAGTTTTCCAGTGTCTGCAGTATTTTGCTTTTGGGGATCTAGGACACCTCTGCAAAAAAATCTATTCACAATCTTCTTTGTTCAAGGTAAAAAACTCCTGCTTTTTCAGAGTCTGAAGAAAGTCTCGACCTGAAATGTCACCTATCCATGTTCATCTGACTGGCTGAGTTACTCCAGAACTTTGTGTCTTTTATTTGTAAAGATGCAGTTCCTTATTTCCCCAGTTTCTTCCTAACCTCGTAGCTAAAAGCCCTCAACCCAGGTTTTTTCCCCTATATCGTCTCCAAGATCCTTCCTAAGTAAGTGAAATTTGAAGCTGTCCCTACATTCATTACCCTTACAAGGCAGTTTGTGGATTTAATTGTTTGCAAACACAAATCCTGGATATTTTTCTTGGAACTAATTCTCTCAGTCATCACAGCCACGTGCTTCCAACAACTGACTTGAAACTCTTAAAACAAAAAAGCTAAAAACAACACTTCTCTGTTTCACTAATAGGAAGCTCTCTATGCTGTCAAAATATTGCAGCCCAACTTATCCCTGAGCAATTATTGTGCACAAAATATAGTCTGTAACAGAAATAGACATCCTAAATCACTGTAATGAATGCACACCAAACACTGCGTCTTCAAGTCCTGTAGCAAAAATGTAATCCACTCTAGCACATCCCTCTTGCAGACGCTATTCTCCATTAATCTTGAGCCCTCTCACAAATCCTCACAAATAGAAATTTCTCATATGTTCTATATCAAATGTCCACAGCTGCAAGATTCTGATTGAAAAACATTTCCTTTGATCTTGCACACTGTGCAAAGTTTGCACTTTTAGTATTTTAATAATGTAATTCCATGGAATATAGACAGCTACCACTTGCATGCAGGCCAGACTTAGTTTATCACTTTGAATATCAAACATGGTTTTAGCCCTATTTGCTCTGTCTACCAAATTTGGATATTTGCTTACTCAGAGAATCGGCCCTCACAACACTAATATTGGATATCTGGGTGCACCATAGAAAGCATTCTTATCTGAATGGTAATCACAGCTTGGTATGACAACTGCTCTGCCCAAAACTGCAAGAAATGGCAGAGAATTGTGAATGCAACCCATTCCATTAGACAAACCAGCCTCAAACCCCTCAACTCCGTCTTTACTTCACACTGCCTCAGGAAGACAGCCATCATAATCAAGGACCACTTACATCCTGGTCATTCTTTCGTCTCCCCCTTCCTGTCAGGCAGAAAATACAAAAGCTTCAAAGCACTAACCATCAGATTCAAGAACAGCTTCTTCCCCATTCTATTCCGACCTTTGAATGGATCTCTCATATGCTAGAGATGAATTCTCAATCTTCCAGTCTACATCATTGTAGCTCATATACTTTCCCTTCAAATGCACTTTCTCTGCAGTTCTTCTGCACTATATTTTGTTCATTTTCTCTTTTGCACTAGCTGTTGTACTCCTACACTATCTTAATGTTATGATTTGCCTGGAGAGTACGCAAAATAACTTTCACTGTATCTCTGTACTTGAGATAACAATAAACCAATACAAATACCAACAGCCTGCATTGACATTGCTCCTCAGACCAGTATAAAATGAGCATGGGTCTTTGACTAACATTGCCAGCCCACTCGGAAGGTTTGGTGGTCAGTGAGACCTTGCCCGAAGGCTCGGTAGTCAATGGGACCGGGAATCTGCCTGAAGGCTCGTCTGGGCCCACTCAAAAGCTTGACAGATGGCGAGAGCGGTAACCCACCTGAGGGCCCGTTGGTCATCGTAACCGGAGGGAGTGGGAGACGTCGGGTGCTAGGAGTGGGCCGGTAGGAGGACGAACGTGGTAATGCCTCCAGAGACATCATGGTCAGCTGCAGGAGACGCCCGGGATGCACAGATGGCCAGGAGAGGAGAGGGACGTCGGTTTGCGGGAATTGCTCCAGTACTTTGAGCGCATGGGCCGACCGGACTTTGAATAATGGCACAAAATATGGCAGTGCCTGTATGCACACAATATCCAAAAAGAATATCACTGTGCAGTTGCATATGTGACAAATAAAGCACTATTGACCCTGTTGTAAATTATGGATGAATAAAGTCTTGGTTGGTCCTTCCTGTACCTCTTCTCACATGGCTGTATGGTTGCCAAATATGCCTCCAAACCTTATGGACCACCTCCATGCCTTGCAGCAAAAAAGGTGTAAAAAATTGAGATGTTGGAATTTGTGATCGCAGAAAAGTAGTTGAAGTATTAAGGGAGGTGGGACAATAGTGTGAAAACGGTGTGGAGTAAATAGTAACCCTTCAGCTTGATGAAGGATAAATTATAAATGTTAACTTTTAAAATAGTATAATCTCAGGCAATCTAGCATTATTCAAAGCTGGTTGGATGAGAGTAAACAAGAACTATTTGAAAACTGGGTGTTACATTATTGGGTAAGTTGTTGGTGGAAGGTCCTGCAAGGCACTAAGAGAATCCATGTGGATGCAACTTTGCTCTACTCCCGACTACGCTTATTTTCCATGCAAATTACTGTTTCTTGCAGCACTGTAATTCATTATCTGAAAAGTAATATAGTGCAACCTTTCCTCAATTTTACAGACTGAAGTGTTATAATAATAATAATAATATTAATAACTTTATTTGTTTAGCATTTTTCATACAATTCAATGCTTTCCACAAAAACACAGATCTAAACAAAAATACAATTTAAAACAGTCAGGACAAAGACGGTTAATAGCACAGATTTATATAAAAATATAAAATAAAAAATGAGAGTTATATAAAAATATAAAATAAAAAATATTTTACAGACTGAAGTGTTATAATAATAACATTAATAACTTTATTTGTATAGCACTTTTCATACAATTCAATGCTTTCCACAAAAACACAGATCTAAACAAAAATACAATTTAAAACAGTCAGGACAAAAACGGTTAATAGCTCAGATTTATATAAAAATATAAAATAAAATATGAGGACAAAAAACAAAAACACTGAAGTCAAATACAGAGTCCCATATACAAAAAGCACACAAGCTGCTGAAGGGTTTGCTGAGATAAATACAAGACAATAAAGGCAATTTTTACAATGTCATCGGAAGTAAAGTCAGTTAAAAGCTTGATTGAAAAGATAAGTTTTTAGCTGCCATTTAAAAATGTCAACCGAGTGGGCGTCTCTCATAGCCCTGGGTAGGGTATTCCACAGCTTGGGGGTATAATTGAAAAAGACTGCTTCACCAATTTTCTTATTGCTGCTGCAGCATTGAGAGGCTAACAGGCCAGCATCAGAAGACCTGAGCGCTCGAGTAAGGGCATAGGGTAGGAGGGACTGTAAAATATGCTGCTCCTAAGCCATTTAGGGATTTATAGACAAGAAGGAGGACTTTATAGTCTATCCTGGATCTCACAGGGAGCCAATGAAGGGAGTATAATACTGGGGTGATATGTTCCCTTTTCTTGGTATTTGTTAAAAGCCGGGCTGCGGCATTTTGAATGAGCTGTAACTTGTTGGTGGAATTTGAAGGCAGACCGGTAAATAAGGCATTACAGTAATCAAGTCTGCTTGATATGAAAGCATGTATGAGTTTTTACAGTCATGTTGGGTTAAGAAAGGCCGTACTTTAGCAATATTACTGTGGTGATAGAAAGCACACTTTGTTATCTTATTTATGTGAAATTTAAAATTAAGATCGTTGTCAATTTTTACCCCCAGGCTTGTGACTTTGTGTTTGACATAGGCAGTCAAATTTCTCAGTTTACCGAGTAACATCTCTCTCTTGGGTTTTGGTCCAAGTAATAAAATTTCAGTCTTGTCATCGTTGAGTTTAAGACAGTTAGCATTCATCCATTTTTTCATGGAAAATAGGCGGGAGGTCAAATTTAAGGCATTTGCAACAGAGTGGTATAACTGAGTGTCATCGGCATAACTTAGAAAATTTACATTATGCTGTCTGATAACTCCTCCTAGCGGCAGCATATACAAGGAAAAGAGTAACGGGCCAAGGTAGCTACCTTGTGCTGCACCAAAGGGTATATCATGCTGCTGTGACACAGTCCCCAAGGCTAACAAAGTACTTCCTTCCACTTATATATGATTGGAACCAACTTAGTACCTGATCTGACCGGCCGACTCAGTTTTATAGGCGATCTATAAGAATACTGTGATCTATGGTTTCAAAAGCTACTGTGAGGTCTAAGAGGATCAGCACTGAGACTTTGTCCTCATCAGTGCTAACTCTAAGGTCGCTGACTATTTTTATCAGGGCAGTCTCAGTGCTGTAATTTGCTCTAAAACCAGATTGAAATTTCTCTAAACTGTAATTTTGATTCAGAAAGTGTTGTATTTGGTTGAATACTGCTTTCTCCAGTACCTTGCCAATAAAGGGTAGATTTAATATGGGTCTGTAATTACTCAGTAGCCCACTGTCTAAATTTGATTTCTTTAACAGAGGCTTTACAACAGGGGTTTTATAAGCATCCGGGAAAATTCCAGTCTCAAGGGAGATGTTTATAATTGTAAGAACAAAACTGGATAAACTGTTAAAAACATTCTTTAAAAACTTTGTAGGAACCGTGTCAAAATGACAGGTAGAGGATTTGCTCTCAGCCACAATTTTACAAAGTTCTGAGGTAGTAAATACTTAAGAAACTGCTCATTTTTGCCTGCGCCTTACAAGGTCAGCAAAAGGACAGTAGAATCTAAAGGGATACCAGCCCTGATAATCTGAACCTTATCAAAGATTATAACCTTATGTCACCCTAATAGGACCAGAACTCACAATCTTATAATAATAATAATAATAAGCATTTATTTTATATAGCGCCTTATCGGGTGCTCAAAGAGCTTTACAAAAACAATCAACATAAAAACAAACAGACAAACTATCCTAACGGAAAAGCGGCGAATAAACAGCGCCAGCGTCCTCTCACGTCAGGGTCCGGCAGTAGACAACAAAAAAGCACAGGACACACAGATACAATTTTTACACAAACAGCCATCACAGTGATTGCTCTAGGCATACCCTCACTGTGATGGAAGGCAAAGTCTTATCTCCTCCTCATTCTTCTCCCGTGGTGCCACGAAGTGATCGAGGCTCCCAACTTTTTGAAGCCCCCACCGGGCGATGGAAAGTCCCAGGGCCGAGCCGAGCAGGCCGATGAAAGTCCTGAGCCCCCACTGGGCGATGGAAAGTCCCAGGGCCGAGCCGAGCCGAGCAGGCCGATGAAAGTCCTGAGCCCCCACCGGGCGATGGAAAGTGCTGCGGCCGGGCCACGCAGGGCAATGAAGGGCCTGCGAGCGGGTCGATCGTACCTCGCGCTTCGGGGCGGTCGAAGCTGCTATGGCTGGAGCTCCCAAAAACCGGTCGCCAGCCAGGGACCTGCGAACTCCCGATGTTGCGGTCTGCAGGGCCCACGGCCGAAGCCTCCGAGATGGTAAGTCCAGGCCCTGCGACCGGAGTCTTCAAGGTCGATCCCAGCTGGAGGCCGCCGACTCCACGATGTTAGGCCGTAGCGCGAACGGAGATACGACACGGTAAAGGTCGCATCTCCGTTGAGGAAGAGATTAGAAAAAAGGTTTCCCCCAACCCCCCCACCACCCCCCCACATATACAGTTAAAAATAGAACAAAACGTACATTAAACGATGACAATAGACAAAAAACCAAAAAAAAGACAGAGAGACTGCCGGTGAGCCGCAGCTGCAGAACACAGCCACGCCCCTTTTCAAACCTTGATTCAACCATAAAGGATAATTGCACTGCACTAATGCTAATATGTTTAGTTTAGTTTAGTTTTGTTTATTGTCACGTGTACTGAGGTATAGTGGAAAGATTTTATTGCATGCTAACCATTCAATGGAAAGACAACATATGATTATAATCGAGCCATCCACAGTGTACAGATAAAGGAAATAACATTTAGTGCAAGATAATGTCCAGTAAATTCCAATTAAGATAGATTACAATTATTTATATTCAGGGACTTTCAAATGTTTGGCTCCCATCACTCGGGCTAGATTCATGTTTTACTGGGCCTTTAAGCAGGAGAATATTTACATATGTATGTTTTAACTCAGGGCAGCAATAGGCCTGATCCTCACCTTGACTACAGAACCCAAAGTGATAACCGCGAGTGAGAACCTAAAGCTGTTCAATTGCAATTTCACCATTCATGAAGTTATTCCATTTTATAACTAAATTACTAATGTCATTTCATAATTGAATTACTCTTTTTCATTCTACAAAAAATATTACTTCACAAGTGTGTTTATTTAAAATACTGCTACTAGTCATCTTAAATTGGAGGTCCAACTTACCACCACTGAATCTAAGAGTCAATTTTATAATTAAGTTACACACTCATTTTTATAATTAAATTATTAACTGAATGTTATAATTCACAACACTGATCTCTATATTTAATGATTAAATTACATACCAAATTGAATTAACTTGCTCACTGAAATTCATAATTACAGATTATAAATAATTAATTTCCCCTCCACAATAATTAGTTAACCTACTATCAGCATTTAATAATAAATTTCATCACAAATTTTAAGATAGTCCATATATACTCTGAACATATTGCATAATTCAACAAATTTTACATTACAGATAATGATAATATTTTAACTGAACCTATTAAGTGAAAGTTTCATCTAGACATTACAAGCCCATTCAATCTTAATGATCAGCAGAACCATTGTGGATTAGTTACATTGTACCCTACAAGCTAATAGCCTTACCATTGCTCATTGTGATTAGGAGATTTTACAAGAATATGATAACATTAGCCTGGGATTGGATTTAGGATATGCGGAAATTGGAAATGGGTTTAGGTTCTTGCACTACATGCATGGAGTCTTGAGAGTAGTTAACATAACATTGGAGGCAATGGAGATGATTTTAACTTTAGGTAGCTGCCTTATATTGTTTGTTTCCGTTAGTGTAGACCATGAACGGGTGTGATTCGGATGGCGCAGTTGTATTTCCATATGACAGGTGATCTGAGATGCCACTGGTTGGGGAGGGGAGTGGAAATGCCTCTTCTGCCTCAGAAATGTCAGCAAGCTGTAACTGAGGGTGTGGCATTGGGATGCCAATCCAAGTTGGGTCTGGGCCAACAGCAGCCTGCAGTAATTTTGGAAGAGCAGGAGAAGATTTCTTACTGGCTTCACACAAAAAATAAAGTGGGAGTACCAATGGTTAATGTGTCCTTAAGATCTGCCTAAACGTCATTTAAGATTGTTTAGTTTAGTTTAGAGATACAGTGTGGAAACAGGCCCTTCGGCCCACTGAGTCCATGCCGACCAGTGATCCCCACACATTGATACTATCCGACAAACACGAGGGACAATTTTTACACTTATGACAAGCCAATTAACCTACAAACCTGTATGTTTTTGGAGTGTGGGAGGAAACCAAAGATCTTGGAGAAAACCCATGAGGTCACGGGGAGAACGTACAAACTCCGTACAGACAGCACCCGTAGCCGCGATCGAACCCTGTTCTCTAGCGTTTTGTAAGCACTGTAAGGCAGCAACTCTACTGCTACGCCACCGTTGAATACTTTATTGTTTGGATTGAACAATATGGATTATTTTAGTAATCTCGACTACATCTTTAGGATGAAGGATGGAGATCTGTTGCATCTTTTGATTCAATGCTTCAGTCACCTTGCAGGAGATCCTTTTCAAACTGGTGAAACTCAACAAACAAAAACTGCAGACGCTGGGTATTTAAAACAAAACCATAAAGTGAAGAATTTACTCAGCAGGTCAGTTCATATCAGAGAAACAAAATCAACATCGCATCTTTTGAAATGTTGACTGTTTCCCAGACAAAACCTGAGTATTTCAAATTGTTTCATCTTCTTTGTCAATAAACATTGCATCTTTTGAAATGTTGACTGTTTCCCAGCCAAAACCTGAGTATTTCAAATTGTTTCATCTTCTTTGTCAATATTAATGGAGTAAGAAAGCTACTGATTCCAATCTGAGGCCATTACTGGTTCATTAACACTTGATCCTGGTAAGTATTATTTACATTGTAAGTTTTCAGGCAGTATTGTTAGGTTTATCATTTGTTCTTCAACATGATGTCAATTAAGACTTGGATGTTTGGAGCATAATATATAATTATTTTAATTAACCAAAATAGGAGGTTGGCATGATAGTCATGTATCTTCAGGTGCACATAGATTATCAGACTGGGGAGATGGGTAATTTCTCGTAGATTTTTTAATCTGCAATTTTGGCTTCGTTTTTCTCTCTCTGTTAGAACAGCCCAACCTGCTGAGAATATCCCACAGTCCTGCGATAAGCAATACACAAAGGGTGACCCTCTGACTCAGATGCCCTAAATGTTAACTTTGTTTCTTATTTTATAGATATTGCCCAAGTCACTGAATTTTCCCAGCATTTTCTGTATTTATTTCAGATTTCCAACATTTGCAGTCTTTGTAATTCTCTTCATGATTGTATCTCTTGCACACAGGAAGCACAAAGGAAATGCAGAAAACTGTGTTAAACCTCGATAAAACTGAAAGTTAGGACATGGATTGTTGCTATGATCTGTTGAAATAAAACACCCTGCCGCAACAACCAAATCACCAGTATTTAAGCCTGGACATCAGGCCATCGTTGACAACAAAAATGTCATGCTAAAAAAATGCATTAATCTTTTACCTTTGTTTGCCCCTGTCGACCACCATCTCAAATATACCCCTTAATAAGATACAAAGAATGATATTATTATGACATTTCTTCCAAGTAAAAAGAACAGAAAACAAATCTCTTGTTTGCAGCCTTCCAGTTAGAACATTTTGCACTTATGAAGCTATCCCAAAGGTTTTTGGGTTATTTATGTGCTGGAAAAGAAACAAATAAAATATGCTTCTTTGTGTTTCAGTTTGCAACAACATATCTTCTGGGCATTCTTGGATATTTATACAAAAAAATCTCAGTGAAAACAATCAAACACATTTTGAATTCACTTATGCTGACGGTACAGCAAGAAAACAAGTCTTTAACTGCAGGGAATCCTGTCTGATGTGTCATTTGCTGTGAGAGCATTTTGCAGCAGTTGTAGAATGTGAAGCAGGAGAAATTGAGATATTTTTTCTCTTCTTTATTTCTTATCGACTTTGAATGACCCCCTTGCTACCCTCTTTAAGAAGACAGGTATATCTCTTAGTATCAAGCCTACCATTATAGAATCCCAAAATATTCAATGTAATAGTTTATTCATTTTCTTTATCCTCCACATGGAATTTTCATGGAACCTAATGTACATTTGGAACTTGGTATGTGGGAATGGAAAATTTATGTTTTTTTGGTTTAATTTACCAAAATAGTTCTCATTCTTTCACCCAATTTCAGATATCACTGGACATGAAAGAGCCAAAATTAGTTAGGTAAAGCATGCATGCAAACTGCATATCTCTAAATTTTGGTGGAAGTAAAAATAATGATTCTACAGTGTAAGTAAAGCTTATATTTTGTATATAAATGACATTGATGTGGGTTTTGAATCCCCCAAAAGTTACATTTTTGTTGCATGTGTCATATATGCTTTATCTGCTCAGGAGACTCAGGTCCTTTGGAGCGCAGGAGGCACTCCTAAGGACCTTTTACAACACGGTGGTTGCATCAGCCATTTTCTATGGAGTGGTCTGCTGGAGCAGCAGCATCTCAGCGGCGGAAGGGAAGAGACTCGACAAGCTGGTCAGGAAGGCTAACTCTGCCCTGGGTTGCCCCCTCGACTCAGTGCAGGTGGTGGGAGAGAGGAGGATGATGGCAAAGCTAACATCGCTGCTGGACAACAACTCCCACCCCATGCAGGACACTGTCACTGCACTGAGTAGCTCCTTCAGTGACAGACTCCTTCACCCCAAGTGCGTGAAGGAGAGATATAGGAGGTCCTTCCTTCCCGCTGCTGTGAGATTGCACAACCAGCACTGCTCCTAGCAGACGAGTCAACAATAACAGCTAAGAACACACAGAAAACTGATGACAATTTATGTATCTTTTATTTATAATGAATGATCTCTTGCTCTCTTGCTATCCACTGTGCTGCTGTAACACTGTAAATTTCCCCGGTGTGGGACGAATAAACGAATATATTATACTATATCTTCAATATGTTTTATGGCACACGTAAAAATTCGGAGCAGATTTAGGCCGCTCAATGCCTCAGGCCATGTGTAGTTTCCAGATATCATCACATCAAGCTTTAAATAACTGAAGTACCATCGTATTTTTGTCTTCAGTTCCTCTTCCAATAAATGCTAATATTCTATTCATTTTGCTATATCCCTTTTCTAGTCTTTTGCAATCTTGCACCATTTCGATAATGTGTTTCTTTTTTCATTGTTTTTCTTAAAATGGATGTCATATTTTCCCACAATGCGGGTCGAGACCCTTCTTCAGACTGGGTCTCGACCCGAAACGTCACCCATTCCTTCTCTCCCGAGATGCTGCCTGAACTGCTGAGTTACTCCAGCGTTTTGTGAATAAATCGATTTGTACCAGCATCTGCAGTTATTTTCTTATATATCATATTTTCCCACATTGTCTCCCATTCATCAGATCTTTGCCCACTCATGCAAGCTACATATGTCACTTTGTAGCCTTCTTTTTCCATCCATACTGTAGATTTGAAATATAGTAATATTTTTAAATTGTAAACTGTAAGTTCTTCATGTAAAATATCCTATTTGTCACTGCTGAGTGTAGAAATTCACCAACCATACCTCAAAGCAAAACATTAAAATGAAAAAAAACAGAAATTTGGATACAATAATAATAGAATAATCATGTTAACACCAAACAATGTTAACTACATAAAATTATTCACAGGAGGTGCAATGATGTGCAATATACACTTGTAAAATTTATGTTCCTCTTCAATGTTAATTCAAAACTGTTGCAGCATTTAAATTTATTGCATGTTAAGTTTCATTTACCAAGCTACCTACTGTAGTTATTGGATATATATTTTGTTCTGTCATTCAGAAACCTATTAACTATTAATTCTTCAACATTTATTTTATGAAAACGATTAAAGTCTGTAAATGGTTATGAAAGTAGGCATTGCAATTGAATAGAATAATTTTCTATTTTACTATCTGAGAAGGCATATTGGTAGCACAGCAGTTAATTTACCAGAATGATATCCAGAGGCCTGAACTAATTATTAAGAGTCATGAGTTTGAATCCTTCCTTGGCAGCTCTGGAGTTATAAATTTTGTTAATTAAATAAATCTGGAGTTAAGTGATTGTAGTTTAGAAAATCACTGATATAAGACGAGGCATGCTAATGAGTTACTGCATAGTGTATCAACAATAATTTTGATTATGGGGTTGCTGTAGCAAAATCTGGTAGCCTCTTTTGTTGTTTCCCCTTTGTGGAATGTGTGGAAAAGTATCAGGAAAGTCAAGGTGCAGGCCAGGACTTCAGGCACAAGGGAAAGACTGCTCAGCAGTCAGAGGTGGAGTAAGGCATTGGAGCAGGACCAGCAATGGATGTTGTGGTGCCACGAGTGAATGAATGGGGAGGAACGAGTGAGATTGGTAGGTAGGAGTGAGGAGTTAATACAATATTGTTGGGGTTAGGGTGATTTTGGTGGAGTGCAGAAAGTGCCAGTGGAGCAGAAAGCAGTAAAGGAGCCGATGTGAGTGAACCTCAACTTCATGCTGGGACCTACTCAGAAGCATTACTATTAAACTAAAATTGTTCTGTGATTGCATACTGGTAGATTACATTGCAACTTTGACCAAAGCTGCCCCATGGAAGCTCCAAAGGAGAGTTGTACAAGGAATTAAATTGACATGCGAGTCTAACACAGAAATTCTATCATCTGCATGGGTGCAATACACAGCTGGTGCACAACAGGCTGGGGCAGCAAACAAATAAGTTGACCAATGGTACATTAACCTTTATTATGAGTGAATTTGAACACAGAAGCTTATTTTAATTGTATAAGCCCTCACCTGTGTGCACCTGTAGCATTGTGTACATCTTCAGGCTGCTTACCTAATAAAGGATGTAGGTGCCACAGAATTAGTGCAATGCAAATTCACCAGATTGGTTTCAAGGGTGGTGGGTTTATCACCCGAAGAGAGTTTGATTAGACCGGGCCATTATTCTCCATTGTCTAGAAAAATTACTGGAGTTCTTATTGAAACCTGAAATTCTTAAAAGTATAGAGGGTTACAGAGATGATGAGAGGGGGGGGGGGGGGGGGGGGTGGGGGGGGTGGAGTGGCACAGTTTCAAAATGGGGAGTATTTCTCTGTTTTCTTTCATTCAGCCTTTTTGTGTATGCCTGGTGCCAGACTCCTAACACAGACACTTTATCCTGAGATCTGCCATGGGAGGAGATAATAAGATGGATAAAGAAAACTATTTGGTGTTGTGCTCAAAACTTCCTTGAAGAAGTGCAACCTTCCTTCTGGTTTCTCAGAATTCCCCAGCCCACGACTGCACATGGTGATGAAGGGGCATTCTGGATGCCAATGATAACTTCAAAACACAGTATACAGAAATCTTGCTAAAGGAGTGTACCCTATCACAAATTACTCACAGCCCACCACACCAGTCACCCCCCTACCCCACCTGTGGAAGAGTTTACCATTCTCATACGGGCATCATTAGCTACCTCAGAACACACAAAACCATTGCGTAAGCAAGATGTCCTTAATCCTGAGGGATGGCATAGGAGAAGAAGAAGAAGAGGAAGAAGGAAGGAAGAAGGAAGGAAGAAGGAAGGAAGAAGGAAGGAAGAAGGAAGGAAGATGGAAGGAAGAAGGAAGGAAGAAGGAAGGAAGATGGAAGGAAGAAGGAAGGAAGGGGGAAAAAGAAAAAGAAGGAGGGGAGGGGGGAGGAGGAGGAGGAGGAGGAGGAGGAGGAGGAGGAGGAGGAGGAGGAGGAGGAGGAGGAGGAGGAGGAGGAGGAGGAGGAGGAGGAGGAGGAGGAGGAGGAGGAGGAGGAGGAGGAGGAGGAGGAGGAGGAGGAGGAGGAGGAGGAGGAGGAGGAGGAGGAGGAGGAGGAGGAGGAGGAGGAGGAGGAGGAGGAGGAGGAGGAGGAGGAGGAGGAGAAGGAGAAGAAAAAGGAGGAGAAGTGGAGGAATAGGAAGAAAAAGAAAAAGAAGAAGGGGAAGAAGAAGAAGAACCCTATCATAGTCATAGACAATAGACAATAGGTGCAGGAGTAGGCCATTCGGCCCTTCGAGCCAGCACCGCCATTCAATGTGATCATGGCTGATCATTCTCAATCAGTACCCCGTTCCTGCTTTCTCCCCATACCCCCTGACTCCGCTATCCTTAAGAGCTCTATCTAGCTCTCTCTTGAATGTATTCAGAGAATTGGCCTCCACTGCCCTCTGAGGCAGAGAATTCCACAGATTCACAACTCTCTGACTGAAAAAGTTTTTCCTCATCTCTGTTCTAAATGGCCTACCCCTTATTCTTAAACTGTGGCCATATAGCCATAATGGAGTCATATAGCATGGAAACAGGCTCTTCAGCCCCTCGTCCATGTTAACCAGGATGCCCGATCCAAGCTAGTCCCATATGCCCGCATTTCGCCCATATCCCTTTCAACTTTTCCTATCCATATACCTGTCAAGTAAAAATTCTTGCTTATGCATGCCCATGGCTCGATGAGCAATGTATTAAAAACCTCTTTACATTTTTAGTGAAGAGTAACATAAATTGTTAATGTCCCTGAGAGAGACAGGGATAACCCTGGCAAGTAAAAGCTCTTTCTGTAGTCAAATCCTGTTAGATTCCTAAGACTTCCCAAAAGTCCAGGGTGTCACATATATCACGAGAGGAACATTTATATGTACTCCAGAGATTTCT
Organism: Rhinoraja longicauda; assembly: GCF_053455715.1. Classification (NCBI taxonomy): domain Eukaryota; kingdom Metazoa; phylum Chordata; class Chondrichthyes; order Rajiformes; family Arhynchobatidae; genus Rhinoraja; species Rhinoraja longicauda. Next base: position 125,400,344 of record NC_135953.1, read on the forward strand.
ACTCCAGCAAATTGCAGATTATTTGTGACCTTATGGCAGATAAATGCCAATTACATGAGACCTTTACTTTAAGGAATTAAGCATGCAAAGTTTATTTAAATAATAAAGAGAGACCTTAAAATACTCTGATTCAACTGTGGTAAAATATGCAAACATTTATAGACACCAGGTTTCCTTATTAAATAATTATAAACAATTTGAAGCAGTGCTAAAATCCTGGACAAGTCAGAGAGAATATTAAAATCAAGTCGCGAGTCTTCAGGATAATTATGTTTGCTCCATGTCACAAAGGAGAGATAACAATGAACAGAGTACTCACATCCAACCAATATTTTGAATGATGCTTCTTATTCATGTTTTTTCCCTTCTCTTTTCTGCCATCATTTATTTCCCTCTATTTACATCTTTCCCAGGCTGATCTGGTGCAAAAAAACAACCCATCACTATCCTCTCTCAGTCAGCACCACAACCAATGTCATCCATCTCTCCTGATCTCCACCATATCACAGATATTTCCTTCGTTCTTTCCTCTGTTCTCCTTTTCTGCAACTTTAAATACGTATTGTTTCTAACTTTTCTTAATTCTAATGAAAGGTCATTAACTTCAACCCTTACCTTCTACCTCACAGAGGGTGGTGGGTGCATGGAACAAGCTGCCAGAGGAGGTAGTTGAGGCAGGGACTATCACAATGTTAAAATACAATACAATAGATCTTTATTTATTCCAGGAGGGAAATTGATCTGCCAACAGTCATAAAACACAAAATACATGAAAAGTTTTTAAAATGTTGAGAGGGACGGACAGAGTTGACGTGGGTAGGCTTTTCCCTTTGAGAGTGGGGAAGATTCCAACAAGGGGACATAGCTTCAGAATTGAGGGACAAAGGTTTAGGGGTAACATGAGGGGGAACTTCTTTACTCAGAGGGTTGTGGCTGTATGGAATGGGCTTCCGGTGGAAGTGGTGGAGGCTGGCTCGATTTTATTATTTAAGAGTAAATTGGATAGGTATATGGATAAGAGGGGATTAGAGGGTTATGGTCTGAGTGCAGGTAGATGAGACTAGGTCAGGGAGAATGGTCGGCGTGGACTGGTAGGGCCGGACAGGCCTGTTTCCATGCTGTAGTTGTTATACGTTATATGTTATATGTTATGAAACATGAAGTTAAAGTGACAAGTGGAAAGGATTGGGGATGAGCAAAGATTGGGGGGGGCGGCAGGAAGGGGAGGGGAGTCATTCTACCCCGCGGCAGAAGGGGGAGGAGTTGTACAGTTTGATAGCCACAGGGAAGAAAGATCTCCTGTGGTGTTCTATACTGCATGTTGGTGGAACAGTGTGTTGCTGAAGGTACTCCTCAGGTTGACAAGTGTGTCATCGAAGGGGTGAGCTGTATTGTTCAAGATGCTTCGCAGTTTGAGGAGCATCCTTCCCTCCAAGACCACCTCCCATGAATCCAATTCCAGGACCTAGGACAAAGCCAGCCTTTTTGATGAGCTTGTTAATCCTATCGGCGTCCGTGGCCATCGCCCTGCTGCCCCAGCACATGACAACGAAGAAGATGGTGTAGATGGTGAACAGGAAGGGAGAGAGGACCATCCCGTGGGGTCATAGAGTCATAGAGTCATAGAGTGATACAGTGTGGAAACAGGCCCTTCGGCCCAACTTGCCCACACCGGCCAACACGTCCCAGTTACACTAGTCCCACCTGCCTGTTGGAACCAGTTCTGGGAGAGGTGGGACCAGTACAAACAGGACGGTCTGCACCTGAGCTGGAATGGAACCAATGTCCTAGGGAGAGTGTTTGCTAGTGCTGTCGGGGAGGATTTAAACTAATGTGGCAGGGGGATGGGAGCAGGAGCAGAAAGACAGAGTGGTGTAAAATGAGGGTAGAAGCAACAGGTAGCAAGGTGAAAAGTAAAAGTGGCAGGCAGACAAATCCAGGGCAAAAATCAAAAAGGGCCACTTTTCAACATAATTGTATAAGGGGTAAGAGAGTTGTAAAAACAAGCCTGAAGGCTTTGTGTCTCAATGCAAGGAGTATACGTAATAAGGTGGATGAATTAAATGTGGAGATAGTTAATAATGATTATGATATAGTTGGGATTACGGAGACATGGCTCCAGGGTGACCAAGGCTGGGAGCTCAACATCCAGGGATATTCTATATTCAGGCGGGATAGACAGAAAGGAAAAGGAGGTGGGGTAGCGTTACTGGTTAGAGAGGAGATTAAAGCAGTGGAAAGGAAGGACATTAGCTTGGAGGAAGTGGAATCGATATGGGTAGAGCTACGAAACACTAAGGGGCAGAAAACGCTAGTGGGAGTTGTGTACAGGCCACCTAACAGCAGTAGTGAGGTTGGGGATGGCATCAAGCAGGAAATTAGAAATGCGTGCACTAAAGGTGCAGCAGTTATAATGGGTGACTTCAATCTACAAATAGATTGGGTGAACCAAACTGGCAGGGGTGCTGAGGAAGAGGATTTCTTGGAATGTTTGAGAGATGGTTTTCTAAACCAACATGTCGAGGAACCAACGAGAGAACAGGCCATTCTAGACTGGGTATTGAGTAATGAGGAAGGGTTAGTTAGCAGTCTTGTTGTGCGAGGCCCCTTGGGCAAGAGTGATCATAATATGGTAGAGTTCTTCATTAGGATGGAGAGTGACAAAGTCAATACAGAAACAAGTGTTCTGAACTTAAAGAAAGGTAACTGAGGGTATGAGGCGTGAATTGTCCAAGATAGACTGGCGATTGATGCTGAAAGGGTTGACGGTGGACATGCAATGGAAGGCATTTAAAGGTCGCATGGATGAACTACAACAAGTGTTCATCCCAGTTTGGCAAAAGAACAAACCAGGAAAGGTAGTGCACCCGTGGCTAACAAGGGAAATCAAGGATAGTATTAAAACAAAAGATGAAGCATACAGATTAGCCAGAAAAAGTAGCATACCAGAGGACTGGGAGAAATTCAGAGTCCAGCAGAGGAGGACAAAGGGCTTAATTAGGAAAGGGAAAATAGATTATGAGGGAAAACTGGCAAAGAACATAAAAACTGACTGCAAAAGCTTTTATAGATATGTCAAGAGAAAAAGATTAGTTAAGACAAATGTAGGTCCCTTGCAGTCGGAAACAGGTGAATTGATCATAGGGAACAAGGAGATGGCAGACCAATTGAACAAATACTTTGGTTCTGTCTTCACTAAGGAAGACATAAACCGTCTGCCGGAAATAGCGGGGGACCGGGGGTCTAATGAGATGGAGGAACTGAGGGAAATCCAGGTTAGTCGGGAAGTGGTGTTAGGTAAATTAAATGGATTAAAGGCAGATAAATCCCCAGGGCTAGATAGGCTGCATCCCAGAGTGCTTAAGGAAGTAGCCTCAGAAATAGTGGATGCATTAGTGATAATTTTTCAAAACTCTTTAGATTCTGGAGTAGTTCCTGAGGACTGGAGGGTAGCTAATGCAACCCCACTTTTTAAAAAGGGAGGGAGAGAGAAAACGGGGAATTATAGACCAGTTAGCCTAACATCGGTAGTGGGGAAAATGTTAGAGTCAGTTATTAAAGATGTGGTAGCATCACATTTGGAAAGTGGTGAAATCATCGGACAAAGTCAGCATGGATTTACCAAAGGCAAATCATGTCTGACGAATCTTATAGAATTTTTCGAGGATGTAACTAGTAGAGTGGATAAGGGAGAACCAGTCGATGTGTTATATCTGGACTTTCAGAAGGCCTTCGACAAGGTCCCACATAGGAGATTGGTGTACAAACTTAAAGCACACGGTATTGAGGGATCAGTGTTGAGGTGGATAGAAAATTGGTTGGCGGACAGGAAGCAAAGAGTAGGAATAAACGGGTCCTTTTCGGAATGGCAGGCAGTGACTAGTGGGGTACCGCAAGGCTCAGTGCTGGGACCCCAGTTATTTACAGTGTATATTAATGATTTGGACGAGGGAATTGAATGCAACATCTCTAAGTTTGCGGATGACACGAAGCTGGGTGGCAGTGTTAGCTGCGAGGAGGATGCTAGGAGGCTGCAGAGTGACTTGGATAGATTAGGCGAGTGGGCAAATGCATGGCAGATGCAATATAATGTGGATAAATGTGAGGTTATCCAATTTGGTGGCAAGAACAGGAAAGCAGAGTATTACCTGAATGGTGACCGATTGGGAGAAGGGGAGATGCAACGTGACCTGGGTGTCATGGTGCACCAGTCATTGAAAGCAAGCATGCAGGTGCAGCAGGCAGTGAAGAAAGCGAATGGTATGTTGGCATTCATAGCAAGAGGATTTGAGTTTAGGAGCAGGGAGGTTCTGCTGCAGTTGTACAGGGCCTTGGTGAGACCGCACCTGGAGTATTGTGTGCAGTTTTTGTCTCCTAACCTGAGGAAAGACGTTCTTGCCTTAGAGGGAGTACAGAGAAGGTTCACCAGATTGATCCTTGGGATGGCGGGACTTTCATATGAGGAAAGACTGGATAGACTGGGCTTGTACTCGCTGGAATTTAGAAGACTGAGGGGGGATCTTATAGAAACATATAAAATTCTTAAGGGGTTGGAGAGGCTAGATGCGGGAAGATTGTTCCCGATGTTGGGGGAGTCCAGAACCAGGGGTCACAGCTTAAGGATAAGGGGGAAGTCTTTTAGGACCGAGATGAGAAAACATTTCTTCACACAGAGAGTGGTGAGTCTGTGGAATTCTCTGCCACAGAAGGTAGTTGAGGCCAGTTCATTGGCTATATTTAAGAGGGAGTTAGATGTGGCCCTTTCTGCTAAAGGGATCAGGGGGTATGGAGAGAAGGCAGGTACAGGCTACTGAGCTGGATGATCAGCCATGATCATATTGAATGGCGGAGCAGGCTCAAAGGGCCGAATGGCCTACTCCTGCACCTATTTTCTATGTTTCTATGTTTCTATGCCTGCGCCTGGTCCATATCCCTCAAAACCTGTCCTTCCCTGTGTTGCTCACTACCATGACCGCGACACAGTTCTGTAGCCTAACATACTGTGGTCGTCCAGTCAGGTAGTCGGTGATCCAGGACACCAATGGAGCATCCACCGTCGGTTTGCTCCGTAGTAGTGCAGGCCAGATGGTGTTAAAGGCACTGGAGAAGTCGAAAGGTTTAAGAAGCAGGTAGACAGGTGCATGGATCGGACAGGTTTGAGGGATATGGACCAAATGCAGGCAGGTGGGACTAGTGTAGCTGGGACATGTTGGCCAGTGTGAGCAAGTTGGGCCGAAGGGCCTGTTTCCACATTGTATCACTCTATGACTCTATGTACAACTGACATGATAAATATTCCAGATGAAATGATTGGAGGGTGGGCACCAATCTTTGCCCAAGTCTACTCCAATTCCATTGCAACACAACACTTGACTCTTGATCCACTCCAAAATCAGCAACCCTATCCTCATGCACAGCACTGCCCTAGATGAGGTAGAAACATTCACATACCTAGGCAGTGTTGTGGACACCACTGGAGGGGCAGATGCAAACATAAAAAGCAGAATCAATAAGGCTAGGGTGGTGTTTAACATGCTCAGGAAGATCTGGAGCTCAAAACATATCTCAATCAACACCAAAATACGCATCTTTAACTTAAATGTGAAGCAGATGATGCTGTATGGATCAGAGACATGGAAAACAACAAAACACACAACAAACAGGCTGCAAACATTCATTAACACCTGCCTCAGGAAAATATTAAACATCTGGTGGAGAGACAAAGTAAACAATGTGGACCTGTGGAAAAGAACAAGCCAGGATCCCATTGACTTACAAATTCGAAGGAGAAAATGGAGTTGGATTGGACACACCATCAGAAAACCTGCCACAAACATCAGGCAAGCCCTGAAATGGAACCCCCAAGGAAAAAGGAAAAGAGGTCGCCCCAGGAACAGCTGGAGAAGAGGTGTCCAGGCAGAAATGTCCGGGAATGGGCTCAACTGGGCAGATCGCGAAAGAACCGCCAACAACCGAGTGAGGTGGAGGACATTTGTCAATGGCCTATGCTCCCGAGAGGAGCCAAGGGCTTAAGAAGAAGACCACACTTGACAGTATGGAATGCAGGATAAGTCCTAATACCTAAATTGAATGTGATTTTATTGAGCATATATTGCAAGGTTTGTCCCTCCCTTGCAGGACATTTGCTACAACAGTCTGGAGAAGGATCCCAACCCGAAAAATTGCCAGTTCATTTCCCTCCACAGATGTTGCCTGACCTACTGAGTCCTTTCAGCAGTTTGTTTTTTTGCTCAAGATTCCATCATGTGCAGTCTTTAGAGCTTCCTTGCTACATTTGCTACCCTGTTTCATCACCAGCAATGGCAGGCAGCACAATGCCCACCTGATTAGTGGACTGAATGAAACAGCCATTATTGAAGGAACCGTCACAGTGCTACTGGATAGTGGCAACACAATGATAGCAGAAGACATGTCTTGTCCAATCTGCCTTCTCACAGCCCATGCCATTTCATCTATGCTCTAAGGGTAGCACAGTAACCTAGTGGCCAGGCTCTGTTGCAGCCATTCAGACACGACATCGAATTCGCCAACTTCAAATAACTCGCTTTTTCTCTTTGTATCAGAGTTGGTCTTTTCCATCTCTTTTTTGAAGTAACTTCCACCTTCTCAAAAGACCGAGTTAAGATTGCCACCAACAGTAAGGTACGAAGGTTACATGATATATTTCAACTGTTCAATTTCCTCTTTTATGCAGTTTGAAATAGCAGTTCATATACTGTGCCACAGCCTAATTGATATTAAAGCCTGAAGATGTGGAGGAAATTGTAGACACTCTCCATAATCATTCATGAAATGTTAGCAATCTCCATAAAGAATATATTAGCAATTTCTTTAAAGAGTTATGTAGCTATGGATAATTTACCATTTTCATTGACTTCCTTAAAAAAATCATTGGATGTCACCATGATAAATATGAAGGACATGCATCTTGTTTTAGTTTGAGAAAATATATCATATTTTAAGAAGCTATTTTTAGCCTGAATCTATCTTTTAACATACAGTGCAAGTATTTATTTGGCTTTCCCATAGATGGTTCTAACATGATACCCAATTACATAGATTCTATTACTAATAAAGATATGTCTGGAAGCTTGCTGTTTTCTGAATTAGTTTGATGGAAATCTTAGATTGAGAAAATTAAACTCCCAGAGCATGTAACGTGACAATAGGAGAGATGTGTCTATGCCAGTTGTTTAGAATAATACAGGTTTATATTTAATTCCCAGTCTCTTATTTAACCTCATGAAAAAGCTGGATCATGGTATTCCCATATTTTATTTATATTGTTTTTGATGGATATATGTTTGTTTTTTATTTGGTTAACTTAAACTTGAATATAATGCAATTTATTAAAAATTCAGGATAGATCTTGTGAAAGAAAAATAAGTTTAGTGGTTAAAATTAGTAATTACCCTGTTTACCTTTACACTTTCCTGAGCACATTATCGGACATCAAATATTTTATTTGGTTAGCAGTGAAGAGTTTCCCAAGGAAAAAAGAGTCACTGAGGATTCTTACATTCACGTCTTTCCACATCATTGGAGATTAGTCTCAAGGATGGTTCTTACCTTCATGATATTAAATCAATACAAAGCATAATATCCATGCAATTAATTTAATAATAAGCAAATAAATATATAGACTCAGAGTTAGTTTAACTGTATTATTTTCATGTGGTGAATGGTAGGGGCCTAGAATTCATTGACTGAAAAGAGTGAGAGCAGGAAATAATGCATTAAAAAAGTTCCTGAATGATTCTTCATGCACTATATCCAAACGTTTGCACAACAAGAGCTGAGAAACAGGACTGGGATGGCAGGCATAAACATGGTAGGCTGTTAATTCCTACGATGCCAAAGGACATTTAAATATGTTTCTAAGCTTTTTGGAGTCCATGCGTGTAAACTGTTCAAGAAGAGATAGAGTTAATTGAGGACTTAGCTCCACACTATCTCCTCAGCGCAGCAGATAATATCATACAAGGATTCCTTAAAAATTGTCTGTCAGTCCAGGCATCTGGAGGTACCAGAAGAAGAAACTGTATGTTATGCAGTTAATATTGAAAGAATCCAGTTTTCCCTCCACATCATTTGCAGCTTAATGCAATTTCCACAACAGAGGTGTGGTTTTATCACATCATGTAGCAGTAATGTAGCCATAATGCAAAATATATGCAGATCTCCTTTTCGTCTTCCCTTTTACAGAGCCTGGTGAATCTTCCCTGATAGCCGTATCCTTACTAAACTGTTGTGGCTCAAAAGCTATAAATGTCAAAGTACTTAGCTGGAGCAGAGACTTGCATCAAAGAGTGTAACCATAGCTTACACTGTGAATTGAATGGATCATGAAAAGTTGTCATGTACAACATTTATGGATGTGATGTTTTGGAATTAGGAATTCATTGACAAGGGGAAGAAAGTGCTCATTTTGCCTTGTAGTGGTTTATGCAAGGTTTGTAACAAAATGTACTTTAAATTTGTTCAATATTTAATAGCTTTGCATGATATACAATAAAAATCTTAAAACATGAAAAGTTAATTGCAAATGACTAAATATCCTCGAGGATGAGAGGGTGCTCAGAAATAATATACTGAAATACTGGAAAAAATGTTGAGATTTCCCAGGGCTACATTCAGCTGGGTCAACTGAGTGTCAAACCCTGTGATGTTACAAGACATTGGGCTGGCGATTGATGGTTGATATTAGATTGCTTTGTGGGGTTCTTTGCTTTTGGATGAAAATGTAATAACTTTTATTTTCCTTTAAATAAAAATAAGCTTATATAACTTTATTTAGACCATCTAAGTTTGGAGATGGCAGGGTGATGTGTCAGTACGAAGTGCATGGACAATGATGGCTCAGTTCCCCAGAGCTACAAGGAATATTTTCACATGAAGCAGTCATTTTCATATGCCCTACATTTAAATTTAGTATATTGGATTCGGTATTCGCTCTGTGGCTTCTTCTGGAATGATCAAAAAGATCTCGAAAGATACTGGATCACATTCATGGAACAACTCTCGTCAAACTGTAAGCCTGATTTCCAGTTTCAACTTGTTTGTTGCTTTAATTCTTTATTTCACCCCCATTCAAACTGTTATTGTGTAACAAAGCTCTACATGAGCTTAACAAATGTACTTTATTTCCATTAAAACCTTCAGGACTCAACATCGAGTTCACACATTTGAGATGATGAGCATCTCTTGCATTTTCATTTCAAAATGCTAGCATTTCATTTACATTCCTTTGGTAAGTTTGGATAATTATTCTGCATTTATGCCTCTATGAGAATTTAATCACCTTGCACTAACCAAATTGCTTGGTGCCTGCACAGATGCTTCTCTACCAGTTGGAATGGTCTTGGGCTAAGGATTTCCATTAGTCGATGAAGATGTAATTCAGTCTGAGGAAGGGTCTACCTGAAATGCTACCTGTCCATGTTCTGCACGGATGCTGCCTGACCCAATGAGCTATTCCAGCAATTTGTGTCTTTCCTTGGTAAGCCAACATCTGCAGTTCCTCGTTTCTCCATGTTATTTAGTTGGTTGATTTTTATTGTCGCCTATGCAGAGATACAGTTAAATGCTTGTTTAGTATGCTAACCAGTCAAATCAAACCTTACATGAGCACAATAGGTCCTCTTCTGCAACACGGCGCAGACTCGCAACATTATGGCACCATCTTACGACTTCTAATTCTCTGAAAAGTCAGATCTTGGCCCAAGGAGATATCCAATTTATTATTTTCCCCCTTTCAGGTTTGATGACCAGGTGGCACTGGGTCGACGAAGGGAGGGTTGGACTGGTGCAGCATAACGCTAGCTCCTTCTACTGCCACTCTGTGCAATTACCATAGGCTACTCGCGATCCACTTGTTCTCTCAGCTCCAGAAGGCCATCCTCGGACATTTGTTCAGGGAGGCTTTGGGGATGTCCTTGAAATATTTTCTGTAAGTTCTTGGAAATCTCCTGCTGTTTTGAAGCCTGGAGCAGAGCGATTGATTTGGGAGTCTTGAGTCAAATCAAATTTATTGTCCTTGGCACAAATATCGGGAGGTGAGGTGCAGGTACAATGAAAATCTTGCTTGAAGCAGCATCATAGCCACATAGACTCAGACAACTCACACCAAACATAAAATGCACATAAATTCTACGACAGTGAAAAGAAAACGATTGGAAAAACAAAATATTTGTGTAAAAATACTGAATTAGAAAACAAGTTCATGATAGTGCAAGAGGCAGTCCATCGTGATCTGTTGTCAAAGTGGGAATAGGGTTTTGCAAATCAGTTCAAGAGCCTGATACTTGCCCCCTAAAAACTAGTTGAACATGAGAAGAGCATCAACTTGGGGGGGGGTTATAGAGGACACTGATATTGGTCTGCCTGTCCTGCCAATGGATTTTGAAAGATTTTGTGGATTCATCCTTGTTGGTACCTCTCCAGAGCTTGGAAGCACATTCCATAGGTGCCTCTGAGGTTTACTGGAAAGTGACTGTGGCTCAGCATAACCTTGCTAGACCCCAGTCTGCAGTGGGATTAGACCTACAATGAACACTTTGGTTGGGATTACCAAATTTGAGTAAGATCCTCTGGTTGAAAGAGTGAAAACAAATTTGTGAAGTCAAAAGACCCATCAACAGCAACTGATGCTGCTTCCCACACTTTTCTTGGATTACCATAGGGTTAAGATTGCATGAGTTGTATATCTTGATGGGTGGAATCTGCATTGCATCTTTGTGAGGAACTAGGGCCACTGGGCCACAATTTCAAATACAGGTTTAGTTTACTCTGGTTTAGAGATACAGCATGGAAAAAGGCCCGTTGGCCCACCGTGTGCAATATGTGCAATCCCTGCATATTAAACTATTTTACAAACACTAGGGCGTTAATAGGGCATATTAGCACTATTCTACACACACAATTTACACTTATACCAAGCCAATTTACCTACATTGGAGTATGTCTTTGGAGTGCGGGAGGAAACCAAAGATCTCGGAGAAAACCCACGCGGTCACGAGGAAAATGTACAAACTCCGTAAAGACAGCATCTGTAGTCGGAATCGAACCCGGGTCTCCGGCACTGCAAGCGCTGTAAGTCAACAACTCTGCCGCTGAGCCACCGTGCTGCCCAAATGCAGATTTTCCGGCACCCTTGGTTCCAGAGCCTTTCTGCATTATATGTTTTCCCACACCAACAGAGGTCACGTGATAATGATACAATACACCCCTGGCCCGCTACAACATGAGCCGCAACAGCCGTGTGAACCGGTGAAAGATGGGCTCGCTGGTGCAGACAAGCGGAATTGGCACCTAGTTTTTAAGTGAAACGACACAAAGTGCTGGAGTAACTCAGCCTAGTTTGAGGAAGGGTCCCAAAGTCACCTATCTGAATTCTCCAGAGACCCAGACCTGCTGAATTAATCCCGCACTTTGTGTCCTTTCAATGGGTGAAAAGGGGCTCGCTGGTGCACCTTGCGAGTGGGGTCGAAAACTGGGGCTCTAAACGGCCAGGGAGATGGTGCGAGCTGGGGATGGGGATGGGTCGGCAGGTCCGTCCATTATATCCGACATAGTAGGGATATATAAAGGGGTCGTTAAAACGAGGGTTTACTGTATTGTCTTTGCAAAACAGTTAGGAGAGAAGATTGAGTGCATAGCTGATTCTTTCATGATGGAGGGACATGATTGGAAAGAGCACTCGCCTCTCGCAATGACATCTGTGGCCGCTCAGGGAATTTCAACTGAACTCTCATAATTTTATCTGGATTATAGGAGTGGGCGGACCGTCGTTTGCCGGAAAATCAGTGTTCAACGTGCAATATGGAAAATAATCCCATATTTTGGGATTAGTTAATAATTTCTTGAAGAAAACTGTAACACCATAGGATTGTAAATATTATAATTATATCTAAAAAGATGGTTATATGTCCATGGAATAACATACCAGTTAGCCTGACAACAGTGATGAAAAGAATAATAGAATTGCTGTTAAAGGCAAAATAGAAAAAAATCTAGAAATTTAAAAATAAGACCAGTCAGATTTCAATCGGGAAAAGCTTTCACAAACCAGTGAATTCCATGTCAAGATAACAGAAAGAATAAACAAGAGTGATGCAGTCGTAAAATCAATTTGGATGGACTTTTGCATCCATCCATAAAAATCACATAACTTTTCTTTGACATGAATACTACAAAACCCATGAGTTCACCTTGACAAGATTCTGAATCTTTCATCGACTGTCCTTGAGCAGTAAACAGACTAAAAGATGAAGACCAGTGAACCTCTCGCCTCAGTTACAAAACTCGGGTGTTGTATGTTATCCTGTTTTAACATGTTGATTCTCGACAGGCCAGCTTATGTGTAGAGGTAGTTTAGAACAATCCAGATGATTAATTTCTCCTTTACCCTCAGGCAGTTGGTTGCTCACCATAAAGTTCATGCTGTTGGGTGGTTGCAGTGGAAGTACTGGCTACGTGTGCTATCACATGCTGATGTGTGCTGTCACATGCTGATGTGCTGATGAAGCTTTTGTGCATTTTTTTTCTGCAGCAGCATTATAATGTTGAGGACGTCTGGCATCTTTGTTGCTTTCTTTCTCCTTGGCTGACCATATCACTCTTGGATTTTTTCTCGTGAGGATGCACAAACATTTGAAATTCATTGGCTTAAAGCTACCAATGTCTTTCAAACGGGGTCTTTTGTTTTACATGAACGTGATATTTCCACACCAGGCATGCATTCGCAGCACTAATGCAAAATGGAACAATAGTGAGATTCCAGTTGTGGTTAGGTGTGCCCTCTTTTCAAACTTGAAAGCATATGGATGGTATTGCTTTGCCACTGACTACTTTTCAACTTCTCAATGTGGCCCCTTATGGAATGTGCAGTCCAGGGTTACTGCAAGGTTCAAATGGATTTGTTCAATGAGTGGACACTGTTCTAATTAATGTTTAATTCTTTATTTGCAGGTGGAAGAAACTGATTTATGATTTTCTTAATTGATTAGCAGCATTGTAATCTGTCAGCCTATGTAGTGCATCCTCATAGTATGCTCAATCTGGCCAATTTCACTGCTTTGCTATTCTCAATGTATGGATGAAGCTAGGTGCCTTTAAATGAATTAGTTGTTCATTCATGTGAAAAGTATAGAGCCAAAGTATCAATACACTTCCATGGGGTAGACCATATTGCTCTGGTAAATCTTCTCTGCCTCTACACCCTTTTTATAATATAGTGACCAGACCATACACATTACTTGAAATGTGATTTAACTAAGGTACAATACAAATTTTGCATTGTTCCTTTCAGGAATAAATTATTTTTTTGAATTTCCAAAAATTAACTTTATAAAAATAAAAACAAGAACAGTGCGAAAACTCTTCTGACATTCTCAGCATCTGTATATTCATTTGTGTCATATTTAGCAGTGTTTGCAACTGTCCATTAACCAGGCACCCTTGCTAATCTTGTGGCCCCTACGGTGATATTCCTTCCAATACTTGAGGGCTATCCCACCGGAATCCCGCAGTGGAAAGACCCTAGACTGCGGTCCTCCCCAAAGAGCCTTGGGATTGCTTGCACCATTTCAGCACATCCCTTAGCACGTACTCCTAGTTTGGAATGGGCAAGTCGGCAGCATTTCCTGATGGATATCTCACTCTGCTGGGAAGTCAACAAGTTGTGGGCAGACCAAAGAACATCTTTCACCGAGCCCAAATGCCCAATAATTTGGCTAATTTGTGCACAACTTTCAGCCTTTGTACTCTGAGGTCCTCTACTCCACCTACATATATCCATTATAAGTAATAAATTACCTTTCTGTTCTTCCTACTTCAACGCTTATGTGCTGAACTTTGCCAATTATTCATTTATTTGAAGTTGTTTATGCCCCTGTGAGTTGTTGGAATCATCATCTTTGACCTTCGCTGGAAATTTGGCTTCATATATGTAAATTTAGAACACAGTTTTTGATTCCAGTGCCTAAATCAGATGGAAGACCACAACCCACTTTCTTCCACTGTGAATAGGGATGTTTCACTATTACTTTTTGTTCTGCATTCTGGTCAGCTATAATAAATCTATTCTCCTTGCTGCTTTTTCTGACCTTATTTCACTTGTCTTTAAGGGATATCTTATAAAAGACCTTTTGAAAACCTAAATAAATTACATCTACCGTGTAATCGTTGTCCATATTCTCTGCTTCCATCTCAAAAAATTCAATAAGGTTGGCAAACAATATTTTCCACTATGATAACCAGGCTTTCCTGATTTATTTTTCATTTCTAAATATTCTTTATTGTCTCCATTAATATGGTTTTCTTTATGTTCCTGGCACCCATGTTAAGCTGACTAGGGTATAATTCCCTGGACTTTTTGTACTGCCTTTTTAAATATAGGTAATTTGTTAACTAACTGCCAGCCCATAGATACTATAGTTTTTTTAAATGAATTATTAAGTATGTGTAGTAATGCATCTGATATCTCTTCACTAGAGTATTTCAAAATGTGCAAAGGAATCCACTGGATTAGTATTATTCTCTTTGATGTTAACCATTTAATATATATCCTTCTTCAATTTCAAATGCATTCATCATCTCACCTTCGTCATCATCATTGTTCCTCATCTCATCATCCAAAGTAATGTCAACTCATTCCTTGTTAAATGGCAAAATGGAATGATTTAATATTTCTTCCACCTTCCTATAATTACCTGTGGTGTGGTTTCCTATCTATGCCTTGGGGTGGGAGCTGCTTTACATCCTTGTTGTCCACCCTGAATAGTTCTACGGAACTGGCAAAATTTGCAGCAAAGCGTCAACTACGGTACTCTGAAGCACCATTGCCACTTTTGATTGTTATAGTTGATATACGAAAGAAGATCTATGCCTTAATGGCCCTATAGGCCTTACTTTTTCATTGTTGTGTCTGTAACTTAAGACATTGCAGCAATAATTGCCCAAATTCAAGCAAAATATGCTGTAATAAATTATAGAGCTTGTAGAACAAGAAATCAACTCTAGAATAAAAGGTATTGTTCCCATGTATACTGATATATTTCAATAATCACCCACATGTGCAATTCCCCCATATAAAATTGTTGTATATTAGCAAAATGACCATGGTCTGTTTCAGTATCTATTCAGTATCCATTGTTCCTCATATTGACTGAATGCTGAATTCAGCAGCTTTTATATCAGTATTTCACTCAATGTGGATAAAGCATCTTTGCTAAAGCTATTCAGCTTATTGAGAGACCCTTTGTTTGGGTTTTAGCAGTTACTGCTGTAATGATTAGAGATCACGTCTGCTACGATCAATATCCAAAGTGATGTTTCCATTCCATGTCACACTTACCTGGGTACGTCACAGGAGATCTTTCTTCAATGCTGCTTCACTGCTGAAGTGGTGACAGGGCAATACAACCTGCTGCAGGCTTATTTATACACTTCAAGGATTTGGATTGCTCCTACTGTGGCTCTAAATCTGATCTGAATCAGAATCAGAAACCCATTCTGACATTAAACTTTTATGCAAAAGATCCTACAGACAATTCTCCAGTTGCATCTGCCAGTGAAGCCAATCTGTAGTTCATTTCACTATAAATCAAATGACCATTACTGCGTTTGCCAGATGTGTTTACCTCTTTAATCACATTTCTAGCAGAAAACCAATGGGAAAAAACAGAACCGTTGCTGCCTAGTAGTTTATTCAAAAATTCAGTACTTTTAGATGTTATACTGAAGGTTTTTAGAGGTCCACATCAATCAATATGAAGATACCTATAAAAAGAAAGCATATTGATAATTGTGTAGGTGGTTTCAAACCACAAATAGGTGTTCTCATGTATTATTGCCATTATCGTGGGAGCAATTATCATGCTCATTCTTCAACTTCAGTATTTGATACTTGACTGAATGGATGGATGGAATAGAACTAGCCATTACATTATTCTGGTTAGGATGATCGTGCCCTTTAGAAATATCCTCATATTAGACGAAGATGGATATAATGGGGCTCAGACCAGCATCAGAGTTATATAAGAAGATAACTGCAGATGCTGGTACAAATCGAAGGTATTTATTCACAAAATGCTGGAGTAACTCAGCAGGTCAGGCAGCATCTCGGGAGAGAAGGAATGGGTGACGTTTCGGGTCGAGACCCTTCTTCAGACTGATGTCAGGGGGGCGGGACAAAGGAAGGATATAGGTGGAGACAGGAAGATAGAGGGAGATCTGGGAAGGAGGAGGGGACGGGAGGGACAGAGGAACTATCAGAGTTAGTATGGAATGTACCACTGGAATACTGAAGGAAAGATCCTTTTGTATGGAGCATTCGAGGAGGAGTGTTGGTGATGAAAATTTTTAATTGTCATCAGCAGCAGCTACCTGTACAATTCTGCCAGACAAGTCATTGAGAAAATAGAATGGTGCAGCATTTCAACGCCATTTTTTGATTAACAAAAATTGATCTACCTCAGCTTTGAAAGTTAAATTCTGTTTTTGAAGAAGAGAATTTCAAATTTATTTTGTTTGGTTTGTGAGAAAGTAGG
Organism: Rhinoraja longicauda; assembly: GCF_053455715.1. Classification (NCBI taxonomy): domain Eukaryota; kingdom Metazoa; phylum Chordata; class Chondrichthyes; order Rajiformes; family Arhynchobatidae; genus Rhinoraja; species Rhinoraja longicauda. The sequence continues at coordinate 125,416,915 of NC_135953.1, forward strand.
TTCTCGATGTACTCCTGAATGCCTCAACTCTAATTTTAAAGTTAAATCCCCATTCTTTTTGATTGATCAAGAGGAAAGAGTTTCTTCATTACTAGCACATAATTTATTTTAGAAACCTTAATTAAGTCAGCTCCCTTTCTTGGATACTCAACTATAATAGAAGGTTGTTGAACCACTGTCCCAATTTAGCACAAATTATTCTGATAGATCTAACTGGCCCAGTAATTTGATAGGAGCAATCAGATTGGACAAATTATTCCAACCGTTGATTTGCCATCTGCGGTACTAACAATCTGTGAGAACAGACTGAAAAATATATCTGTTACAGAGAAAGTCCAATGTCACTGCTCTTTGGACACCTCCAAGTCTGTTAAAATCCAACAACAAAAGATTTATTTAACTGAATGTCCAAAGTTTTAATTTTTTTTCTTCAATTTTTGGGATGTGAGTGTTGCTGTGAAGACCAACATTTATTACTGCTGGAGTTTTGCCCTCTTGATCAGCTATAATTCTTCTGTGAAAGATACTGATTAGGGATGTAGACCCACCTCCTCCTGGATTGATTATAAGGGTCGAATGGGAGATATACTGGACCATAGAGCGATAGTTTGTTTTGGAATGCATTCCTTTGTCTCTGATGGTTCACAATATCTCCATGATATGCAGTATTTGAACAGCTAGATATGTTCTGAGTTAATCTATTTAGTGTGATGATAATGCCAGAATACATTATGGAGAGTAGCTTTTGTGTTTAAATGAAATTTGTCCCCATGAGGACTCTGTGATGTTCGTTCCTCTCGACATTTTGATGGATTGATGAATCTGCAAAAGGTGGATAGTAATCGACAAGGTCAAATCAGTTTTCTTCCTTGCCTTTGTTCATTCACCACCTGCTGCAGTCTATCTTTGACAGTTGTGTTCTTTTCTTGGTCATGGCTAATGAAGTTCATTCTGTAGTACTGCCACTTGCAGTGATTTGTTATATTCAGTAATGAATAGCAATGATTCATCAGCAGCAGGAAAACGGTAGGTTGTAATCAGAATGTCCATGTTTAACCTTATGCCTTGAGTCTTCATGGGGTCAATGCTGAGAGGTCCCAGTGCTATTCCTAGATATAATGTACATCTTTGGTGCTTTGTACTACTGCAGAGAGGATGTACTCAGGAAGCTTCACAAGTGACTCTCGCACATTGTCTCGAAGGTGTGGTTGTTTGAGTATATCTAGCAGCAACTTGATTAGTTTGTGGGACAGTTTTCCCCCTTTGCACCTCCGTTCATGGGGGGAGCTTTGCAGACTTATTGGGGTCTGTATTTGGTTCTGCAGGCAATGGTAGGTGGCCTGTTCAGTTTTATCCCTTTTCTGCTTTAATGTGGTGATTTGATACAACTGAATGACTTCCTAGGCTATTTCAGAGGAAAATTAAAAATTAACCATGTTGGAGTTACATAAAGTCCAGGTAACAGTGATAGATTTCTAGCTTTGAAGAACATCCATGAACCCAGTGTTTTGCAGACATTCCGGTAGTTCCCTGACCCTGCTTATGTAAACATTCAATTAATTCTGGTCTGGCTTCAGTGCATTTGTACTTCAGGCTTGACCTTCTACGAAAGCACTTGAGCAACATGTTAAGTCTCACAAAATTTTCATAGCAATGCCAATAATAAACATAGCTTTTTCTGGAACAGTCACTGACCAAAAGCAAGGATCTACCTTTTAAATATATTTCCATAATCTCCTATCAAGCTGTAATCCATATTTATAAGCATTTGCTCATTTTGCCTAAATCCTTATAATTTTCCAAACAAAATTTTAAATGGATATTGATAAAACTTTTTAAGCATTTACCAACCAAGCATTAACCGTGAGAGGGGAGATCCACATCTGTCTTACCCAAAGGGAAATTATTAATATATCTTCTCTTGTATGGACCTGATTGTTTACCTAAGATTGTTATTTCCATAACCTTGGTTTAAATACCAAGTTTGCATTTTGCACTTCTCACTTTAAATACCCAAATCATGTATCACTTGGAATTTCTCCCAGCAATAAAAGTAATTACCCTATTTTTAATCAATCTTTTGTGAAGAGATTTATAGTCTTTACCCTGAACTTGCTTCACGCAATAGAGACAAATACTATTTTTCAATAAATAAAAAGGTCATACAGCGTTGAGGACTGGCAATATTTTTATTGAAGTCTTCATGGGGTCAATGCTGAGAGGTCATTGCAGTTACATTATTTTACAGAATAATGTAGCCTTATATTTTCCCCCAATTTTATTTATTTCAAATTAAAATGAGTAGAAGCCGAATGTAATTGGCAATAAGAAACGCGAGTTAATATTGCAGCCTCACATCGGCATCAGATATTTTCAAATAAACCTTTACAAATTGAAATGAAAATTTTATTTCCACTGTGTGCCTCACACAGAAAATATTCTGTTCTGTGGCATTTCCCAAACCATTCATCCAATATTAGCGAGACTGTCAAAAAGGATTGCTGGGTCTTTCGAGATACGGGGCTTAACTATTTCCAGAGGTATAGTTTCAAACACATAGTTTGCAGTTACCGAGGAGACTTTCCATTCACTTGTTCGGGCTGGATGACACATTGGTTGAGAAGCCAGCATCTACCTCGATATGTATTCATTCCTCGCTCTATGTCATCCGTTTTTTAAGTTCGATAACTATTTTTTTGACAATATACACTACTAAAAAACATTTAAAAACATTATCAATAAGTAACTCTAATATAATTCAACACAGATGCGTGGAAGCACAACAGAAAGATCTTGTTTGGATCTACATTGAAAATAGGACTCAACGCAATTCATTGCGCCCACGCTCGGCGGCTATGCAGATTGCACGGTTCGATTTAAAAAAAAGAAATAAACAAACACATTTGGAAGCAGCATTAATTAGTCTGCACTAATTAGTGACATGGCTTTCCTGCAACCTCTCGGTGCACATTAGTGCGGTCGCGCGTCCAGGGCCCAGCCGCGAGCCGCGGCCGTTGGATCCTTCGTTCAAAAACGGATCCAGGGCCAACGATCGATCGAGCGAGCGCGCGCCCGCCCGCCCGCCCGCAGGCCAGCGTCTGCAACGCCAGACTGTTGCTGCACATGGAAGCAGCAGCCATCCTGTGAGAGATGTTTCCTCCCCTCGCTGTCGCTCCGCCCCGGTCCCGCCTGCTGACGCTGACGCCTGTCCGGCCGTGAAGCCGAAATCGCGGTGTGGAGGCGCGGGGAGACGTGCACACGCCGAGGCGGCGGCGGCGGAGGAGGAGGAGGACGACCGGCGCTGCTCTCTTGCCCGGAGATGGGGCTGTTGGAGCTCGTGAGGAGGCAGTGGTTCCTGATAGGCATCGTGCTGGTGATCACCGCGGCCAAACTGCACCCATCGGTGGGCATGCATGGAGGTGAGTCTCGATGATGGCTGTGGGAATAGTGTCAGACGGGAGTAGATGCTGAGCTGTCCAAGGCAGAAGGTGAACCGGCACAGGCCCTTCCTTGTGTGTGTGTGTGTGTGAACATCGTTCAGGGACTAACTTATTCTCGCAGACAAGCCCGGGACTGCCCTCGATAGCCGGCAGAAAGGGAGCATTGCTTGAATTTGGCTCTGCATGCGCATTGTACACATCACAAACGCTGAGGTACACGGCGCTTTAAAACACGATTCTGAAAAGGATCTCTAATCACAGTGTGCCCATCCATCATGGCGTTGATAATATTTTTTATTGTCTTACAAGGAATGAAGATTACCTTTAAATATGGTCCTGAGTATTCTCAACAATCGTGAACTGTATTTATATAGCACTTTTCTGTGGCCATCCCAAACCACTTCGTGCGTTGAAATGTACTTGCTGTTACAATGAGGCAAACGGGTCAGCCAATTTCCCCAATGTCAATATCCATTTTTTTAAAACGTGTTAGTTTGGGGATAATTATTTTTCTGTGGTACTGGGGCTAACGTCCTTTGAGGTGGTGGGAAAGGTCTAAAATAACTCTTGGATTAAATGTCTCGTACAAGAGGTGGCACTTCTCCCTCAATAATATTAGAATGACAATTTTTAAAATGTTGTCAAGTCTCTGGAGTGTAATTTGAATATGCAACTATCCAACTTGGAGAATGTCACTCATGCCAGTATAAAATACTCCTTAACCTGACTGAAACTGACTGACTAATGAGCTTAAAGTGACTGAAACTTAAAAAAAACATTTTTTAATTACATGCTGTTCATCCTCTTTTTTGTATGGGGTTAAAGAGAATGTATTGTCTTGATATTGATTTTATTTGACTATATACTTGTATTGATTTAATAATTAAAGTTAGAATGTTCTTATTCCAGCTTATTGTGGAAATATTCTGTGCTGTTGATTAGCATGATAGATATATTTTAACTTTGGCTACCTTTCCTTGGGTAAACATTTTGGCCAGAATAAGGTAACAAGGCTTCCTGGTGTGTTGATCAGATGTTGGCCTTTGGGAATTATTATCTCAACAAACTGACCAGCTCTGATCACTTTTAATCCTTTACAATTTCTATACTTGCCCCTTTCAGAATTTTGAGTATGCAACTTGACAACTAGTGAACGTTAATTTATTACGTTATAAATGAAGTCAAAATGTACTAGCCATTTGATAACATTCATTTGTATGTTCATTGCACTATTGTAAAATAAAAGTATCTTGGCCAATGCCTTCTTCAAACAACATTATTAAGAACACAAATATATTGTAAACTATAAACTCTTATGTTTATGTATTCTAAGCATAAAATATTATATGTTTATAATATATTATAAACATAAATTATTATTAAATACTTTGCAAACTTTTGCAAGCATTGATTGAAATTTACCTAATTTAAGCTAAGATCAGGCTGCACAGCAGGTATCATAATAATAAAGCTATAAACTAACCAAATAGAAACTATGAAGCATTTTTACTTTTGAAGATATCTGATGTTTCACTTCAATATTTTGCTTAAATGTTCTGTGTTTCATAGTATTTGAATTTAACAAAAAGATTGTTTTGTAAACCTGGTCTTTTTAAGTTATCGATAGGTAAACAATGCCATTTAAAACCAAAATATATCTATCATTTGCCTGGAAATTGCAACACTTCATTAATTAGCTCTTTTACATTTGAGGTCTGATTTTTGTTTTGTATATATAATATTTTTAAAATATATTTGGGCTTGATGTTTATCTACATATGCCACAAATGCAGAAAGGCTACAAAATGGCTATTTTACTTTTTAATAGGGCCATTGAAACCAGAAATCACGATAACTTATGTTGCTGTTTCAACGATATTTTTCAACAGTGGGCTCTCATTAAAGACTGAGGTAAGCTTTCATAATTCAGAAGTAATGGAGTCAAAGTACAACATTCTAATCTGGAGTATTAACAAACACCAAAAATAATCCCGCAATATTTAAGCCGCTGTTTCATTTCAATAAGTTGTATGATGTGTCAAAAGATAATTATAATTTTGTCTTCTATATCCAGAATATTAGAACAAAAATATATCCAAAAAATTAATTCTGGATCCCGAGATATGTATAGAAACATTTGACAACATTCAACAGTTGCATATTAGAGGTGCCATGGAAAACATTATTTTGGTTCCAATGAAAGTTAAAAAAAAAAAAATCCCATTCTATTTGTCTCACCGTGGAATTTCTGCATATCTTGTTATTTTGTAGCATTTTGTGGTTTTGTATTTAAAAGTGCTTTTTAAAAAAAATTGACTCGTTTCAATATTCTGTTTACTACTTTGAAATATTTGGAACAAATTGCAGTAACGTTTTGCGTTAGAAAATCTAAAGTCTACTTCAAGAAATTAGTAAACATTATCTGCTGAGCTCCATGTATTCAAAGTTATTTTCCAATAATATAAGAACAATTTATTTGTTCAAAGGAAGATTAATTTTATCCTGTATGCAATCCTTGAGTGAGTTGCAGCATATGTTTACATTTCAACCAGGAAGTCATAGATCGAGTATTAATCCAAACTCTTCTTGATTAATTCTGTCTTTTGGACAACTACTAAATCGTGTCCTCGCATAATGATTTGGTAAGGCAGTAATGATTTTGTGGAACAACTTGAAGAAAGGTAGAAGTGTCCCCTTAGTCTCCATATATCTCAACCAACATCACTAAATCACATTATAAGGTTATGTTTGGTTGCCCTTTATGATAAATTGCTTTGAGGCTACATTTTATACCACATTTCAAAAGTTATTTCATTGGATCTGTTCATACACATGCAAGCTTAGATATTTCCCCATTTATTTTTTTTACTTTGTACAGTATGGACTATACTTTAGCTGCCAGGGGATGCAGGAAGATAGCTTTGAGTTACAGTTGTTTCTTGTTTGCTTATCCTCTCCCATAAAGAAGTGCTTGATTTGTGTTTGGTTGCCATGAAGATTCTTTGGTTAAATACCATGATGATAGAAAAGAAACATTGGTTACCCGCAGACAAAAAAGTGCACAGTGACAGTGCCTAGGAAATCTGTTAGGTTTTCTACTAACTTTGTCAGGGTCATATGTGGTGACTATTTGCATACCTTGGGTATGCACACAGAGAATTTCACTGTGCCTTGACACATGTGACAATAAGTATTCCATTCCATCTAGCTCCCAAGCAATCGGAGTAATTTTTCCTTGTTGCATTGCCACATTAAAATCATCGCACGGAATTGAAAAGTGCCCTATTTTTGTTTTTGTAAAGGAATGGTAGTCTGAATTTTATTGGTTGTAAATTAAGCATATAACTTGGAGTAGTTGTAAGTCTTCTAAATATCATGGAAAACTTTTCCAGATTTGAATTACTGTTAATTAAGTGAGAATACAATTAGCAGATGTCAGTCTGAATTGCCAAGTTATGGGTGCCAACATATCTGTCACTCTTTTCTGTCTGTCACAGGACAGAGTTCAATGGCAGAGCTGTGTCCTGCTAGGGCTTTCCAGCAGGATAATTTATCTTGGCACACCTAAACCAGCTAGACCTGATATTCTGTGTAAATGTATTGTCATTTGTGCGCAGCATAATCACAGAATGAGCAATGAAGTAAAAATAGCTTATTTTTGTAATGTTGGCAGAAGATGAAGTTAAACCTATGCATTTAAAAAAAAGATAACACGACTTTCACTTCTTCACACTTATTTTGAAAAGCCCTCAATGGAAACACCTCAATGGTGGAACAATATGTAAGACTAAATTGTGTGCTCATGTGTCTGCCCTATAACTTGTGTCCCTGGATCTTTGACTGAGAAATTAGAATATTGTCACTGAGCCAAGATTAAACTGTTTATAATATTTGGTTGAACAACAGATTAAATGTATGCAAAAATTCTTGGTTATTTGTGATAGTGCCCTGATTTTTTAATATCTATGGCTTTATAGATTTTGGATATTAAATATTCTAACTCAAAGGAACAATTTTTGTGTTTTTTCATCACTATGAGGTTTGTTTGGAAAATAAATGAGCGTTAAAAAATTAACAAAAAATGTTTTTGTGTAAAATTCTGTTATTTTAAGATTTATTCAAGTATTGTTTTTCTCTCTTGTGTTTCAGGAGCTGACTAATGCTTTGATGCATGTCAAACTCCACATGTTTGTACAGACCTTTACCCTTGCATTTTTCCCGAGTGCTATTTGGTTTTTTCTTAAATTATTAGCTTTGACATCAATAAACCCATGGCTTTTAAAAGGGTAAGGCTTTTACTTCTACATTTGCTTTTATTATGTGCCAATGTCTGATGTTTTAAAATTAAATATTAGTTTGTTATACATTTTCCAATGCAGAAGGTTCGAGAGTGATTGCAATCTTGTAAAATGTTCATCTATATGATTGTTAGTTTGCTGTGAAGATTCATGCAATATTTCCACCTAACGAACGTAATTAGAAATGGAAGAATGAGAAAATATTGGCAAAGAAAATATTGAACATCTTCCAATTTGGCTTGGAAACTTAATGAGAATTTAATAGTGGGTGTAAAATTTTATCTATTTAGTTAAAGTCAATACATTTATTTTCTTTGGAAGGAAACATTTACTGGACTCTGAGTACAGTGTTGTCTCAGTTGCAGATATTGAGAAATACAACCTTTCCCCCTGCCCCTCTTCCCCCCCCCCTCCCCCAGGCATTGACCTGTGTGTGTAAAACAGACCTGACATTATGTCTGTATACATCTCCAGCAACTGGAGATCTCTAAAGTAACATTCACGTTTAATATCTGCACAAGAGTCACATTGTGGACTCCTGTTTTTTGTGTGGAATAATTACAAAAACTGCTCATTACTTCACAAAAGGCTAGTATTTCCATTAGAAATTCGAGAGTGAGTAATAATTTGAAGATATAGAGACAAATGGATTACAGCGGGGTAAATGAGTGTTATTGTTAGTGCAAAAAAAAAAGCAATGTCCGCGAAAGATTAACTGCACTGTTGCAATACAACTTTACCTGGCCAGAAGATTCAGGTGCAATAGTCAATTCTGGCCTGTTAATCTATTTAATTTAGTGTTTGTGAATGTCCAAAAAGTTGGTACAAATTGTAATTAATTTATTGTAATTAATTTATTAGCCAAGTATGTAAAAACATACAATGAATTTGATTTGCCGTACAGTCATACCAAAACAGCAACAAGCCACACAACTACATAAAGATTAGCATAAACATCCACCACAGGGCACTGTGATGGAAGGCAATAACGTATTATCATCTTCCCTCCTTTTCTCCCGTGGTCAGGGCAGTCGAACCGTCCGCAGTCGGGGCGATCGAAGCTCACGCAGCTGGCGATCGAAGCTCCCGCGTTGGGGTGATTGAAGCTCCCACGATCGGGGCGGTCGAAGCTCCTGCGGTTGGAGCTCCAGTCGACTCCCAGCAAAGTCAACACCCAGCAAAGAGACCGCCAGGTCCACAATGTTAGGCCGCAGTGCGGATAGAGATACGATACGGAAAGAGTCTAATCTCCGTTGAGGAAAGAGATAGAAAATGTTCACCCCCCCCCCCAACCCCCCACATAATACAAAATTAACGATACACTAAAACATACATTTAGCAACAGACTAAAAACGGCAAAAGAAAAAGATGAGACAGACTGTTGGCGAGGCTGCCATCGTATGGCGCCACCCGTATATCCTTGGATCTCAGAAAAATATGCAAGCCAGCTTTACGTTTATACCAAGAGCATGACATTATTCTTACACTGAATGAGTGCAAAATTGCCTTACGGAGCATGCATCAAATAGCAATGTTCTTGCAAAATAGAGCACTGCTTTCAAATGAAGCCCTCTTTTATGTGGAAATGTAAACGGGTAGCTAGCCCAGTTCATTTTTTATTTTTTATTTAAAATTTTGCCAAATTTAGAAATCAAAACTAATACTGGTAATCACAGATAATGGACATCTCAGGTAATAAAATAGCTTGGGTATGACCCTGATTTATAATGAGGCTTGTGTCACAGAAGAGATGTTAGGAAGAGTTTCCATCATTTCTGCATCTTTTTACTTCAGAATTAAATTATACATTAAGTACAGATTTTGGAAATCCATATATTTCAACTTGAAACTTAACATTACAAACATTTTAAAACTGTACAACTGGCTGCTTGTGCAGGGTGGGACAAGGTATCAATTACGTCATGCTGTTGATATCTCATTGTTGAAGTCTTGCTTGATGTTTTTTTTAACACTAATGTAAAACATGATCACAAATTTTGATCTTCAGCTTCCTTCAGAGACTTTCAAGACCGGGTATTCAGTAATTATAACAACAGATAATGTAAAACATTAAGAAAGCATTTTATTCTATTTGGGTTCAAAGCATTAAATTGTTTTTGATAATAAACCACTAAATATTTAAATTAGCTTAACTAATGTCACTGATGAATCAAGAGTCAAGAGTGTTTTATTGTCATATGTCCCAGATAGAACAATGAAATTCTTACTTGCTGCAGCACAGCAGAATATGTAAGCATAGTACACTGTAAACAATATGATAAACGAGAGAAAAAAAAGTTCAGTGTGTGTATGCACGGTAGCGCAGCGGTAGAGTTGCTGCTTTACAGCGAATGCAGCGCCGGAGACACAGGTTCGATCCTGACTACGGGTGCTGCACTGTAAGGAGTTTGTACGTTCTCCCCGTGTCCTGCGTGGGTTTTCTCCGAGATCTTCGGTTTCCTCCCACGCTCCAAAGACGTACAGGTATGTAGGTTAATTGGCTGGGTAAATGTAAAAATTGTCCCTAGTGGGTGTAGGATAGTGTTAATGTGCGGGGATCACTGGGCGGCACGGACTTGGAGGGCCGAAAAGGCCTGTTTCCGGCTGTAGATATATGATGATATGATATGATATATACACATGCTCACAAGTACACACACACACACTCTCAAAAAACAAACAATAGTAGTGCAATAATAATAATAATCTGTTGTAGTTCAGAGCTTATTTGAGAATGTAGTGTTTAATAGCCTGATGGCTGCAGGGAAGAAGCTGTTCCCGAACCTGGACGTTACAGTTTTCAGGCTCCTGTACCTTCTTCCCGATGGCAGGGGTGAAATGAGTGTGTGGCCAGGATGGTGTGAGTCTCTGATGATGCTTGCTGCCTTTTTGAGGCAGCGACTCTGATAGTGTCCCCAACGCTTTGCAGTCTTTTCCGCTCCTGGGCGTTCAAGTTGCCAAACCAGGGCATGATGCAACCAGTCAATATGCTCTCTACTGTACACTGTACTGGAATTAGATGTTTGTCGATTACGATGTAATTCTGTGACACCTCTTAAGAGGTTACATTTGTGCAAGACAATATCTTTTGTTGTAATTAGAAAATACTTCCCATGTAACTGTGTATTTGGGCTTCTGTTCCAGTTTGCAGACTGTTGGCTGTATGCCGCCCCCAGTGTCATCTGCAGTAATCCTAACTAAAGCAGTTGGTGGAAATGAGGTGAGTGTGACTTATGTTTGGGTTATTGTAAATGTATTGGAGATGAGTTCCTGCAAAATGATTATATTTCCTTTTAATTATTTTGTGGTTTAATTTGTGTGTTCTATTTGGGATCGTAGCATTATCATTTTTTATTAATAATCCACTAGATAATTAAAGCTGCTTGAATAATGTCACTGATGAATAGTATTGGAATTAGATGTTTGCCGAATACAAGTGAAATTAACTTGTAATTTTATTTAAGGTTGGATTAATTTTAGTTGTGCTTTTTGATTTCCAGGAGACAAAAGGAATGTAACAACATTTCAGTCCATCCTTTGCCACCTATGTAACTATTAAATTAGTTTCCCTTGTTGAACTCCCCTTTACAATATTCCTATTTTCTAACTCATGGGAAATATTGCATGTGTACTTTGTTAATGTATCCATATAGTGGAATAAAGTGTCTAATTGCTCTTGTTAGTGATTAGCCTCGTTCTGGAGGAGGTGAATCCATGGTGTTGTTGGGCAGGAATTTTTAAAATTTAGAGCGAGCAACAAGGGAGGTCTGATGCTATACTTCCAATATGTATATGGCTGTAAAGGACAAGCAGGAATTAGCACCCCTCCCAAGCCTTCCGAATTTGGCGGAAAGTTTCCGCTTTCTTATTTCATTTCCGCCATTCCGATTTCACCTCACATTTTTCCGCAAAACAGTCGGTAATTGCAATATGTTAATTCGGCTGCTAGGGGTTCCGCGAGAAATACCCCTCGCCCTGGAGGTCTCCCCGAAAATGAGGCACCTTGGCTGGGCAAGGCAGCCAATCTCGACCTCATCGGGACTTCCATGGCCAATTTGTCAACTCGGCTGCTAGAGGTCGCTGGGGGTTTTGAGAGAAATCCCCCCGCCCTGGAAGTCTCCCCGAAAATGTGGCATCCAGGCTGGGCAAGGCAGCCAATCTCGACGCACGGTAGCGCAGCAGTAGAGTTGTTGCTTTACAGCGAATGCAGCGCCGGAGACTCAGGTTCGATCCTGACTACGGGTGCTGCACTGTAAGGAGTTTGTACGTTCTCCCCGTGACCTGCGTGGGTTTTCTCCGAGATCTTCGGTTTCCTCCCACACTCCAAAGACGTACAGGTATGTAGGTTAATTGGCTGGGTAAATGTAAAAATTGTCCCTAGTGGGTGCAGGATAGTGTTAATGTACGGGGATCACTAGGCGGCACGGACTTGGAGGGCCGAAAAGGCCTGTTTCCGGCTGTATATATATGATGATGATGACCTCATTGCGACTTCCATGGCCGATCGGTGGGTTGAATTTGCAACCTGCGGCCAGGGCTCTGGAAGTCCAGCCCAGCTGGAGTCAGCACAATCATCCCCAGAGCCGACTTCCTTGACCTGCTGGATAAACCAGCAAAGCGTTGGAACCAAGAGTGCCAGAAAATCAGTGGTGGAACTGTAATGAGTAAATATTAAATTTAAGTGCAAGATTATATAACTACATTAATTAATTAAGACCGGGTTAAAATATAAAACACAGCAGAAAAGCCAATGACCACCTTTTTGGGCTGATTGTCAAATAATATGTGAATTTACTTCAACAAGTACTTCCGTATGCTTGGTCAAGTCACATATCAAATCTTTCTTCATAGCTTAGTCATACATTTTATGACCATTGTTCTTTTATCCAATACCAAGAGAATTGGGATGTGTAAGGAAAAAGAAAAAACAAAACAAAACAGTTTTTACTTTGTGTTGCAAAAAGTATCTCTGTTCATTAACCTTTCTATAAATAGCAGAATACACTCGTGATAGGCCTGATATTGTACATGTAGTCAAAGAACTACAGACTGTTGGAAATAATAGTAGTTTTTCACACATGAATGTAGCACAACGCGTATGCGTATTTGGCATGCATCCCTTTTTTGCTGGAAAGTTACGTGCCATATTATGAATTTTTATGTAAAATTCTGAATTTTGGACATCAAAATTATGAATTTGTAAAATCAAATGTTGGTAGGTCTGAATTAGCATTCACCAACTTTTGCTATCCTTGTACTTCTCGGTGAAATAGGTCACAGATATAGGAGCTAATATTGCAATAAGCTAGGCAAGTAACTGTAGTTTATTTTGTAGATGGTACACACGGCAGTCACATTGTGCTGTTAATGGATGTCGACATTTAAGGGATGAAAGGGGTGCTGATCAAGTGGCTGGCTTTGCCCTAGATAGTGGTGAGTTTCTTGAATGTTGTTGCTATACTTATCCACACAAGTAGATGGTATCCTGTTACACTTCTGACACTTGCGCTGTAGATGATATCGAGAGGTGAGCTATTCACTTTAGGATGATGTATTCTAGGCATAATGTTTGCATGTCTGGTCAGTTGAGTGTTGGCACAGTCTTGAAAATCAAGATGTTGATGGTGTGGTATTTGACAGTGCTAATATAGTTAAACATCAAGAATTAGTAGTTAGATTTACTTTTGCTGAAGATGGTCATTGCTTGATGCTTGCACGGTACAAATGCTATTTACCATTTATTAACCCATGCTTGAATGTTGTTTGGCACATAGGCATGGACTGCATCATTTTCATATGAGTTTTATTTTTTAATGAAATTGAACAAACTGTGTTTGTTATTACAGCAGTAGCATGTAGATGGAAAATAAAGCAGAGGTTTTCAGAACATGCTGTTGCCAGTGTGGGGCTTCTTTATTTTACAAAAGTACACTGTTCTCGTTGGCTTGCATTCGCATTGAGCATTGTATTGTCAGTAAGCTTGGTTACATTGGACTTTTCATCTGAACGTTAATATGAATTGCAAATAGTTGAAGGCCTAAAGCTGATCCACTTGGCAGCAGCTGCAATATTAAACATGTTGTTAACGTAGTTAACATGCAAAAAGTTTGCTAAGCAGGTAATACTGCTGTCAGCTCAGTGCCGTCACATTTTCCAGATCATTATTTGCTTTGAATAGTCTTCCTAACACCCCACAGTGAGGTATATGAATCAACAAGGCCCTTTTCCGCAGTCTACATTCTGGTCTTTTCTTGCTTTAGCTCAGATGGTCCAGTGTAGTTCAGTGTTGAAACCATTAATTCAAAATCAATAGTTCAGTGAATTTTTTTTTTCCTGGGATTCTTGTCCATCTAGATCAGAGGTGTCAGTCATTTTATGTCACGGGCCAGAATGGGCGAAATGCAACATGCGGGCCGGATCAGTTGTGCACGCGCAAACGCACACGTGAATGCACGCGGGCGTGCGCCCACATCTTTTGTTGCCTTTGTTTGTTTCAACCTGCTCTCATGTGTCTCGGTCTCTGCTATAACTACAAAGTGTTTCACTTTACAAATTATGTTTCTTATGAAGAAGATTGCCTAGCAAGCATTATTTTTATGATAGGTATCTAGATGTGGAAATAATGTTTCTAGTCATTGGAGAGTCTAGGACCAGAGGTCACAGCATCAGAATAAAAGGTCATACATTCAAAATGGAGATGAGGAGGAATGGGTGGTGAATCTGTGGAATTCATTGCTACAGATAGCAGTGGAGGCCAAGACATTGGGTATTTTTGAGGCAGAGATTGATAGGTCTTGATTAGGTTGCAGGGAGAAAGAAGACAATAGAATGTGGTTGAGAGAGAAAATAGATCAGCCATGGTTGAATGGCAAAGTAGACTTGATGGGCTAAAGGGCCTAATTCTGTTCCGCTGAATAATAGGCTTCCTACAGTGTTTATGTTTTGCCCTCAATGGGCTGGTTGGGTGGTGAGCAGCCAAACATCAGCTACCTGGCATGGTGAAAGATGGTCTGTCCATCATCTCACCTGAAGGCCCCGCTCCCCATAGAAACATAGAAAATAGGTGCAGGAGGAGGCCATTCGGACCTTCGAGCCAGCACCGCCATTCATTATGATCTTGGCTGATCATCCACAATCCGTAACCTGTGCCCAACTTCTCCCCATATCCCTTGATTTCACTAGCCCCCAGAGCTCTATTTAACTCTCTCCTAAATTCATCCAGTGATTTGGCCTCCACTGCCCTCTGTGGCAGAGAATTCCACAAATTCACAATTCTCTGGGTGAAAAGGTTCCTTCTCACCTCAGTTTTAAATGGCTTCCCATTTATTCTAAGATTGTGGCCCCTGGTTCTGGACTCCTCCAACATTGGGAACATTTTTCCTGCATCTAGCTTGTCCAGTCGTTTTATAATTTTATATGTCTCTATAAGATCCCCTCTCATCCTTCTAAACTCCAGTGAAGACAAGCCTAGTCTTTTCAATCTTTCCTCATATGACAGTCCCGCCATCCCAGGGATCAATCTCGTGAACCTACGCTGCATTGCCTCAATTACAAGGATGTCCTTCCTCAAATTAGGAGACCAAAACTGTACACAATTCTCCAGATGTGGTCTTACCAGGGCCTTATACAACTGCAGAAGAACCTCTTTACTCATATACTGAAATCCTCTCGTTATGAAGGTCAACATGCCATTAGCTTTCTTCACTGCCTGCTGTACCTGCACGCCAACTTTCAGTGCAAGGACACCCAGGTCTCGCTGCACTTCCCCCTTACCTAACCTGACACCATTGAGATAATCCTTCTCCTTATGTCTTTCTTCCTTCCCCTCACATCCTCTCCCTTCACCTCTCATATCCTTCTCTACCCTCACCTTCTCCCTCACCTGCCCTCTCCCTTTCCTCAGCCTATCCCCCCTCTCATCCCCATACCTTTCTTTCCAACTACTCCCCCACTCCCCTCCCTTACTTCATCCTCTCCCTTTCCTTACCTTGACCCTAAATCCCCTCCCTTCCCTCATCCCTAAATAGCATTCCTTCTTTCATCTGCTCCCTTCCTCACCCCCTCCCTCCCTAGATCCTTTCTTTACCACCTACACCCCTCCCTCACCACCCTCTCTTTCCTTCCTCATCCCTAAAAACCCTCCCTTCCCTCATCTGCTCCCCCTCCCCTTCCGTTACCACCACCTTCTCCCTTCTGTTCCCTATTCCCGCATCGCTACCAGCACGTCCTCACATCCCACCTAACTTTAACCCGGAGCCCCCACCCTGGAGAGCAGCTCAGATTTTGGATCGCTGGCTGCGGCCCCATTCACAGTGCGGCGACTTCCCACCAGCCTCTATCCACACACTCACCTGGGTCTCAGGTACATGGTGGCAGTCTCTGTGGCGGCAGCCCAGGCACTTCCCAGTGTCCACAACAACGCTGGGACTCCCCACCTTCCCCAGCGCCTGCCCGTTCCCGCCCGCGTCACCGCATGGCTGTATATGGGCATAGCTTCCACTCACCCCCGGAAGCCGGGGAGTGGGGGAGGTGACAGCTGTAGACCGGACTTGCATTTTCCTTCTGCGCAAAATTCATATCCCCTGCGAGTTCAAGCAGTCATGTAGCTCACTTTCTGTGTATAATCTAACAGTGCTTCCCCCCCCCCCCCCATATCATCCCGCGGGCCGGATTGGACCCGGTAGTTTGACACCCCTAATCTAGATTCTATTTTATTGATGCAAAAATTGTGTAAATCAAATTTAATCCATTTTAAATGATAATAATAGGTGCCTATTATACTTTTAGTTGACACCAACAAGAAAAATTACCTTTGGAGAATCCTATGACTCCTTAATAATGTATTATAAATAAGCCGTCAGATATCTGCAATGTTCCTTTCAAAACTGGTTGACATGGTGTAACGATGGAAGTTGTTTTTATTGGCTGAAAGCAGCACTTTTTATCCTTATGGGGCAGTTTATTTCCATTCATTAAAGTGTGTTTAATACAGGATTGTATACTGTACACTAATTGTTAGATAAACGTTTCAATTGATACTTCTTACAACTGAAACTACCTGGTACTTAAAAATTTTGCAACAATCATTTATGAGTGAACTACTAGGATACTGTTGGTAGCAGAGTGATCCTTAACTTGGTGTTAATTCAGAAAGGTTGTACACTTTCATCTACATCTTCTTGCAAAAGATGTTCATGATGGAGATTTTTTAATTCAAAAAGATTGGGCGGTTTGTTAATTTTCTTTCTTTCATCAAAAGGTCAGAAGTAGGAATGTTCAGTAATGATTGCACAATTTCAAATCCAACAGGAATTCTTCAGAAAATGAGGCAGGCCATTTCTGTACCCAACATGGGATGAAAAGTAACAAATGACACTCATTTCACAGAAGTTTGATGCCAAGGCCATCATACACAGGAGAAAATCTTGCACGTGATGTTTAGTGTCATTATCTTGTTGAAGTGTTCATCAATGTGCTCGGTTCAGGACAGATCTTCAGAGATATGCATGCTCAGTAATTTAAAGTTTTTGCCTCTTTCCACCACCATCCCGTCGTTGAAGACAGGTCTGTGGATCCTCGACCTTCCTCTTAAAAACTCCACATCAGTTCCTTGGTTTTATTGATATTGAGAGCTAGGTTGTTTTTCTGGCACTATTCAGTCAGTCGATCAATTTTCCTCGTATATTCTGGCTCATCGTCATCTGTAACTCGTCCAACAATGGTGGTGTCCTAGGCGTATTTGAAGATGGAGTTGGAACTGTATCTGCTTACACGCTCATGAGTATAGAGCCAGTTGTGCAGGGGGTTCAGATGCAGACTTGAGGTGCTCCTTTGCTAATGGTTATCAAGGAGGAGGTGTTGCTGCCAATTCATAGAGGTTGTGGTGTGTTGATGAGGAAGTCAAGGATCCTGTTGCAGAGGGATGTGCCGAGACACAGTTCTGTGTGGAGGGGATGATGGTGTTAAACCCGGAACTGCAGTCTATGAACAACAGCCTGACGTATGTGTTTTTATTATCCAAATGGTTCCGTGTAGAGTGAAGAGCCAGTGAGATCACATCCTCCATTGACCTGTTGTGGTGGTATACAAATAATAATGGGTCCAGGTTCTTATTGAGGTAGGAGTTAATATGCTCCATAACCAACCTCTCGAAGCACCACACCAGCACAGTGATTTCAGGTGAAACCTCTGACTATTAAAGTATCCTTAATAGAAAATCCAAAATTATTTTCTCTTTTGTGGAGACGATTTTACTGTACAGCATTGGTTGACCTCATGCTCCCGTTCTTTGTCCTGGGGCTCATTGTCAACTTCCTCTTTGGTTAGGAAGGAACTACAAATGCTCGTTTACACTGAAGATTGACACAAAATGCTGGAGTAACTCAACGGACGGGCAGCTTCTCTGAATAGAAGGAATGGATTGCGGCTTTAGGTTGAGACTTTTCTTCAGACCTCTTTGGGTGGTTCCTTAATTCCTCATTGTCTTGCTTTGCGTATAACTGAGTGCTATTAATAACCACAACATGCAAGGTACAGCATATGACAGCATTTTGTTGCTTAGTAGAAAAACTGGAAAAACAACATAAATGGTATGTTGGCCTTTATTGTAAAAGGGTTTGAAAAGAAGTGAATATTTCTTGCTCCAATTATACAACTACACCTAGGATATTATTTTCAGGCCTCGTTCCCCATCCTGATTGAATATCCTTGCAATAAAGAGAATGTAGCAAAGGTTCACTATATTAATTCCTGAGATAATGAATGTTGTATGAGGAGTGATCAAGCAAACCAGGCCTGTGCTCACTTGAATTTACAAGAATAAGTAGCCATGACAAGGTATGTAGTGGCAATATTTTCACTAGCTCGGCTGTCTATAAGCAGGCCTCAAAGCATCAAAGTAAGGAATTGGCCATTCAAGACATGACAAAAAAAAATGTCTTCATTGTCAAGGAAGTGGATCTTTGGAATTCTTTATTTAAGAGAAGTTTGAAGGCTCTTTTGATTTGTACATTTAAGAAAAGGATTGATGCATTTAGATATTAAGTGAATAATGAGATTCTAGGATTAGTGCAGGAAGGTGTTGAGGTAATATGTCACCCATGATCATACTAAATGGCACAACAGGCAAGATTGACCTACACCTGCTTTTACCTATAATCATAAGTCACACAAGCAAGTGAGTGAAAGCCTATAGAGGGCAATTATCACAGTCCCAGGGTGCCCACATGTGATGTCATAAGCTCAATCATATCCATCTGCTCCTTCAATGATCTTTCTTTCATCAAAAGGTCAGAAGTAGGAATGTTCAGTAATGATTGCACAATTTCAATTCCAACAGGAATTCTTCAGAATATGAGGCAGGCTATTTCTTTACCCAACATGGGATGAAAAGTGGCAAATGACACTCATTTCACAGAAGTTTGATGCAAAGGCCATCATAAACAGGAGAAAATCTTGCACGTGATGTTTATCATGTCATTATCTTGTTGAATCCTCCATCATTAATATCCTAAGTGTCATCATTGACCAGAAACTTAGAGTGGAAATTTAAAATCGCATCTCCGTCAAGATAAGAGATTAAAAATAGTTTTTCCCACCCCGTCCTCCCTTCCCGCCCCCCACATAAAACAAGCTAAAGAACACTAAAACATACATTTAACACATACTAAAAAAAACAACAAAGGAAGGGACGACAGTGTGTGTGCGCAGTGTTTGAAGAAGCTCCTTGAAGCATTGCTTCTTGTCCTGATAGTGACAATAAAGGAATAATAACATACATAGTGACAATAAAGGAATAATAACATACATCCAAGTGAATATTGTGCCAAAATTAGATGGGCCAGATATGAAAAATCAGGATCTTTGCCTCTGGGTCAGTCTGTTTCTTTCATTTTTGAAATTGGGACCAATTGTTTGCTTCAGAAGGCATTTTATGAGACAAGTAATTTGGACACTGGAGCCGCATAGCAGCTGGGAAACAGATAATATGAAGTTTCCTTTCCTGCAGGATTTTAGTGAACGAGCTAGGCTTTCATAACTATTCAAAAACCTTCATAGATATTTCATTCTTTAGATTTGCTGAATCCGAATTCATTACCTTGTGGTAACTATCATAGTGGGTAATATCTCAGTGGTTTATTTTAGTGTTTTAAATATTAAGATAAAGTTCTTTGAATTAAGCAACTGACCGAAATATCGCAATGTAAATAGAACAAATATTTTTTAGAATTGAATTTCTAAACTTCAAATTTGGCTTCTCAGAGGTAGCAGATTGAAATTGACATTTGATATATTGTGGTTAACCCAATTTATACTGCTTTGCTCAAACTGCAAAGTCACCAATTGTAAATTAAGTTTTCTGTCTCAATGTAAATTGTTATAAACACTGCCCAATTATTTGGTTCTTGGCATGTTGTTATATAATGTATTAGTATGCAGATTTCAGGAATTTAAAAACTTCAGATTGAGCAAGCAATTGACTTTTTCACTTAAGAGGGGAAACTTCCTTGTTGTTCCTTCTAAGTTGGATAAGCAAAGAAATGTCTGATAGTCATAGAATACAGCACGAAAACAGGCCCTTTGGCCCAACTCGTCAATAGACAATAGATGCAGGAGGAGGCCATTCGGCCCTTCGAGCCAGCACCGCCATTCAATGTGATCATGGCTGATCATTCTCAATCAGTACCCCGTTCCTGCCTTCTCCCCATACCCCCTGACTCCGCTATCCTTAAGAGCTCTATCTAGCTCTCTCTTGAATGCATTCAGAGAATTGGCCTCCACTGACTTCTGAGGCAGAGAATTCCACAGATTCACAACTCTCTGACTGAAAATGTTTTTCCTCATCTCAGTTCTAAGTGGCCTACCCCTTATTCTTAAACTGTGGCCCTTGTTCTGGACTCCCCCGACATTGGGAACATGTTTCCTGCCTCTAACGTGTCCAACCCCTTAATAATCTTATACGTTTCGATAAGATCCCCTCTCATCCTTCTAAATTCCAGTGTATACAAGCCTAGTCGCTCCAGTCTTTCAACATGTGACAGTCCCGCCATTCCGGGAATTATATGTTGCCTACACTACACGCCTTCAATAGTAAACCTACGCTGCACGCCCTCAATAGCAAGAATATCCTTCCTCAAATTTGGAGACCAAAACTGAACACAGTACTCCAGGTGCGGTCTCACTAGGGCCCTGTACAACCGCAGAAGGACCTCTTTGCTCCTATATTCAACTCCCCTTGTTATGAAGGCCAACATTCCATTGGCTTTCTTCACTGCCTACTGTACCTGCATGCTTCCTTTCAGTGACTGATGCACTAGGACACCCAGATCTCGTTGTACGTCCCCTTTTCCTAACTTGACACCATTCAGATAATACTCTGCCTTCCTATTCTTACCACCAAAATGGATAACCTCACACTTATCCACATTAAACTGCATCTACCATGCATCTGCCCACTCACACAGCCTGTCCAAGTCACCCTGCAACCTCATAGCATCTTATCATATCATATCATATATATACAGCCGGAAACAGGCCTTTTCGGCCCACCAAGTCCGTGCCGCCCAGCGATCCCCGTACATCAACACTATCCTACACCCACTAGGGACAATTTTTACATTTTACCCAGCCAATTAACCTACATACCTGTACGTCTTCCTCACAGTTCACACTACCACCCAGCTTTGTATCATCTGCAAATTTGCTAATGGTACTTTTAATCCCTTCATCCAAGTCATTAATGTATATTGTAAATAGCTGCGGTCCCAGCACCGAGCCTTGCGGTACCCCACTAGTTACTGCCTGCCATTCTGAAAGGGACCCATTTATCCCCACTCTTTGCTTTCTGTCTGTCAACCAATTTTCTATCCATGTCAGTACCCTACCTCCAATACCATGTGCTCTAATTTTGCCCATTAATCTCCTATGTGGAACCTTGTCGAAGGCTTTCTGAAAGTCGAGGTACACCACATACACCGGCTCTCCCCTGTCAATTTTCCTAGCTACATCCTCAAAGAATTCCAGAAGATTAGTCAAGCATGATTTCCCCTTCGTAAATCCATGCTGACTTGGAACGATCCTGTTACTGCTATCCAAATGCTCCGCAATTTCGTCTTTTATAATTGACTCCAGCATCTTCCCCACCACTGATGTAAGACTAATTGGTCTATAATTTCCCGTTTTCTCTCTCCCTCCTTTCTTAAAAATTGGCAACATTAGCTATCCACCAATCCACAGGAACTGATCCTGAATCTATAGAACGTTGGAAAATGATCACCAATGCGTCCACAATTTCTAGTGCAACCTTCTTAAGTACCCTGGGATGCAGACCATCAGGCCCTGGGGATTTATCAGCATTCAGTCCCATCAGTCTATCCAACACCATTTCCTGCCTAATGTGGATTTCCTTCAGTTCCTCCGTCACCCTAGGATCTCTTGCCACTAGAACATCTGGGAGATTGTTTGTATCCTCCTTAGTGAAGACAGATCCAAAGTACCGGTTCAACTCGTCTGCATTTCCTTGTTCCCCATAATAATTTCCCCTGCTTCTGTCTTCAAAAGAGCAATCATATCTAAAAAGGTATTACGTGCAGGAATATTTTATCTTTTAAAGTAGACTTCCTTAAGCACAGACATTTCTTTAACTATTTAACTGCCATTTTTCAGGTTTTTCTGTTCTTCCCAATTGCAAGAAGAAAATGTTACTCATTTAGCGTGCTTTGAATTAAAGTACATCTTTTTATATATTCTGGGTATGGGAGGAAAAACCTTGTACTATTTTTTTGTGACTTGCTTAATAAGGCAGATTAGTGTTAGTGCAGTGATTTTAGTTTGGAATTCAAATAGAAAAACAAATATTTAACATTACAATTAAAATTTCAGTCAATATTGTTATTATAGAAAGCAGTAGTTGATTTTTTTTAATGATGAAACAGCTGTGCTTTACATTTTCACTGATCTTTGAGTTATTGTTGTTACTTCTGTCTGAATGCGAATTGAAAGATGAGCAACATACAATATGCCCCAAAGAAATGCTCAAAAATCTTTGATCTTCAGCCCACAGCAAATGCTGTTGTGTATCATTGGTTGGCCTTTGGGATTCCTGATAAACCTGACATCTGGCTGTTTGGTTGTTTTAGGTTGATTTCATCTCATGAGAGCACATGTAGTGACACTAGACAGGGAGTGTCCTTGCATTAAAAAAATGGCTTGTGCATTTCAATGGATTACAGTTTAAAAATTGTCTTCATTTGGCTTCAGGGGGCCTTGCAGCTTTTCATCTCTGGGGATGCAATGATTTCAACATATCATGATACTGCAGTTCAGAGCCTACATTAAATGAGTATTTTAGAAGATATAAACATTCTGAACATTTCTGTTGTATATTAATTCTGAACATAAAACTAAAAAATAGGTTTTCTTCAAAATTATATACTCTTTTTGGACACATTTATAAAGCAAGGGTAATAAAATTATCGGATATTCGCAGTGCACACATTACAAAATCAAGTTGAAACATATAATCTTAATGTAAAGACTAGGATTAAAAGGCAATCATTTTACTGATTTGTGAACAAAAAGCTGCCGTTCAAATATTTGCATATTTTGCTCATAAAGACTGAGAAATATTCTGGAAAATCATCTAGGAGTAATAAATGCAAGAAGCCACTAATTTTCTCTGAAAGCAACTATTATAAATACCCGTCTTACTAGAGTGTTAATATTTAATAAGACAAAATGTTTTACATATATAGTACTTCAATAAATATTAAGAATGAATACTGTTTTATTAAATAGTCAGGAATTATTGCAAATATGATTACTTAATCATAGATAAAAGTTCACGATCTTCAGTAATCTGCAAAGTGGTTGTAAAGAAAGCATATCATTCAAAAATAAAACCATTGAGTGATTTCCAATAACATTTTAACCAGCTTTGTCAGTAGGATGCAAATGTAAACTATTATGGAAACGAGACCTTAGCTGTAGTAAATATATTTCAAAACCAATATTCCTGGTTTGAATGCAGGTCAAAATTCAATTCTGTGCAATATCATTTAGAGCGTGGGAGATCTTGGATAGTATATTAATAGTACCTTCAGATCTGGCTAGGTTCCTGAGACATATCTTCAACAAGCAGATGATTTGTTTAATTGTGCATATGATGGGCTCGTCACATTCATTGTGTTGCTGCTGGACCTCATTGGGCTTTGAGAGAAGGCAAAATTAAGTTTTTAAATTGCCATTCCATGAATGAACTGTGAGCTTGATAACTTGTTCAATGTAAGAAGAGATAAAGGAGAATGAATGTCTCTGAATGAAGCAGCCCATTTACTTTATGAATTTGAATAATTTTTGTTTAGATGTTGCACATCAGATGCACATTGATGGAGCACCTTCTCGAGCAGGTCAACAGTCCTAGCTATGAGGGTTTTAATTGCCACATTTGCAATCTAAGTTTCTGTTCTTGTTTAGAGCCAGATATAATCAGGAATACAAATGTCTGCCCTGTGGCGTTTAATCTGAAGTTAGCATAATTTCATAATTTCAGACAAAGCAACAGAAGTTAGGCATCATATATGCGTGTGCTGCTGACTACTAATAGTGGAAACAGTTAAATTTGGCAGCTGGTCTTTTTCCAGTGACTGCAAAAGTCTTTCACCATCTCATGCAAAGTAATAAAGCAGCTCAAGATGGGTGTTCCAATATATCAATAAAGACTGCTCCTTGCCCATGGACCATGTGTGCCTGATACAGCCTCCAATAGGCTGTGCCCTTCTGCTGATTTCCCAACCCTCTCTCGTGAGGGTGTGTAAGACTATGCTGGTGTTATTTTTGCTGCACATCATGATAATCTTGGTCTGATTTGAATACCATAGTGTAAGCTTCACCAATACTGATCTGACAGTTCAGACATGAAAAGTGCAGATCCTTAGCATCTCAAAATTGCATTATATAACTTCAGCAGTACTCTGAACAAAGCTTTTCAAGCAAGTTACAAAACACATTTGTTAAACTCCATGTTGGGAAATATCCTGGTGGACTCTTCAGTTCATTCAGTGTTTTGGACTTGCTGTCAATGACAAGTTTTATTTTGACTTTTTGCCAATAAATTGCAAGCATCACACCATTGCATAATTGTATTGTTGATATATTTAGACTAACAGCCTGCCCCTCAAGGCAGAAGTTATCCCACAGATTAATGTGCAGTAATAAAATGGGACCATCAACTGGATGGAGCCAACTCTCTATTGTTATTGTAATTTTACATGATTTTGCCCTGCACCCATATCTAACCCCAAAGCAATACCATAAAGGTAATAGAAACAGCACTCTCTCAGCTCCCTCCGTTTGCCCCAAAAGTCACCATTGGATTATTTTGCAAAAGATCCTGTAAAGAATCGTGGCACATTTGCTGCTGTGGGCATTATGCAAAGTTATGCTCTGAGTTCAGTCCCCTGATATCTCTAGCTTCCGTGCCCTTCTCCGCAGTAAATACAAATGGGAAGCATTCATTGAAGACCACATTTCCTGTGGTTCTACACATCGATTCCAATACAGATCCTTAGTCTCTGCCAGCTACCCTGTTCCTCTTAATATATTTACAGAATCTTTTAGGGTTTTATTTTATTTTTTGTTTATCTCATGAGGCCTTTTTGCCCTCCTAATTATCTCCTTAAGTGTATTTCTATATCAACTTATACTCCTCAAGTGATTGATTCCAGCTACATGACATATGCCTCTTCCGTTTTCCTGACCAGATCCTTAATGTCGCTCATCAACTGAAGTTCCCTTATCACTCTCGTTCACTCTAAAAGGAACATGTTGGCCCTGAACTGTTGCTATCTTTGTTACGAAAGGTTCCACTTGCTGCTTCACCTTTTCCCTTCAAACAGCCTCTCCCAATCAACATTTGCGAGGTCTTGTCAGGTCCCATTGAAATTGGTTTTCTTTCGATTCAGGACCTCGATTGAGGTCCAGCACTATCTTTATCCACAACTATTTTGAAACGAATAAGATTATGGTGATTGATCACAAAAGTGTTCTCCCTGTCACACAGCAACAACCTGCGAGCCTTATTTCCGAAGAGGAAATTGAGTGTAGCAAATCATTTGCATATTGATGCCCAGGAAACTCTCCTGGACACACATATTAAATACATTTTCCCTAAGCACTAAGGGATCTTGAAGAACAACAATCTAGTCCCAGAGAATAAAAAAATAAATGGATCAGCCTGAGTCTGAATGGTGTGCCTACATAAAATTGCAGTTCTACACGTACACTTCTTATAAATATACCTGTTGGAATGTGGGTCAAGAAAAGTGAATGTGGAAACAGAGGGATAAAGAGTTGTCTAGAAATCCAGTTTTTATGTTTAGAGTGTTTATATGGAAACGGTGAACAAAGGAAAAGAGACCGTGCTTGGACTAGTAGGAGTCGGAAAGGAACATTGCAGAATGGGTAACCTGAAATTGGAAAATTCAATATTCATGTCATTGTGCTGTAGACTACGCAAATGGAATAATAGGTGCTGTTTTACTAGATTATTCTTGGCCTCATCATAGCAGTGGAATAGCCCAAGGACTGACAGGTTGCTTATGGAAATAAAGTTGAAATGATATGCAATTGGAAGTGCAGGATGGCTGCTGTGGACAGAGCACACGAGCCCTGCAAAACATTTGCCTCGTCTGCATTTAACTTCATCAAGGTAGCAGAGGCCATATTGCGAGCACCGAATACAACAAACTAAGGAGGAATTGGAAGCTCAGGATTTACCAGGAAAGGCTGTTCAATCTTGTTATTATATTCTAACTCGTTGATACCGTTATTCATCCAACAATGATGATATCGTTGTTGAATTTAAAGATGTTGGACTGCATGTGGTGACAGTCATGGGTATTTGGAGAGTACAACAGAGCATAACTTTGCAGAACGCCCACAGCAGATGTACTTATCGTAAGAAGGTTTCATTTGTGGAAAAGACTGATGAATTAATTTGTTTTTGTAGACTTTATGAACAAGTGTCCAAATTAGCAGTTCATTTACAGAGTATTCCATAGCATGCTGCAAAATTTTGAGCAAAATAGATGAATTGTTCATTAACTTGCATTTCTTTTCACCAAAGAATTCTGGGGTTTTTTCAGCAAATTATTCTATTTCTGGCTGATTAGGAACAATATGACATAATTTCTCCAGCAGTGTTTCAGAGATTGACATTGTTGCATCTGTATCCTATATTTCCCTAAGCATGTATCATGGCAGGAAGCCCCAGACAAATTTCTGTAGTTTTGTGATTCTGCAAAATTCTCTTAAGTATCAGTGCCAGTGGCATTGAAAATCCCAACACATTGTGATTTCTAGGCATTTCATTTTTAAAACACAGTATTAAAATATTTTTTTCCCACATGCTTACTGTGAGAAACTGGTTGTAAGCAAACATGAATCTGAATTACTCTACACTCGGCATTGAAAATGATAGTTATAGATCTTACTTTAATTTAAAAAATACTGTGTACATATATTGAACCAAAACTCATTAACTTGTTTTTTTCATACGGTATAGTAGATATCTCTCCATCTGATTTGCTGAATGGACAAAATAATCAGATTCTAAATGTAGTTGTGACAGTGAAAGGGTGATTAGTTTGTAGTATTTCATCAAAAACTATTTCATATTTTTTTGCTATCTCTGTCATTTGAGACTCTTTTCTAATATTTGATTTAAGCAAGGCATTTGGGGGATTGTTGGCAAAGTACAGTCAGTCATATGGATAAAACCATGAGAGGTATAGATAGGGTCGGCAGTCAAATACTCGAGGGCATAACTGCAGGTGAGAGGAGCAAAGTTTAAAGGAGATTAGACCAATTGGACCCGTTGGGCTCAAACCTCTCCTGCATTGGTGCAGCACCTTCTCCTCCCCAACTCCCTCCCCCTTCCCCTCCCCCTCCCCCTCCCCTTCCCCTCCCCCCCTTCCCCCCACTACATCACCCTCAACCCCCCTTATCTTCCTCGCTCCCCCCTCTCTCCCTAGGAGATAGATTGAAACTTTTAAAATGTGAATAACTTTAAAAATATAACACCGATTTCAATAAAACTACTTGCATTATCACTAAAGTGACAATGGTGAGTAAGGTGGGCCTAAAATTGTCACGCTATCGTGTACCGTTTTGGCTGAAGTTCAGTCACAAACAAGATAACAAACGAGGGTATTAGTATATAGATGGAGCAAGTTTTTTTTTTACAGAGATGGTGGCGAGTGCCTAGTACGCGTTGCCAGGGATGATGGTTGGACCAGATATGTTAGTGGCATTTAAAAGACTTTTGAATAGGCATATGGATATGCGGGGAATGGAGCAGGTTATTTGCAGGTAGATAAGTGATGGTCATATTCAGCATCGACGTGGGCCAAAGGGCCTGTTTTTGTACTGTACTGTTCTATGTTCTAAACTCCGAGACATGATCTACTGCACACAGAACCATGTTGCCTATTCCTAATCAACCCCTATTCTTTCCAAATGCATTCTATGTTCTATTGTACACATAGGCTGGACTAATGTTGTACATAGTTTCACATTTGAATTAGTTCTCTCTCCGGTTGTAAATGTAGGAAGTTTTACTCATCTACTGATATTAAGACTGTAGAAATAAAAGTCGTAATTCTTTTTAAACCGTTTATAAAATACTTATTTCAGGGGCCATAAATAGTAATATATATCAATATACATGCCGACTATGTTTATCAAGATTTTGGTCCTAATCAATGGGTTGATTGATACTGGGACAGCCCACTACCCAGACACTCCATTTGCAGTCTCCAGCTGCCCATCTGCACTTATTTTAGATGTGGAGAACCAAATAAACAGATCCTGGGAGTAGGTCACAAGTTTATTATCCTGGAGACATTCCTTGGTATAATACAAAATATTAAAATACAACAAGTCAAACAATTACCTCCATTTACCTTTCCCCCCAGTCTTCAGTAGTGTAGAATTGATATAATGTGTAGACCATCTCTTGAGGGAGTCACTATTCTAGCATTGGTCTCCAGCAATAGAGTTGCACCAACAGCCAGATACACCAGCACAATAGGCCCCAGTAGGTTTTTTCAGGAGGGTTGAGATGCTATTTGTAAGTATTGTAGAGTCAGTTCTAAGTACTATTCTTCTTGGCATGATATTAAAAGAATGGTTTTGAAATTGATCATTTGGATAAGATTGACGTTTAGGCAGAAATAACTTCTATCCTTCTCGATCCAGTGTTTATAAAGGGGTCTAGTGAAGGAATCGGGTCTGTTGTTTGGCAATCTAATGGGACGAGGAATTGATTTTGATTGGTCGGAAAAAATAAGAGCATCTGCAAATGAACCACCACAAAGCAGGCACAGATTTATTGCAGTAATCAGGCTGAAAAGAAGAGATGCTGTCTGGGCTGCCTCATGACCATCTAGAGGCTAACCATAAGACACACACCCAGGTCTGATCACCCTGCGGTGGGCCTGCCTCGACTGAGGGTGTCTTGTGATATAAGGCCGAAACACCCAGTGACGTTGGTACACAACTGAAGATGTGTCTGAATGGTTGCAACATCACCTAGTGGTCACCCCCAAGAACAACACCAGTCCATTGGAGTGCAAACCTTAGGGATTGTAACATCCAGTCCTGCTAATCAATCTTCTCATGCTGTATAATTGAATGAAAGAGGAGGTACTAAACAGCACCACAGTATTTACTGGTTCAGCATTTTTGTGAAAGAATTACTGATCAGGTGGGCAGTACATATCAAAAGAATGTTTGATGATAACACACTTTATGGAGATCTGATTGGGGGCAAATGAGCACATGGTGGACAGAAGAAGAGATTCAAAGATTCTCTGAAAACATGCCTGAAGAGTTTCAACATTGACACTCCAGCATCTCTTTACCTCTGTCACTTATGTGAAAGGATCTTTCAACCCATGATTGTTCTCAGTAGCCACCTCCATAAGCAGCACAACACTATAAACTGGATGGAAACACAAGAAACTGCAGATGCTGGAATCTTAAACAAAAACCAAAGTGCTGGAGGAACTCAGCGGGCCAGGCAGCATTCTTAGAGGGAATGCACAGATTAAGTTTTGGGTCGGAACCCTGCTTCAGACTAACAGGAATGAAACAAACATTGAATTCACCGATTTCAACTATTACTCTCTCCCCTAATTCGTCCCCTCCCCACCCCTGTGCACACACATTTCTGGCATCATCTCGGTCACTCTGCTCTTTTCCCATCTCCCATCCCTGAGTCGCGTATTTCCACTTTGTCCCCCTCTTTCCCCTCCCTGTCCCTTTAACCCATTTCCCTCCCTCTGGCTTTATATTTTATTCCTTTTTTTCCCTCCTCTGTCACCCGTTTGTCTCTTTATCACCTCTAGCCTTTGTTAATTACCCCACCTATTGGCTAGTCACCTTTCACCTGTATCCATCTATCACTTGCCAGGATTTGTTCATCTCCACCTCTTTTCCAGTTTTCTCTCCCATACTCTAATCAGCCTGAAGAATGGCCCCAACCTGAAATGTCATCTGTCCATTCTCTCCTCACATGCTGCCTGACATGCTCAGTTCCTTCAGCACTTTGATTTTTTTTTAACCATAAACTAGATGTCATGGTCTTACTCAAGAATGAGTGACAAACAGCAACAAGAACGCCCTCAGTGTGGAGATAGTTCAATGGCATTTAATGGGCATGTAATTCCATTTGACTGAGGATCAAGCAAATGGATTCTGACCCAAGGAGATACTGATTTTGTAAATGGTTCTTCTGAAGAAAGTATAGGAGGAAGAAGAGTGTAGAATCTAAACAACTAGAATTGAGCTATCAGTGCTTATAAAAATACGAGTTCTTGACAACACTCCAGGTGTTATGCAAATTTACTTAGCAGAACTTCACTAATCATATTATGTGTAATCAGATAGAACTTATAATGAATATTCAATGTAATCAGACATATATAGTTTCATTTCTCTAGCTAAATATACTGTACATGCATTTTAATTAATTTTAAAACCATAGACTAGTTTGAATAAACTAAATGCCAATGCCGTTCAATAATTATCCTTTATATTAAAAAATGGCATCATAGCAGTCCACATTTACTTTTCAGACACTCCATTATAGGAAACCTATTTTTAGAAATGGGGAAGAGTGCTTTGTATTTGGAGATGTAATGATACGATGTAAACTAGAAATGAGGAAGCAAACAATATTGTAAAAAGCTCTTGTTTAATTACTCAGCAATTTCAGTGTATTGCTACCAGTAGCCTGTGATCACTTTTTGTTATTGTTAATGAAGTGCAGGAGGATGTATTCATATTATTAGCACACTGATTGGAGATCATGATATTGAATCATCTGATGCCTTTGGGTAGGCTGTAAATGCTATAGGTTGACAGGAAGGTGATGAGGCAGCTCCAGCCAGGGCGGGCACAGGAGGGCGAGCTAATATGCTGTCTGCCCTGAGGGCTTATGGGAGCACAGTTGGATTATTATGTTAATGTATGAGCCTGCTGCCCTCTTCCTTTCCCAGCTGGGTTCCCTGTTGTTAGGAACTGCTTTGTGGTGACAGAGGAGTAATATGCTTCATGATTGAAAGGGCAAAAGAGCTTAAAAATAAAGAAGAGATATGTACAGATATGCAAATTTAATAAGAAGAATGCAGGAAGGTTTTAATGGATGATTTTCTACAAAGTTCAACAGGAAATCAATCCCATTAGTCAATGTATTGAATGAAATGTTTTAAAGTTCTGAATGTCAGTAATTTGCATTCAGTTAATACCTAACAACATTATGATATTTACATGTTTTGTGCCAGCAATCATAAAACAGTGTTTTATAGCTTCATTACTGTTGGGCAGCTGATGTGTTTATATCTGTTTGCGGTAAAGAACTATCGCTCAATTTTGATAAGTTTGTAGTTGCAAAATTTGGAAGAGGATCAATACATATTAGTTTTCATATTTTCATATTTCAGATACAGCGCACAAAACAGGTCTTTTCGGCCCACCAAGTCCGCGCCGCCCAGCGATCCCCGCACACTAACACTATCCTACACACACTAGGGACAATTTTTACATTTACCCAGTCAATTAACGTGCACAAATAATTTAGAAAGTTAATATAAATGTACTAAATATAAATGTACTATTTATAAATATTAACTTAAAAGCTCAGTATATGAATCACTTGTGCTATCTAGGAATGTAAACTAAATGTAGCAAGTGCAACAGCTTGGTGCATACTGCGTAAAGAACAGTGAATACAGAATGAATGGTTTGATTTACTGTTTGGAAATTAAAGTAATCAGGAAGATATTTTCCTGCTGTGTGGTTAAATAGTAAGATTAAGTAACATATTTCTTCTCATAATATGTATTACATACGTAATATGTATTTAATAGGAGGAGATTGGTGGGCCAATGGTAGCCTCCTAAGCTGCCATAATTCTATGACATAAATGTACCAAATGTACCATCATCATCTTGTTGCATCATTGTCAATGTTTCATTTAAGGATCAAATTGAATTTTGAATTGAGCTCGGTTAATGTTGAAAACAACATCCTGGTGAACTTCTACTGCTTATTTGTGAAAGATGCGAGTGAAGTGGAGAGACTGGAGAGGAGATGGACTGTATAGGTGTTGGACCGGAAAATTAAAGTTACGAAGACAGAATGAATAAAACAGTAAAACTATGGGGAACCTTGATAGAGTAAAAAGGAAGAGCCTATTCCCAATAGCTGATGGGTCAAAACCAGGAGACATAGTTTTAAGGTAACTAGTGGAAGGTAAAGTGAAAAAAAATTAACCCGAGGGTGCTAACGGTCAGGAAGCTACTCTCTGAAAAGGTTGCAAAGATAAAAACTTGATTCGCATTTAAAAGGCACTGGATGCGTACTTGAAGAACCTGACATACAGGTCTCCAGACCAAGTGATGGGAGGCAAGATTAGGCCGGGGATTGTTTTGTCTGCCACAGATACGATGGGCTGAATGATTTCTTTCACTTTCATAACTTTTCTATGATGGTATGAAAATAAGCTAAATACATCAAGCTAATGCCATCTTTGCAGATGATGCAAGAATAATCTTGATAAGGGAAATTAGCTTTAAAAAAAAAAGTGAATGACAACAATGGCTTAATTTTTAATTATTTAATTAATTGTTTCTTTGCTCTTCAACTTTATCTTTAGATTTTGCTATCAGTCATGAAATTAGTAAGCAGAAGTAATTTTCATTGGGGTCTGCTTTCACATTTTTCTTCTATACTCTCAAAATATGTTTGATGCCTTGTGATCTTATTTATCAATCGTTAATTGATTATTTTCATATGAACCTTGATTATGATTATTCTCAAATTAGGTGGCTTGGTGTGTTTTGATTGACAATAGACAATAGACAATAGACAATAGGTGCAGGAGTAGGCCATTCAGCCCTTCGAGCCAGCACCGCCATTCAATGCGATCATGGCTGATCACTCTCAATCAGTACCCCGTTCCTGCCTTCTCCCCATACCCCCTCACTCCGCTATCCTTAAGAGCTCTATCCAGCTCTCTCTTGAAAGCATCCAACGAACTGGCCTCCACTGCCTTCTGAGGCAGAGAATTCCACACCTTCACCACTGACTGAAAAAGTTCTTCCTCATCTCCGTTCTAAATGGCCTACCCCTTATTCTTAAACTGTGGCCCCTTGTTCTGGACTCCCCCAACATTGGGAACATGTTTCCTGCCTCTAATGTGTCCAATCCCCTAATTATCTTATATGTTTCAATAAGATCCCCCCTCATCCTTCTAAATTCCAGTGTATACAAGCCTAATTGCTCCAGCCTTTCAACATACGACAGTCCCGCCATTCCGGGAATTAACCTAGTGAACCTACGCTGACCCTGATATTGCCTCTGTATTTTTCCTTCATCATTTCTTTCCCTCCTCATTTACTTTACCCTATTTGTTTGTTTGTCTGTCTTTCTCTCTCTTGCTCTTCCTCTGTTTATGTGTGCCTGCACTTCAGTGTGCCTCCGCCTCTGTGTCCACATCTGTTTATCTAGATCTCAGTCTCTGCTTCAATTGCTGTCATACGTTACTGCTCTTGTCTTTGTCTCTGCCTCTCTCTCCCTCTCTCCCTCTCTCCCTCTCTCCCTCTCTCCCTCTCTCCCTCTCTCCCTCTCTCCCTCTCTCCCTCTCTCCCTCTCTCCCTCTCTCCCTCTCTCCCTCTCTCCCTCTCTCCCTCTCTCCCTCTCTCCCTCTCTCCCTCTCTCCCTCTCCCCCTCTCCCTCCCTCTCTCTCCCCCTCACTCTCTTTTCACTCCTTCTCCCTCCCTCTCCCTCAATCCTGCCTCTCGGCTTCTCCTCTCTCCCCCATTCTCTGTTCTCTCCCCTCCTCTCTCCCTGCTCTTCCTCCTCTCTCCCCTATATGCCTCTCTCCCCTCTACGCCTCTCCCCTCTGTTCTCTCCCCTCTGTTCCCTCTGTTCTCTCCCCTCTGCTTTCTCCCCTCTGCTTTCTCCCCTCTGCTTTCTCCCCTCTGCTTTCTCCCCTCTGCTTTCTCCCCTCTGCTTTCTCCCCTCTGCTTTCTCCCCTCTGCTTTCTCCCCTCTGCTTTCTCCCCTCTGCTTTCTCCCCTCTGCTTTCTCCCCTCTGCTCTCTCCCCTCTGCTCTCTCCCCTCTACTCTCTCCCCTCTACGCCTCTCTCTACCTCTCTCTCCTCACCCCTCTCTCCTCTACTCCTCTTTCCCCTCTGCTCTCTCCTCTACGCCTCTCTACCCTCTGCTCTCTCCCCTATGCCACTCTCTCCTCTGCTCCTCTATGCCTCTCTCCTCCGCCTCTCTCCCCTCCACCTCTCTCCCCTCCGCCTCTCTCCTCTCCGCCTCTCTCCCCTCCGCCTCTCTCCCCTCCACCTCTCTCCCCCTCCGCCTCTCTCCCCTCCGCCTCTCTCCCCTCCGCCTCTCTCCCCTCCGCCGCTCTCCCCCTCCGCCGCTCTCCCCCTCCGCCTCTCTCCCTGCCGCCTCTCCCCTCCGCCTCTCTCCCCTCCGCCTCCCCTCCGCCTCCCCTCCGCCTCTCTCCCCGCCGCCCTCCCCCCTCCGCCGCCCTCCCCCCTCCGACGCCCTCCCCCCTCCGCCGCCCTCCCCCCCTCCGCCGCCCTCCCTCTCTCCGCCGCCCTCCCTCTCCCCGCCGCTCTCGCTCCGCGCCCCCTCTCTCCGCCCCCCTCTCTCCGCCCCCCTCTCTCCGCCCCCCTCTCTCCGCCCCCCTCTCTCCGCCCCCCTCTCTCCGCCCCTCTCTCTCCCTGCCCCTATCTCTCTCTCCCTGCCCTATCTCTCTCTCCCTGCCCCTATCTCTCTCCCTGCCCCTATCTCTCTCTCTGCCCCTATCTCTCTCTGCCCCTCTCTCTCTCTCTCTCTGCCCCTCTCTCTCTCTCTCTCTCTCTGCCCCTCTCTCTCTCTCTCTCTGCCCCTCTCTCTCTCTCTGCCCCTCTCTCTCTCTCTGCCCCCTCTCTCTCTCTCTGCCCCTCTCTCTCTCTCTGCCCCTCTCTCTCTCTCTGCCCCTCTCTCTCTCTCTGCCCCTCTCACTCTCTCTGCCCCTCTCACTCTCTCTGCCCCTCTCTCTTTCTCTCTCTGCCCCTCTCTCTCTCTCTCTCTCTCTCTCTCTCTGCCCCTCTCTCTCTCTTTCTGCCCCTCTCTCTCTTTTTCTGCCCCTCTCTCTCTCTGCCCCTATCTCTCTCTCTCTGCCCCTCTCTCTCTCTCTCTCTCTCTCTCTCTGCCCCCCTCTCTCTCTCTGCCCCTCTCTCTCTCTGCCCCTCTCTCTCTCTCTCTCTCTCTCTGCCCCGCTCTCTTTCTCTGCCCCGCTCTCTTTCTCTGCCCCGCTCTCTCTCTCTGCCCCGCTCTCTCTCTCTCTCTGCCCCGCTCTCTCTCTCTCTGCTCCACTCTCTCTCTGCCCCACTCTCTCTCTCTGCCTCTCTCGCTCTCTCTGCCTCTCTCGCTCTCTCTGCCCCTCTCTCTCTCTCTGCCCCTCTCTCTCTCTGCCCCCCTCTCTCTCTTTCTGCCCCTCTCTCTCTGCCTCCCTCATTGATTTTGCTTTCAGTTGACCTTTTACCTTCATCCCTCCTCACACAATCCTCTCCCAACCCTTTGATCCCCAGGCCACTACCACCATCACGATCTGTAATAATAAAGATCTTTAACTGTGTCATTTGTAATAATAACTGCTGGTCCAAACTGAGATGGCTGATTAATTGCAAATCTTTGGCATTGTTGCAACTGTGAAGGTCTTCTCATTGCTTCATAATACCAAACATTTATTATTTCAGATGAAGGGAAAGCTATAGATTTAAAGAAGAATTCAAAGCAGTAGAGCAAATTAGAAATTTGGATAATTGTAAGCAAAGTATGCAGACAGCGATAGAAAGTTTAATGCTGTTAGTGCACAAATTCATATTGAAGAGAAATGAAACAAAAATGGTGTAATTAGATAGATGAATTATTGGCACAAATAGAGATAAATGAGTTTAATCAAATAGTCATTGCAGGGACTCGATGTGATCAAAGTTGGGAATTACATTTTTAGGGCACTTGACATTTGGAAAGAGCACAAAGTGGAAAATAAAAGCAAGTCTCAGGTGGGGTTGAGTGTGCTAGTCCCAAGAGAGAGGGGCAGAGAAAGAGAGAGAGGCGCGGAGAGAGAGAGCGGCAGAGAGAGAGAGAGAGAGGGGCAGAGAGAGATCGGGTCAGAGAGAGAGAGATATGGGGGAGAGAGAGAGATATGGGGGAGAGAGAGATAGGGGCAGGGAGAGAGAGATAGGTGGCAGAGAGAAGGGGGCGGAGCGAGGGGGGCGGAGCGAGAGCGGCGGGGAGAGGGAGAGCGGCGGAGAGGGGGAGAGCAGCGGAGGGGGGAGAGGCGGAGGGGGGAGAGGCGGAGGGGAGAGAGGCGGCGGGGAGAGAGGCGGAGGGGAGAGGCGTAGAGGAGCAGAGGGGAGAGGGGCGTAGAGGAGAGAGCAGAGGGTAGAGAGGCGTAGAGGAGAGAGCAGAGGGGAAAGAGGAGTAGAGGAGAGAGGGGTGATGAGAGAGAGGTAGAGGAGAGAGGCGTAAAGGGGAGAGAGCAGAGGGGAGAGGCGTAGAGGGGAGAGGCGTAGAGGGGAGAGGCGCAGAGGGGAGAGAGCAGAGGGGAGAGAGCAAAATTTGATTCTTGAAGTTAGAATCAGGAACTCAGTGGTCACGCAGCATAGTTGAGGGTAAAGGACTGACGATATTTTGGATCGGAACCCTTCTTCAGATTGTTCTTTTCCTTTGCAGATGCCACCTGACCTGCTGAGTTCCTTGACCAGTTTGTTTTATATTCAAGATTCTAGCATCTGTAGGTACTCGTACCTTCAAAATAATACCAGGCTTGGTGTTCGAGAGGGATCTTGGGGATGAAGTGTTGTCTTTGTCTAAAACTGCTTGAAGACTGAAGCGTGCAGTTACGTAGGGTGTTGTAATACCATTTTCTCTAAGTTTAAAAAAAATCTCATTACATACAATAATAAGTTGTTACTATTATTATTATTCAGTCAAGTGCTGTTGATAACCACACACTTTGAGAATAATTGTGCAATTTCTGAGTATGAGATGAATCTTCCAATTTAAATGTTAAACTTAATTTGTATAAGAGAAATCATAACTAACATTTAAACAATTTGGCAGTTTGTTCATTAATTGGCATAGAACTGGTAAAATGGAGTTGTGGAAAGAAAGGTACACGAGAATCGCACAGATCAAGAAATATGAGCCAGTACTTAGTGTCAAAATGTCCACCAGAACGTGTCTTATGTTTGGAACATTCGGCTGAAACCAAGTCACAATTTTCTAATATTGAAAGATGGTTGACCATTCTCAGTGAACTGAATTTTCATAGTGCTTCATTCACTGCAGCTGTGCTATTCAGAGGGCTATTCACCTACTTGTCAGTTATCTCTGGAGGCAACTCCTGAGACAGGCTGGGATTTAGAATGCTTTTACAGTCACACAATGATTTGAATGATTTCCACTGTGGAAGAAGTGTACATTAAAATCTTCTACTTCTAGTCTTTCAGTAAAATCTGAACAGGTTGCTGTTAGTCCGTATGCTTTGCTAATTTCTTGAGTCTGAAGCATGGGCCTTAATTGTTTTTTTTAGATTTTATCCTGGTTTGACCCTCAGTTCATGTTAAAACTAGCAATTTTTTATCAGCAATCATTTCTGAATCATTTTCTGTTAAGGATATGTAAAGGTTATTAAACCGACTTTAGTTGTGATTCTTAATTATTTGCCAATATATTGAGGTGGAATATTTGTTTTAACGTGTGAGTCGTTAATTATTAGTATTGAATTTATAGTGAGTGATCATAAACTAAGCCTAATTAATGTCTGAAAAAAACCCCCATTTATAACTGGAAACATTAGATGTGAGCATATTTGAAATAAGGTAAACAATCTATACTGTAAACAAAATCGATGTGTTATTCTCTGCAGGATAATACATACTTAAATTATGCGCAATACCTAAATTTAGGATTGATGTCCATAATGTACTTTAAGGTAGTGTGTGAAAAGTATTTAATAAGAATGAAACACTGAGATATTGTCCTGCTTAAATGTTCTTTTGAGTGTTGATCTCATTCATCAATGTCGGCAGACCCTGTTCTCATTAAATCCAATTTAACAAAAAAGACTTAATTTCCTTAAGAGGACAAGACACTTGATTCATTTTAATACATGCTGCTGAGAAGTTTAATCTATTGCTTTCATCTGTGAAGACCTTTACTGGATTGAGAGACACTTTTCAGCATGTCTTTTTACAATTAGAAGTATAAATTGCTGCTCAGTTTTTAATTTTCATTTACTTAGAGTATTTTTTCACTCAAATACCAAATAATAACATTGTTATTACAAAGCTTTGAAAAGTATTTTATGCACCCCAGCATTGTTGTAAATAAAATGTTGATTGGCAATTTTGATATGAGACATTCCTTCACAAATTAATTTATTTCCTTTTCTTTTGTGGAAGGGCTGTTTCCTAAATTGCATGCTGAGAACCCAAAGATCATTGCATTTCACATTTTGCACCACCGATCACCTGGGTTACTAATTTCTCATTCCTGATGTATTTAAGAATGAATTCTTCAACAAACATGTAGGGCATGCGTAGAAGATATAACAAAAGCTTCTACTTTTCAAATGTCTTTTTCCATTCTGAATACAGTTTAGTTAAAAAAAAAAAAATCAATCTGTTGCAAGAAACAATGGCACAGTGGCACAGCGGTAAAGATGATGCCTTACAACACTTATAGCACCAGAGCTCCAGGTTCAATCCCGACAACGGGTGCTATCTGTATGGAGTTTGTACATTTTCCCTGTGACCACGTGGGTTTTTTCCGAGATCTGCGGTTTCATCCCACACTTCAAAGACATGCAGGTCTGTAGGTTAATTGACTTGATATGAATGTAATATTGTCCCCAGTGTGTGTAGGATAGTGTTAATGTGCGGGGATTGCTGGTCGGTGGGGTGAAGGACCGCGCTGTATCTCTCAAATAAACAAAACGGTGTGCCTATTATGCCTAATTGGAATTTTAAGCAGAAAAAATGATTTTGGAATAACGTTAACATTATAAATAAAATATAGCAAATAATGTAAAAATAAAATCAGGAAAAGATAGAAAAGTAAAAGGAGTCGAACAACATCAATAGTTTCCAGTTTTGGTGTTTCTTTTACATGGTGTACTGTGTGGTAATACTTGATATTCCAGTTGGAACTGTGAACCAGAGTCATACTTTGC
The DNA here is from genome assembly GCF_053455715.1 of Rhinoraja longicauda. Taxonomy (NCBI): domain Eukaryota; kingdom Metazoa; phylum Chordata; class Chondrichthyes; order Rajiformes; family Arhynchobatidae; genus Rhinoraja; species Rhinoraja longicauda. Next base: position 125,456,459 of record NC_135953.1, read on the forward strand.
ATATGTTATCTTCTGGATTTTATCCTGTTTATCTTTCATTTATAAACTTAACTCATGGGATTAATTTCCGGGTTTACCACAAAAATAAGATTTTAAGAATTATTGACAGTGCAATCATTCACTATGTTAAGAGGCTTTTTTTCAAGTGTTTTGCCCTACTAAAAACGACACAGCATTTTAAATGATTGCAGCATTTTTCTATAAGAGAACATCCCCTCCAATATTTTATCTGGAATCGCATCAATTAACCAAAATCCACGTAATCAAATTAAAGTTGTTTGACCTATATCCAATAATGTACACTTTCTGAAGATAGACATAAAAAGCTGGAGTAACGCAGCAGGACAGGCAGCATATCTAGAGAGAAGGAATGGGTGATGTTCTGGTTCGAGACTCTTCTTTAGACTGGTTAGGGATAAGGGAAACGAGGGATATAAACGATACGGAGAGATAAAGAACAATGAATGAAAGATATGCAAAAAAGTAACGATGATAAAGGAAATAGGCCATTGTAAGATGTTTGCAGGGTGAAAATGAGAAGCTACTGCGACTTGGGTGGGGGAGGGATAGAGAGAGAGGGAATGCCGGGGCTACCTGAAGTGAGAGAAATCAATATTTATACCACTGGGCTGTAAGCTGCCCAAGCGAAATATGAGAGACTGTTCGTCCAATTTGTGTTTAGACTCACTCTGACAATGGAGGCGACTGAGGACAGAAAGGAGTATGTAGGAATGGGAAGGAGAATTAAAGTGTCTAGCAACCGGGAGATCAGGTTGATTCAGGCGGGTTGAGCGAAGGTGTTCCGCGAAACGATCGGCCAGTCTGCGTTTGGTGTCGCCGATGTATAAGAGTACACATCTTGATCAACGGATACAGTAGATGAGGTTGGAGGTGCAAGTGAATCTCTGCCTAACCTGAAAGGACTGTCAGGGTCCCTGGGCAGAGTCGAGGGAGGAGGTACAGTGACAGGTGTTGCATCTTCTGCGGTTGCAGGGGAATGTACCTGTGGAGTGGGTGGTTTGGGTGGGGAGGGGGTGGTTTGGGTAGGAAGGGATGAATTGACCAGGGAGTTGCGGAGGGAACGGTCTCTGCGGAAGGCGGAAATGGGTGGAGATGGGAAAATATGGCTCGTGGTGGGATCCCCTTGGAGGTGATGGAAATTTCGGAGGATTATGTGTTGTATGCGATGGATGATGGAGTGGAAGGTAAGGACCAGGGGGACTCAGTCTCTGTTGCGACTAGGGGGAGGGGGTGCAAAGCAGAGCTGTGGGGTAAATGCATATTTTCTGGTTACAATGCTTGTTCTGAGGGAAGCAAAAACAGTTAAATATCTCATTGCAAAGTGTCATTTGCGAATAAGCGAGATTTTAAGGAAAATCTTAATTTAGATGTATTATGCATATATAAGTCCAACATTTAGTAGCTGTCGTTTCTGATTTTTTCTTACTATTCCTTTATAGGATTGGGCACTTCTGCCAAGAGCAGCATTTATTAACCACTAGAACAGGGTGGACCCGTTGGGCCCAAAGCTCTCCTGAGGGAGCCACTCACCCCGTCCCCGGGCGGCCATCGAAGCCTCTCCTGCAAAGGTTCGTTAGTAGCTGAGCAGCAGGCAGGTCCCGCCTCTTCTGCTCTCCTCACCCCCCCCCCCCCCCCCTCATTGGCCGCCACTCCCGTAACACGGGAATGGGGGGGGGTCCTGCCTCCCTCCAAGCTCCCATTGGTCAGATCCTGTCCTGCCCTCGACCCTTACTGGTCGGGCGGCTGTTGAGTTCCCATTGTGATGTCGAACACGGCTGATGGGCAGGGCAAGTGGTAAAGGAATTTATTAAAGTTTAAAAAGTGATTTTTAAAGTTTAAAAAGTGAAATATAACAACCATTTGAACCGCAGGACAATGATGAGTAAGGTGGGCCTACAATTGTCACGCTATCGTGTACCGTTTTGGCTGTATTTCGGGTACGTACAAACTAACAAAGCGACAAACAAACAAGATGAGAGTTTTAGTAATATATTAATATAGATTCCAAATTGCCTCTGTGAAAGTAATGGTGAGTTGTACCTTGACCCGTGTGACTTAAACAAGATATCATATCATATCATATCATATCATATCATATCATATCATATACATACAGCCGGAAACAGGCCTTTTCGGCCCACCAAGTCCGTGCCGCCCAGCGATCCCCGTACATTAACACTATCCTACACCCACTAGGGACAATTTTTACATTTACCCAGCCAATTAACCTACATACCTGTACGTCTTTGGAGTGTGGGAGGAAACCGAAGATCTCGGAGAAAACCCACGCAGGTCACGGGGAGAATGTACAAACTCCTTACAGTGCAGCACCCGTAGTCAGGATCGAACCTGAGTCTCCGGCGCTGCATTCGCTGTAAAGCAGCAACTCTACCGCTGCGCTACCGTGCCGCCTGGAGGAATTCTGGAGGAATTCCGATTTATGATGATTCAATAAAGAGGAGAGAGGAGGCATAGCAATGAAGGATTCGAAAATTATATCCAAGTTAGTGCGAGTTATGATTTAGCATGGGACCTGACTTTCTTAAGTATCTACTGCTTTTATTCTTCTAAATAGTAGGACTTGTGGATTTGTGCTGAACGGACACTGGGGACTTACTGTTAGATGGAGTAGACTATAGTTTTATTGTGCTGGTAGAGAATGTTGATGATAATGGATGGAGTATTGATTAAATAAACTGCTTTGTTCTAATTAGAGTTGAACTTCTTAAATGCTGTGGGTACAGTAATCATCCAGAGAAGTGGCTTGTTTTCGAAAACAGTCCTGAATTGTACCTTGCAAATTACGGAAAGATTCTGGAGGTCAAGACATGAGTTACTATAGTAAAATACAGAGCTTGTACAGCTTTTGATTGATAAAGGGTGGGCATAAGGAGTGCAAAGCTATATTATTCTACTATTTTGGATTCCAAACCCAGTAGATTCCTAACCTAGTAGATTAGCCTGTAATCCACAAATATTAATACATTGATTTCATCATTATGGTGAAGGGATTCAGGGAAGGAACATATATGATACTACTCCACTCTTCAGAAATGAGCGCAGGATTCAGATGGCTTAGTTTTAGAACCTGTGAAAAGTTGGGGGATTGCTGACCATGATGATATAATTGATTCATTTGATAATACAATTGCAGTGTTCTTATTACTGGACCTGGTAGGAACCTATAGTAACATGTAAGTGCTAATGGGTGTGTTTTGGAAAGGGGGTTGATGGTTTGAAGTGCTTCAAGTTTGTACCTGGAGATGGAGGGCAATCAGAATCAAATCTGAATCGATTAGGCTCTTTATTTGTGTTAATGCTCACTTCATATGTGAATTGAGGATGCGTCTTTTTGCACTTTACCAAGATAGTATTGAGTGCAATCCAGAGACATGTGCGTGTGTTTATCTGCTACCATTTTCATTCCCAATCAAATTATTTCACATCCCATTGGAACTTACTTTATTAAGATATTAAAAATGGTCTTTTGTGGCAAGAAACACCAAATGTTATCCTTGACAGTGAACAAAGGTTATTTGTATGTTCTGCAGTATTCTAGGCGTTGTATTCCATTGCTATCATTTATTGATGTCTCAAGAAATCTACATAAGAAAACTAAATACTGAATATCCATAATACTAGATTGCATTTTCTATCTATTTGTCATTTCCTCTTTGGGAATAGTACATAGGTTTATTTTAGTCTTTTGAATATGGTTTTGATTTTTGTGTAAGAAGGAACTGTAGATGCTGGTTTAAACCAAAGATAGACACAAAAAGCTAGAGTAACTTCAGCGGGACAGGCAGCATTTTTGGAGAGAAGGAATTCATTTTTGTGTCTATCTGTGGTCTTGAATTTGTTTGGTACCTGTTATGTTTGTGGCAAATAGTGCTAAAGTCTGATATGTTATACATACATTTCTTGATGGAATTGTATGACTCTGCTTTGTTTCATTGTTGTCGAATGACCTCAGTGGATCCACTGAGTGTTTTGACCTCATTACCTGTTATTTCTTGACTGTTCAAGGTTCTTATCTTGTTTCATTGCTGGTATTTTGGTAGCTCGAGCAAAAGCCATTTTTTATTTTGCTGTATTAGTTTATACATTGGTTTATAAGGTATGTTGAAATTGTTGCCTGAAAAATTTAGACCAATTTTATATTCAGTATTTGTTAATGCCTTAGTTGCATGTGAAGAAGAACAATCTTATGTCTGAAATCTGAAGAACAATCTTATGTCTGAAATCAAAGATGTGTACGTACTATGCTGCATTTATTTTAGCAGATGAATTTTAGTTAGTTAAAAAGCAATGCACCATAACTGATGAGTTAAAATAATCCAAATATCATTCTGCAGTGAGAAGTATTTATGATGAAAGAAATGCTGATGCCCTTCCATTAATAATTGATTTTGTTTTACAGGCAGCTGCTATTTTCAATTCTGCTTTTGGAAGTTTTCTGGTAAGAACCAAAGCATTTAATAATTATAATACAAGATTTATTTTTGTTATTTAAATTGCAGTGATTATTTATTATTGAGTTACTTAATAAACAAATTCGAGATTTCTCGGATGGTTTATATTAGGAACATCTTTAAAAAAGTAACTATTTAAAATTATGGTTATCTTTTAACTTTGCAATCTGTCCTAAAATTGCTGATAAATGAAATGAAGATTTTAATAAGTCTTTTCTTTTTCTCTTGTTTTATTTTGTAAGATTATTTCCAGTTCATAACTTTAGAACCACTTTTTACAGATAGTTTGTTGGTATTATTGAATTTGAAGATGACTAAATATTAATATTTGCATACTGCTCTGAATTGTGGCTACAAATTCATGATGCTAATGCAACAAAAAATAGTTTTTCTGTAATTATTTAAATTATTTTTACAGAGCAGTACATTCTGCTTCTGGCTGCTAATCCTAACGAATGGAATTCTAAAATTTCTCATTTACTCGTTAATATTTACAAAGTGTATTTCAATATTATTCTTATAGTGAACCTCCACTACGTTTATAAACATATTTTTGGATGGGATACCAATTGGTTATATTTTTGAAAGGACTCTGTTGAAGCATGTATTGACATTTTTATGAAGATCATCAAATAAATATTTGTTACAGAAGGATTTATATCAGGATGCTAAATTAAAGTACATGGATGTTGCCGAAGAGGATAATTTAATTTGTAGCTGTATTTCGTTTATGTTTATATTTTTGCTTTCTACTTATACCAAGTTGTCAATTCTTACTCACGATCAAGAGATTTATCATACAAATCTTTTTTTAAACTGATACATGTTTAATTACAGTTAAACAAAGGATTTTAGAAGCTTTGGTATTGTTTTAGTTTAGTGTCCTGTTTATATTTGATAGATTAATACAATTTACATAAATCTCGGACTCTTTTTGCATTGTGCCACAGAGAATTGCTCTCAGTTAGAGGTATAATTTCATTATCTTCTATCCATTTTATACATGCTGTTTTACAATAAAATAGATTGGAGTAAATGATTTGATTTCCCTCCTTGATGTGCAGTAATAATATTTGATGGCAAATCAATTATAGTCTGCTGAATAGCCAGCTAATAAAATTTGTCTGTGCTGTTATCAGTCTAAATTATGAACATTTTCTACATTTTAAAATATTTTTCTAACTGTTGTAATTATTGGAATTTGCATCTGTGTTGTGAATATTACTGTAATTTGTAATGATTTGAGGCAGTACAAGGTATATAAGGAATAAATGCCGATGTGAACATTTAAAATTCCAGATACACCTATTTGTCAGTAAAAGAAACCTTGAAACATTTTTAGTCCCTAATCAGAAGAAATAATTTGTTTAACAATTAATATTACTTTGTTATTTATAACTGATGCATTGGCTTTAAAAATGTGTCTTGGTAAAATATATTTATTCAAAATTATTAATTTCATTATTAGTGCTTAAGCTGATATTTTCTCACTCAAATGTGTATCTGTAAATACCAGCTTCACACAGTGTTTGCAATGATGTCAATTTAATTGAGGAGTATGTAAATATAGCAGTCATTTCATTTTTCTTGCAAATTTATAATAGAAATTTAATTGGTGATGACTAGAAGTTCCAACTTTATTTTATTTTAACCAAGTTGATTTTTAAGACCGTGATTTACTTTATTCTATGTGAAATGTACATGCTCCTAATAATATCGAACTTGGACAAGTGATATTTTCAATTGGGAATGGGGGTTGCATTGTAGGAGGATAAGCAACCTCGAAATATTTTACAAATAATTATGCCAAACGTGTGAAGGATTCGATTGCAATCTACAGAATTTGAAGAAAAAAAAGAAAGAACCTTTTATAATGTACTAGCTGCTGTGGACCCGTTGGGTCCAAACCTCTCCTGCATTGGTCTAGCACCCCCTCCACTCACCCACTCCATCCCCCCTCAACCCCCCTTAGCCTCCCATCCTCCCCACCCCCACATCCCTCACCCACTCCATCCCCCTCAACCCCCCTTATCCCATCCTCCCCACCCCCACATCCCTCACCCACTCCAACCCCCCTTATTCCCCCTCTTCCCATCCCCTCTCACCTACTCACCCACTCCATCCCCCCTCAATCCCCCTTAAAACTCCCCCAAACCTCTCCTGCATTTGTCTAGCACCCTCCACTCCCCCTCTCCACCCCCCACTCACCCATTTCATTCCCCCACAACCCCCCTTTTCCCCCCGCTCCTCTCCTCCCCCCTCACCCACTCCAACCCCCCTTATTCCCCTCCCCCCTCCACTTTTAGAGGTTCTCCGGTGGTGCCGCCATTCCCGCCCCGCGGTTCCTCGCTTCATTATGGGGGGCGGGAACCTCCCCCTCTGCCTCCTTACGGTCCCGCCTCTTCCGCTCCACTCCCCCACCCCTCATTGGCTGCCGCTTCCGTCACTTGTGCGGATCCCGGCCCCTCCCCTCCTTCCGGCCCCGCTTCTTCCGCTCTCTTCCCCCCTCATTGGCTGCCACTGCTGCCAATCAAATGGCGATCTCATATCACCCGTTGGGTTCCCATTGTAACGTCGAACACGGAGGTATTACTGCATAGACGCGGCTGACGGGCACGTCAAGTGGAAAAGGATTTATTAAAGTTTAAAATGTCAATAACTTCTAAAATATAACAACAATTTGAACGAAACTTGCTACTGCACAATGCAGGCCAATGGTGAGTAAGGTGGGCCTAAAATTGTTGGGCTATCGTGTACCATTTTGGCTGTATTTCGAAAACATATATATACATACAAACATACATACAAACATACAAGATGAGAGTTTTAGTAACATACTAGAAAAGGGTGGGCTCGTTGGGCCCAAACCTCTCCTGCATTGATCTCGCACTCCCCTCTCCCATTCCCCACCCCCCTCCCCCCACTCACTCTAACCCCCCTTATCCCCCCCTCACACCCCTCACCCACTCCATCCCCCCTCAACCCCCTTTATCCCCCCCTCCTCCCCTCACCCCCCCCTCACCCACTCCATCCCCCCTTATCCCCCCTTCCACCCCCACACTCACCCACTCCAACCCCCCCCAAACCCCCGTGGATTGCGCGCACGGATCGAACACCATCGGTTCATTAAGAACTGCTGTGTTCTGGTGTTCAGAGGGACATGGCTGGAGACCAGCGTACCCGACTGTGCCGTCACTCCGGAGAGTTTTTTCGTATACCGACAAGACAGAACGAAGGACTCAGGCAAGTAGAGAGGAGGGGGAGTGTGCTTTATGGTTAACTCTTCGTGGGCCATGGATGTCTGCGTTTTAACTATACACTGCCCCCTGGTTCTGGAGCTGTTGACCATTAAAGCTAGACCTTCCTATCTCCCCAGAGAGTTCAGTTCAGTCCTCCTTGCTGCTGCTTACACCCCCCCACAGGCTGACAAATCTCTAGCCCTGGACGAACTGTATGGGATTGTAAATGAGCTGGAGAACTCCCATCCTGAGGCTGCGTTCATTGTTCTGGAAGACTTCAACAGAGCCAATATGAAGAAGGTTCTCCCAAAATACTTCCAACACGTCACTTTTCCCACTAAGGGAGAGCAGACCCTGGACCATTGTTACACCCCATTCAGAGACTGTTATAAGCCCCTCCCTCGCCCTGCTTTTGGTAAGGCAGATCACTGTTCCATTCTACTGCTGCCTGCATACAGGCAGAAACTAAAACAGGAAAAAACGGTTTCCAGGGTCATATATAAATAGAACAATGAGGTTGATGAGGCCTTACAGGACTGCTTTGATACAACCGACTGGCAGATGTTTGAAGACGCAGCAGAAGGCAATATCAACGAATACACAGACTCTGTCTGAGGCTACATAAGTAAGTGCATCGATGATGTGGTTCCATAAGCCACCATCTGCACTTACCCAAATCAGAAACCCTGTCGGACGGGAAATCCGTGCTAAACTTAAAGCACGGACTACTGCCTTCAACTCAGGCAACCTCAACGCCTACAAGGTAGCCAAATATGACCTCCGGAAGTCCATCAGGAAAGCCAAGAGAGTCTACAGAAACAAAGTGGAATCTAACTACTACAGCTCAGACTCCAGACGCATGTGGAGTGGATTACGCTGCGTCACAGACTACAAAGGGAAAAACAGGAGCACTGTTCAGCCTACCGCATCGCCCGGGATGAGGTGTTTCACACTAGGGCATCAGAGATGTCCTCATTCTTCAGAAAACGGGGCTTCCCCTCTTCCATTATAGATGAGGCTCTCACTAGGGTTTCTTCTATGGTCGCGAGGGGGCCCCGCGGTGGGGGTCCCTCTACGCAGGGATTCTGCCCCTCTCCATCGGGGACCTGGGGTGGAGGGTATTGCACCGAGGAGTCCCCTGCAACCTGTTCCTCGCGCGGTTCATAGACTCGCCAGCCGTCTGCCACTTTTGCGGGTTGGAAGAGTCTGTGTACCACGTGTACATGGAGTGTGTGAGGTTGCAGCCCCTGTTCCAATATCTAAAGGGGCTGCTCCTTGCTTTTTGGCTGCACTTTTCACCCACCATCCTCATCTTTGGACACCCTGTGCGTAGGGGAGAGGGTAGGGCTGAGGATGTCCTGGTTGGGTTGTTCCTGGGCCTGGCCAAACTGACCATCTGCGACTCACGGCGCCAGGCGGAAGAGGGCTCTGCCCGAGCCAGCTGCCTACCCCTTTTCCGGGGTTACATCCGCGCCCGGGTGGTGTTGGAGAGAGACTACGCACTGTCCACGGGCACCCTGGAGGATTTCCGGGACCGCTGGGCACCGCGGGGGATTGGATGTATCCTGGATGGGGATTGTAATATAATTATATAATAGTTTCAATTGGTATATTTGTTTGTATAGTATTCTGGTGGTGGGTTCTGTTTTGGTTTTATTGTATTGTATATATTTTAATATTTGAATAAATATTTTTGATTTAAAATTTTAAAAAATAAATTTTAAAAAAGGGTTTCTTCCACATCCCGCAGCTCCGTTCTTGCTCCCCCTCACCTCATTCTCACCTTCCACCCCACCAGCCAGCGTATCCAACAAATCATCCGCCAACATTTCCGTCACCTACAAAGGGACCCCACCACTGGCCACATCTTCCCATCCCCTCCCCTTTCTGCGTTCCGCAGAGACCGCTCCCTCCATAACTCCCTGGTCCACTCGTCCCTTCCTACCCAAACCACCCCATCCCCAGGCACTTTCCCCTGCAACCGCAGGAGATGCAACACCTGTCCCTTTACCTTCCCCCTCAACTCCATCCAAGGACCCAAACAGTCTTTCCAGGTGAGACAGATGTTCACCTGCACCTCCTCCAACCTCATTTATTGCATCCGCTGCTCTAGGTGTCAACTTCTTTACATCGGTGAAACCAAACACAGGCTCGGTGATCGTTTCGCTCAAAACCTTCGCTCAGTCCGCCTTAACCAACCTGATCTCTCGGTGGCTGAGCACTTCATCTCCCCTTCCCACTCCCAGTCTGACCTTTCTGTCATGGGCTTCCTCCAGTGCCATAGTGAGGCCCACCGGAAATTGGAGGAACAGCACGTCATATTTCGCTTGGGCAGCTTGCAGCCCAGCGGTATGAACATTGACTTCTCCAACTTTAGATAGTTCCTCTGTCCCTCTCTTCCCCTCCCCCATCCCAGTTCTCCCTCTATCTTCCTGTCTCCACCTATATCCTTCCTTTGTCCCGCCCCCCTGACATCAGTCTGACAAGTGGACCCATTGGGCCCAAACCTTTCCTGCATAGGTGCAGCACCCTCTCCTTCTCCCCCTCCCCTCTCCCCCCTGCACCCTTCCCCTCCCCACTCCCCTCTCCCTCCCTCCCCTCTCCCCTCTACCTCCCTCTCTTCCCCCCCTCCCCACCGCTGTCCCCCCTGACCCCCCCTCCCTCCCCTCTCCCCCACTCATCCCCCTCAACCCCCCTTATCCTACCCCCTCCCTCCCTCCATTCCCCTCCCTCCCCCCTCCCTCCCTAGGAGATAGATTTAAACTTTAAAATGTGAATAACTTAAAAAATATAACACCAATTTCAATGAAACCTCTTCCATTAGCACCAAAGGGACGACGGTGAGTAAGGTGGGCCCAAAATTGTTGCACTATCGTGTACCGTTTTGGCTGTAGTTCAGGAACAAACAAACAAACGAGAGTTTTAGTACATAGATACTAGCTGCTGTGGTCCTTTTGGGTCCAAACTTCCTGCATTGGTCTAGCACCCTCCCCTCCCCCGCTCACCCCTTCCCCTCCCCCTCACTCACCCACTCCATCTCCCCTCAACAAACAAACATATACAAACAAACATACAAGATGAGAGGTTTAGTAATATATACAGATAGATAGATGTAGGGAATGTACTTATTCATAATATTGTACATAAAAAGGGGTGATTACGTAGTTGGGTGTGTGCTGCAGGCTCCTGAATAGTCAACAGGAATTAAAGAACAACTATGCTAGGAGATTGCAGGCAGCTGCAAGACTAGTAAGGATGTCATACTATATTAGTACGGTTGTTATAGTGTCTCTCAGAGACCAAAGCGGTCGTCTATATGTGGAGCTGCGGGAGATGGCAAGGTCCTCAATGAGTAATTCTCCTCTGCTCTTACTGTTGATGAAAGCATGAAGGCTGGGAACTTGGGACAGTTATTGGGAATGTTTTGAGGACAATCCATATTACTGTCAAAGACGTACAGGACGTCCCAAGACATGGGAAGGTAGATAAATCTCCAGGGCCTGTTCAGATATATCTGAGAACACTGTGGGAAGCTAGAGAAGAAACTGGAGGCGCTTTGGCTGGGATATATAAATTATCATTAGACACAGGTTCAAAGCTTTTGATGAGGTTCCACACGATAAGTTGCTCTGGAAGGTTAAAGGAGAGCTAGCCAACTGGATAGAAAATTGGCTTCATGGAAGAAAGCAGAGGGTGATGTTGGAAGGTTGCTTTTCGGACTGGAGGCCTGTGACTAGTGGGATGCCTTGGGTCAATGCTGAGCCCATTATTGTGTGTGGTTTAGAACAATCATGGAGATGAAAATGTGGAAGGCATGTTTAGCAAGTTTGCAGGTGACACAAAAGTGGGTGGTATTGTGGATAGTGAAGATAGTTATCAAAAATTACAGCAGGATCTTGAATAGTTGGGTAAGTGAACGGAAGAATGGTTAATGGATTTTAATGTAGATAAGTTAAAATCTGCAGTAGCAGCAATCAGCAGCAGCAGCAGCAGCAGCAGCAGCAGCAGCAGCAGCAGCAGCAGTAGCAGTAGCAGCTTGGGAAGTATTGTGTGGAGATAGTAAGGAGTAAGACCTGTGTGATCTCCCGGACAAGTTTCGATCTCCTAGCTTGGGGTCGGAGAGGAATTTCCCGGATTTTTTTTCCCAAATTGGCCTGGGTTTTTTATCCGGTTTTTCGCCTCTCCCAGGAGATCACTCAGTTCTTTTGGGTGGGCGGTTGGAGCGGGTGGAGTAGCGGCCGGGCGGTAGGTTTAGTAACCGAGCATGGGGCTTTGTTTGGAGAGTATGAGTGCCAGGGCAGTTTATTGTTCTGGGTGTCGGATGTGGGGAATCTGGGAGTCTGATAGTCTTCCAGACATCCACATCTGCGCCAGGTGCGATGAGATGGGGCTCCTAAGGGACCGTATTAGGAACCTGGAGCGGCAGATTGATGACCTCCGTCTGGTTAGGGAGAGTGAGGAGGTTATAGAGAGGAGTTATAAAGAGGTGGTCACTCCAAGACCACGGGAGGTAGACAAGTAGGTCACGGTTAGGGGGGGCAAGGAGCAGAGGCAGGGACGAGAGAGTACACCAGTGGATATACCCCTTGGTAATAAATACTCCTGTTTAGGTGTTGTTGGGGAGTATAGCCTACCTGGGGGCAGCGACGGCGCCCGGGCCTCTGGCACGGAGTCCGGCCCTGTTGCTCAGAAGGGTAGGGAAAGGAAGAGGAGAGCGATAGTAATAGGGGACTCTATAGTGAGGGGGTCAGATAGGCGATTCTGTGGACGCAGTCGGGAGACCCGGATGGTGGTTTGCCTCCCTGGTGCCGGTGTCCGGGATGTGTCTGAGCGTGTCCAGGATATCCTGAAAGGGGAGGGAGAGGAGCCAGAGGTCGTGGTACATATAGGTACCAACAATATAGGTAGGATAAGGGAAGAGGTCCTGAAAGGAGAATTTAGGGGGCTAGGAAGAGAGTTAAAAAAAGGACTAGGTAGAGGATTGAAGTGTAGGACATCTAAGGTTGTAATCTCTGGATTATTCCCTGTGCCACGAGCTAGTGAGTATAGAAATAGGAGGATAGAGCAGGGGGGAGGGATTAGTTTTTCTGGATAATTGGGCCTGTTTCTGGGAACTGTATAGGCCGGACGGTCTCCACCTTAACCAGAGGGGGACCAATATCCTGGCGGGGAGGTTTGCTAGCACTGTTGGGGAGGGTTTAAACTAATTTGGCAGGGGGTTGGGATACAGCATGGAGCTAGTATAGGGGAGAAGGAAAATATAGAGGAAATAACTGGTCAGATTGGGAGGCGGAACAAGAATGCTCCAGCACAATGGGGTAGGGCAAGTCTGAACGGCATTTATTTTAATGCAAGGAGTATTGGAAGCAAGGGGGATGAATTGAAGGTGTTACTGAACACATGGGAGTACGACATTGTTGCCATTACGGAAACATGGTTGAAGGAAGGGCAGGACTGGCAGCTCAATATTCCAGGATATAGAATCTTCAGGAGAGACAGAGAGCAGGGAAAAAGGGGAGGGGGTGTTGCAGTATTAATCAAAGAATCTATTTCTGCTGTAAGAAGGGATGACATATTAGCGGGTTCCTCAAATGAGGCTATTTGGGTGGAATTGAGAAATAGAAAAGGGGCATGCACCTTACTGGGTGTATACTACAGACCCCCAAACAGTCAGAGGGAAATAGAAGAACATATTTGTAGGCAAATCTCGGGGGTGTGTGAAAACAACAGGGTAGTAATAGCAGGGGATTTCAACTTCCCGAATATTGATTGGGATAGCCAAAGTGTCAAGGGCCCTGAGGGTGCAGAGTTCCTAAGGGTCATCCAGGAGGGCTTTTTGAGCCAATATGTTGAAAGTCCAACAAGGGAGGGGGCGGTATTGGACTTAATCTTGGGAAATGAGGCCGGACAGGTGGCTGAAGTGTCAGTAGCAGAGCATTTTGGTGACAGTGATCACAATTCAGTGATATTTAAGGTGGTAATGGAAAAGGATAAAGAGGGACCAGAGGAAAGAGGAAAATTTCTAAATTGGGGCAAGGCCGATTTTAATCTGATAAAGCAGAAGTTGGCCCTGGTGGACTGGGATCAGCTTCTCGTGGGGAGGACCGCATCAGAACAGTGGGAGTCATTCAAAGGAATAATTGAAAAAGTACAGAGGAAGCATGTTCCCCTAAAGTTTAAGGGTGGGACAAACAAGTCCAAAGAACCTTGGATGTCGAACGATATAGTAGGATTGATTCGAAAAAAAAGGGGGGCTTTTGGAAGGCATAAAGAACTTAAGGCACAGACATCATTAGAGGAATACAGAAGGTGTAGGGCGGTTCTTAAAAAGGAAATTAGGAGAGCAAAAAGGGGCCATGAGATAGCACTAGCGGGCAAAATAAAAGAAAATCCCAAAGTGTTCTATAAGTATATCAAGGGTAAGAGGATAACGAGAGAAAGAGTGGGGCCCATCAGGGACCATAGTGGAAAGCTGTGTGTGGAGCCAGAGGATGTAGGAGATGTTTTAAATGATTTTTTTGCATCTGTTTTTACGAGGGAGGAGGGCGATGCGGACTTAGAAATGGAGCAGGAGGGTTGTGATGTTCTTGAGCATATTGCTATTGACAGGGAGGCGGTGCTGGAGGCTCTGGCAGGCTTAAAAGTAGATAAGTCTCCGGGCCCTGACGAGATGTATCCCAGGATGCTGAGAGAGGCAAGGGAGAAGATTGCGGGGGCTCTGGCACAAATTTTCAGAGCCTCTCTTGCAACAGGGGATGTACCGGAGGACTGGAGGATAGCTAATGTGGTGCCATTATTTAAAAAGGGCAGTAGGGATAAACCTGGGAACTACAGGCCGGTGAGTCTGACATCGGTGGTGGGGAAGCTGAGGGACAGAATCAGTCTTCACTTGGAGGATCGAGGGTTAATTAAGGATAGTCAACATGGCTTTGTTAAGGGAAGGTCGTGTCTGACTAACTTGATTGAATTTTTTGAAGGGGTGACCAAGGAGGTAGATGGGGGTAGTGCAGTGGATGTGGTATACATGGATTTCAGTAAGGCTTTTGACAAGGTCCCACACAGGAGACTAGTCAAGAAGGTAAGAGCCCATGGGATCCAGGGCACCTTGGCAAAATGGATAAAAAACTGGCTTAGTGACAGAAGGCAGAGGGTGATGGTAGAAGGTTGCTTCTGTGACTGGAGGCCGGTGTCCAGTGAGGTGCCGCAGGGATCGGTGTTGGGTCCCTTACTGTTTGTAATCTACATAAATGATCTGGATGTTAACGTACAGGGCATGATCAGCAAGTTTGCAGATGACACAAAGGTAGGGGGGGTGGTGAATAGCGAGGAAGGGATCTGCAAGCTGCAGGAAGATATAGATGAGATGGTCAGATGGGCGGAGCAGTGGCAGATGGAATTTAATCCTGAAAAGTGCGAGGTGATGCACTTTGGCAGAAATAACTTGGAGAGGGAGTACACCATGAATGGAAGGACCCTAGGGAAGACAGGGGTACAGAGGGACCTTGGAGTACAGGTACACAAGTCCTTGAAGGCAGCAGGACAGGTGGACAGGGTGGTCAAAAAGGCATATGGGTTACTGGCTTTCATGAGCCGGGGCATCGAATATAAAAGTAGGGGGGTAATGATGGAATTGTACAGAACACTGGTGAGGCCACAGCTGGAGTATTGTGTACAGTTCTGGTCACCACATTATAGAAAGGATGTGATAGCTTTGGAGAGGGTGCAGAGGAGATTCACCAGGATGCTGCTAGGGATGAAGGGCCTCGGCTATGAGGAGAGACTGAGCAGACTGGGGTTGTTTTCCCTGGAGCAGAGAAGGCTGAGAGGGGACATGATCGAGGTGTACAAGATCATGAGGGGCATAGATAATGTAGATGGCGGGGAACTTCTTCCACTGGTGGAAGGTTCAACAACGAGGGGATATAGATACAGGGTAAGGGGAGGGAGGTTTCGGGGGGATGTGAGAAAGAACTTTTTCACCCAGAGGGTGGTTGGAGTCTGGAACACACTGCCTGGGTGGTGGTGGAGGCGGGAACACTCACAACGTTTAAGAGGCATTTGGATGGGCACTTGAAATGCTACAACATTCAGGGCTACGGTCCAAATGCGGGAAAATGGGATTAAAATTAGACTGTGTTTGGTAACGGGCGGCGCGGACACGATGGGCCGAAGGGCCTCTTTCTGTGCTGTAGGACTCTATGACTCTATGACTCTCTAAGTGCAAGGTGTTGCATTTTGGGTAGTCAAACCGAGCAGCACCTTCACAGTAGATGGCAGAGCCCTGAGGAGTGTTGCAGAGCAGGGAGATCTCGGAGTACATAGTTCTTTGAAAGTGGTGTCACAGGTTGATAGGTACATTTGTTTTTATCAGTCTGGTAATGAGTATAGAAGTTGGGATATTGTGTTACTCTTGTACAACATGTTGGTGAGGCTACATTTGGAGTATTGTGTTTAGTTTTGGGCACCCTTCTACAGAAAAGATGTTGTTAAGCTGAAAAGAGTGCATAGAAGTTTTACAAGGATGTTGCTAGGACCTGAAGACCTGAGTTATAGGGAGTGGCTGGGCACGGTAGGACTTTATTCCTTGGTGTGCAGGAGGCTGAGGGGCGATCTTATAGACATGTATAAGATCATGAGTGGAATAGACAGGATGAATGCACGGAGTCTTTTACCCAGAGTAGAGGAATCAAAAACTAGAGAACATAAATTTAAGAAGCGGAGAAAGTTTTAATAGGAACCTGAGGGGAAACTTTTTCACACTGAAGCTGGTGGGTACATGGAACAAACTGCCAGAGGAGGCAC
The DNA here is from genome assembly GCF_053455715.1 of Rhinoraja longicauda. Classification (NCBI taxonomy): domain Eukaryota; kingdom Metazoa; phylum Chordata; class Chondrichthyes; order Rajiformes; family Arhynchobatidae; genus Rhinoraja; species Rhinoraja longicauda. The sequence continues at coordinate 125,472,993 of NC_135953.1, forward strand.
TGAAAGTAAATATAACAACATTTAAAAGACATTTGGATAGTTACATGGATCGGAATGGTTTAGAAGAATATGGGTGAAATGTAGGCAGATGTGACTAGTGTAGATGGAGCTTCTTGATCGGTGTGGACAAGTTGGGCTGAAGGGCCTGTTTCCGTGCTGCTATGACTATGTTATCAATTTTCATAATAATAATAATAATAATAAACATTTATTTTATATAGCGCTTTTCCAAGTGCTCAAAGACGCTTTACAAAAACAGTCATGACATAAAAACAAACAGACGGACTATCCTGACGGAGAAGCGGCGAACAAATACGCCAGCGTCCTCTCACGTCAGGGTCCGGCAGTAGACAATAAAGAACACAAGACACACAATTACAATTTTAACACAAACAGCCATCACAGTGATTGCTCCAGGCACACCCTCACTGTGATGGAAGGCAAAGAAAAGTCTTATCTCCTCCTCATTTTTCTCCCGTGGTGCCACGAGGCGATCGAGGCTCCCGACTTTTGAATCCCCCACCGGGCGATGGAAAGTCCCAGGGCCGAGCCGAGCAGGCCGATGAAGGTCCTGAGCCCCCACCGGGCGATGGAAAGTGCCGCGGCCAGGCCACGCAGGGCGATGAAGGGCCTGCGAGCGGGTCGATCAAACCTCGCGCTCCGGGGCGGTCGAAGCTGCTACGGCTGGAGCTCCCGAAAGCCGGTCGCCAGCCAGGGACCTGCGAACTCCAGATGTTGCGGTCTGCAGGGCCCACGGCCGAAGCCTCCGAGATGGTAAGTCGAGGCCCTGCGACCGGAGTCGTCAAGGTCGATCCCAGCTGGAGGCCGCCGACTCCACGGTTGAGCCGTAGCTCGAACGGAGATACGACACGGTAAAGGTCGCATCTCCGTTGAGGAGGAGATTGAAAAAAAGGTTTCTCCCACCCCCCCCAACCACCCCCCACATAAACAGAATTAAAAATAGATCAAAACGTACATTTAAACGATGACAATAGACCAAAAAAAAAAAAGACAGAGAGACTGCCGGTGAGCCACAGCTGCAGAACGCAGCCACGCAACCTAAAAAGGTTATCATCTCTTTCCTTTTTCCATCCTAGGGTGTTGCAAGGCCAATAACAGTTTAACTAGCTTTATGATGTTTTTGAATCGAGGGAGTTATAGTAGGTATAAAGGTGATAAGGTGGTTGCACTGTGAATTTTACAATAAGGATCTTCTGGGCAGAAGTGTGAACTGCTAGGGTTGAATCACCTGCTTCCTCCTTCAGATGATCTAAATCGGACATGAGCTCTTCACCTTGTTCATCCTGTAGGGTTTAAGCATTGCGTCTGTGCAGAGTAAAAAGCATTTTGTTGTCTGTTTAGTGTATTCTGAAGTACACATTCAAATTTATTCAGGCACCTGAAACATAACTGCTCAGTCACATATCTGGTGGTAATATGGCACTTCTTGTAAACAAATTGAACTTCACTGTTAATCTATCTGACATCCACCGTCCGCTGAGTTTGCAATGGGTGTTCTTTGTTGCTTGGCAACTATCCCATTATTCTATTTTCAGGGCAGAAGAAATGTGCAGCAGGACCAAAGCCTGACAGCAGCTGCCCTAGACTTTGTGTGCAACAGTCGAACGATTCTATTGCAATTACTCACCAGTGTGGCACCTTGTTGGAATGGAAGGCCTTCCAGTTGTTCAGTACCTTCATTTATTCTGTGGTGCAATCAATGATGACCTATACCTAACGGAATCCAACTACAGTAGCAAAGATAACTTCTATCATTTGGACTGGCATCAAGGGTGACATAGTTGTTATCTATATACTAAAACTCTCGTTTGTTATCTTGTTTGTGACTGAACTTCAGCCAAAACGGTATATGATAGCGTGACAATTTTAGGCCCACCTTACTCACCATTGTCACTTTAGTGATAATGCAAGTAGTTTTATTGAAATCGGAGTTATATTTTTTAAGTTATTCACATTTTTAAGTTTAAAAGGAGGGGGAGGGGGGAGGGAGGAGGGGAAGGGGGGACTGGGGGAGGGGGGGAAGGGGGGACTGGGGAGGGGGGGTTGAGGAGAGAGGGGAGGGGGGAGGGAGGGGAGGACAGGTTGCTGCACCAATGCAGGAGAGGTTTGTGCCCAACGGGTCCACTTGGTCTAGTTTATGATAAAATCAGATCTGTTACATGCATTCATGGGCTGTTGTGTGAGAAATCTGATGGGAGACTGCCAATACCATTATAAGATCTCACATTATTGTGTGTGTTGATGTCTTTAACAACAGCAAATAGCAAGCCACCTAGGAAGTTCCACATTTTTACCATCATCTGATATAGCTTTGTGTAGGAAAGAACTGCAAATGCTAGTTTACACCAAAGATAGACACAAAATGCTGGAGTAACTCAGCGGGACAGGCAGCATCTCTGGTGACGTTTCAGGTTGAGACCCTTCTTCAGACTGAGGGTCAAGGGAGAGGGAGTCTAGAGATATGCAAGGGTAAGATGTGAAAACGATAGATCAGAGCAGATGATGATAAGGAAATGTAGAATGGTTCGTTATTAGCTGAGGGGAAGGTGACAACATGGCGTACAATCAGTAATATTTAATCAGGAGAACAGTAGAACTATTCAGTGAACTAGGATCCTAGTTAACTAACAATGAACTATTCTACATTTCCTTATCATCATCTGCCCTGATCTGTCGTATTCTGTGTTATTAACTTCATGGTGCCCTTTGTCATATTCTGGATGGATGGCTTTATGACAATTGTTGTGACAGTCTCTTGCTGTTTTTGAAACACCAACTGGAGGGAGAAGCTATACGTGAAGCAGATGTCCTTGTCAGATCAACTGGTGATTTTTTTTTTTAACAAAGCATAAAAGATTGAATATAGTGAATGCAGAAGGCTACTGTAAGTTGAATGACTCTAGCAAGCTGCCTAATGTCTTGTGTTCACTATAAGTATCTTATGTTGGTGGTCATGTGCATCTGGTCTTGGAGGCTATAAAAATCTTCACTTCTTTTAGTGTTCTACTTTGGATGTTGGAATCTGTAACTTGCATATCTTGGGGAAGCCTCGATTGTGGGACACCCAAATCCCCTGTATCATCTCTTTGCTGCTCTCTCTCCAAGAGGGGGAGATACATATACCCCTCATTGAATGCTGGGTGGGAATGAGTAAGGGACAACCAACCATCAGGAGACAGTAATAATGTTTCCAGCTGCAGTCTGAAATGAACCTGAAATGAAAATTATAGGGCACTGATTTTCATAGCCACGTGCATCGTCATGTGAGCCTGCAACTCCAATTGCAGCATATGGAAAATTCCTGTAATCGACGATTTGAAGGATCTAAATCTCTGAACACACTGCTGCTTTGAGCTACACCTGATATGTTCTCTCGACACTCCAGCAGCAAGGCCAATCAGGTCAGAGATCTCGTCTCTTACCATCCCACTCCTTCCAGCAACTTGGACATCTCTTTGAACACTTTAACTCCCTATCATGGCAAAGGCTCAGCAAAAGAACAATGAAGTCCCCATTTGTGGCAATGAAATGACTAATTCTTTATTACATTATGAAGTAATTTGCTGCATTTTGAGATGTGTTTTGGAGAAAGATGCTCTGTAACTCTTAAGTTTTTATTTACCAAAAACATTTCAATTAATTGATTACAAAAATAATGACATATCAAAAAATTATCATTGCGCTATGCTTCATGTTTAGTTTAGTTTAGAGATACAGCACAGAAACAGGCCCTTCGGCCCAGCGAGCCCGCACGGACAAGCGATCCCCGCACATTAACACCATCTTACTACTAGGGACAATTTACACATACACCAAGCCAATTAACCTCCATAGCTGTACATCTTTGGAGTGTGGGAGGAATCCGAAGATCTCGGAGAAAACCCATGCGGTCACGGGGAGAATGTATAAACTCCGTACAGACAGCACTTGAAGTCGGGATCGAACCCGGGACTCCGGCGCTGCAAGCGCTGTCAGGCAGCCACTCTACTGCAGTCCCACCATGCCATGTGTGCTCGACAAGAAAACTGATCAGCCAAAACATTATGACCACTGATAGGTCAAGTGAATAACATTGATTATCTTGTTACAATGGCACCTGTCAAGGGGTGGGATATATTAGGCAGCAAATGACCAGTCAGTTCTTGATGTTGATGTGTTGGATGCAGGAGAAATGGTCAGGAGTAAAGACCTGAGCGACTTTGACAAGGGCCAAATTGTTATGGCTAGACGACTGGGTCAGAGCATCTCTGAAAAGGCATGGCTTTTGGTGTGCTCCCAGTTAGCAGTGGTGAGTACCGACCGACAGTGGTCCGAGGAGGGACAAACCACAAACCGGCGACAGGGTGTTGGGCACCCAAGGCTCATCGATGCGCAAGGGTAACGAAGGCTATCCCATCTGGTTGAGTCACAGAAAATTTTATTGGTGGTTACGGGAGGAATGTGTCACAATACACAGTGCATCGCACCCTACTGTGAATGGGGCTGCACACGGAGGACCAACAGCATATAGGCAGGTGGTCATAATGTTTTGGCTCATCAGGTCATAATGTTTTGGCTGATCGGTGTATGTGCATTGGTTAACAGAAAATATTTTAACACAAAAATTTTTTTGAATTCAAGTAGATTTTGGGCATTTTTACTTCTGATTTGTTTTCCTTCATCGATTTGTTTTATTCTTATAACTATCACCTGCCTCAATTATGTTTCAACCATGTTGCTATGAACAGTGTATCCTTGTTAATTTCTTAATAGACGTTTACCAGAAAAATATGACTCGAGAGAGAGAGAGAGAACCATCTATGAAGTAATATTGATCAAGGGTTCAAAGTGTTGTTGCATTCGAAGGGAATAATGCTGAAATGCTTTTTTTTATTCTAGGGAAAAGCACTAAAAATCCGCGAAAAGATAAATAGGTCTCAATTTTTCTTATGATGTTTTAAAATGTAAAATGTACCACACCAATATTTTAACTCCAGAAAGGAATAATAAAATGACTAACAAACCATTTTATTATTCTGCAAAAGAATGTTATTAAACAGCATTTTACTTGAAACAATCAGCAAATCATGCCACTGCACAGTATGCACATAGTAAAACTTTTCGATTGACCTGGGCAAAGCTTGGAAAGTGATAGACCTACCTTTTCCAGTAATTTTTGTTCTTTATTTCCAATATTCAACCACTGCAGTTAAAGGAAACTACAAGCAGTACATTTTCTTCACGGTGAGACATTGAGCAATACAGCTGATATTACCAGTTAACATCTATACATTTATTTTAATTGCTCTCCCTCCAGGCTCAGTTGAACTGATTTCCATATGGTGGCATCAGTTTTTTTTTGTTGCTTATTGAATTATAGGAAGGATGTCGACAAAATGGAGAGGGTACAGAGGAGATTTACTAGAATGTTGCCTGGGTTTCAGCACTTAGGCTACAGAGAGAGGTTGAACAGGTTGGGTCTTTATTCTTTGGAGCGTAGAAGGTTGAGGGGGGACTTGATAGAGGTTTTTAAAATTTTGAGAGGGACGGACAGAGTTGACGTGGGTAGGCTTTTCCCTTTGAGAGTGGGGAAGATTCCAACAAGGGGACATAGCTTCAGAATTGAGGGACAAAGGTTTAGGGGTAACATGAGGGGGAATTTCTTTACTCAGAGGGTTGTGGCTGTATGGAATGGACTTCCGGTGGAAGTGGTGGAGGCTGGCTCGATTTTATTATTTAAGAGTAAATTGGATAGGTATATGGATAGGAGGGGATTGGAGGGTTATGGTCTGAGTGCAGGTAGATGAGACTAGGTCAGGGAGAATGGTCGGCGTGGACTGGTAGGGCCGGACAGGCCTGTTTCCATGCTGTAGTTGTTATATGTTATATGTTATATGTTAAAGGATATGGAAACAACTGCATAGAATACCACATGGAATATTTTTTTCCCCTCGTTCAACACCTGAACCAAGGATTCAACTATGTTCAAGCAAAGAATATCAGTGAGTTAACGTAACTGAACCAAATGGGGTGGAAACAGAGCAGTCGAACAGAGAGCATTGCATATAAATTGGTTATTTGGCCTATTTCGACCTTGTCAAATTTGTGTTTGCATCTCTTTTCAACATTAACCCACTTTTGTCATCTCCTATTTTCACCTAATTTCTTCCTAAATACATTAATGCAGTTTCCAATATCTACTTCTGGTTGTGAGTTTCACATTTTGACATCACTGGATAAATGTTACTTTTTTTCTGAATTACTTATTTTTTTATGTGTCACTTTTTAATGTTCAAGGTTCCTTATTTTAATCTTCCCCTACAGTAGAAACATTTCAAATTTCCACGTGCATCTGAACAAAACCTCTCTTCATTCATTGCTTTACCTTCTCTTTCCTGCAAAAAACTCCTGTATCAGGGTGAGAGCTTGTGGCTTAATCTTGTACATTTGGCACATATCCCTCTACACCTTTCCTGATCCAATTACCTATCCAAATGTATTTTAAATGTTCTTATTGTACCTGCCTCAACTACTTCCCTCAGCAGCTCAATCCATATACCCACCACCCTCAGTGTGAAAAGGTTGCTCCTTGGGTTCCTATTAATTCTTTCCCCTCTCTTAAAACCAATCCCTTCTAGTTCTTCATTCTCCTACCTTATAGCATTCACATTACAGGCATTCCCCGATTTACATAATAGGCAACTTATATAAACTTGTATTTAAGTAAGCAATTCTTTAAGCACACTACTTTTCTTTCTGAGTTGCATGTTTCGGTAGTCTTGTTAGCTACTGCCATTGCATGCAGCCGTTTCCACAAGCCTACCAACTGCTCTCGTGGACGCTCCCATGTGATCTCTGCATCAGAGCTTCCACGTGGTCTCCACGTCGAATAGGAAATTTGCATGGCACTTCTGACATGCAAGGACTGCCGCATCTAACTTGGGCAAGGGTCCGCGGGACATAACCCTTACGTAAGTCGAGAAGCGGCTACGTCTATTCCCCTTGTGATTTAATGCACCTTTATAAGCTCATCCCCTCAGCTTCCTGCGCTACAAGGAAAAAAATCCTAGCCTGCCTAATCACTCCCTATAGCTCATGCTCTTATGTCCTGGCAAAATCTCTGCACCCTTTTCAGCTTAATGACCTTCCTTTAGCAGAGTGACCAAAATGAATACTCCATGTGCAGCCTCAGAACAGGAGGCACAGGAATCACACATGAAGAACTCATCCCCAGAGATTTCTCAGAAACATAAGATCCTAACTTGCAGTCTCTAGACAACTGAGTACTTTCAAGGACAATCCGTTTGATGTGATATTTGACAGGGTGACTTCCATCCATGCATATGGGCCTAGACAGTGGAGTTCACTAAATCTGGCAGCCTCAGAATCATACTAGTAGTGGCCACTGATCTCTGCCAAATATAACAGATTGGTGCCCACTGCCAAATTACAGATCTCATTGAGATCTATGTTCAAAGAGGATTATGTTCATGTACTTTGAATTCCATGCGGAGACGGAATTCTGCATTAATAAGTTAAATCAATAAATAATTATATTCTTGACTGACTGGCTTTTTGTCTGTTTATAGAAAATTGTTTGTTCAGCAGAAGTCAGTGTTACAACTATATATAAAAGAAAGTTCAAATGCACCGTGAGGTGAGGTGTAAGATTTAGGATACATACTTAACCTATGAGAGGTCTGTGCAAGAGTCTGAGGACAGTGAGGAAGAAGCTGTTCTTGAATCTAGTGGTAGGTGCATTCAAACATTTGTATATTCTGCCTTAAGAGAGAGGGTAGAAGAAGGAATGACCACGGTGTGAGTGGTCCTTGATTATGTTGATTGCTTTCCCGAGGTAGTATGAAGTGTGGATGAAGTTGATTGAGGGAGGCTAGTTTCCGTGATGCCCAAGGCTGCATCCACGACTCTCTTCAGTTCCTTGTGGTCTTGGATAGAGCATCACCACACCAAGCTGTGATGCATCCATCTAGGATGCTTTCCATGGTGTATCTCTAGGAATTGATAAGAGTCACTGGGGACATGCTGCATTACTTATGAGGAAGTAGTGGCTGTTTCGTCGATTTGGTTGTAGCAGGCCAAATTATTGGTGATATTTATACCTAAGAACTTGATGATCTCGACGATGCAGATTGGGATGTGTACTCCCCCTGCCCCTCCCTTCCGCCATGTTTTGCAAGAGTTTTACCTTCTCTGAATAGATGAGGCCCTCACTCGTGTCTCCTCGGTACCCCGCAGCTCCGCCCTTGCTCCCCCTCCCCCTCGTCGCAACACACAGGGTCCCCTTAGTCATTACCTTTCACCCCATCAGCCGTCGCATACAACACATAATCCTCTTAAATTTTCACCACCTCCAACAGGATCCCAACACTAGTCACATCTTCCCATCTCCACCCCTTTCCACGTTCCGCAGAGACCGTTCCCTCCACACTCCCTAGTTAAATCATCCCTTCCCACCCAAACCACCCCCTCTCCAGGTACCTTCCCCTGCAACTACGGAAGATGCAACATCTGTCCCTATACCTCCTCCACTCTGTCCAGGGACCCCGACAGTCCTTTCAGGTCACTTGCACCTCCTCCAACCTCACCTACTGTATCTGTTGTTCAAGATGTGGACCCTTGTACATCGGAGAGACCAAACATAGACTGGGCGATCGTTTCGCTGAACATCTTTGTTCAGTCCGCCTGAAACTACCTGATCTCCCGGTTGCTAAACACTTTAATTCTCCTTCCCATTCACACACAGACCTTTCCGTCCTAGGTCTCCTCCATTGTCATAGTGAGGTTAAATGCAAATTGGAGGAACAGCATCTCATATTTCGCTTGGGCAGCTTACACCCCCTGCCTCCGCTATCTTTAAGAGCTCTATCTAGCTCTCTCTTGAAAGCATCCAGAGAATTGGCCTCCACTGCCTTCTGAGGCAGAGAATTCCACAGATTTACAACTCTCTCACTGAAAACGTTTTTCCTCATCTCTGTTCTAAATGGCCTACCCCTTATTCTTAAACTGTGGCCCCTGGTTCTGGACTCCCCCAACATTGGGAACATGTTTCCTGCCTCTAATGTGTCCAATCCCTTAATAATCATATATGTTTCAATAAGATCCCATTTCATCCTTCTAAATTCCAGCGTATACAAGCCTAGTCACTCTAGTCTTTCAACATACGACAGTCCCGCCATTCCGGCAATTAACCTAGTGAACCTACGCTGCACGCCCTCAATAGCAAGAAAATCCTTCCTCAAATTTGGAGACCAAAACTGCACACAGTACTCCAGGTGCGGTCTCACTAGGGCCCTGTACAACTGCAGAAGGACCTCTTTGCTCCTATACTCAACTCCTCTTGTCATAAAGGCCAACATGCCATTAGCTTTCTCCACTGCCTGCTGTACCTGCATGCTAACTTTAAGTGACTGATGAACAAGGACAACCAGATCTCTTTGTACTCCCCCATTTCCTAACTTGACACCATTCAGATAATAATCTGCCTTCCTGTTCTTTCCACCAAAGTGGATAACCTCACATTTATCCACATTAAACTGCATCTGCCATGCATATGCCCACTCACACAACCTGTCCAAGTCACCCTGCATCCTCATAGCATCCTCCTCACAGTTCACACTGCCACCCAGCTTTGTGTCATCCGCAAATTTGCTAATGTTACTTTTAATCCCTTCATCTAAGTCATTAATGTATATTGTAAATAGCTGCTGTCCCAGCACCGAGCCTTGCAGTACCCCACTAGTCACTGCCTGTCATTCTGAAAGGGACCCGTTAATCCCTACTCTTTGTTTCCTGTCTGCCAACCAATTTTCTATCCATGTTAGCACCCTACCCCCAACACCATGTGCTCTAATCTTGCTCACTAATCTCCTATGTGGGACCTTATCAAAGGCTTTCTGAAAGTCGAGGTACACTACATCCACTGGCTCTCCCTTGTCTATTTTCCTAGTTACGGCCTCAAAACATTCCAGAAGATTAGTCAAGCATGATTTCCCCTTCATAAATCCATGCTGACTCGGAACGATCCTGTTACCGCGATCCAAATGTTCTGCAATTTCTTCTTCTATAATTGACTCCCGCATCTTCCCCACAGGAAGCCACAAAACTGGATGTTAAAACATGTATGTCACATGAGTAGCCAGTGATTATGATTTGTCCTGAATAAATCTGTGTTGGCCTACCCTAATTAATCCATTTTCCTCCAGACATGAATTCTTTTTTAGGGCAATAGTTCAAAAAACTGACTTAGGTTAAACTGCCAGGCCAGTAATTCCTTAGCGTTTCCTTTACTACATTTTTTGAACCAGGGAATAACCTTCACACTCTCCAGTCCTCGGGTACAAAGAGCAATGATAGATCATAATCAGAACATTTTCACTTTGGGAACATAGATACATAAAGGATAACTATACTAGACTAATCAGAAGAAAATAGCGTCTGAACTGACCTGATTCATCTTAGATTGAGTTACAGAGAGGGTTGATAAGAGTAGGAAGTAGATATTCTATTCTAAAAAAATGATAAGATGCTACATTACAGAACATAATATTAAAGGAACAAAATTAATTTGAATATGTGATGGGTAGACTGTGATAGTGAAAAGAAGTGATTGGAAATGATACTGAAATAGATAACTTCTATCTGTAAATGTCCTCAGAGTATGTGATAAATTGGTATCAATCTTGACAACATAGTAAATAGTGAATGCATTTAGATGTGAGATTTGATCTTTTGTTAGTACAAATCTACTCTGGGATCAATGAATTAACCTGACACTAAAATGTTTAGAACATGAAGATAGAAGAGTACAGCACAAGCACAGTCTCTGCCGAAGATGATGCGAAAATCAACTGCCTGCACATAATCCATATCCCTCCGTTCCCTGCATATCCATGTCCCTATCCAAAAGTCTCTTAAATGCCACTATCATATCAGCCTCAACCACCACCCCCTGTAGCACGTTCCAGGCACTCACCACCCTCTGTGTAAAAAAACCTTGCCTCACGCTTCTCCTTTAAATTTTCCTCCTCTTATCTTAAAGCCGTATCCTCTGGTCTTTGTTTTTTCTCATGAAAGGTTCTGACTACTCTATCTATTCCTCTCTTCATTTTATAATTTTATATCTATCAGCAGATGGAAGCTGCCAGCAGATTCATGTTGACGCACATTTTGTATCATTTTTGTTCTCACTGGCACTGCAAAGGGACGATTATTGATGGATTCATATTTGTTGCTAAAGTTTCTGTTTGTCATTAATGGTGCATGATAGGAATTATCTTTTTCTCTTGTTCATGGGCTTTGGAGAAGTCAGTATGCAATTTGCTATTTTATAACAGTTTTAAATCAGACGGTCCAATTGGTCACGATTTCTGATTATTTTAAGCCTTGTGTTACATCCCAGGAATGCCCTGTTAAGTTTCTGTCTATTCTCTAATTTTAGAATTGTCCAATTTATTACATATTGCACTGACAGTTTTTTTAAATCAAAATTCAATGTAATTGCTCCCATTGTGTTAATTGATATGCAGAAAACACCCAGACTGCTCACCTGTCAGTATTTTTTAATTTAACTTTTAATCATAACCTGGTCATTTCCTGCGACTTCAGTTGAATTCCTTCTTGATATCATTTGTCTTGAAAATAACAAATAACTCTGAATGAGTTAAGTTCAAGCTTGTTATTGACAAAGTTTTAACTCCAATTCATTGCTATGTTGAATCATTTGATGACTAGACAAATCTTAAATTATCAAAGCTGCTATAGTATATCAATATTCTTATGGTTCAGTTAGAGCCAATGTGTATAATCCTTTAAGAGGTTAATTTGTCAATTCAACATTTCCTTGTATCAGTATTGGGAACTGTTAACTTGCAATTAAGACACTTGGATTTAATAATTATGATCATTATTAATTTTTATTTAATGTACTTAAGTGGTCAACTAGGAACAAATTAAAGAGCTTTCGACAGACAGCTAAGTTCTTTGAAGGCATATTAAAGATCAGCAGATGCATAAAACCATTTCAAGTAAATTAAGAAATCTATCCAGAATTGTAGAGCTTTCTGACAATTAATCTCATTTAGACATTCAATCTGTTGTTAGAGAAATTAAATTACCATTTTTATTGTTAAAAAAGTAGTTACTTTTATCAAGAGATAACCCGTGGTACATCTGAAGCATCTTGTGATAGATAAGGTGAGGAAAGAACTGCAGATGCTGGTTTAAATCGAAGGTAAACACAAAATGCTGGAGTAACCCTGCGGGACAGGCAGTGTCTCTGGAGAGAAGGAATGGGTGACGTTTCGGGTCGAGACTGAAGAAGGATCTTGTCAGTCTGAAGAAGGATCTTGACCCGAAACATCACCCATTCCTTCTCTCCAGGGATGCTGCCTGTCCCGCTGAGTTACTCCAGCATTTTGTGTGTACCTTGCAATAAGGTGTGTTCTTTGTGATCGTGTGTGAAATCAATCATATTATCAATAAACTCATTAGAAGTATGTTAACCAATTGAATGGGTTGCTTGAATAGAGATAATAGATCCAGACAGATTGGGTGTCTTGCTGCTGATAACAAGAAGATGCAACACTGTTCAGTGAATATTGTAATAAAAATCGTATTTCTTTTTTACCCAGATAACTGCTTGAACAAATTAATTAGCAATTCTATGGAAAAACATTAATTAATCTAATTTATACCCCAAATTGGCGATTAAATAATTTACAGCAATAATGTCGTCATTCTGTTTTGTATGTTTTACAAAATTACTTCACTAAAAGCAAAATATTAAGGCAGTTTGTGTGTGTGTGCGCGTGCGTGCATGTGTGTGTATTAACCTCTCCACGTGGAAATAATCCGGGTATTTTCAAACAGAAATGCAGAAGATGCAAGTATTAATGCTGTCAAACACAAATATTGAACTGGAGAGGAAGAACAGGAATTAGTGAAGCCAGGTACTCTCACAAAAGTATCCAGACAACCACTTAAATTGCCAAGGAATGAGGGCTACAGATGCTGTTAAATAGGATTAGCAGAAAGGATATTTGATGGTCAGCATGGATATCTTGTGCCAAATGGTTTGTCTCTGTTCTGTTACTTTCTAGTATTCATTTAGTATATTGATGCCAGAACAAAAAAAAAGTGGCATTGGTGTGAACATTTAATGCATTCATTAGAATCATAAAAGAGTAAATCCTTTCATAAAATGTAGGATATTAGTCATACTAATACTAATTATGCAAATCGCATCTAATTTATGAGTGTACATTTTATTAGAAAAGCCTTTCATTATCAACATTTCAAGGTATCATTTAGTTAGGAACAATTATGTTAATTGGATTTAATTTACATGTACAAATTAAGTTGATCACAAAAATAGGCTTCTTCTATAACTCATTTTTGTGAGAATTTCTTAGAAATGCTTGGAATATTTTTGTATGTTTTATTACATGCATATGAATAAAAGAAGTCCTGAATGATACTCTTTTTCAATTCTTCAGGCGCTTAAGGTGAAGAATGGAAATATTATGCTTTGGACATGTGTCGGCATAAAACATGCTCAGGTCATGTGTTGAAAAGTGCTTGTACTTGATTTTGTGTTGTGACTTAAGTATGTGAAGTATAATTTTTATTCAAATTGAGTATGGCTAGTAATTTACAGTATTTCCTCGAAATCATTAAAGCAAACAAATAATGGCATCAAAAATACAAAATGTGGATATTATTATTTGTTTGCAAATCCCTGTTTAATGCTGTCGAGAAAATACAGTAAATAAATCATAATTTTAGGAAATTCATAAAGCCATTTAATCGCATACTCAAAATCATGGATAAGATGGCATATTTATTTATAATATAACGGTTTATTATATAACTGATGTTATACATCATAAATTATACTAATTTTCTTGAACAAAATATAGGCATGGTGCCATTACATTGTGAATAGGACAACATATTCAAAAAGAGGATCAAATTGGTCACAGACAACTTTAAAACCAATAGTTTTCCCTCAGTTATGTATAAAGTAATGGATTTGAAATTGTTCCATGCCTGGAAATACATAATAAAGTGGTGAACCTGCACATACACCTCATTAAATCTCACCGATTGTATTTGGTTTTCCTGATGTAGCCTTTTTTACATCAGCAGGACCTAACATTCACCTGGTGACTATTTTGCACTGTGCATCCAAGGCATGCTGAATCTCCTGATTGTTAACCATTTTAACTCCCCTTCCTCTTAACATACTGACCTTTTTGTTCTTGGCCTTTTCCATTACCACGGTGACGCCACATCCAAGCTCGAGGAACAGCATCTACTTGGTAGCATACAACCCTGCTGTATGAACATTGAATTCTAAAATTTTAGCTGCACCCTCTCTCTTTCCTGCAAGTCTCGCCCAACACCCCACCCCACACACCAGCATGCACCTATTTATCCCACGATCTCCTCTAGTCACCCTGGTCTTTTCCCTTTCTTTGTACATTCATCTCCCAACTCCGTCCCTCATTTCCCCTACCCCCCCGTCTCATTCCAACTATATCCCATCCTCTGGTTTTACATTTCATTCCTCTCCTCATCTGACATCCTTTGTCTCCTTTTCATCTCCAGCCTTTGTTACTTACTCCATCTATCTGGCAATCAAACCCCCCTTACCCGGATCCACCTATCACTTGCCAGGCTTTGTCTTGCCCCCGTCTCTCTTTTACAGCTTTCACCCCACTACTATAATCCGTCTGAAGAAGGGTCCTGACCCAAAACATCACCTGTCCATTCCCTCCACAGACGTTATCTGACCCACTGAGTTCCTCTAGCACTTTCCTTTTTACATTAAACGCTGTTCAGTTCAATTCACATTCAAGTAGTGTAAATTTAACTACCAGAGAGAGTATTTGATTTTTTTCCACCCAGAGAGGGATTTAAATCTGGAATGCACTTCCTTGCTAGATGAGGTAGGTACTCATCTAACATTTAAGAAGTATTTTGGGGAGCACTTTGAAAGTCGTGGCATGAAAGTCATGGCCAGTGCTAGAAAATGGAATTAGTGTGGGTAGATAATTGATGGCCACGAGTGAAATGCAGGCCCAAGGGCCTGTTTTAGTATTGTACAAATTTATGACCATGATTCTGACTTTAATAAGCATTGCCCTCTGTAGTCACCTGTAAAGAGACTCAAGTTGATTTTTTTGATTTTCAATCCTGGGATCATATATTTTACAGCAATAATTAAAAGAAAAACCCTCATAAAGGAGCTTATCTCCCACAGATATGAGAATCCCCACTCAGTGGAGCAATACACAAATAAAGCTTGACATGCTCACAAAGATTGTTATAGAATCATGGAATAATATAGCATAGAAACAGGCGCTTTTAGCCTAGCCTCAAACGTTCCAACCACAATGCCTATTTACACAAATCCTATTAGCCTGCATTAGTGTCATATCCCTCTGTGCCTTTCCTATCTAATTATATGTCCAAACACCTTTTAAACATATCAATTGTACCTCTCGCTATCAACTTCAGTGGCAGCTCATTCCAAATATTCACCCTCTCTGTGAAAAGCCTACCCCTCAGATCTATCTATATATATATATACACACTACTAAAACTCAGATCTTGTATATATATATATATTTGTATGTATCTATATCTCTCTGAGATTTTGAAATTTAGTTGTGGACATGTGGACCTGCAGCCAAAACGGTCAACCATAGCGCCACAATTTTAGCGCCACCTTAATCATTCCTCCCCTCTCCGGAGGGGAGAGGAGAGAGTGGGGAAGGAGGGGGTGGAGGAGGAGAGAGTGGGAGTGAGGGGGAAAAGGGGGGTGGGGAGAATGGGGGTGGGGGGGAGAGTGGAGCTGGGGAGAAGGGCAGGCTGGGGTGAGGAGGAGGGAAGAGTGGGGATGGGGAGAAGGGCAGGCTAGGGTGGGGAGGAGGGAAGAGTGGGGATGGGGAGAGTGGCGGTGAGGAGGAGGAGGAGGGGTGTGGGGAAGGGGACAGTGGGGGTGGGGGCAGGGAGAGTGGGGTGGAGGGGGTGGGGGAGGAGAGAGTGGGGGTGGGGAGGAGAGAGGTGGGCTGGGAGAAGGGGGGGTGGGGAGGAAAAGGGGGGTGGGCGAGAGTGAGAGTGGGGGGTGGAGGGGGAGGGTAGGGGAGGAGAGGGTGGGGGTGGGAGGGAGAGTAGGCCTGGGGAGGAGAGGGTAGGGGTGGGAGGGAGTGTAGGCCTGGGGAGGAGGGGGAGGGTAGGGAAGGAGTGGGGGTAGGAGGAAGAGTAGGGCTTGGGAGGAGGGCAGGGTGGGGTGGGGGGGGAGGAGGGCAGGGGAGGGAATGGGGGTGGGGAGGAGGGCAGGGTGGGGTGGGGAGGAGGGAAGAGTGGGGGTGGGGAGGAAGATTGGGGTGGGGGGGAGAGTGGGGTGCGGGCCGGGAGAGTGGGGGTGGGGGAGGGGAGGGAGGTGGGGGTGAGGGGAGGGGGAGGGGGGAATAGGTGTGGGGAGGGGGGAAGGGGGGTGGAGGCAGGGCTGGGGGGAGTGGGGTTGGGGGCAGAGGAGGTGCAAGTGGGGGTGGATTAGGGGGGGTGGAGTGGGTCAATGGGGGGAGGAGAGGGGGATTGAGTGGAGGCTTCAGGGTGCTACACCAATACAGGAGAGGCTTTGGTTCCAGGGCTCACTCACTGACACCCTCTCCCCTTCCCTCTACCCTCTACCCCCTCTACGAGGAATGGGCCCAACGGGTCCACTTGGTCTAGCCTCCTTTAAAATTCTCCCTTCTCATCTTAAGCCAGTACCTTCTAGTTCCAGAATTCCCTGTCCTGGGAAAAAGATTCTGACCATCCTATCTATGATTTTCTAAACCTTTTTAAAAGCTCATGCTTTAGCCTCCTACAGTTCCAATGAGAATACACCAAACCTACCCGATCTTTCCTTATAACCAGTCCTTCATGCCATGCAAGATCTTGGTGAATCTCTTCTGCACATTATCTTTTGATAACACACCCTTGCTATAGATAGGCAACCAGACTTGTACACAATACTCTAACCAATGTTTTGTGCAGATACAACATGATGTCCCAATTCTTATACGCAATGGCTCAGCCTACCTCAAGAATGTCAAGAATATTTAATTGTCTTTTGTACTGATATTGGAACAATTAAATTCTTACCTGCTGCAGTTTAACAGACCCATTTATGTAATAACACTCAAATATATATATATATAACAGTAAAAAATACAATAAATTAATAACCTTAAGACCAGGTAAAACATAATAGTGCAGACCAAAGTCCATCGTGCAAGCAAAGACACAGTATATAGAATATCATAGTTTTGGGAGGAGTTGGCTGCGCCTAACGGCTGCGGCTCTCTGGCAGTCTGTTGTCTTTTTTTCTTTTTTTTTGTTTGTGTCGGTGTTGGGATGGTTTTTGTTTCTGTTTTTGGCTGTGTATGTGTGGTGGGGGTGTGTGGTGGGGGTGTGGGGTGGGGTGGGGGGGTGGGGCGGGGGGAAACCTTTATTTTATTAGGTCTCTTCCCCGGGGCGCGGCTCGGCTGCGGGCCTTAACATTGCCGGCGCAGCTCGGCTGCGGGACGTTTCAGTGCCCGGTGCGGCTCGGCTGCGGGCCTTAACATTGCCGGCGCAGCTCGGCTGCGGGACGTTTCAGTGCCCGGTGCGGCTCGGCTGCGGGCCTTAACATTGCCGGCGCAGCTCGGCCGCGGGACGTTTCAGTGCCCGGTGCGGCTCGGCCGCTGGACTTAACATCGCCCGGTGCGGCCGCGGGACGTTTCAGTGCCCGGTGCGGCTCGGCCGCGGGACGTTTCAGTGCCCGGTGCGGCTCGGCCGCTGGACTTAACATCGCCCGGTGTGGCCGCGGGACGTTTCAGTGCCCGGTGTGGCCGCGGGACGTTTCAGTGCCCGGTGCGGCTCGGCCGCGGGACGTTTCAATGCCCGGTGCGGCTTGGCCGCTGGACTTAACATCGCCCGGTGTGGCCGCGGGACGTTTCAGTGCCCGGCGCGGCTTGGCCGCTGGACTTAACATCGTCAGCGCTGTTCGGCCGCGGGACGTTTCAGTGCCCGGTGCGGCTCGGCCGTTGGACTTAACATCGCCCGGTGTGGCCGCGGGACGTTTCGGTGCCCGGGGCGGCTCGGCCGGGGGGCCTTCCATCCCCTTGCGGGGGCTGTGCGTGTCGTTTGCCTCGGTAGGGGTCGAGCTGCCTGTCCGTGGGTGCGGGGGGAAGAGAGGGGAAGTTTTGTTGCCTCCATCACAGTGAGGGGGTGTTTGGAGTCACTGTGATGGATGTTTGTGTTGGGGTCGGGTGTCCTGTGTTCTTTTCTTTTTGCTGTATTTTGTGTGACTGCTGAAATTTCGCTCGGTGTTGTGCCGAGTGACAATAAAGTGTTGTTATGTTATGTTATGTTATGTTTTGAAGTAAGTGCTGTGTAGTGTTCAAGAGCCTAATAGTTGCAGGGAAGAACCTGTTCTTCAACCTGATGGGCACGGTTTTCAGTCCTCTGAAGTTTCTTCTCGAAGGTAGTAGCAAAATAGGAGTGTGGCCTGGGTAGTGTGCATCGTCGATGATATTGGCTTTCTTTTTGAGGCAGTACTTCCTCTAGATTCCTTTGATGATGGGGAGATCAGTATCCATGATGGACCAGTAGTCTCCTTCATTCCTGGGCATTTGAGTTGTCAAAAGTTTGAGTTGCCTAGTTATCAAACTAGGCTGTGACGCAACCAATCAGTAGGCTCTCTATCATCTCTAGAAGTTCAACTTGTTGAAAAATCCTCAATCTTCTAAGGAATAGAGGCTTGATTAGCTTTCGTTGTGATCTGCACTCAGGACAGTTCTTCAGAAACATGCACGCCTGGGATCTTGAAGTTGTTTACACTCTCCACACCTTCCTGTCGATGAAGATAGGTTTGTGGATCCCTGACTTTTCTCTTCTGAAGTCAACAATTAGCTCCTTGGTCCTGCTAATGTTGAGAGCAAGATTATTGTTCTGGCACCATTCAGCTGCCCTCCTGTACTCTGACACTTCATTACCTATTATTGGACTAATAAAGGTAATGATGGACTAATAATCAGCCTTCCTACATGAAAGCCTTTTGATTCATCGCCCATACAATGGATCGGGAAAACTTAAGAGGGGTGAGTCTGGAAAGCTGTGGGTGAGCCATGTCTTTGTGAAACAGAGTACACAGCATTCTATCAACTTCTTATGGGCAAATAGAGGTTTGCAATGAAGTGCTGACCTTGCTGTTTCTGACTACATACCAAAAGTGAATACATTTGGATGCACTGTAATCATGACAGTGAAGATGTTTAAGTGGTCCAATGTTTATAAATATCAAAATGATGTGTGAACTTGGAGCTGATAGTGCTTCCTTGCATTTACTGTCTTTGTCTTTCTTCATAGTGGATATCTTAACATTTAAATTGAGCTGACTGGCTCCCTTTTTACGTATGATTAGTTTGTGCTAAATCAGACTCAATTTCACCCATTTCAAAACTCAAACAGACACCATTCTGTGCACCATTCACATGGCCATATCTGATATTTTTTCAGCGTGTTGCAGTGCACCTATTAACACATTTTTTGGAACCAAGTCTATGGATATAAACGATAGCATTATATGGTGGTCAGTCCAGTTGGTTCCTATCATGGTGGAGGAAATGGTGGGCTAGATTAATTTTGGAGATACAAGCACAATTCTTTGAATAGACTTGTCTTGAACAATGGGGCTTCAATGTAGTATTTGATGAATTGGATTATAAAAATAATTGGGGTGTGCTGATATATGGTTATGTTTCCTTTATTTTTGACTGTTTTATTCTTTTTTATCTTCAAGCAAGTGAATGTTTTGACAATAGAATTTAATGGTATAACTTGGTAAGTGCACGCTGTTGTTGAGGCATCAACTTTGAATGATTTGGGCTAACTTGCAACTTTCTGTCTTGATCATTGAAACATTATTAAAAAGTGCAGGGTACCATTGATGAATTGTGGTTATATTAAATTGTGCTTATATTAAAGTAATTCTTCTTTTGAAAAAAAAGCTAGTCCAAGTCTTTTTGTAGTTTGGAGGATTTATCTATCATTAAGACATTTAAAATGTGGATTGGAAAACGATAGTAAAATTCTTTTAATTATGGCAAAAAATACCAAGGATGTGGGGAAAAACACATAGTTTTAACTGGCATTTTATTGGATTGTTCACCAAACTTAGAGCCTGTGGAAATTATGCACTCATGGGAAACAATTTGGATTCCATCAGAATCACATAATTTTACTGTGCTAGAAGCAGGCGTTTTCATTCATTCCCTTAGCAAGTAGGGAAGCTTTTTTCGTGTTCACAGTACAGGAGCTTTTTTCAATCGGCCGATTGTATATCTCATGCCTGAGAGCTACGACACTCCATGTTCTGTGAATGGAATAATTACCACCAGACTATAATATTACCAAAGATTATCTTTAATTCCTATCATGCTAATTCTCCAATCCATTAAAAATCATTTAGCCCATTTCTCTCAGGCAGAGTCTAGAAGCTGTGAACGTAGAAGGTAGAACAATACAGCACAGGAACGGTTCCTTTGGCCCACAATGTTTATGCCAATCCTGATGCCGAGCTGAACTGATCTCATGTGCTTGCACATGATCCATATTCCCTGCATTTCCATGTGCCTATCCAAATGTCTCAAATGCCACTATTCTATCATCCGCAACCACCACCCCCAGCAGCACATTCCAGGTATTCTCCACCCTCTGTGCAGAAAAATCTTGTCTCGCACATCTCCTTTAAATTTTACCTCCACTACCACCTCTAGCAATGTGTTTCAGGCCCCCACCATCCTCTGTGTTAAAAACTTGCTCCACACATCTCCATTAAACTTCCCCCTCTCACCTTATAGCTATGCCCTCTAGTGTTGAACATTTCCTCCATGGGAAATAGGTTCTGGCTGTCTACGCTAGTCATGCCTCTCATAATTGTATATACTTCTATCAAGATGATTTGGTACCTATGGTTTGTTTATGGAAAGCCAATGTTAAAATTAAATGTGTCTCACACCTGCTTGTATTTGATAAGCTGTGTAATTCAGCTCCCTATTCAGGACTCTGTAACGTACCCATGAAACTACTTGTTTACCACTCATTTTGTAGCCAAACAACTAGTCAAATATCCGGTCTCTCACCTTGCTCCATCTGTGCGTTCATTAGTGACTAGTCAAACTAAGAAATAAAATATGTTCCTATCTCACTGGGCTTGAACTCCAGATTACTAATTTCATGAAATTCGCTTGAAATAAGTATTTATAGCACGTGTTAAAACCTCTGTTGTCTCTGGCTGATATGATGGGCAGAATTTTAATCTGCATTCCGGTGTGTTGTAGCATTTGAATATGAACTAATTTTAACTTAATGGTGGTATCTTAATGTAAATAACCTGAAGTTAGATTTAGGTTAAATAATTAAAGATCCTGCAACATAGCACATAAATCATGCATCATTTTATAAGCACCTAAAGCCAAGTTTCATTGATTTACAGATTCCATAGCAAGTTTGTTTCCAGAACTGAATGCTGATATGGGGAAGATTAAATACATTCCATCTTAACCAATTATAAAACCAAATTTTTAGCATTTGACATGGAATGGAGCAATAGTATTGTGCAAATCATGTATGTCAGCATTATAATGAATTGAAATTTCATTCACTAAATCTTAATAATAAAATTAGCATGCACTTGTCTACTATACGTTAATGACCACATTGGTGCTGCTCCCTGCACTTAGAATTTGAAAATGTCATTACCTTTGCTGCCATTTTCCACCCAGCTATAACACTCACAAAGTCCATTTCTAATTATTTTTTCCCTTTTCTGAATCTCTTTGTCACCATCTCTATAGATATGCAAACCCACACACTTCTACAGCTATCTTAGTTTCTCCCATACTGCCTCCTGTAACACCTCCATTCCATTCTCCCAGTTCCTCTATATCCTTTGCATTTGTTCCAGTGATGAGACTTTCTACATAGATACCTCTGAAATTTCTTTCTTCTTCCCTTTGGTTCCCTTTGGCATGGCTTCCCTTTCTGCCAAAGTGGACAAAATCATTAACCACAATTTTTCTTTTTGTGACAGCTGTCTCCGAGACAGAACAAGAACAAAGTTCCGCTGGTCCTCACCTTCACATTCAATGGACCATCCTTCTCAATTTCTGGTAGCTCCAACAAAATTTCACTGCCAGCCACATATTCTTCTCCCATCCCCTTTCAGCATGTCAAAGGGGTCATTCCCTTCTTCCTTCCCCAAAACTGGTGCTCCTTCCTATGGCACTTTCCCATGCAAAGAAATGCAATGATTATCCTTTCGACTCATCTCTTCACAATATCTAGAGACACAAATGGTCTTTCTAGATGAAGCAACAATTCAATTGCACATTCTCCAATATGTATTTGGTGTTCACAATATTGTCTCCCCTACATCAGATAAACCAAACTCAGATTGGCTCTGTGCAATCCTCGGGAGCGGCCTTGACCTACGAATTTCCAGCCACTATAATTCTTCATCCCACACTTACTCTGTTCTATCCGTCTGTCCTCCTATACTGTTACAATGAGGCCAATACAAATTTGAAAAATAGGTCTTCATCTTCTGCCTGTTAACAATGCACCCGTCCAAACTCGGTATTGAATTTTCCGGCTGAGTGAATATTTGGCATGCTTCAAACTAGCTATTTACGGAGCTTATACAGATTCTACCTTCGATTAAAGTGACTGAAGTAGTTTCATTGTTCACTTTTTAAGGAATTAAAATTCACAATTGTAATAAGCACCCACACCTCTTTTATCTGTGCAATTGATTATTATATGTAAAAATAGTTGAGAATAAGAAACTTAATACTAGACCAGAATGTTCTCACTGTTGATGGAGGGGGAATTTTAAACAGGGAGACTATTTCCTCAGACTTTCCATTCTATTGCAGCTTTGACAATTCTCTAAAGTAAGTTGCAAAGAGTTAAAGAGGAACTGCTTCCTCTTACAAATTGACCTATTTTGCCATCTAGTGGCAAGTCCATCGAGCTATATTTTCTTGTTGAGGGAATGTATGAATGAAATATATCTGATGGTGGAAAACCGTTCGAAAATTTTGTGTGTGAAATGAGTGAATGTAGCATTAAAACATATTCCGAATTCTTGGCAGGTGATATTACATGCGCACAGTAAAGGGACCAGAGCTTTGGATGGTTTCCTTTCATTCTGTGGCGTTTTTAACTTCACAGCATGGATTTTCTTTTCATTTTGAGAGGATTTCTACCTGGCAGTCAAATCGATCTACCAGCCGAGCTTCTGCCCTGACAGGGTACAGACTGTAACTTGTGCTAGTGGGCAAGTAGTGTAACAAAATCCAATGCCAAGTTGCAAGCCCAGGTGACATCCTGGTGAATCTCTTCTGCACTCTTTTCAACATATTGACATCCTTCTAGACCATAACTGCACATTGTACTCTTAAATGTGGCCTCACCAACAACCAAACCAATGAAGGCAAGCATGCAAAATGCCACCTTCACCACACAGTCCACCTGGCTTTTCAGGAACTATGAACCTCTACTCTCAGATCTCTCTATTCTGCAGCACTCTCCTCCACCTCAATTCCTTAGCTTCCAAGATCTTATCCTCAGTAAAAAAACATGAGAAATATTAATTTAATATAGTTCCCATCTTCTTCATGACCAACTACACAGAGATGGTCATGCTAATCTTCGAGGACCTATTCTTTCCCTAGCTACCCTTTTACTCTTAGCACTCCAATAGAGTTGACATTTGTCACTGAAATTCTATTACATTCTTTGAAAAATGTTCATAGTTCAAATAATATGAAGTATTCACTTCACATCTTGTGTTCTGAGTTAATTCTCCTTAACTCTCTGTTTGCCAATTTCATCAACAATTGCACATTCTGTGGCAAATAAACTGCAAGCTGCTGCTGTCATTCTCTACAACAAAACATCTGATCTATCGTTAAGATTAAAGAATTAAATTAAGTACATACCACATAGTTGCTTTCATTGTTGATGTTGCAGGTTTTTGCCACTAGAGTGAGCATGTTACAAATGTTTGAACTCTTGCAGCTGAAAGCCATTATTGACTGATGCAGAACTTGAAGATTTTGACCCTTTTAACTACTTGAATTTTAAGTAAAATCTGTTGTTTAATTATTATACTTCCAAAAAATGTGACATTTTTCTTGGAACAACGTTCCACTAACACCATCTGGCTCATTCCACCACCTTTCAGCAAACTAATTTTGATTCCAAGCAACAGCTCACCCTGGATCCCATGTGATTTAACTTTACAAACAAGTCTATCATGCAGCACCTCATCAAAGACCTTGCTGAATTACACATAGACAATGTCTACCACTCTGCCCTTGTCAATACTCTTGGTCATTTACTTAAATAACAATGAACTATGTGAGTCAGGATTTTCCACGCACAAAGCCATGCTGACCATCCTTGATTATGCTTGTAGCCTTGCAGAGCCAGCATGGTTTTGTGTAGATGGAGTCAGTGGAAGGGAGGTTGGTTTGCAGGGTGGTCTGGGCTGCGCCCACTTCTCTGCAACTTCTTGCAGTCTTGGTTGGAGCTGTTCCCAAACCATGTTCTGGTGTATCCCAACAACATGCTTTCCACGGCACATCTGCACAAGTTTAGTTTCTAGTTTATTTTAGTTTTTAGTTTTACTTAAACTTTTAGGGATACAACGTGGAAACAGGCCTTTCGGTGAACAGAGTCTGCACTTTTCTTATCCGGGTGTTCCATGGATGTGGGTAGGATTAGGGAGATGGCATCAGCCTGTTGTGACGGTAGACGAACCACAATGGATCAAGGATGCTTGGTAGACTGGATTTAATGCGGCCCAGAACCAGCCTCTTGAAGCACTTCATGATGGTGGATGTCAAGGCCACTGGACAATCATTGCTGAGATCTTGCTTTTGTTTGGCACTTGGATGACAGTAGTCTTCCTGGGGCAGGTGGGTAACCCAGAATAGACTAGGGAGAGATTAAAGATGTGCATGAACACTTCCGCTAGTTGGACTGCGCAGTTCCTGTGGACTCCATCTTGAGCTGGTTGCTTTCCATGGGTTCACCCTCAGGAAAGCCGATCTAAGTTATGCAGCAGTGACCCTGGGATAAGGCAGTACCTACACTGTGATTTAAAGCTTGTTATAGAACTGTGTTGGAGCATTAACTTCCCTGTTGTTGCAAGCCCATTACTCCTGGCTGCACTAACCTGTGTTGGTGAATCCTGGTCAGCAGGAATAGCGGGAGATAGGTAATGGGCTCCAGGCATTCATTAGAGAAAACCTTTTCCTGGCATCTGGCTTCATAAAGCACTTGGTGTAAGAAAGAATCTACATAGCAGATTGAAAACGTGGCACGACCAGCTCTAAATGCAGCTCTCATTTTTTGCAGCTTCTGCCTTTAAGGTTCAGGTGTCAGGCAGACTCATGGAGAGACTGTCCTTCATCAATCAGGACATTGGTTGTGATGACCAATGATCACCCGTACACCCCTACACACAAGGGACAATTTACAGAAGCCAATTAACCTGCAAACCTGCATGTTTACTTTAGTTTAGTTGAGGGATACAGTGCGGAAACAGGCCCTTCGGCCCACCAAGTCGATGCCGACCAGTGACCCCCACACACATATGCTATCGGACACACACTGGGGATAATTTACAATTTAGCCAAAGATAGTACAGGTCTCTTGGCACTGTAAGGCAGTAACTCTACCACTGCGCCACTACCGCTCAAACATGGAGGTTGGTGAGGTCTTTTGGAGACATGTCAAACTTCCTAAGCCTTCTAAGGAAGTAGAGGCATTGGTGTGCCTTTTTGGCCATAGCTTCGATGTGGATGGTCCAGGACAAATTGCTGGTGATATTTATCTTCATCTCTGTTCTTCATCTGCCCAGGTCTCTCACTGTTGGGAGCAATTTTCCAACCGTTCACATCATTGCAGCATCCACTCATTCAGTGCCAATGTATTGTGGTATACCCTTTTATGAACTGGATGCAGAGACTGCACCAGTGAGGCTAAATGCCTGCAGCCACAAGAACATCAATATATTCAATAGTGAACATTGCACATTATTATTGAAATTGTCCACATGATCATTTCTTTGGATTAAGAGTATCAGGAATGACTGCAATGCTTACTTTAATGAAAAAAACAGAGTAAATTAGTTGGTAACTAAACACTATTCATTACATACCTTGATTGTTGGTTGTCTGGGCTCTAGATAAGAGGAAATATCAAAGGTAGACAAAATTAATTTATTTCATAACTTTTCCAAGGTTATTCTAGTGAGATTTTGAAAATACAAATTGAAATCCCTCCTGTACAATGCATAACTTTGTTGCTGTTCGTCACTCGTTCTTGAGTAAGACATGACATCTAATCTAGTGTTGTGATGTGCAAAAAGATGGCTGATTAGACCAATCTGGACTTGAAAGCATTCCACACAGATGGCAAATGCTGTAGCATCAGAGATTCTTGACTTTTGAGATTTGCTTTACCTCTTTGCTTCTTCATTCAAGCTTCCTCATCACCTGAGGTGATGAGTGAACCCCGATTTTTATGCAGATTCACCAAAAAGGACAATCCAATGCTTGTATCCCAGTGGTGTGTACCCTTTGGATTGAAAGTTTGAAAGATACAAGCATGGATACAGCATGGAAACAGACCCTTCAGCCAACCAGGTCCACACCAACCATCGATCACTCCCCATACTCTCGGGGCAATTAAGAGTCCAATTAACATACAAACCTGCATGTGTTTGGGATATGGAAGGAAACCAAATCTCCCGGAGTAAACCCAATGCGGTCACAAGGAGAACGTGTAAATTTCACACAGGCAGCACCCTGTCAATATTGAACATGAGTTTTTAGCGCTGCGAGGCAGCAACTTTACCAGATGCGTCACTGGGCCGCCCCAATGTTGAAACTCTTCAGGGATTTTCTAAAATACTCTGAATCACGTTTTTGTCCAATGCATGATTGTTTGCATTGTTCAACATAAAAGTAGCTACTTTGGTCTTCTGTCACCAAACATTCTTCTGACATGACCAAATCTGTGACGTTTTGTTGCAAATGAAGTTTGTCTGGGACAGAATGTATGTGTCTGGAATCTTGCCTTGCCACTTGATATGAAGTTTTCTACATAGATTAATCATGAGCAAGTGGTTAAGCAGACTGACATATCTCCTGTATACTGTTCATGTCTCATAAACACTGAGCGAGGTGAGTATGACAACAGTGTAATATACCCTGAACTTGCTTTTTAGGCTGATTCATTTTCATTCCCACACTTCAATTCTTAGGCTTCCAAAGATAAACTGGCTATTGTATGGTCTGGCTTTTGCCATCAATGTTGACTAATTTTGAGAGAGTGCTGCCAAGGTATGTGAATTTGTCCACTCCTGAAACCCTCTGACGATGCAAAGGATGTTTGATTCAGTTTGGTGCAGGTTGGTGCGTAGTTTCTGTTTTGTTTGTGCTAATTGTCAGGCCAACGTTATCGTAGGCATTGGCAAATTTTCTTAGCTTTCATGCAGCTAGAAATTTGCAAATTGCAAGCAAAGTATAATTGTGGATGATAGATATGGGGTGCAGAGAAAGCGTGAGAATAGATGTTTCAAGCAAGGAGTGTAACATGTGGTCCAAGTGGAAAAAGAATTTAAGAGTATTTAAGAGTATACGTTGAATTTAAGAGTATTTTCTAAATCTAACAAATGAAAAATCAATATTTTATTTATATAGGGAAAATATACTTTTCTCTTTCTTTTGCACAAACGTCAAGGCTACTATAGTGGAGCAAATTCTGAAGAACATCTGCACCATGTATTTCAAACCTAGGTGGTATACATTGTCACTAAACATTAACAAATTGTGGCCAATGCAAAGGCCATATTAACATGTACATGGAATGCCTAATAGGTGCATGAAATAAAATCAAATTATTGATATTAGTCACTTTATCAAATAAACATCAAACTGCATCCGCACTTGAAATTCACAGATTAATAATGGCACAGTGTCTGATGGTAGAGGAAAATTCGCCTTGTGCATGTACAGTTTTACGGATGTTTTTCTGCCTATAACATTATATGAAATATTGGCTGATAACAGGTTTTTTCAGGGAAACACCAAGCATCTTGGAGAACAATGGGAGAATATATCTTCATAAACAATAAGATGAGAAGGTTGAGAGATAATAGAAAGGATAAAGTATGGTATCACAAAAAGCTGGAGTAACTCAGCGGATGCTGCCTGACCCGCTGAGTTACTCCAGCTTTTTGTGATATCTTCGATTTGTACCAGCATCTGCAGTTATTTTCCTACACAAAAGGACAAAGTATGGTGGTTTGAAGTGGTTGAATCCAATAAGAAATCAATACTGAAAGAGAAATGTATAGGATAAGTTATGATTAGGGAGAAGAGTGAAAGGAGAGCGAGAAAAAAATGGTAATACAAGAAAAAAATGAAGTCTTACATGTTAAAAAACCTCCAAGAACAATTTTCAATCTGAAGGAATATAACAATTGTATGGTTTCTGAGAAGGCAGTTGATTGCTAGTGAATAATAACTGGCAGGCCACTTAAAGGCTAAGTAAGCAGTCATTTTAGACATTTAACTTTCTGTGAGCAATTAATGTGTAAATGAAAAAACTTCATGAAAATTATTGAGCTAATTGAGTAAATTGTGACTTCACAATTCATAGGCATCTCTTCCTTGCCACAAGCTGATGACAGGTTCACATTAATATGCTGTGTATCATTCACACACTATTTTTCTCTTATTCTGAACTCAGTTTCAAAGGTAGACACAAAAAGCTGGAGCAACTCAGCAGGTCAGGCAGCATCTCGGGAGAGAAGGAATGGGTGACGTTTCGGGTCGAGACCCTTCTTCAGACTGATGTCAGGGGAGGGGACGGGACAAAGATGGGATATAGTCGGAGACAGGAAGACTAGTGGGAGAACTCAGTTTCAAAGAGTCATATTGCCAACCTCACTTAATAAATTGATTTTAATTGTAGAATGTGTGTTTTACTAATCACCTAACTAAAATAATGCTTTTGCTTCATTTGAGAGTGAGCTTACTGTTTTGCTCGTATTTCTTATTGCCAGTTTGAATTAGGCTGACTGAAATGAAAAATTAACGACGGTGCATTCTTTGTCTTTGTACATGAAAATGTCTCTGTAGCATTGAATAGTTCAACCATTAGTGCAAAATTATTAATTATCAAGATAGGGATGTGATGCATTTTTGTCAGCTTAAAAATCTTATCTGCTGAGTTATTTTTAATTTAATATCTATACGAAATTATGGAACTCCTGGTATCATGAAGTATGATTTGCATATACGCCCTAACTTGCATCTGCACCTCATCTCTGTGCTTGATGATCTATAGAGACTCTCAAATTTAAAATATTCATAATTGCTTTAAAATCTTTCTGTTGTCTCACTTCACCCTTTCTCTGTATTTTCCCTTCAACTGATTTGTGACTTTTTCCCCCCTTAACATCTTCCCTCCCCCTCCACCCCAGAATCTCGCCAAATTTATCAGAGATAATTGTTATGTAGAGGAAGGCTTCCTCTTTCTCTGAGGCAGCTTTCGCAGAGCAGAATCGGTTTTGGTTAAATATTTTAAATACTTAAATATTTTGGTTTCTGATATTCAGCTAAGGTTTCTGTAAAGTAGTTGTTATATGGTGAATAATACTGATGCATGCAGAGGCAAGTGTTGGCAGTGTTTGAATGTGAATCTAAAGATATCAATATTCCCATATGCTTATATTCACCAACCCAATATAACCTGCAGAAAATGAAAGGTGTTTTAAAAAAAGATGTTGGTAATATTTCTTGCAATGAGAGATATACACAATGGAACAGACAAGTGGGGACATGTTCTACGCAGGTCAGATGTAAAGTGAACGCTTTCTTCTCTCATCTTTTCTTTTCCTTTCCCTTATTGTGTTTTTAAAACTATTTCCATATTTATTTTCCTTTTGCACTGACTAGAAGACCTCTATCCTTCTTCATCGCCTCTGAATAACTTATCTTTCTCCTTTATTATCACTCCACTATGCCCCACAGACCTATAATTTGCTTGTCATTATTTGATATTCTACATCAGAAACAGTACTGTTTAAATAATTATCAATGGACTCTTTCCCATGTATTTATTGATGTTGGTCTGGTGAAACAGAATTCCAGAGTAGTAACTGATTTGGGTCCAGGATGCACAAGAGACTGCACATTGTGTAGCAAGAAAAGGAGAACAGCTCAAGGAACTCTGCGCATCAGGCAGAATTTGTAGAGGAAATTGAATAGTGAATGGATTGAGCTAGACTGAAGGGTCTCAATCTGAAACGTCGAATGTCCATTTCCCTTCGCAGATGTTGCCCATTGTCTATTGTCACTCACTGAATTCCTTTAGCAACTCCTGTTTTCAACTGATTTGGGTCATGTGGCCCCTTAATTGGCAGCTGCTTCAGCATCTTTGAGTTGGGATTTGAAAGATACAGCAAGGTTATACAACTGCTTAATTTTCTTTGAAGAACACCACTCAAAAAGTTAAATTAACTTTTTTTTCCTTTGAGGAGCAGCTAACAATGTAATACTTTTTCTTTCAGGGGATTATCATCACACCATTATTACTACTGTTGTTTGTGAGTACCTACCATTTCATATATTTGCAATGTTCCAAAAATGTACGATGAAACTGTAATGCCCACAAGGTAATACTATTTTTTGTCTAAGCAGTGTAAGTACTTGGTCTGGAGCAGAGCTCACATCTTTTTTTCTTGCTGTTCCTATAGTTTGTTTACATAATCTTTATTTGATTTTTATTACTTTGTATTTAAATTAAATAAAGTAGTTGAAAATATCATAATATATAAAATATGCTAATTAAAAAGTTTATATTTAAAAAATTCTCAACTACAAATGCTAAACAAAATGTTTTGTTCATCATATAAAATATGTGAGATCTGCATTTTCCAGTTATTTCTTATCAGCCATTCACTATCATAAAATCTTTTTGGTTAGCCTTAATAAAAGCAAAATTAATTATACTAATAACTTTTATTGTGCTAATTATAAAAGCTAATACATCTTGCAACTAAATTCCAATTTATCAAGGGTTGAGAACAGTGGAATACGTTCAAGGATTTGCACCTGCTCTTTTGAATGTATTTTAAGTGCTAAATTTCTCAGTGTTGAAAGAACAAATTCTGAAAAAAAAGGACAAAGATTTTTTTTAACTGTTGAAAAGGGAAGATTTTGGAATTTATATTCAGATGGTGTGACTATCAAAGCAGAGGATTTTGTAGACCATGCAAAATAAAGGTTAAATTACAACCATTTGGCCCTTTTATGAGGTTGGGGAGAGAGGGAGGAGGGGAAGGCATAACTTAGCACTGGTGCAAATGGATTGTAGATTTGTCAGGATGCTGCCAAGACTGGACAATTGTAAATAATGACAAATGATTAGGAGCTATGAGAACTGTAATTTCTTAACTTTCATTAGTTAAGAAAAGACTTAATGAAAGACTTGATAAAATAAATAGATTGTGGTGATGTTATCTCTATTGCTCGAGGAATATATAAGGTTTGTGAAAAATCAGGAAAGTTAGTTGGGGAAAAAAAGGAACAAATTAGGCTATGCTAACTAACACAGCTGACTGATATTAACTTCTCTTTTGAGTAAGACCTGACAGGCAGGAAATGACCAGGTCTTGATGGTTCTTGGGTGCCTTCAGTCATAGGGCCTGAAAGGGTGCAAACCTCTGGAAATGTATGGTTGCCAAGCAGAGTAAGAAAAGCTGTCTCCAACACGCCCCTCCTCCGATGAAATACTTGAAACATGATTTATCAAAAGTTATTTGTCATATGTATCATAACTAAACTAACAATGAAATTCTTACTGCAGTTTTCCAGGTACATTAAATGCAGTAACAACAACAAAAAAACAATACAATAAATCATCAATTATTCTAAGTAAACCAGACTATGTCGGAGTAAAAACAAAAATATGTAGAGCAATCATTGTTGTGCAAACTCCGTAGTGGTTTGTTGCTGATGAACGTAATTTCCTGTGCTCCTCTAAAAGTAACATTGCATATGGAACAATGTCCTGCTGTGTAAGGACTTGTATGGAAAGAACATGGTCGACGTGTGTTCAGTCAAACGTCTGGACTGCAAAGAAACCACCAGTAAACGGTCATTTCTTTATTTTACTCTGAACAAAATCAAGTCCCCCCCTTTCCTGTGCCCCAGCCTGAAACACACCCATTTCTCCCGCTATCTTTCCATCAGCTCCCTTCCTTGCCCATCCACCTACATCCCTTCCTCTGGTTTCACATGTTGCTCCTCATTCTACTTATTTCACAACCTTTTGTCTTCTTTTCACCTCAGATCTTTGTCTACCCTTCTGGCAATCAAATCCCCCTCACCTCTATCCATCTATCACGTGCTAGGCTTTGTCCCTCCCCCAACACTCCTCCAGCTTTCTCCCCTCCCCACCCCCCCCGCCCCCCACTACAATCAGTCTATAGCCTCCCGACCCAAAACATCACCTTTCCATGTTCATGTTCTCCAGAGATGTTGCCTGACCCAGTGAGTTAGTTACTCCAGCATTTGTGCCTTTTTTTGTAAACCAGTATTTGCAATTCCTTGTGTACACCTAGAATGTATGCAAGTGTAATATACTGAAGTTATTTAGTTGCCACCTATTAAATGTACAAAACCTGGTAAATCAAAAAGAAATTAGCTTAATTTCTTGCATGCCGATTTCCATTTTTGATATATAAACAAAATACGGGTAATGTAAAATACTTCGCTCTGAAATTCAAGAGTAACCAGAGTGTCAAATGATAAAAATTTAGATGCTGAAATTAAATATGTTGATGCAGTAATTTGTCATTTTATAAGAATTGTTATACAGCACATATACTCTCCTTATTAATTACTCTAGTTTGTAAAATATATTTGTGTGTAATTTTATGTTTGAATGCATGTGTTTATACTAATGGCGCCATGGCTCTTAAAGAATCTACTTCATAAAGAAGGTAGTGAGTTTCTTTTTTTTCTGATCTTTACGTAATTACTAGATAGGTGGGTGTACAAATTGAGGATAGTGTGTTTTGATTGTTTGCATGTATAGTTTTTATTTTCATTTTTTGTGATTTTTTTATTTTTTGATTGTGCAGCTGGGATCTTCATCTGCAGTGCCATTTTCTTCCATTTTCTCTCAGCTGTTCATGACTGTTGTAGTTCCACTCTTTATAGGGCAGGTAAGCACAATTACAGGTATATTTGTTTTCCCTGTGTGGCAGCTTCTCTAGTAATGATGTTGTTTCTCCAAATCTGAAATGTGAATGTAGAGATGTGTTGTGCAACAAATCAAGCAGAAATAAAGTTACTGGTTTAAGTAAAGGTTTACCTCATTTTTTCTAGATTTTAATAAATATGTTCTAAACCAATTTCAGCTTGAGGAAATCAAACATCCCATTTAAGAACTCCAAATAACTATTTAAGTCATGGTAATCTTTCTATAAGTATAATTATTTTTTGATTGAAATATACAGCATGGAAACAGGCCCTTCAGTCTACCAAGGTCATGCTGAACATCAATCACCCTTTCACACTTATTCAATGTTATCTTGCACTTGCATCCATTCCGTACACACTCGGTACAATTTACAATGGCCAATTAACCTCCAATTCCGCATGTCTTTGGGACTTGGGAGGAAATCGGAGCACCTGGAAGAAACCCATGTGGCCACAGGGAAAACCTGCAGACTCCACGCAGGCAGCACCAAAACTCAGGATCGAACCTGAGTCTCTGACATTGTGAGGCAGCTGCTCTACCAGCTACCCCTAAATTATAATTAGCACAAAATATATAATTATTTCAGAAATATACTGTGTACCAATTTTTAACTAATCATTAAACCAAAAGTTAAATAAAAAAGGCCAAAAAACGCTGAAGCATCATGGACAGGTATTTAATAATGAGCTGCATCACGCTGATGACTAGCCAAACAAGATCCTTGGGAAATACCTGCATGCTGCAGTGTGTCTGTCAGCATGTTCTAGACTTCTGATCCTGTGCAGTACAGCATGGAATGACCTGGAGATCAGATGCTGGTTATTTTGACATTGCGACCCCCTAGTTCGTGTCACTTTAGTTAAGTGAAACATCATCCATAAGTTTGTCTTTTCTACTGTAGCTCTGTAGGAATGTTTTATATTCATTGAAATCATTTCATTCTTCTATATTCTTTGACCAGATTGCCTATTTTTTCCTCGCTAGAAAGTACCCCTAGTCCATGGAATAGCCTTATGTTGTACTTCAATGGCCCTGGGTAAAGCTGTGCTTCAGCAGGGAGACCAGACCTTTACACAATATCCCAGGAGCAGTTTCACCAAGACCCTGTTTTGTGCAGTAGGATATCTTTGTTCCTGCAATAAAAAAACAACATGTGTATGTTATGTAACTGTATGTCATCTTTAAACATAAAAGTACACGCAGGACAACAACCCTTTTCTGATTCTCATAATTTATAAAAATACAGCCCATTTTTCTTAACAAAGCCGATGACCTCAAAATTTTCCATGTTATATATCTGCCACGCCTTTATCGCTTCATAAACGTGTCTATATCCCTGGTCCCTACATCCTCTTCACAAGCTTCCACTGCCACCCAGAATGTCATCAGCAACAAGGGTTATATTGTGCTTAACGTTCTCATCCAATCAATCGATATAGTTAGTCAACAGCTTGGGCGCATCACTAAATTGGAAAAAATGCATGTGAATTGCTGCTCCACCTGGAAGACACAAATGTTGGTGATGTCGTTTAGGAGAGAGGACTGAATTTTTTTTCTTAATCTAGTCTGAGAACATGGAGGAGAGTAAGTGGAATGAGGTGAATGAGATCAGCAGAGACAAATAGTAAGCATTGCTGCAACAATGAGGTGCAGAATATAACAATTGCTGGAAATGTGTAAATAAAAAGAGAATATTGGGGAAATGCAGGAGACGTTTAACTAGGATGTCAGAAATTATGAGGCAGGGTAGACAGGGTGAATAGGAACAATCTTTATTCCTGACAGAGGGGATATAAGGAATTATTGTAAGGATTATAAATATTTTCATCCAAAAAGTGTGTGGAGGTAGAAACCTTCATCATATCCAAAAGATACCTTGAACAGCTTTCACTGTTCTACAGTCCAAGAGCTAGAAGTAAGCTAAATAGTTAAATTTTTAGCCAGGCTGGACACATTCTGTGCTAAGAAAAATGGTATGGTATCATTCTGGTATCATATCAAGAAAAATGGCATGGTATCATTCTGTGCTAAGAAAAATTCTATGATCACCGAGTTGTTGCCCTTTAATTGAAGGTTTTTTGAAGGGTCTGATTGAGAGATGTGGAGGATGTTCAAGGCAGGTAGAAGTGAATCTGAGTTTTTCATATGTATCAAAATAGTGTAAAAAAAGATTTAGTTTTTTTTAGGGAAATATAAATATATACATGCAACATCTTAAAACAACTCATACATTAATTAATAAAATGCAGTGGTAGCCAATTATATCATGATGACATTAATTTCATATTTTATTTATTCTTATTTGTGCAATTTCACTTCCTTTGGTTTGTGTGACAGCTTGCTTTTAATTTATTTTTCGAATGACTTCATGACATAACAAGAAGAGATCTGAATTATCTTTGGGGTGTTCCACATCTCTAAAATAATTAGATTAGTATTCAAAGCAGTCCTTAGCCATTTCCTATTTCATAGAGAAACTTAATTTCTTTCAATCTTTAAAGGACAAAATAGAAATTCACACATATAAGCTTCAATAGGGATTATAAGAGATATTTGTAGACTGCAGCACATGTCTTTGTTCAATTTTCCAGAATATATAAGACATAAAAATAATTTACATTTATCTTCTTATTCCTCTGTAATCCTGAGTAAAGATCTTATGATGGATTTGTTTGCAATAAGCAACTATTAGTACAGTTACAGGGTATTTTCCAATATTTACAGATGAGCTTGTTCTCGCAAGCCTATAAAAATTGCAGCACTTTTTTTAATACTGGTTAATATTTGGGGATCACACCTTCAGGGATTAAGTGTTTGTTGGCCAAAATAAATATCTGTTTGAAGTAAGGGCTTATCTCTGCAGCAAGAGTAAGTCATAGAATCATATGGCATGGTAAAGGCCTTTCAGCCCAACTCATTCATGCGACCAACGTGTCCATCTAAGCTAGTCCGATTTGCCCATATTTGACCCATATGTCTCTAAACCTTTCCTGTACAAATGACTTTTAAATGTTGTTATTGTATCTGCCTCAATCACTTATTCTGACAGTTCTTCCATATCCCACTTTGTGGAAAAAGTTGCTCCTTAAGTTCCTATTAAATTTCCCCCCCTCTCACCTTAAACCTATGCCCTGCAATTCATGAATCCCAACCCTGGGTAAAAGACTGTGCATTCATCTATCTATGCCACTCATGATTTTATGCATCTTTACAAGATCACTCCCTCAGTCTCTTATGCTCCAAGGAACAAAATCCCAGTATGTCTAATTTCTCCCCATTATTCAGTCCCTCGAGTCCTGGTAACATCCTCGAAAATCTTATCTGCACTCTTTCCAGCTTCATGGCATCTTTCCTTTAGGCAGGGTGACCTACACTGGAATACAATATTTCTTGTGTGGCCTCACCAACAGCGTAACCAACTGCAACATAACATCCCAACATCTACACTCAATGCTTTGACTGATCAAAGCCAATGTGCCAAAAGCCACCTTCAACATCCTTTCCACCTGTCATGGCACTTTCAGGGAAGCATGTATTTGTACTTCTAGATCCCTCTGTTCTACAAAAGTCCCCATGGCCCCACTGTAAAAATCCTACCCTGGTTTGACTTTACAAAATTCATCACCACGCATTTATCTGAATTAAATTCCATTTGTCATTCTTCAGCCCACTTACCCAGCCATCTACATATCGCCTAAGGAAACTTTCCTGAACATACTGACAAATTCCACCCCATCTAAGTCCTTTGCACTACCAGTCCCAATCAATATTAGAAAAGTTAAGATCCCCCTAATAAACAACCTTATTAGTCTTTCAACTGTCTTCAATCTAACGGCATATTTGTTCCTCTAATTCCCATTGACTATTTAGGGCCCATAGTACAATCCCAATAAGGTGATCATCCCCTTTTTGCTTCTCAGCTCCACCAACACAGTCTCACTGGAAATCCTTCAGCAACGTCATCACAGACTACTGCCATTATGCCTGCCTCTATCTCAACTGTGCCCTGGAACATTAAGCTGCCAATCTTAGTCAGATTTCTGTAATGGCGTTAATGCCATAGGGATAGGAGATTCCAGTCACAACTCTTTTCCCAGGATGGAAATGTCAAGGACTAGAGCATAGCTTCAAGGTGAGAGGAACAAAGTTTAAAGGAGATGTGCAGGGCAAGATTTTGATTCCAAAGTCTATATCATTAGCACAAGCTGTGAGTCGTAGTGGACCAAGCACTAATCCCATTTCCAAGCCTCTGACACTTCAGCGGCTATCCTTTTACCCTGCTGAAGCACTTTATCCCTTTAAGTCATTTGGCTACCATTCTGCTATCTCCTCTAGTTCTACATTCTCTGAAATTATTGATTCATTTTATTTGTATTTATTCACAGGGCATTTTTGGCAGTTAATGCCCATTCCTATTTGCCCTTGAGAAGGTAGAGAAGAGTTGCTGCCATGAACCATTCACTCCTCATGGTAAGGCACTTCCACTGTGCAGTAAAAGTTTAAAAATCCAGGATTTTGATCCAGTGCCAATATTCTCTTTTCCCCTTCATGCCCTATAATTGCAAATTGTTTATTTGAATTCCTGATAGTTAAATCTCAGTATCTAATATTGGAGATCTCTAATTTTGTTCGGCCCGCAAGTTAAAACAGTTGCATTGTTCTTATGTGCCAGTAATGCTTGCTCTTCTAGGTGGTAGAGATCATAACTATGTGTGGTTGGAAGGCCTTTGGAAGTTGTTGTTGTGCGTCTTGTAAATTAACTGATGGCTTTTTACTACTTGCATTATAACCCAAGTAATTCGGGATTGATTGCCTAGCCAAAATCGTTAATTCTCCGAGTTTCAAATTTGAAAACTTTAGAACCACACTTAAGTTGCTATGTTCTTCCCAAAGAATCTGTGAAAGTTCTGGTGAGCATGAGAGTAAAGGGCAGGAAGTGGCTAGCAGATTTGTTTACCAACATTACAATCTTGCATCAATTCAAGATTGTTTAGCCAGGGAAATTATTTGATTATCCATGCAGCTGCTGTCCTGACACCATGCTCTCAATGAAATCTAATGCTTGGAATGACCCCATTTAAGCAGACTGAGCCCCAGCCTAAAAACAGTCATTCCTTCTCAACAGATTTTCACACAGGTATAGCTGCTTCAAGTAGGTACTGTCACTGCCATCTTGAGGCCAGATTTTAAGATGGCTTGAAGACAGAAGCCATCTACGTTGACTTCTGTGATGCCACTGACAATGTGGCCCAAAGCGTGCTGCTGAAATCTCAAAAAAACATTTGTTGTGTGAAGATCCTGCAACCGAATAATTGCATAATTGGCAACTGGCAATTCTGTATGCACTTCAACCATCCAAACATATTAAATATAATAAATATAATATTAATTGATCAGCAACGATAAATTCTGATACTGGCCTCTTCAACATATATACAAGGAACCATGTTTGACAGGTGTTTAAACAAATAAAAGAGTACTACTGCTCAACCTTCCTCAGGAACTAGCACACAAATCTGATCAACCAGATGACCTGTACCACCTGGAAAGGCAAAATAGTAGGCACCTGAAAACACCCAGGTACCGAATAACATGCCATCTTGTCTTTATTATTGCTGAATCAAAATCCAGGAATTTCCTATCTTGCCGCACTGGGAGTACCCTCACCAGAAAGATTGCAGTTCGAGAGGTTGGCTCTATTCCCCTTCCTAAAGGGCCATAAATGCTGGCTCTCCAGATATGATTACATACTATGAATGCGACAGATAAAGCATCCTGAGTCATTTGTTCTCCCGTCACTCCTCCTTGGGCTCCCAGTCTGACAAAACCTCAGTTTTGAATTTTCAATTATTTCTAATCCTAGTTCTTTACCTGGTCATGGCTTTTAATCTCTTCCAGCTCTGCTTACACCAGAGATCTTAGAAACATAGAAAAATAGGTGCAGGAGTAGGCCATTCGGCCATTCAAGTCAATATGATCATGGCTGATCATCTAAAATCCTGTCCCTGCTTTTTCCCCATATCCCTTGATTCCTTTAGCCCCAAGAGCTAAATCTAATTCTCTCTTGCTGTTGCAATTTCTGTCCTCATGCAACCATGGTTTTATTCTATGCACCATTGTTGGAAACGGTTGCCTGCTGAGGTGCTCGGCTCCAGAAGTCCCTCTCTTAATCTCTGTTTAAATCTATCTTGTCTCTCTTAAGATACTCTTTAAAATCTGTATTTGACCAAAGAGAGGTAATCCCTTCAAGAGATCAGTGCCAAATTTTCTTCAGGAATGGCTCCTGTGAAACAGCTTGAGATGTCAAATACATACCTATGTTAGCCCAGAAATGAAATATTGGTGCAATTTTAGAAGGACATATCAGCAATTTTCCTTGCAATTACGGACATTTTTCGGCATAACTCGGCAATTTTGGATTTTCCACACAGATGTAGAAAGAAACTCTGACTCATTAAGTTGATGTGCAACACGTTGTTCTCTGTTGAATGTTGATGAGAATTTCTAATAATGTAAAATATATATATATAAGCCAATATGAGAGCATAGTTGTAAACATTTTATACATCTTGAGAGTGTGTCTGCTCTTTTCATGTATTAATCATCTTTTTTTTGGTGTGTTGCCTTTCATGCATTTTTAAATTACCACAGTGTTATATTAAATCTTAATTAAGAATGAAACGTGGCAGAAGTGGAGTAAGATGAATGGAATTTAAATTTAAATATAGTTGGCATTAACATATAAACTAAACCAAATTGTATGGTCAAACTGCATTCTTTTTCAGACTGTTACACAGCACCATGCAGCCTCATTGTTTAGTTCACAGACAGTTCACACTTGATAATGAATCTTTCATGAATATTGTGACACTGGAAACTTAACTTCAATGGGTTGGTGTTTAGATTGAATACTCCTTATGCTAGACAATTCGCGTAGGGCTCGCTGGTGTGCTTTACGACTTGGGGGTGGCGTCGGAAGCTGGGGCTGGGATGGTGGTGTGAGGCAGGGTGACGCCGGCAGGTTCATCCGCTATACCTGAAGTTTGTTATAAAGGGTTATAAGGTATATATGGTGCCATAACCTCCTTAAAATGAGGGTTTACTGTACATTAGAGTTTTATATTTCCCAGCCTAATGCCCCAGCATTTTTGCAAGTAAAGAATACAACTTTAAGACCAGCTCAATGGATATATTTCTGTGGCAACTGGTAAAGAGCATTTGCTATAATTAAGAATGGGTTTAAATGTCGTTTATAATGTACTCAGAATTCCCCTGCACCCATAAGAACAGTTGTATGGCTTGAAAGTTTTGAAATCCATTGTATTCACCAGTGGAATTGGTCCATATCCTTCATGCCATTCTACTCTCATATTTATTTTGTGATGCCCAACTTGACTTGTCTACCCAACAACAACATAATCTGCTAATTTCCTTTTCCATAGATTGTTCGACAATACATCAAGGATTGGCTGGAACGAAATAAACCACCATTTGGTGCAATTAGTAGCTGTGTGCTCCTTATGATCATATATTCAACATTTTGTGACACATTCTCCACTCCGAAAATTGACCTAGATACATTTAGTCTTATATTAATTGTTTTTATAAGTAAGTAAATTATAAGATTGAGCAATAATTTATATTATTCATTCATTTCTGCTGGCAAATAAATTATTGCTTGGAGTTATCCAAGATTAAATTATGCAATAAAGCGATGTAATGTATGGCCTGTATATATGGTGCCATAACCTCCGTATTGTTGTGTCACCTTCTTAGAGCATAGCTGTTAGCTGTAATGTTTAAAAAATCAGAGAAGACATTTTTTCAGATGTTAATCTTATTTTGCTTATAAAAGGCTAACAATGGAGATGATATTTTCTTTCCAATATGCAGAAAACCCTAGGAATGGGTGACATTTCGGGTTGAAACCCTTCTTCAATCTGAGAGTCAGGGGCGAGGGAGTCTAGAGATATGAACGGTTGAGGTGTGAAAATGACAGATCAAAGCAGACGATTATAAGGAAATGTAGAATGGTTCAGTGTTAGCTGAGGGGAAGGTGACAAGGAGGCATACAATCAATAAAATGAATCAGAAGGACAGTGAAACTAATCAGAGAACAGAGGGAGAAGGGAGGGAGAGAGAGGAAAAGCAAGGGTTACTTAAAGTGAACCACTGCCTCACTTGAAAGGACTGTCGAGGTCCTTGGATGGAGTGGAGGGAGGAGGTATCGGGACTATAAAAATTCTGAACTCATTCTGAATAAAAATGTCTGGAAGTAATTTGTGATTAGGGGGTTACAATAACATGTCAGAAACAACAGTTTTCAAATATATATATTTTCCAATGATTTTTTTTAAAAAAAGTATTCTGTAACATAGGATTTTTGTTTTAAATTGGCTTCATTTTATCGTACAAATTTCTTGCAAATGTAATAATTTGTTGTGAGACTTCTGTTATAAATTACTTGAAATGCCGGGCAG
Source organism: Rhinoraja longicauda (assembly GCF_053455715.1). Taxonomy (NCBI): domain Eukaryota; kingdom Metazoa; phylum Chordata; class Chondrichthyes; order Rajiformes; family Arhynchobatidae; genus Rhinoraja; species Rhinoraja longicauda. The sequence continues at coordinate 125,514,881 of NC_135953.1, forward strand.
TACACAGTTTAAGGAAAATAAAAGAAATGGATGTTGAGTATAGTGGTGGTACAGATTAATTGCCAGATAAGGTTTTTTTAAATAAACTATTTTATATGACTGTTTCATTTTTTTACTTTAATAACTTTCATTGTAAAATCATATAAATATGTTTGAAAATGTAGAGTGGATTATTATAATGATGTTTAATATTCACATAGAGAACCCACAATAATGGCAATAAAATGCAAATAACAATTAATATTGACATCGTAACGTTGTGCTTGAAAATTATACTTAAAGATTTGATAATTACAAGCTTAAAATACCGGAAATATTGAACAAACCTGTATAAGGTGGTTATCTCAACTTCTCAATCTAATTGGATTATAAATTATATGCACTGTGAAAACAATTCTGTATTTTTGAATAAAATTAAATATTATTCTCATTTTTCTTTCAGTATTTTCCCTTCAGCTGAGTTTCATGTTTTTAACTTTTTTCATCTCTACAAGGTGGGTGATTGTATTTTATGACTGTATATTTATCCTTTCCTATCAACTATCGCACATATGCTCGCTTTCTGGATTTTATGCAAAATTATCTCTAAATCATGTTGCACTTTTTTTCGAATTAATAGTATTATTTTGCTTTTTTCTTCTTCACATTTTCATATATAATACTATGTCAACTTTTTGCCTTATTTAACCTATCAATATCTCTCCAAGCTCAAAGAAATATTGGAACCATTCAACAGGTCAGGCAGCATCTGTACAAAGAGAGAGTTACTGTTTTAGGTCAAAGCTCATTCTTTCTGATGAAGAATCTTTTAGCCCATACATCCACTCCAGTTGAGGGCACCTCAAAAAAACTGCAATACATTGATCAGACATAATCTCTCCTCATGAAGGTTAATTGGCTGGGTAAATGTAAAAATTGTCCCTAGTGGGTGTAGGATAGTGTTAATGTGCGGGGATCGCTGGGCGGCACGGACTTGGAGGGCCGAATAGGCCTGTTTCCGGCTGTATAGATATGATATGATATGATAAGCCATCCTAATTCTGCTTGATTAGATCAAGATTTTCAAATGTGCTTCTATTAATTCCATGATAATTTATTCTGGTTTTTCCAACAATAGATATTGATAATCGCCCGCTTTTTGTTTCTCTTCTTTTTCTAATCGGGTTGTCACGTTAGCAGTTTTCCATTCTCCTGATACTTCTCCACAATCCGAAGACTTTTTTGAGGATTATAACTAATGCATCCACTATCTTCATGGCCACTTCTTTTGGGATCCTAGGATGTAAGCATTTGGGTTGAGAAGATTATTAGCCCTGCGCCCCATTAGTTTATCTCTTAGTTTATTTTAGTTTAACTATTTCTCCAGTGATAGTGATGATATTTCATTCCTCCTGGCATTATTCAGTATTAATGTGTTGTTTGTATTATCTTCTAATATATTGACAAATACACCAGAACTGTTTAACACCTCAGCCACCACTTTGATCCGCATATTTATTTCCCCATCTTCATTGTCAAAAGGCTCATGTATATCTGGACCTCTATCTTCCTTGAAAACATTTCAATAAACTCTTATAGTCTGTTTTAATACTCATTTGTTGCCCTCGTGGTTTCTTTTCTTTTTATCTTGTTTTCCTACTTTGCTAGATCTTGAATTTATTCCAGTCTTCGGATGTACCACTAACTTCTACTTCATTTTGTTTTCTCTTTCAACTGAACACCTTCCTTAACTTCCTTGGCTAGTAATGGTTGATTTATCCGTTCCTTAAAATCTGTCCACCTTGCTAGGATATATCTCCTCAAAATTCTGCTGCTTTCTTCCTGTCTTTCCTGCTAACTTATCTGCCCAGTCATCTTTGGCCAACACTACTGTTATTCTTTTATTGTGTGAGGAAGAGTCTCGACCCGAAACGTCACCCATTCCTTCTCTCCAGAGATGCTGCCTGTCCCGCTGAGTTACTCCAGCATTTTGTTTCTTCGATTTAAACCAGCATCTGCAGTTCTTTCCTACATTCTACTGTTATTCTATTGTTATTAAATTTTATTTAAGTTAAACATAATTACCTCAGACCCAATTTTCTTACTCTGAAAATGAATACAAACTGAAGACTTAGTAGGTGATTTCCTTCAGAATACAAGAATAGGTCAAGATAGAACAGTATAAAACATGACAAAGATATTGCATACGATCACAATATCTCAAGAAGAACCTGAAAGCGCAAAAGTGTGAACTGAAAAGATTCTGCAGGAATTTTCCAGGAATTTCCTATGTGGAAAGATTAGCCAAGGAGGAATTCTCTCTTGAAGAGATGTCTGGGGAAGGTTTAATTGTGGTATGTCAATGTATGAGATGCCATAAAAGAGTGGATATAAAGGCCCTTTTCTTTAAAAGCCAGGTGCTCAGAACATATAGATTTGGTTAGGAAAATTAGAGGGAAATAAGGAGAAATGCGTTAATCCAGACGATAATGGCAATTTTGATCTCATTACCTGATATGATATAGACCACGTTGCCCTTAACATATGTAAAAAAAAACCTGAATGAACACTTGATATATTATTTAGATATAAGACTACAAAACAAATGTGAAATTTGCTGTTGTAGCTCTTACATTGGATAGCATGGGTATGATAGGCCAAATTAACTTATTTACTGCATATTTCAATGCTTCTGTGATATTTACATTAAAAATACTGTAACAGTTTGTTAAAATAAATATATATACAACTTCTCTTTCAGAAAAATGTCAGGTTTTACAGCTGCAGACACAGTTGCCATTATATTCTGTTCCACGCATAAATCACTGACTCTTGGTAAGTAAATCTAATTTAAGGAAAGGCAATGTCAGCAATACAATCTGTTCTTAAATATAGTACTTATTTCTATAATTCAAAATCATTGATAATATCCAATTCAGTGTGCACAATTATTTTTAAACAATGTAGAATAACAAAGTACACTGGTGATTTTGAAATCTGTCCATGTTACCTGGACTAATTATTGATTAGTATTAGGCACTTATATTGAATATTATATGTTCTGATTTGGTTGCTCAAACATTGTAACTGATATTCTTTTGAGGAAATCTTCTTGAGTATGAATCTTTCCTTGGAACGCACTCTAATTTCCTCTCAAATCCCAGAGTCACGTTCATTATGTGATATGGACTTGTAAACGTGCCATTCTCATTGGAAGACCAAAACAAATGATCTGATCATTAGCTGTTATGGTTAAGCATCCTGTAAGCGAATTGACAGGCACAACTTCACACATTTGAGCTGTAGCTCAGAAATATTTAATTGACCACAAATTATCTTGAGAGTTCTGTGGTTATGAAAGGTTAAATAGTGGTCTCTTACGCTACTTTCAAGTAATGAAAAAGAGATGGGGAAGCAATTGTCAGCAAAGGCGATGTATTGACAGAATAAGTGAATTCCTGTAGAGCGGATGTGATGAATTTATCCTCATTTTGAAAATATTCATAACATTTCAACTAAATAATTTAAATTGTAACTTACCAACTTATTATAAAGTCAATAAATAGCGAGCAATGAGGTATTCTCTTTATTTTCACTTCATTGGTACAAAACATGTTATATGTGGAAATTATAGAAATGTTATAGTATGGAAGAAGGTAATTCAACACAGATCCTTACAGTGAAATATTACCCAATCTAACACTCTTTCCGCTTAGCCCTGCAAATTATTCTCAGTTGTACCAACCAAGTTTCCTTTCGAAAGCCATGATTAAATTTTTGCATCAGTTCGGTAAGCAACAAATTCTAGATCATAAATAATTCCTGATTAAATAAGTTTTACTTCACATCCTCTATAAATCCTCTGCCAAAAACTTTCAATCTATATTAGATATGGGTCCAGATGAAACAATAATGGCATGCTGATACTATTTGTGAATTGTAGATTCACAATTCTGTTTTAGAACTGATAATTGCACATTATTTTGAAAGTTGAGCACAAAGGACAAACATAAAGTGTAACAGCTTAAAGGAACACTTAAAACGTTTGTTTTCAGTAGGAAATTCCTCATCAAGCAGTGGGGCAGATTTAAAGAAGCTTTTGCTTTGAGCAATGGGTTGGTATTGGGAGTGGGCACCTTGCTTCCCTGAACAATGGGACATTGTAACATTGAAGAAGGGTACCTGAGGCCCAACCTCTCCCTAACCACAACCTAAAGAAAGTAGGTCTTACCTGAAACACGGAAGATATCCAGTCCATCACTCAAACAGCTCAGATCAAGATGGAGCTTCTGATTGCATTTTAGTAGATATTTTCTTCCTCATTAAGGCCTGGGAATATATTGACCAACCACCAGGACAGAACCCAGAAATGACAACGTAGAGGTATGCACTCAAGAGGAAGTACTCGGAGTTCTCAAAAGTAACATTCATCCTCAAACCTTCCACTCAGACATCGGCAAAGGACATGTTGATTGTCACCTATCAAGCTTTCCAAATCAGTATGAATGCATGTTGATGACTATTTAGGAGAAGAGCTAAGAGTGGCACCATAACAATGAACTTTGGGTGAGGGGTCTGTAATGTCCATCGCCATGAATGTCTCAAACTATTACCTGAGCTGGCCAAGATCAAACTATGCCTGCAGCAGGTGGTATGAGGCTCAATGTGAGAAAAAGTCTACTTGTCATCATCCACACCAATCTGTCACCAGTGTATCTGTCTATGAAATTATTGATAAAAGTAATCACTGCTCTAACCTTGTGAAGCCAAAATCTCGTATTCATACTCTTCATCATGCTATGTGATACCACTGCCACTAAATGAGAGATTTAGAATGGACGTAGCTGCCCAAAAGTGGACAAAAAGGCAGTAAAGATCATCATTATCAGCAGAATTCTACTCCACATAAACCAGTAAACTCAACGCCTTGTAATTACTGGCTTCAACGGTTATCGCCGAGACAGAAGACCAATCTTGATTCAGTGAAGAGTGTAGGAGAGCTCACTGAATCATTACCAGCCATACCTAAAATAGGTCATTGAGCTCCAATGTAAGATTGCACGCATGCTACGGGTGGCGCAGTGGTAGAGTTGCTGCCTTACAACACGTGCAGCGGCAGAGACCCGGGTTCGATCCCGACTACGGGTGCTGTTCTATACGGAGTTGGTACGTTCTCCCCATGACCACGTGGGATCCTCCAAGATCTTCCGTTTCCTCCCACACTCCAAAGACATACAGATTTGTAGGTTAATTGGCTTTGGTATAAGTGTAAATTGGCCCTAGTGTGTGTAGGATAGTGTTAATGCGCGGGGATCGCTGGTCGGTGCGGACTTGGTGGGCCGGAGGGCCTGTTTCCGCACTGTATCTCTAAACTAAACTAAATTAAACTAAGCTAAGTAACAGAAGAAGCATTCAAAAGACAAGTTAAGTGATTCTACAATCAATTGTTCAGGTGAAAGCTTTGCTTTTCTGACATAATCGTGATCGCTGATGAACTGTCAGGCACTGTTAGGAGGAGGAAGTTTCTTCTCCAAAGGTTATTGATGGGGTGCCAATCATATGGGCTGCTGTGGCCTGAATGGTGGTCAAAGTTCTTGAGAGATGTTAATGCATCACATAAACAGGCAACTGCAAAGTACCCTGACCATGCCTTGGAGTCATTTGCTGCAGAATACCCATTCCGTGATCTGTTGTTATAGCCACAGTATTTACGTGGCAGATCTACTTGAGATCAGGTCAATCATAAGCCCCCTGCTGCCCACCCCCTTTCTACCCAAGGATGGTGATGGTGAGAGACTCAGTATTGATGGTGGTACAGTAGATTGTCACAGGTGGGTAGTTGGACTTTTTCTTGTTGGAGAGGGACTTTGCCTGTGTAAATGTTACTTGAAACTTCAAGCCTGAATATTGCCTAATTCAGACTTGAGCTGTTTCATTTGCCGAGGAGCTGTAAATGGTACTGAACATTGTGCAATTATTTGCAAACATCCGCTTCTGATTTATGGTAACAAGGTCATTCTGAGAAATGATGGCACTGTTATTTACCACTCCATCATTTTTTTTTGATAACCTCAGAGGAAACCAGCAGGCTAGAAACTGATCAAAAATGAATAAGTCTTGCACATTTGTTGTACAGTGTACCTAGGAACCATTTCACATTTGTTAATAGATGTCAGCTTCTAGAATACAGAGGAATAATGTCTCAGAGTTTACTATCCTTGTCACTGTTCAACCTATTGTCCATTAGTCAGCTTCCCAAGGAGGAGCGAGAGCTAAATATAACAAAAAGTCTGAAGAAGGGTCCCGGCCCAAAATGTCACCTATCCATTTCCTCCAGAGATGCTGATTTACTCCAGCATTTTGTGTCTATTTTAAATAAATGCCTTTTTTGATATTCACTGAGATTGTCTCTTTTTCAATGAAAATCTTAGCTCAGCAGGACATGTTCCTGGTTTATCAACAGATCTCTTTTGGAATATGATTGGTGGCATAACCAGTTATGTAGCAAGAAAACATGGATACTGAAATAGTAATTGGATAAGAAAATTAGAGGAAAAATAATTACGAGGATTTACTATGATCTTTTAAAAACCCAGTGCATGATAGCAGTTGGTCACTGGTTGCAAATGACATCATTTAGATAATTGGATATGTCATAATCACTGTAATTGTATGAAAAATTATTTTTCACTTAATTAGACTAATATGAAAGCCAGTTCATCTATAAGCAAGCAGGCATTTTCTGTTTCGAAACACTTTTAACTTGAAGTGTTAGAGAAAGCTAATTTAAATGCAACATATTCATCTGTAATCTGCTGTATTTAGTTTCTATGTAAATTTGTAGTGAATATCAACACCATGGAGCATAAAATCACTTTAATGATTTTTTTTAAGTGAAATTCAGTTTGATTCATTGCCTTCATTAGATTATTTGCCAGATTACATTTTCATTGATTGATAGCGGATGAGGTGACAATTTGACCCTTAATCATAGAATGTCGCATTGAACCTGACATTGAGCTATGGCTTGACATTGTTCGGTTGGAAATCCTACTTGTTTAAGCTCCCAAGAGTTTGTTGAACAAGAGGAGGGTGTCCTAATGGGAATATGTAGTGTTCATTGTAGCTCAGTTAATATTGTGGCACTGGGTTTTTCAGTTCCAACCTCATAAATATCCATTCACAATATGAAATTACTTTGTAGAGGGCAGTTGTGTAGATAGAGGTCAGTGATGTTTCTGGGGACTTCAAATGTCCTAAGCACTTGAATTCTGTTAAAATCAAATGATGATGCTGCTTTATTTAAAAATGGTGGAGTTTTCCCCTGTGACTGCCTCTCTGTTCAGTTCAGTCAGTGCTCAGTATAGAAATTACTTAAAAAAAATAATGTAAAATGAAAAAGTCATAAATTGTTGTGATATATGACATATTTCCACACAGTATTTCAGAGGGATTTTTTAACTAAAATCATTCTGAAGGAATGGTCATATTTGTACCCATTTCAGAATATAATATAATTACATTATAAAATTATATTACTTTATTTACTTTATCATAACATTATTAAGTGTATCTTTTGTTTTACTCAGGAATGGTTTGATTGTGTTAGTGAAAACACAGACATTACAAGTATGGTGCCTCTGTTTTACCAGACATAATTAAAGGCATGATCACTTGGTCCAAAACAAATACAGTGCGAATTACATAATTAGATCAGCATGTTTTGGAGATGGCTGATTTGCTTCGGGAGTAAAATACATTGATAGAGAACCAATTAAAATGAAGTATAAGAAAATAACTGCAGATGCTGGTACAAATCGAAGGTATTTATTCACAAAATGCTGGAGTAACTCAGCAGGTCAGGCAGCATCTCGGGAGAGAAGGAATGGGTGACGTTTCCGGTCGAGACCCTTCCTCAGTCTGAATTTTGTGAATAAATACCTCCAATTAAAATGAAGATACAAAAATGTATTTATATGTTATACAAAAATTCTAATCTCAGTCTCAATGAAGGTAAAGGTATTGAATTAGAACAGTTAAATTTTATTTATGTCCTAATATCATGTTGCCCTATTTTCTCAACACTTTACTATAAAGATGAGAGAATTTTGTTTTATATGTTTAAACAGCTCAGTATACACAGACTTCTATAGACTGTGTATAACTCAGGTTTAATGTCTATATTGGTGTTTTTATTTCGTACAGTCAACCTGCTGCTATTCACTGGAAGTAACACCATACAAGATAATTCCATGTTTGTAAAAATGGGAACACCAATCATCTTGTGTGCCAACTCAGTAATTCACACATAATTTAAATTTAAATAATTTTAGATTTTTCTTTACTTTGTAAGACATTGAGCACTTCCAAAAGTCATTAAATTAATGCATTACATTAATTTTCTGCTTAAAAAGCAACTGTTCTTTCGACTTAACCATCTCACCTATTCAATCTGCTGGTTGCCCTTAAAAATGGGAGTTGAAGATCATGTAGGAAGTCTAGTTATTTCCAGAGGAGCATCTTCCTTCCCAGCGAATTTAAATGTTTTCGTAGACGTTCACCAAATCCTGCTCCTATCGATTTAGTAAATGAATTTCCAATTGTACGGCAGCAGGTTGATAGGTAAGTGTGATGAATACCAGGGACTAGATGAGTAGATGAATGTCAGATGAGCTTGGGTTCAGCTGGAATGCTATCACAAGTACTCTAATGAATATGATTTAACATGATAAATACTAGATTCAAACGACCCTTTAACCTATCTGTGAAACGTCCTTTACTTAACGATTCTGTAAATGACTCGTATCTAACCCAAAATAACACTTGTCCAATCTTCTCCAACATTTATGATATAATTGAGTATGTTTAACTTCTGTTTCCAGAGCTAAATTGTTATCCATAGTTTGTTCCCCTCTGTAGTCCTAGCCTTGAATGCCAGCTACATTTTTAATCAACTCTCTAAAACCCTTCCAATTTATCTTTTTGGGATGAACTGAGAATTAATTATGATGATGCTGAATAGGAAAATAGATGAATCATATTTACTTTACATTTTGCATCAGCTCCATACTTATCCATACTTATTAAAACCCTCAGAGAGAGAATTAATGATCAGATTTGCATATTGGGTACACAACCTGTAACATAGGTGGAAAAATGAACACCTACATTTCTGAAGAGATATTCCAAACTTCATCTACAACAGTTACCATAAAAAACTGGTTTTCAGATACAATGATTCCTGGATTAACAACACCTCACTCACAGTTTTTTTCCGATCACATCATTTTGTTGTGATTATAAATTATGGATTTTACAATATTGGATATCCCAATAGCTCAAGCCATTAATAAGAATATGGTTTTCTTTATCATCTACAATAAAGCTTAGCTTATGCTTAGTTTTAAGTAAGGCTTATGAAGTTTGGTGTGCCCCCAACTACTCTCACCAACGTCTACAGATACACCGTAGAGAGCTTTTTATCGAGCTGCATCACAGCATGGTTTGGGAACAGCTCCATCCAAGACTGCAAGAAATCAGAGAACTGTGGATACAGGCCAGGCCATCACACAAACTAACGTCCATTCCATTAACTCCATCTTAACTCCACGCTGCCTCGAAAAGGCCATCAGCATAATCAAGAACGAAACTCACCACGGACACTCCCTTTTTTCCTCTGTCCCATCAAGCAAGTTGTACAGAAGTGTGAAAACGCATACCTCCAGATTCAGGGACAGTTTCATCCCATCTGTTATCAGGCAACTGAACCATCCTATCACCAACTAAAGAGTGGTCCTGACCTACCATCCACCAAATTGGCGACCCTCAGACTATCTTTAATCAGACTTTACTGGAATTTATCTTGCACTAAACATTATTCCCTTTATCCTGTATCTATACACTATGGACGCCTTGATTATAATCAGGTATAGTCTTTCCGCTGACTAGATAGGACATGAAAAACTTTTCACTGTACCAGTCACTTACATTTTTCTTTTCAGTGTACTAATTATTCACTATATTTTTTTAATTGATTAATAATGATTCCTCCTATTGTTTTAAACTATTAAGTGTCATTATCTAAGTATGAACCTGTTGAAGCATTGTAATAAGTAAATTAAACATTTTACTGAATTTCCCAATCTTTCCAAATTATGTTCATGATCAGAGTAGATCGAAAGCAATGGAAACTAACTATTCTTCCACAAGAAGGGAAAGGTTGTTATTGATCACTTATATTTTATCAGTATTCTGAAAATAATGGCATGAAATTCCCACTGCTTGTTGTTCATGATTACCAGTAATCTACCCACTAAACAGACACCCATCTGGAGTGAATCTCTTGGCACAAACTTGCAGAGTTCAGAAATTCTCTGGTGGATCAGCACATCATGCTCAGTATAGGATTTTCTAATCATAAATGGCAAATCCACCCACAAAATTGCTGTGAGGCTTTACCTCCAGGAGATACGTGATTGTAGGTGTTGGGATCTAGAGCAAAACACAAACTGCTGGAAGAAGTCAGTGGGTCGAACAGCATCTGAGTGGGGAAAAGAAATGTTGATGTTTCGGGTCAAGATCCTGCATTAGGAATGCATCATAAGCATTTGGGCTTAGCTCTAGAATATTATCGCTATGCCTTCCTCAGATATTATATCACCCAGTAACTACACTGCCATAATTTTAAGATTTTGGTCCCATTTGTTAGATTCTGCCATCAGAAGAAACAGTTTTTATCCATCCGGGCAATCAAATTCTTTAAGCACCTCAGTTAGATCAGCTTTTAGTCTTCTATAATACAGATAATATAAGTCTAGGTAATGCCTGTACTCATTTCAGCAACAGTATTGATTTAACATTTCTGCTCACCCGTTCAGGTTATTAAATCTTTTCCGAGGTGCAAAATCCAGAGTTGAACAAGTTACTCTGGATGTAGTCAAACCAGAATTTTATACAATCAATGCATAAATTTGTCTTCTAGTCCTTTGTGATGAAGATTAAAGTCAATTTACTTTAGTTTATTTAGTTTAGTTTAGAGATACATTGTACCACTGGCATGGTGTCTCAGTAACGCTAATAATTCAATAGACTGATGTTTATGAACAGTTGTGAGATCCTGTAAGCCCTGTTGCACACAAATCCACAAGGGCATTTGTCTAAGCTTCCACTTGCAGGACTAGCTGATCTTTGTGCTGCTGTGAACATTGTGACATCTGTCATCAGATGTTGCATCTTCATTGGATTGCAATAGAACAATAGGAGTTTGTCACTGTCTCCATGATGAAGAGGATGTGTTCCAAGCTCTCCTGTGTTAGTATCAGGCTCCTTTGTTATCCTTGATTTTTGTTTTGGCGTTTTGCATCTACCAACCATCTTATTGTGCATGCTGTTTCTGTGGACTGTCTAATCATCGTCTTCATCTCTGGAGAAGACGTTGTTCATGATCTTGTTTTCTGATGAGTTGATACCTGTGTAATCCTGCCTGATTCTAAACTGCAGGCCACTCATGCCTTATGTTTCACCATATGCCTATCCTCTAATTTGGATTGTAAAATGGTGTGAAATTATATTACCCTATGTTTGCACATCACAGCCTTCTTCCTCTTGCACTTTCTGGAACATTGTTTTTTCTTAGAAATTAAATTTGTAAAGACACAAGGATAAGGATATAATAAGAGAAGTTGGGTAGGTGTTGGATAATGTGCAGTATAAGAGGTAATTATACGCTTACCCAATCTGCATCTTATGTGAAAACAAATATGGATTGGTCCAAGTGCTCAATTGTTATCATATGTACCGAGGCACAGTGAAATTCTATTTTTGCATGCAGTTCCATAAATTATCACTATACATAAGCACAATCCCAGATTAAGTACAAAGTGTATTGAAATAGTCAACTCAGACCAAGAGTCACCGGGTTTTGGTGCCAATTTAAAAATCCAAGTTGCTTTAAATGCAGTTGGCCATAAAGGCCTGTTGTGCTGGCGGCATTGTAGGGTCAGCCTGGCCCAGTGAAACTGCAGACGTGTGAAGAAGAAGTATTATGCAGAGGATACCTTTACCTTTGATGGTTTCGGCCCGACTACTGGTTACATTCCTTTGGAGATGGAATTAATTTTAAGAAAAGACATAGGTTGAGTTGATGCTGGATAGTTATTATATTGGAGGTACGCTTAAATATACACGTGACAGAATTCCACAATTAGTGCGCACAAAGAACAGTACAATTAGGCTGCAAACCTCCTAATCAGACCACGTACAAAGTCATCAGATCATTTATATATACAACAAACAGCAGAGGTCCCAGCACTGATCGGTGTAAAACACCACTGGTCTCAGATCTCCTGTAAGAGAAACGGCCCTCCATCTTCATTCTCTGTCTTCTGTCATCATGTCGGCTGCGTGTTATCTGCAATACACCGGGCATATATTATCCTGGAAATTATAAAATGTAATCCCTTTGCCACTTTGTGACCTTTGCATTGTACTCTACCTTCACATTTTATCTAATCTGCATTGAATGGTGTAACCCAAAATGCCCAGTTGAATAGAAATAATCTGAACTATACCATCACTGTAGTCTTGTGCTTACAGATACTTTAGGTCTTACATTGCCATTGGATTACCCTGTCTTTTCTATACATTGTCTGGCATTTAATCCAAAATATGCCCAATGATATTTCATGATATAATTTCTGCTTTTGAAGCATCTGTTTTTATATGTCAGCCATCCAATTCCCTGAATACCTAAAAACCATACTTGTGTCATTGTTTCCCTAGACCGTCAGTTTTTGGTTGTGGAAAGAGAAAAACTCAGGAGACTCTACACTGCCTTATATAAATGAGAGAGCATTTGTCAGGTTATCGTACTTTTGTAGGCCTTCTTCATTTGCAGTAGCTATTTTGTTTTTAATCTTCTTTTCCACAGTGAAAGTAAATGTGAATTTGCACGGGTGACACAATAACAAAACACCTTAAATCTTGCAATTATCTCTCATTCTAAAAATACCCTATCCAACGTATGCATAAATGTGGGTTGTCAAAATTGCAGTGTTCCAATAGTGGGCTTTCATCTGTGGACACAAGGAACTGCAAATGCTGAAATTTTGCCTAACCTGCTGAGTTACTCCAACACTTTGCATTATACATGGGGTTGCCATTGTTATGCACAAATCTTGAACCAACTTCAGCTGTGCCAATTTCTATTTTTGACATGTTACAGGCTTTTTGAAACTAATTCCAAACATACATAATCACTTTATTTGAATGAACGTCAGAGGTCTAACTCATAGAAAATCTTCAGCAAAACCTTTTGGTGTTCACTCCACAGAAGAGTAGCCAACATAATCTGAAGAAGGGTCCCAACCTGAAACGTCACCTATCCATGTTCTCAGGGATGGTGCCTGACCCGCTGGGCTACTCCAGCACTGTGTCAAGTCAAACTCCATGCAATAGGTAGAGCAAAGGAGAAAATACACGGCGCAGAATATGTTTCTCAGCATAGTAACACGTCAATTCCATCGACAAAGTCCAATGTCTGCAATGGGGTAGAGGTGAATCTCACAGTACACTAGTTTATGGAAGTACTGTTTAGAAGCCTGATCATAGAGGAAAAGAAGCTGTTCCTTAGTCTGGTGGTGTGCACTTTCAAGCTTCTATAACTTCTGCCGAATCAGAGTGGGGAGAAGAAGGAATGACTGGGGTGGGACCACTAATGTTGAAACATAGAAACAAGGAACAGCAGATGCTGGTTTACAACAAAAAAAAGCCACTTTATTTGGAAACACTTCATTGGGCTTGATATGAATAGTAGGTTAGATTATGTGCTAATATCTTGGAAAAAGGCTTAATGCAGCAGTCTGATTTGAACAACCAAATGAGCCAAATTGCTGGGAAAGTGCTCACCTTATGTAAGAAATAACAAAAGTGTGGAAGTAGAATCAATTTAGCCAAACTGAAATTCACGCAAAGATTGCCAGGAGCAAAATCTAGAACAATGTGTTTATTTTTAAAATGTAATAAAAACATAGAAAAATAGGTGCAGGAGTAGGTCATTCAGCCCTTTGAGCCATTTAGCCCGATGATCCTTCGATCATTTGATATGATCATGGCTGATCATCTAAAATCAGTACCCCGTTCCTGCTTTTTCCCCATATCCCTTGATTCCTTTAGCCTGTAGAGCTAAATCTAACCCTGTCTTGAAAACATCCAGTGAATTGGCCTCCACTGCCTTCTGTGGCAGAGAATTCCACAGATTCACAACTCTCTGGGTGAAAAAATGTTTCCTCATCTCAGTCCTAAATGGCCTACCCCTTATTCTTAAACTGTGGTTCTGGACTCCGCCAACATCGGGAACATTTTTCCTGCATCTTGCCTGTCCAAACCCTTAAGAATTTAAATGTTTCTATAAGATACCCTCTCATCCTTCTAAATTCCATTGAATACAAGCCCAGCCGACCCATTCTTTCACCATATGTCAGTCCCGCCATCCCGGGAATTAACCTGGTGAACCTACGCTGCACTCCCTTAATAACAATAATGTCCTTCCTCAGATTAGTAGCCCAAAATTGCACAAATACTCCAGGTGCTGTCTCACCAGGGCCCTGTACAACTGTAGTAGAACCTAAACTCAAATCCTCTCGCAATGAAGGCCAACATGCCATTAGCTTACTTCACTGCCTGCTGTACCTGCATGCTTACTTTCAGTGACTGATGTACAAGCACACCCAGGTCTAGTTCCACCTCCCCTTTTCCTAATCTGACATCATTCAGATAATTATCTGCCTTCCTGTTCTTGCCACCAAAGTGGATAATCTCACATTTATCCACATTATACTGCATTTGCCATGCATCTGCCCACTCACCCAACCTATCCAAGTCAGCTTGCAGCCTCATTGTATCCTCATCGCAGCTCACACTGCCTCCCAGCTTTGTGTCATCCGTAAACTTGGAGATGTCACGTTTAATTCCCTCATCTAAATCGTTTAATATATATTGTGAATAACTGGGGTCCCAGCACCAAGCCTTGCGGCATCCCACTCGTCACTGCCTGCCATTCTGAAAATGAGCCGTTAATTCCTACTCTTTGCTTCCTATCTGCCAACCAGTTCTCTATCCATTTCAATACCCTATCCCAAATACCATGTGCTCTAATTTTGCACACTAATCACATGTGGGACCTTGCCAAAGGCTTTTTGAAAGTCCAGATACAACACATCCACTGGCTCTCTGTTATCGATTCTACTTGTTATATCCTCTACTTGTTACATCCTCAAAAAATTCCAGAAGGTTAGTCAAGCATGATTTCCCCTTCATAAATCCACGCTGACTGACCAATCCTAATAATCTAAATTGCATATTTTAGATTACAATGGAGTACCTAGGAACATATTTAGTATTTTTTTAAATGATCAAATGAGAGTATAAGACAATTATGCTCAATAATCATTGGGCATTTCCTGTGGATATTTGTCTTGATTTTAGCTGAAGAGTTCTGGATTTTATAGAAGGATTTAAGGAAGAGATTGGGGACTTAGACATGTTCAATATACCTATAAAACAAGAACAATTGTATTTTAGCTTTGTTTAATCATGGATGATCAGCCATGATCATACTGAATGGCAGTGCTGACTCGAAAGGCCGAATGGCCTCCTCCTGCACCTATTTTCTATGTTTCTAATCATTATACCATTTATTTGATGACTTGGGCTTGTAATGTATCCCAGAGGTAATGCTAACATTATGTATTGTTTTAATCTCTACAGTTTTGAATCATCATTAAAGTTTTTGAAAATACATTATTCCATTTAAAATTTTAATAACATCAAGTGCATGAGGAATAAATTACTACTTTATGTTTACTTAGTCTTCTCACAGAATGCTACATTTCGGCTAAAGATTGATGGCAAATGTGCTTTGAAAATGTTCCTTATGGAATATACCGGAACGTCAGCTTCGGTTTGCCCACTTTTAGAAGAGTGAACCATGCGTGACATAGAAATATTACATGTTGTACATTAGTCATTTCCCATTGGAGAATAATGTTCTGAGAAAGTGCTCTATATCAGCCCACACTTGGTACTTGTCTAAAAAAGCTCTTGCTAGAAATTACATCAAAAATGAAGAATCCATTTAAAGTACATTTCCATCACTTGCTTTACAGGAACAAGAGTCAAGCGTGGTTTATTGTCATATGTCCCAGATAGAACAATGAAATTCTTACTTGCTGCAGCACAACAGAATATATATAATAGAACACTAAACAATATAATAAACGAGAGAGAAAAATAAGTTAATTGTGTATCTATACACATACTCACAAGTACACATATATATATATACGGACACACATACGTACATACACAAAAAAACAATAGAAGTGCAATAATAATAATAACAATAATAGTCTATTGTAGTTCAGAGCTTATTTGAGGTTGTAATGTTTAATAGCCTGATGGCTGTAGGGAAGAAGCTGTTCCTGAACCTGGAAATTACAGTTTTCTGGCTCCTGCACCTTCTTCCCGATGGCAGGGGTGAAATGAGTGTGTGGCCAGGATGGTGTGGGTCTCTGATGATGCTGGCATCAAAAACTGTTTGATTAATCTATCTATATATCTATATACGAAAACTCTTGTTTGTTTGTTTGTTTGTTTGTTCCTGAACTACAGCCAAAACAATAGCGCGACAATTTTAGGCCCACCTTACTCACCGTTGTCCCTTTGGTGCTAATGGAAGATGTTTCATTGAAATTGGTGTTATATTTTTTAAGTTATTCACATTTTAAAGTTTAAATCTCTCCTAGGGAGGGGGAGGGAGGGAGGGGGAGGAGGAAGGATAAGGGGGGTTGAGGGGGATTATGGGGGGGGAGGAGAGAGGGGAGGGGGAGGAGGGGGGGGGGAGGGGGGAGAGGGGAGGGGGAAGAGAGGAGGGGGAAGAGAGGGGGGGGAGGAGAGGGTGCTGCACCAATGCAGCAGTTGGGGCCCGTTAATCTAATACAGATGCTCCCCGACTTACGATGCTTCGACTTACGATATTTCAACTTTGCGATGGTGCAAACGGAGGGGAGGAGGGGGGATGGAGTGGGGGGGGGAAGAGGGAGGGAGGTTGAGGGGGGATGGAGTGGGTGAAGGGGGGTTGAGGGGAGGAAGGGGGTTGAGGGGGAATGGACTGGGTGAGTGGTGGTGGAGGAGGGGTTGGCACGGAGGGTTGCCAGGCCCGCAGGGGAGATTTGGACCCAATGGGTCCACACCCGTTTCGTCTATTATAAATACTTGCAATGTACAGTGCCCTCCATAATGTTTGGGACAAAGACCAAACATTTATTTATTTGCCTCTGTACTCCACAATTTGAGATTTGGAATAGAAAAAATCCCATGTGATTAAAGTGCACATTGTCAGATTTTATTATAGGATATTTTTATACATTTTGGTATCACCATGTAGAAATTACAGTTGTGTTTATACAAGACATAATGATTTGGATCAGAATGTAAATGGTGTGATTAATAAGTTTGCAGATGACACGAAAATTGGTACTGTCATAGGTCGTGAAGGAGATTGTCTAAGGATCCAGCAGGGCATAGATCTACTGGAAAATTGTGCAGCAGCATATTGAATTTAGTCCAGGCATATGAGGTAATGCACTCTGGGAGGTCAAATTCTGTTAGTATGTCGAGAATAAATGACAGTTGTCATAGGACCATTGTTATACAGAGGGACCCTGAGGAGGAAGTTTATTTCACTCTGAAAGTGCTGACATAGGTGGATAGGGTAGTGACAAAACATGATATGGTTGCCTTTATAGGCAGAGGCATTAAGTATAAAAGTCGGGATGTCTTATTGGAGCTGGTTAGATCGCATTTAAAGTTTTGTACAATTCTGATTGCCATACTACAGAAAGGATGTGGAGGCTGCAGAAAGAGTGCAGAAGAGATTGACCAGAATGTTGCTGCAATGAAGAGATGTGGTTATAAAGAGGACCAGAGCCTAGCAGAGCTATACTAACACTCTCCTCCGCCTAGCAGAGCTGGTTCTTACCCTCAACAACTTCTCCTTTGATTCCTCCCACTTCCTCCAAACACGAGGCGCAGCTATGGGCACTCACAAGGGCCCTAGCTTTGCCTGCCTCTTTGTCGGGTACGTCGAACAATCCCTGTTCCAGACGTACACTGGTCCCATCCCCGAACTCTACCTCCATTACATTGATGATTGCATTGGTGCTACCTCCTGTACTCATGCAGAACTCACTGACTTCATACATTTCACCACTAATTTCCATCCTGCTCTTAAATATACTTGGACCATCTCCGACATTTCCCTACCGTTTCTGGATCTCACCATCTTCATCACAGGAGACAGACTAGTGATCGAATCTACTACAAACCCAGTGATTCCCACAGCTATCTGGATTACACTTCTTCCCACCCTGTCTCCTGCAAAAAGTCTATCCCCTACTCCCAATTCCTCCGTCTACACCGCATCTGCGCCCAGGATGAGGTGTTTCACACTAGGGCATCAGAGATGTCCTCATTCTTTAGGAAACGGGGCTTCCGCTCTTCCATTATAGATGAGGCTCTCACTTTGGCCTCCTCTATATCTCGCAACTCCGCTCTTGCTCCCCCTCCCCCCATTTGTAACAAGGACAGAGTCCACCTTGTCCTCACCTTCAACCCCATCAGCCAGCATATCCAACAAATTATCCTCCAACATTTCCATCACCTCCAACGGGATTCCACTACTGGCCACATCTTCCCATCTCCTCCCCTTTCTGCTTTCTGCAGAGACCGTTTCCTCCGTAACTCCCTAGTCCACTCGTCCCTTCCTACCCAAACCACCCCCTCCCCAGGCACTTTCCCCTGCAACCGCAGGAGATGCAACACCTGTCCCTTTACCTCCCCCCTCGACTCCATCCAAGGACCCAAACAGTCTTTCCAGGTGAGGCAGAGTTTCACCTGCACCTCCTCCAAACCTCATCTATTGTATCCGCTGTTCCAGATGTCAACTTCTCTACATCGGCGAGACCAAACGCAGGCTCGGCGATCGTTTCGCTCAACACCTTCGCTCAGTCTGCCTTAACCAACCTGATCTCCCAGTGGCTGAGCACTTCAACTCCCCCTCCCACTCCCAGTCTGACCTTTCTGTCATGAGCCTCTTCCAGCGTCATAGTGAGGCCCACCGCAAATTGGAGCAACAGCACCTCATATTTCACTTCGGCAGCTTACAGCCCAGCAGTATGAGCATTGACTTCTCTAACTTTAGATAGCTCCTCTGTCCCTCCCTTCCCCTCCTCCTTCCCAGTTCTCCCTCGTCACCCATTCCTTCTCTCCAGAGATGCTGCCTGACCCGCTGAGTTACTCCAGCATTTTGGTTATAAAGAAAAATTGTATAGGTTGGATTTAATCTCACTGGAATGTAGAGACTGAGGGATGACCATACAGAGGAATGGTGGTTATGAAGACTCCAAGGCACAGGTACTCCTTAGCTGTCTTTGCAGTTGATTTTCATGATGCAAGGTAGTAAGTACAAATTGATGGAGTCACATCATCTTAGGTCAAGGATCTGAAGTAGGAGATAATGAAGAAAGCTGTCCATTCCATTTAATACCTTCCATTTAAGATCCTAACTGTCCAAAATGAATAATTGTGTTTCAATTGAGAAGAGATTTTCAATATTTACTCAGCATAATTTAAATGACTAAAACTCTCATCTTGTATATTTGTGGGTTTGTGGATATATTTGTTCCCAAAATACAGCAAAAACGGTACACTATAGTGCAACAATTTTAGACCCACCTTACTCACCATTGGCATGCGGTTCAAATGGTTGTTATATTTTAAAAGTTATTCACTTTTTAAACTTTAAAAATCACTTTTTAATCTTTAATAAATCCCTTTTCCACTTGCCCTGCCCATCAGTCGCTTGCGCAGTGATACCTCCATCCTCAACGTCGCAATGGGAACCCAATGGGTCCGCGCCTGCGCAGTTGGGGCCCTTTGATCTAATAGTAAGATGGCCGCCCGATCCCCGCGTGCGCAGATCTTTAGATTTCCTCATGCATAATGTCAGGTCCAAATGAAAAACATTACAACAGGATCCTCTTAAACTATTTTCATCTCATTTTGCACCGTTAAGTAAGAATTCAGCCTTTTTCCAATCTGCTTTTAAGCCGTCCACTTGAAGGTCCAAATCAAATGGCAACGTTTATTTGGAAAAGTAGTTTTTGGTGTTGAGTTGCCATTTTTGTACTAATGATTTGTTCCCATTCGGTGGAGAAATCAAAGTCATTCTGTTTGTTTTCAATGCTGTGAATATGAAACTGGAACAAAAGTGTTTGCCTATTTAGTCTGGGATTAAGAATCAAAAGCTTGAAAGAATGCTAACAATTTTGCATCTGTTTTCTGTTTACAGGAATTCCAATGTTGAAGATAGTATTTTCAGGGTATGAACATTTATCCCTCATCTCTGTTCCATTACTCATCTATCACCCCACCCAGATTCTGCTAGGAGGTCTATTAGTTGGAACAATGAAATCATGGATGGTCACCCGACAAAAAGTAAGGCCTACTAAGACAAATAAGTAACCTGGAATAACTAGACTCGTTTATTAGGTTTATTAGATTCTTTTTTTTTAACTACAAACTTGATTACTGAAAACATTAACCTGCCTTTGCTTTGTTTCACTTCAGCATAGTTCTGATGGCTGGAATACATTTCTGATTGTTTGATGTAACTTATATTAACTTTGAAACCTTTCCACTATTTCAAAGATTCCATAAATGTCACCAACTAAAATGTAGTTGATTGGGTGGATCGGACGCATGCGGCAGGAGTGGCCCAGGGAGCCACGCGGCCCCGATCCACCCACCAAACAGCTGCGGCGCTGACCGGAACGCGCCCCAGTAGGCCTGACTCGCCCCACAGGTTTCCCAGGGGACTGCAGAGAAGCCGGGCGGCAAGGCCTGTCTGGGCCGATGGAGCCTCAGCTGAGGTAACGATGGGAGCCTCGGCGGCGGCAGAGTGAGCCTCAATGGCAACAGGAGCCCCGGCGGTGGTGGGGCCTTGGCGGCAACGGGAACCTCAGCGACAGCGGGGGCCTCGATGGCAGCGGGAGGCACGACCGCGGCCGGAACATCGGCGGCGGTGGGGCCTCGTGATCGACCCGCGATCAACGTTCGATGAGTGTGGGGGGGGGAGGGAAGACAAGGGAGGATCCGGTGTGGGGAGAACGCTATGAAGAACAATGGGGACCTGGCGTGGGGGGACCGCCATGAAGACAACGGGGACCTGACGTGGGGGCACTCTCGTTTAGAACCCTCTGCCCAGGGGATAAGCCTGTGTTCGTTTGTTTGTTTATTCATTTGTTCCGGTGAAGGCGCTGTGCACACGGCAGGCAGCCAGCCAACCAACAGTCGCTTGTCGTTTTCTTTTTGTTTTCACTATTAATTTCAAGTTTTTCGTGTACCTTGTGTGTTATGATTGTTGGCAGACCAATTTCCCTCCGGGGATGAATAATGTTTTATCATATCGTATCGTATCGTGTTTGTTCCCATTGCCACAGTGCCTCTGAGCCCATTCACTTTGTTTTAAATTCAGATGTCAAAACTGCATACTGCGATACACCATCAATAAATCTGAAAGAATAGTTAGGATAATACCAGCTATAAGTTTTTGTTGAACATAGAAACTGCATCTGCTGGAAATGTGAGGTAAAAACCGAAAATGTTGGGCATACTCAGTAGGTTAGGCGTCATCTATGGAAACAGACTTAAATCTTTAGTTCAAAGGCCTCTGTTGAACAAAAAGCCAAACTAGCAGTTCCCTCATTTTCTATCACAGTTGCTTTGGGTCTTTTATATGTAATTTGATATGCATATTAAAAGATCTCACAGCCTTGTGTTCAATCCACATAGCAGGAGGGTCATTTGAGTTTTGGACAAGCTGGATCACCAAGGGGAAAGGATTGGAAAGCCATTATTAGACCAAGGTATTGAATACATCAAGTGGCCTTAAGCAAAGGATGCAAAAACAGAATACCCTTAAATGCCATTATCATATCTGCCTCCATCAACACTCCCAGTAGCGCATTTCAAGCATTCACCAGCCTCTGTGTAAAATAAAATCTTACCAATAGACAATAGGTGCAGGAGTAGGCCATTCGACCCTTCGAGCCAGCACCGCCATTCACCGTGATCATGGCTGATCATCCACACTCAGTATCCCATTCCTGCCTTCTCCCCATATCCCTTGACTCCGCTATCATTACGAGCTCTATCTAACTCTCTCTTGAAAGCATCCAGGGTATTGGCTTCCACTGCCTTCTGAGGCAGAGAGTTCCACAGCTTCACAACTCTCTGAATGAAAAAGTTTTTCCTCATCTCTGCTCTAAATGACCTACCCCTTATTCTTAAACTGTGGCCCCTGGTTCGGGACTCCCCAACATCGGGAACATGTTTCCTGCCTCTAGCGTGCCCAGTCCCTTAATAATCTTACATGTTTCAATAAGATCCCCTCTCATCCTTCTAAATTCCAGAGTATACAAGCCCAGTCGCTCCAGCCTTTCAACATACAACAGTCCTGCCATTCCAGGAATTAACCTCATTAACCTACGCTGCATTCCCTCAATAGTAAGAATGTCCTTCCTCAAATTTGGAGACCAAAACTGCACACAATACTCCAGGTGTGGTCTTACTAGTCTCACTGTACAACTGCAGAAGGACCTCTTTGCTCCTATACTCAACTCCCCTTGTTATGAAGGCCAACATTCCATTACCTTTCTTGTCCTGCTCATCTCTTTTAAACATTGTCCCTTTCACCTTAATGCTGTGCCCTCTAGTATGTGATATTTTAATCCGGGGAAAAAGGTTCTGACTGTCCATGTCTCTCATAATTTTATATACTTCTGTCAGGGCTCTCCACAACCTTTGGTGTACCAGGGAAAATAATGTTCAACTCCCTGTAACTAATACCCCCTAATCCAGGCATCATTCTGGTAAACAACCTCTACTAAAATAATAGCGTGGTTGGGGTAATGTTGATGTTGAAAGGAACGTAGGCGTCCCTGTGCATAAGTCACTGAAACCCAAGATATAAAAGGATTTGAGTACAGCAATTGATAATTATTACTGCTGCTGTATAGGGCATTGGTATGACTGCACCTGGAATATTGTTCAGTTTTGTTCTCCCTACTAAAAAGATTACATATGCTTTGTCATAGAGTGGATGCAGTAAGGATATAATCTACTGGTTCCAGGGATGGCAGGTTTAGGAATAGACAAGGCCTCAAGCATTTCAATGAAAGAAAATGTCATTGATGCAGACAAATGCTTACAGGCCTTGATGGGCTGGTTGCAGGGAGAATATTTCCCCGGATAGAGGACTCTAAAATCAGGAATACAGTCTCATAATAAGGGTGTTTATTTGGGACTGATGTGAGGAGAAATTTCCTCACGCACAAAAAGTTGGGAATCTTTTTGAATTTGGAAGCTCAATCACCAAGTTAATTCAGAACAGAGATCAGTAGATTTATCAAATCATTTTGGTTAGAATAGACATGGTGAGCCGAGGGACCTGTTTCTGTGCAGTGACTCTCATGTTGGGAACTGTGTGGGAAAATAGCATCAAGCTGAGGGATCAGCCATGATCTTGATAAATGACAGAGGAGGCTCATAAGAATGGCCTACTCCAGCTCCTGGTTCCTATGATAGACATAAAGTGCTGGAGTAACTCAGCGGGCCAGGCAGCAACTCCTTTTATTTCTCCAGAGATTCTGCCTGACCCGCTGAGTTACTCCAGCACTTTGTGTCTGTCTTCGGAATAATCCAACATCTGCAGTTCCTTTCTACACGTTTTGTCCTGTTTCCTCTGATTCAATTGTGGTGCAAATTTCGTACATATTCCCACCTAACAATTTTTGTAAAGCTGTAACCCATCTCAATTTTAACAATGACTTTGAAACACTGTGGTTTTCACAATGTCTTCGTATGCTTACAAGCTTGATAAATCTAAATTCTGGTCATCTAAACCAAATTTTATAAGAAAAGTTTTTTGCTGTGGTCAGTTTTGACAGATCAAGTCAAGTCAACTTTATTTGTCACATACATATACAAGATGTGCAGTGAAATTAAAGTGGCAACGCTTGCGGATTGTGCTAAAACTACAAAACAGAATAGAAAAAAAAAATTTAACACAAAAAATAAATTAATACAGTAAATTAAATGAGTCCCTGGTGATATGAGAGTTAACAATCCTGATGGCCTGCGAGAAGGAACTCCATCTCATTCTCTCTGTTTTCACAGCGTGACAGCGGAGGCGTTTGCCTGACCGTAGCAACTGGAACAGTCCATTGCTGGGGTGGTAGGGGTCCCCCATAATGTTGCTGGCTCTGGATCTGCACCTCCTGATGTATAGGTCCTGCAGGGGGGCAAGTGTAGTTCCCATAGTGCGTTCAGCCGAACGCACTACTCTCCGCAGAGCCTTCCTGTCCTGGGCACAGCTATTCCCAAACCAGATTGTGATGTTTCCAGACAAGATGCTTTCTACAGCCCCAGAGTAGAAGATTGGTATCGTTGAAAGATATATGAAGCTGATTCGCTGTTTGATTAAACAAATGGATTTTTCTCATTCACAGGCACTGAACCTCGCAAGACAGGTGAAGATTCCTGTATAACATCGGTGGAATATTTTATTTTATATGAATGTACATACATATCCTGCAATGTACAATATGTGGAACATAGAAAATGTTTAAGTGGACTTTTATGCCTAAGATGTTTGCATATATGTTTAATTTTGAAACTGCACATTATTAAGTGCCTTAAGAGTACAGCTGAATTTCTCAGACTGTTTTCTGCGTGCACAGCTGTGCATGAATAAGAGGGGAATATTTCACCAATTTATTCAGAATATGAATGACTTTAAATTGCAAAAAAAAGACTAAATCAACACATGATATTAATCACAGATTATAGCATTTAGTTTTTCAAAATTCTGTTCAGCTGTCAAATTTAAAGGGTCTTCTGTATGTTTATACCCCATTTTTCAAATAAATTTGACTGTCATATTGGCCATTTTCAACTATGTTTCCCTATGCGTTAAAAAAACCCACAATAACACTTTATCTATAATGTTATAACATCAGTTGCCCTCTTTCTGTATTAAATTTGCCAAGCTTTTTGTGTTTCATCCCATGAGAATTCCACAGTATGCTTAAGTGCTGTTCTGGCGGGCAATGGACAGAAATTAACTCTGTTATGTCTGTTCCCATTAAAACTGTACTGCTTGACATTAATTGAATTGAGGGTTAGTGGATATTTTAAAGTGGTTTTTTTTGTTGCCAGATTGACGGTGGACAAGGCAATTAATGGAAGGCCTCCAATCAAATTGCATCACTATCCTTAAATCAGTCAGTTTAATGTATTCAAATGAGGCATAATTAAAATCAGAGTAGATATTATTGTTTAACAGTTACTGAATGTTCTACATTCAGCTTTACTCATCCAGCTTTATGCAAACTCTGCTGGAAACTATTTGGCTGTTTTAGTGCGTACATTTCTACTGTTTCATAATGGTGTGCCTGAATTTAAATTTGATGAGACAAAATTATGTTTGTTGATGTGTTGGTTGGTGGAGAATTTCTCCAATGTTAACTGCCATGTAAATGAATTATTAACTATGAAAAGGGTCCAAGTTCTGAAAGTTTCCATGTACCAAATTAATGTAATGTGAGGACCAACATTATTTTAATTTACATACACATATTAAGATAACTTAATGTGTGATGTTACAACCTGAACTAAAATAGACTTTGGGAATTCATACTAAATAAGTATAAACGATATGGGTACAATTCTTTTAGATAATTATATATACATTTATTCAATGTAATGTTGGAATACTTTTTTATGATCACTTTACTTTATAAATTCTCACATATTCTTTTTGAAATAATGGGGCCATTAATGACAAACAAATTAGTGTTAGAGCAAATTAGATGAACTCTTCTTTGTATCCGGCTTTACGTGCTCAAGTCTCTGTTGACAAATCTTTGGTTTCATTGTCCTATGCTGAATTGTTTTTGTGGTTTGCAATTGTTTCTTGACCTCTCTACTTTATATTTGCTTTTGGGCAAGATAGGTCACAGGTGAAATACTCTATTGTGTAAGGGTTGGGTAAGCAAATGAAAGTTATTGGCTGTGAACATTTTCTATTAAGAAGTTTCAACTTAAAAGAATGTCTAGTAACAAATTATTATGAGAACCAATTTATTTTAAGTCACTTATTTTTATTTTTGTGAGACTTATCAATAAACTAAACTGATTCAACAGCACATACCGACTCTGTAGAAGTGCTCAAATTTGTTTTATAAATTGCCTTTGTTAACTGAGCCTTGTCTTCTCAGAGTTCACATTCTGAGCCAGTTTTGGATAAGCAAACTTGGATATTCCATTTTCTGTGACATTGTAAATGCCCACAGTGTAATTTGTGGCCGTTGGTGAAACATTTACACTCACCACTGGTCTCTGAAGAATGTACAAAATTACCCAGTCCAGTCTCTCCATATGCAACATGCACAAGAAGCTGGCTCCATGCAATGAAAGGGCCTTGGGCAACACATCAAGTATTCAAATAGGGAAGTAGAAATTAGAAGAATGTGAGAACAGGACTCACCCACAAAATATCTGAAATCACACTGATTTTGAGCTAAACTACACCACTAGATATATATAAATATAAAATTATGAGAGGCAAAGAAAGACAGTCAGAACCTTTTTCCCAGGATAGAAATATCAAGCACTGGAGGGCACAGCTTCAACGTAAGAGGGGCAAGTTTAAAGGAGAAGTGTGGGGCACATTTTTTTACACAAAGGGTGGTGAGTGCCTGCTGTGTGCAGCTGGGGATGGTGGTAGAGGCAGATACGATAGTGGCATTTGAGAGACGTTTGGAAAAGCACATGGATCTGAAGGGAATGTAGGAATATGGATTATGTGCAGGCAGGTAAGGGTTGGTCTTGGCATCGTGTCAGCACATTGTAGGCTGATGGGCCTGTTCTATGTTCTGTTCTGTGTTTTAGATTCAGCCAGCAATGAAAGTTGTCAAGAACTGAATGCTTCTGGCATTCAGAAACAACAAATATTTAAACTCTTAATATTAAAATTATTTTAACAACTAGAAAACTTAAAAGGATGCACTCAAACATGCATTTTAAATCTAAAGGTGCTAATATTTCCTTAGCTCTGCAGCTATTCTCCTTAATCAAGGAAAATGAAATCAGTGGAGAAGCTGTTTATGGCATATATTGTTCAAAGCAATTCACCACTAATAGCACTGAAACATCAAACTGCTTCTCTTTGATTATTGCAGAGCAATTGTAAAGAGGTAAAAACTTTGCGAAATGCCTATCTCAACTTCAATTATATTTTATCAATTTGTGGCATATTTTTATCAATTTGTGGCAAAGATCATGGTTGATTTTTGACATTAATCCATATAGTCATCTCTGCCTCAAATCACTTAATAGTTTATTGTCACATGTACAGAGCGAGGTACATAGAAAAGCTTTTTGTTGCGTGCTAACCAGTCAGTGAAAACACAATACATGATTTCAATCGACCCATTCATAGTGTACAGATACATGATAAAGGGAATAACATGAATAACGTTTAGTGCAAGATAAAGCCAGTAAAGACCGATCGAAGATAGTCCGAGGGTCTCCAATAAGGTAGATAATAGTTCAGGACTGCTCTCAAGTTGTGGTAGAATGGTTCAGTTGCCTGATAACAGCTGGGAAGAAACTGTCCCTGAATCTGGAGGTGTGCGTTTTCACATTTTTATACCTTTTGCCCCATGAGAGCGGGGAGAAGAGGGAGTAGCCAGGGTGCAACTCATCCTTAATTATGTTGGTGGCCTCGCCGAGCAAGTGTGAGGTGTAAATGGAGTGAATAGAAGGGAGGTTGGTTTGTGTGATGGTATGGCCTGCATCCACAATTCTCTGCAATTTCTTGCGGTCTTGGATGGAGCTGTTCCCAAACCATGCTGTGATGCATCCTGACAAAATGCATTCTATGGCGCAACTGTCGAAGTTGGTGAAAGTTGTAGGGGACATGCCGAACCTCGGAAGCCTTCTAAGAAAGTAGAGGCATTGGTGTGCTTCCTTTGCCATTGCTTCAATATGGGTGGTCCAGGAGATGTTGTTGGTGATATTTACTCCTAGGAATTTGAAGTTTTCAACAATTTCTACTTCAGCACCATATGTGTACTGCTTCGCTTCCTGAAGTCATTCACTATCTCCTTTGTCTTGCTGACATTGAGAGAAAGGTTGTCTCGTCACCAGGACACGAGGTTCTCAATCTCCTTCCTGTACTCCGTCTTATCATTATATTGTTGACAAAATTCAGTCTATCTTGCAATTTAAATTTTCAATTGACCTGGTATTAAAGCCATTGGCAGATAAAAGACAAACCTATCACTCTTTATCCGTACAGGTCTTTCCCTTATTTTCACTTCTGAATGGACTTAATTTTGAGACTCTTTCACCTCACTTCCCTAGCTTAACATCACCCTCCACCCATAATTAGTAGAGTCTGATTAGGAAAGAAATGGATGTGAATCCAGGTAGGGTGCAGGGAAGGGGAGAGAGGAGGAGGAGAAGGTATGAGGTTGTTTTTTGTAGGTTAGTTACATCAAAGAGGAGAATTCAATGTTCATACCATTAGGTTGTGAACTACCTAAGCAGAATATGAGATGCTGTTCTTCCAGCCTGTGTGTGACCTCACTTTGGCAATGGAGGAAGCTCCAGGCAGAAAAGTCAGTATGAGAATGGGAAGGGGAGTTAAAATGGTTAGCAACCAGGGGATCCAGCAGGCCTTGGTGGACCGAGTGACATGTTCGATGAAACAGTCTATGTTCGGTCTCGCAATGTAAAGTAGGCCACATCGGGAACAACGTATGCAGTTGATGAGGTTAGAGAAGGTGCATGTGAACTTCTGTCGCACCTGAAGGACTACTTGGGACCCTAGATGAATGTGAGGGAGGAGGTATAGGGACGGGTGTTAAATCTGCGGTTGCCGGAGGTCTGTACCTGGGGAAGGGGTGTGGATTGGGTGGGAAAGGATGGGAACCAAGGAGCTGCAGAAGGTCCAATCTCTGCAGAAGGCAGAAATTAGTGGGGTTAGAAAGCTGTGACTGATGGTGGGATCACGTTGTAGGTGGGGGAAATGTCAGAGAATAATGAAGAAATATTCAGAGTATGAAGAAGGGCCCCTACCCAAAACCCACCTATCTTTGTTCTCCAGGCATGCTGCTTGACCTGCTGAGTTACTCCGCACTTTTTTATCTTTTTTCGGAGACTGATGTGTTGGTTGCTGAGGCTGGTGAGAGAAATGTAAGGACGATGGTAACGCTATTCCTGTTCCATCTGGGGGAAGGGGGGAGCGAGAGCAGAACTATAGGACATAAAGGCGACGTGGGTGAGCGATTCACCAACGACAGAATGGGGAAAATCATGTTTTCGAGAGAAAAAAGGACATCTTGAATATCCTAGAATGGAAAGTCTCACCTCGGGGGCGGGGCGGTATGGTGGCACAGCGGCAGAGTTGCTGCCATACAACGCCAGAGGCACGGGTTCGATCCTGACTACTGGTGCTGTCTGTACAGAGTTTGTACGTTCTCCCCCGTGACCTGCGTGGGTTTACTACGGGAGCTCCGGTTTCCTTCTACAGTCCAAAGACGCACAGGTCTGTACGCTAATTGGCTTGATAAAATAGTAAATTGTCCACAGTGTGTGTATGATAGTGTTAACATGCGGGTTTCGCCGGTTGACGGGACTCGGTGGGCCGAAGGGCCTGTTTCTGTGCTGTATTTCTAATCTAAACTCAATGTGGTAGAGTCAGCTTTAACTCCCCTTCCCATTCCCATGGTGATCTTTCTTGCCGTGACCCCATTGCCAGAGTGCGTCTACACACAAACGAGAGAAACAGCACCTCATAGTCTACTTGGTTAGCTTACAAGCAAACATTTGAACACTGAATTCTGCAATTTTAGGTAACTAACCTACAAACACCCCCCCCCCCCCCCCCCCACACACACACATCTTACCTCCCTCTTACCTGCGCTAGATTAAGAGATGGTATTATTTAGAATTCCGTCTTCTTTCCTGCAATTTCAAAACTTTTGTTGCAACTTACTGCAAATGTGAATTGTTGTGAAGTCAAAGTGGCGTGACTATGTTTCCCATTCACCAATGATATTTAGGAATGGGTAAGATTGGCTATAGTGCAACTGCAGTCCCTTGTGTCTCCGTTTTCACACAGAATATTATTCATTTTCTTAACCCTAACACATTGTCAGTTACCATCCATTTATAAACATCAATGAAATATTTGATGGGATTAATTAATGTGCATTGGAAGGAGGCCCTTAAATTGTGATCCCCCATCAAGCACCATTGTTCTGTGTATTGCATGTTATTTAATATACTATGCTTAGAACAATGATAGATTAAAATGCGGTTCTTGCAGTCCAGGATGCACTCCAACTCATGCGGTGCCCGTCCGTCCCACAAGGCTTCTAGCGGAGCCAAGTCTCTGTCGCTCGCCCATGGGAGAATGCCGTTTCCATCAGCGCCCTTCTTTGAGTCAATCTGCCGCTGCTTGGATCTCTGTGCAGTGCCGAACCTATCCCACACCTGCCCCTCCTCCAACCTCATCTACCTTTCAGGGTAGTCAGAGGTTCACTTGCACCTCCTCCAATCTCATCTCCTGTACATTTCAGGTGAGGCAGAAGTTCCCTTGTACCTCCTCCAATATCATCCGTTGCTCCAGACGTGAACGCTAAGAAAATCGTCGAGACGAAATGTAGACCGGGCGATGGTTGCGCTGAACACCTTCGCTCAGCCTGCCTGGGCCTACGCGATCTCCCGGTTACTAAACACTTTAACTCCCCTTCTCATTCCCACACTGACCTTTCTGTCCTGGGCCTCCTTCATTGTCAGTGTGAGGCCAAACGAAAATTGGAGGGACAGCACCTCATATTTTGTTTGGGCCGCTGACAACCCAGCGGTATGAATATTGATTTCTCTAACTTCAAGTACCCCTTGCATTCCCTCTCTCTCCGTCCCACCCACACCCTCGTCGTTCTACTAGTTTCACTGGCATCCTGGTGAGTTCCATCGTCTATATCACTAGTTTTCACCTAACCCTCAACTAACAATGGACTGCTTCCTTATTCACAAAATGCTGGAGTAACTCAGCAGGTCAGGCAGCATCTCAGGAGAGAGGAATGGGTGACGTTTCGGGTCGAGACCCTTCTTCAGTCTGAAGAAGGACTGCTTCCTTGATCATCATTACATTTTTGCATATCTTTTATTTCTTTGTTCTACATCTCTCTACATCACCGTCTATATCTCTTGTCTCCCTCCCCCCTGACTCTCAGCCCGAAGAAGGGTCTCGACCCGAAATGTCACCCATTCCTTCTCTCCGGAGATGCTGCCTGACCCGCTGAGTTACTCCAGCATTTTGTGTCTACCTTCGGTGTAAACCAGCATCTGCAGTTCCTTCCTGCACTATCCCACGACAAGTGCCTGGCGCTGCTCCCGAATGCCTCTGACAGTCTTGTTGAATGTGGGAGAAACAGCTGCCCCTCTGGTAACCGAGACTACAGTCGCCACCCTTCACTGCACGAATATCATCTCACGTTTAATGAAATGGACGGACTACCTACATTTATCCATTATTTTAAAATAAAAATATTTTTTAAATACACAAACTAAAGGAGGTTCTGGACACTGTGGGCTCTGAAAAGTACTCGGTTTGCCCGACAATTGTGACGGCCCACTCATACTCGGAGCTGGTCAGCTACTGTGGCCCAGTTAGCTGCAGTGTTGCGGTTGGTGAAAGGTGCTGGGATCAAGAGGGTCGGGCTGGCGGCCATCCGTGGGTGCATTGCTCCGGGGAGCTGCACTTTGCAGCCGTGCCAATGCAGGGCCGATCAGATCGGCAAGACGTGCCTTCGCCCATTTGCCTGCCTTCTGATAAGAAAACCAGTAAATACCCGCAGGCCTTCGGAAGTCGGGCTGGATGTGAGCCACCGGCAAACTTGCAATATAAGGTGCACAGCGGAGAGCAAGTGTCTACAACAAGCTCAACACTGCCGCCACCAGTTACTCCATGATAGTGCAGCTGTTTGGCAGAGCAAGTATAATTAATAACTTTATGTAAAGTTGCCCGAGGCTCTAATGGGATATAGATCAGATGGAAATTAGTGTTAACAGATGGAATTTAATCCCGGCAAGTGCGAGGTGAAGCATTTTTGGAAATCAAATATTGCTAGGACTAACAGGTTCTCCCAATCGTGGGAACGCCCGACTTATGAACAGCCTTTACTTGCCACGGGGCTGCAGGCATCTTCTGCCATGTGGGATCCTGGTTCATGGTTGTAATTCTGACTTACTAACTTATGGGGGTACGATCAGTTCTGAAGAATGGAGCTGTGCTGTTACGGGAAGGGTCTGTAGGGTGCTAAGGAATGTTGATGAACAGAAGATCATTCGGGTTCAAGTCCATAGTTCTCAGAAAGTAGCAATACAGGTAGATAGGGTGTTGAAGAAGGCACATGGCATGCTTGCCTTCATAGATTTGGGTATATAATTGTAGTGTTTATAATGATAACTGTAAGGACTGAGTACCAGAATGGTGTGATTTGTGTCATGATATATTCAATATCTAATCAATCTCGTGAATATGTGTGAGAATGCACAGTGTACATTTGTAAAATAAAGAGGACCCACACAGGCAACAGCGTGTATTGAAAACCTGTGCTTTGTTTTCTATCTGCATGCTACTGCCGTAATATCTTACAAGAATATAAAAGCTGGGCCACTTTGTTGCATGTTGACAAAGCACTGGTATCAAGGCTGATTATGAGTATTCCATGCCTTTTTGTCACCACACTATAAGGATGTGATTGTGCTGGAGAGAGTGCAAAAAGGATTCACCAGGTTGCTGCCTAGATTGGAGGACTTCATTATGAGAAGCGATCGACCAGTTTGAGTTTGTTTTCCCTGGCAAGATCGAGGTATATAAAATTATGAGGCACTATTAGGTACCCAGAATATTTTCTCCATGATAGGGATATCAAATACAAGGGGCATAGGTTTAATGGTGTGAGGCAGAAATATGTGAGGCAGAGAATAAGGTCATAAGTAATAGGAGCAGAATTAGGGCATTCGGCCTATCAAGTCTACTCCGCCATTTAATCATGGCTGATCTATCTCTCCCTCCTAATCCCATTCTCCTGCTTTCGCCCCATAACCTCTGACACCCAGAATGGTTGATATCTGGAACTCACCGCCAAAGATACAATTATTCTATTGATGAGACAATTAGAAAGACACTTAAATAGGCAAGGCGTTGAAGGCTACAGATCTCATATGAGCAGGAGGGACAGAATGGGTGTGGTGGGCCCAATGGCCTATTTCTGTGCTGTACAACCTTGTGATTTTCTGACTATACCATTTCGGATAATAAAATACAAAAGCACAATACTGTAGGTTCTGAAAATGTAAAATAACAAATGAAGATGCTCTGATTTTCAGCAGATTGGTTGCATTTGTGAAGATGGAAACACAATTAACATTTAAATCCTTAATCTTTTATCAGATCTGGAAAATGTTAGGAATAAATAAACCCGCTGTTGTAAATTAATAACATTTTATCAAATTATCCATTGTACTGATCCTGAGAATTGTTTCTAATTTCAGGTGAAACAAATGGTTAGACATATAGAAGCAAAAACACTTACTTTCTATACACTGTTACTTTAGCATGATATTCAAAAATTCTCATTGGATTACTTCTGCGATTTCCCAGCCACTGCAAACTTTGACTAGTTTTTATGTCTTTCCATTTAAATACAGGAAAGAACCGTTTTGAAAAAAACCTGTAAACACAGGATGACTCGTTCCACCATTGTTTTGCTGGGCGGTAAATAACCCAGTGGTGTGTGCGGATTTCTCCAATTTCAAGTAACCCCTGTATTCCTTCTTTCTCTTCCCCTCCCCAACCCTATCCGCCATGTCTGTTCTATTGTTCACATCTATATATCCCTTCATTATCACCTCTTCCACAGCCAACAATAAACCATTGTGGGCTACCTTGGTCATTCGTGCCGGCTGTGATTTGTTCTGAACCTTTTTATACCACTGGTTTCCCTCACCCCTGACTCTCACTCTGAAGAAGGGTATCGACCCAAAATGTCACCTATTCCTTTTCTCCAGAGATGCTGCCTGACCTGCTGAGTCACTCCTGCATTTTGTGCCTATCTTCGATGTAAACCAGCATCTGCAGTTCCTTTCTACACATTTAGTCCACCAATGTTTACTTTTATTATAAAAGAACTAATACTTATTTCAGATGTTTAAAGTTCATGCTGTTATGTAGAATTTACTTTTTAGCTAAACATACACTGCTTTGTAATAGATAATATACTTGCAAAATAACAATTTTCGTGCTGTAGAAGTAATCACAATGCAATGTATTGCACTGCAAAAAGGCTTTTTATTAAACACAGGATCAACTACTGCTTTATGGCAAGGTGCAGAATTTATCAAATATGTTGTTTAGATGGTGTAATACTATTTAATGAGAAATATCCCAGCAAAGATCAGATAGAATTAAAACAACACATAACACATATTAATCTATTCCAAAAAATGATAAAGCTTCCTCATGGGAATTGTTTACAAGCGATGGTTCATTTACAAAAATATTAATACACTAATTACAGAAAGATCTAATTTAAGCAGTTCTAATTACAAACCACAAGCTCTGTGCTCAGTAATATTCTCCACCCTCAGTAGAATGCAGTCTCTGAAGGCAAATATTTTGCATGTATTAAACACAATAAATTGCAAAGATTTTGCGACCTTGAAGATGGGAAGTTATTGTTAATGAAGGTTAAAATCTGTTTCCATTAAGCATAAGAATATATGACTTTTGTATGGTATTTATTCACAAAATGCTGGAGTAACTCAGCAGGTCAGGCAGCATCTCAGGAGAGAAGGAATGGGTGACGTTTCAGGTCGAGACCCTTCTTCAGTCTGAAGAAGGGTCTCGACCCGAAACATCACCCATTCCTTCTCTCCTGAGATGCTGCCTGACCTGCTGAGTTACTCCAGCATTTTGTGAATAAATACCTTCGATTTGTACCAGCATCTGTAGTTCGATTTGTACCAGCATCTCTTGTATGGGATGATCTGAAAATATGTCTGTGAACAATATATTTAAAATCATGTGATTTTAGTACTGGGAAATAACACTCCTGTTAACTGCCTTGATGAGGCAAGAAACTATTTTACTCTCCATTCCTTCTCTCCAGAGATGCTGCCTGTCCCGCTGAGTTACTCCAGCATTTTGTGTCTACATTCAATTTAAACCAGCACCTGCAGTTCCTTCCTAAACTATTCTACAACTGTAGTTATATATTGAAAATGATGATAGTGTGTGGCCATGCTTCATAAAGTGGACGGTCTAGTGAGCGAAGCCCATGACTTGTATTTTACTTACAGGAATATCCTCCTGTGACCAATAATGTTAGACTGCTGCCACTTTCAACTGTTTTGGTATAAAATCAATTTGCAAACCTCACAGCAATCTGTGGTTCATGCATACAGTTATTGTTTGTAAGTGCTAAGAGGCAAACTCAGCAGAAGGACCAAGGTTTAGTTCCTGCACTGTAAAATGCCTATTCACAACCTGCTCATGCAAAGGAATCAATAAAAGCGGAAAACACAGGGATTGCAAATATCTCTCCTTTGTTCACACCAAAGTTAATGAAGTGTTACAACAGGACTCATCGTAATAAGGGTGTGTTATATGATCAATAAAAATGAACCTCGTGCATCTCAAACTAAATTACTTTCCAACAGTGATTGGTGGATTGATCACATTGTATTCAGCCTGAACAAGCACAAAGCTATTTTCACGTATCTTTCTGACGTGAACCAGCTCACCGTTGTCTCCCACACCCATGATGCTGCTATCAGTATCTCGGAAGGACACCTCTGTGCGTTTGCGACAGTGTTGGGAGAAGAAATGGCGCATCCCCATTGCCAACGCCATACCGAGCGCAGCAGAGCAACCAAGCAGGATACCCAGTTGAGGAATGCCCAGCTGTGCTCCTTTTGTAGGGCTATCTCCATGACCTGGGCCATTATCTTCCTGCCCAGGCTCTGTCACCCTGACCGATGTGTTTCGGACTATTTTACCCAGATTAACTTTGGAACCTGAATTTTTGGAAGACTGCAGAAAGGTTGCTGAAGCACGGTGTGACATCAGCTGCTTGGCTGTGTTGGTTGGGTTTACATCCTTTATGTTTGGGATGCGTCCTTGGCTCGGAATTGTTGGTGTTTCTCCTTCTCGGCTTTTGTACTCTTCCATATCTGAAGGCACCAATCCCTTTTCCTGACCTGTCGTGAAGCTAACAGGCCGGAAGGTCGAATAATCTTGTTTGGAAATTACAGCAGAACTTGAATCAAAAACTTTAGAAGTGGTCCATGTTTTGACCTTTAAAATAAAATAATGAAAACAGTTAAAAGTCACAACAGTCAAGTTAATTGTGTCTGCTGACTATTAAAAGGTAAAGATAAAGTCCTCAATCACCACAACTCACAAAAGGCTAGGCAAACAAGATTAAAAGTTAAAACAGTAGAATATTTTGTCTATCAGTTACATGGAAACATAGAAAATAGGTGCAGGAGTAGGCCATTCGCCCCTTCGAGCCAGCACCGCCATTCAATATGATCATGGCTGATCATCCAAAATCAGTACCCCTTTCCTGCTTTCTCCCCATATCCCTTGATTCCTTTAGCCCTAAAGAGTTAAATCTAACTCTTGCTTGAACATATCCAGTGCCTTCTGTGGCAGAGAATTCCACAGATTCACAACTCTCTGGGTGAAAAAGTTTTTCCCCATCTCAGTCCTAAATGGCCTACCCCTTATTCTTAAGTTAGTGCGTCAATTGACAACAATTGGAAAGGAACACAATTGCAAATGTGTATGCTCAAATAATTTGTGTAATTTCAAAATTTTAAAGTGACTTCACAGAATTATTTAACAGCAAAATCAAAGACCGCAATAACGACTGAGCAATAAATAATAAATAAGAACAAATAATACATGGAACAATGAACAATAAATTTAACGACATTAAGCTCAAATCCTGAACCCACACAGGTGTTTCCATCTGAGTAACTGAGCAGGATGCAGTGGGTATGGATTCAGTGCAAATGCTAAGAATATTCTTTCCTAGCACGTTCCTTGCATTCAGGAACATGGATGCCTGAAGCAACCAGGTGTCTGGTAGCATAACAATTGTTAATGAACAACACTTCAGTACTATGAGTTTTATTCTCTCCAGTTAGGCACGCCCATTAAAGTAGGCCTTGCCAATAATATCCATAATCTACTGAAGAAAAATATCCCTCTGAGGGGAATTGCAGACAGACTGGCTTGTGGCGGCCGTATGCAATGGATGGAGAGCTGCTGGCTACAGTTCAGGAGGACAGTGCCCACACCTGTGTGTTTGGTACAAAACCTGCAGATAAGCAACGTCTGGCTCTGGCACCCACACATTTCCTGCCCGTGACCTTTCTCATACCATGTTTAGAATTCTGAATATTTGTACCCCTGTACAATGACAATAAAGATATATTGTATTGTATTGTATT
Source organism: Rhinoraja longicauda (assembly GCF_053455715.1). NCBI lineage: Eukaryota > Metazoa > Chordata > Chondrichthyes > Rajiformes > Arhynchobatidae > Rhinoraja > Rhinoraja longicauda. The sequence continues at coordinate 125,552,579 of NC_135953.1, forward strand.
GTACATCCAACAATTTAGTACCAGAGGGTTTTGCACATTAAGTTACTAAATGTATAATCTACAAAATAAAATGATTGCTACAAAACCAGTGTGAAAATTAATTATATACATACTTGTTCAATATTACTGCAACTAATGCAAGATGGAGAGGGTTGGTCAAATTCGCTCTCACTGTTCAGAATATTCTTGCTACAATATAAAATGATGAGAAAACAATTACTCTTCAGTATAAAATGAAAATGAGTAATGAGTAAAATAATATGTTCAATTGCATAGAAAAGCCCCAAACTGCATATTCTCTCTTTATGAGTCTAGCTCCATTGTTCTGCTACAGAGAAAAATCACATCACATATCCTTTAACTGTACACAGTTCTTTTCTCAGTGCAATTTGCTTCAACCATGACTTAGACTTCCACAAATGGTCCAATGTAGACAAAACTTCTTGCAATACAGTGATCTACATTCTCTGCTGAATATTCTAAGCTGATGATAACCAAGATTTGTTCCATGAAAACATCCCAAGCTAAGATCAGCAAAAAAGGACACAAAGTGCTGGAGTAATTCAGTGGGTCAGGCAGCTTCTCTGGAGCACATGGATAGGACCCATCTTCAGACGGTAACTCCTTAATATCAGCAACTTTGACTTCATCTCTTTTAATACTCCCGGACTTGGGAAATCTTCAGTAACCACTCAGAAGCCATTTCTTTTCTATCAATTAGAAGTTGTTTATATACTTTTCCTGAGCCTAGCATGCTTAGAGAGAAGAAAGTTTTCATTCTTTATGAAAATAAGGGAGCAGAGAAGCAGAAATATTTTATATAATAAATGTATTAGGACTCGCATTATTAGAATAATTTATTTAATTACCATGTTTAATCATAGATTGTTTGAGCAATGATTTTTGTATGTATTTGGGTACCTAGACCACAGGAACAGGTTAAATGTCTCTTTTCTAAGCACATATTAAAGAGTTAGTATAAATGGATTATTCAAGCCAGGTGGGCATTGTATCCTACATTGTACTTCCTTCAATGCATTATGCAACGTGTACTGTTAAGCAAGACCACTGCACAAGCTGATCACAGTGAAATTGTCCAACAGAATCAGGTGTAGGAAGCAAAGCCATTGTTTAACATCTGGCATCGACAGATCCCAATATAAAAACAGAAGTAGACTAACAAGGTCTTATTTTAAGACTCAAAGATGAGAGCATTGGATATTCTAGAGGAAAATATGTTGCCCATGACTGCATAAGTCTGCATATAGATTATTGCAGCTTCTATTCTATTTGTGTTTAGGCCCCTTGAATATATTTAATATGGCATAATCAAGGACCAGTGCTACCCCGGTCACTCCCTCTTTGCCCCTTCCCATCAGGCAAGAGGTGCAGAAGTGTGAAAATACATACCACCAGATTCAGCAGTGGTTTCTTTCCAACTGTTATCAGGCACTGAATCATTCTCCCACCAACTAGAGAGTGGTCCTGACCTCCCATCAACTCCAATGGAGACCTTCAAAATATCTTTAATCGGACTTTATCTTGCACTAAACATTATTCCCTTTATCCTATATTTGTACACTGTGGATGCCTTAATTGTAATCATGTATAGTCTTTTCACTGACTGGTTAGCAAGCAACAAAAAAAAAAACGTTTCACTGTACCTTGGTATGTGTGACAATAATACACTAAACTAAATCAAACCAAAGATAATTTTGCATTTTGAAATAAATGCTTCAACAGGATTGGATCTAACCTTTCTGTGGCCTCGAGCTCTAAGGTTTTCAGCAGAAAGCCATTAATAGTTGATGGGAGTGCAGTCAGTTTCCCTCTTTTTATGGAGTTCAGGGATGGTTGCAGATGTTGATCAATTTCACCCAGAACCAAGCTGGACTGTTCTGTTGCAGGGCTCTCTTCTACTTTGGACAAATGGTTTCCAATGTTTGCATCCTGTGATCTGAGGGCCTTAGTGATTACTGGAGTGTGTGAAAGTTTCTTCATCATGTGTGTACTTCCTTGAGGATTGATGTAGTCTGCAAACCTCAGAGATGGTAAGACGGTTGCTGTATTTACAAGACAAAAATACACATTACATTGATAATTGAAAGCCAAAGTCTCAAATATCCAAAAGAGCAGAAGGAAATGTATATTTCTGCCATTTGAATTGACATCAGTGGTTGCATCACGCAGCCAACAAAAAAAAACATTTAAATTATTTAATGCAGAATCATGCTCACCAAATGAATAGTTAGGTCTTGGCATTTACAATAATGTTTGTCACAGCTTCCTATCACAGCTATCTTTTTTTTGTGATTTAGTGGACTATGTCCAATAAATTCCCTGACAGAGTCTTGACAAGGCTTGGGACAGATTAGGGTGCACATACTCTTTCTGTGGTGTGTACCGCAAGCAGACTTGGTGTGTGCTAAATGTAAGTACGAGACAGGAGAATTTTTAAAGTGTTTGAATTAAGATGGAAATTATACTTTACAAGTACTTTGGATCTGAGTCCTCCTACCTTCAGAAGTCGAGATACCTTTCCAATCTTTAATTTGCCATCAAGAATTTTTTCTTCTTTGGAAATCTGGACATTATAAACAGTTCCTATCTGGATTATGGGAAGCATGGAAATAATGATGAATTCCAGTCTCACTGACACCCCTCAATATACCAGATTTATCAGGAAGGGTTATCAGTCATTAACGGGACACAATTGTCCCACCTGCCTGCATTTGTCCCATTATCCTTCTAAATCTATCCATTTCATGCACCTGTCCAGATGTTTTTAAACGTTGTGACAGTACCTGCCTCAAATTTCACCGTACCTTAATTGGTACATGTGGCAATAAACTGACCTTGAAACCTTGAAATACCTCACTGGCAGCTTGTTTCATATACCCACCACCCTTTGTGTGAAAAGGTTTCCCCTCAGATTCCTATTAAAACTATTTCCCCTCACTTTAAACCTATGTCTTCTTCTTAATTCCCCTACTCTGCGTAAAAGAATTTGTGCATTTACCCTATCTATTCCTCTCATGATCTTATACACCACTACAAGATCAGCCCTCATCCTTCTGCGCTCCAAGGATTAAAGTCATAGCCTGCTCATCCTCTCCCTGAAGCTCAAATTCTGGCAACATCCTCGTAAATCTTCACTGCACCCTTTCTAGTTTAACAACACCTTTCCTATAATGGGGAGGGGGGCAGCATGGCGGTAGAGTTGCTGCCTTACAGCGCCAGAGACCCTGGTTCGTTCCTGACTATGGGTGTTGTCGGTACAGAGTTTATACGTTCTCCCTGTGACCACATGGGTTTTTATGTTCATAAGTTCTAGGAGAAGAATTATGCCATTCGGCCCATCGTCTAATTCGTCATTCAATCATGGCTGATCTATCTTTCCTCTCAACCCCATTCTACTGCCTTCACCCCATAACCCCTGACATCCTTACTAATCAAGAATCTGTCAATCTCCACCTTAAAAATATCCATTGGCTTGGCCTCCGCAGCCACCAGTGGCAATGAATTCCACAGATTCACATCCTTTGACTAAAGAAATTCCTTCTCATCTCCTTTCTAAACGTATGTCCTTTTATTCTGAGGCTATGTCCTCTGGTTCTAGACTCTACCACTAATGGAAACATCCTCTCCCCATTTACTCTATCCAGACCTTTCACTATTTTTCCCGGGTGCTCCAGTTTCCTCTCACAGTTCAAAGGTTTATAGGTTAATTTGGCTTTTTTAAAAATTAGAAACTAACCCAGGTGTGTAGGATAGTGCCGGTGTGTGGGAATCGCTGGTCAGCGAGAATTAGGTGGATCGAAGGGCCTCTTCCACACTGTATCTCAAAACTAAACTAAACTAAACAGGGTGACCGAAACTGAACACAATACTCCAGATGTGACCTCACCAATTTCTTGTACAACTGTAACACAACCTCCCAACTTTTGTACTCAATACTTTGACTGACGAAGGCCATTGTGCTGAAAGCCTTCTTGACCTATCTACCTGGGATGCCACTTTCAATGAGCTACAACTCCTGCTCTACAACACTCCCCAGAGCCCTTCCATTTACTATGTAGGTCCTGCCCTGGTTAGACTTCACAAAATGCAACACCTCACACTTCTCAGTATTAAACTCCATTAACCATTCCTCAGCCCGCTTGCTCAACTGATCAAGCAGAAATGAACTCAGCTGTGTGGCCGGTCACCAGAACCTTAAACATCCCCCTCATCTGTGGCACCGGTGTTGCCAAGTTACTGTGACACACAGAGAGGTTGTGCGAGTTGTTGACAATCTGCACCTACCTAACCACTGTAGATCTCCATGAAGCACTGTGTGGTTTCCAGGAAAGCATTTTGCTTCCCCTCCTATCACATCATTAATTTCAACAGCCGTAATGAATCAAACTTGAAAAGACTAGTCAAAACAAGGAATACAGTACATTCAAGAACCAACAGTCAGGTTGTCTCAAAGGGAATGGGCAGTTCGAAAAAGACTATGAATGTGACATGGGCATTGCAACACTATACCACGAGTGACAAATCAAAGCCTCCGCTGTTTGTGAACGCTGGCATAACCCAAATCACGCAATGGACCACGCAATCATATTCTGCCTTCATCACAAATTCAATAGAGATATCTGTGAGGTGGAAAGACCATGCAGTGGCCCATAAACTCACTATATATATGAATGATTGAATGAATGAATGAATGAATAAATGAATGAATATAACTTTATTGTCATTCAAAACTATACACCAGACGAGTGCATATTTGAACAAAATTCCGTTGCAACTGGCTCATAATGTAACACCAAATAATAAAAATTGATTAAAGAAAAATAAATAAATAAGTAACTCGCACATAAAATAATGGCGGTGGATCATTGTGAATTCAAGAGTCTGATGGCTCGGGGGAAGAAACTATTGCAGAACCTGGCTGTTCTGCTCCGTATGCTGCAGTACCTTTGACCAGAGGGCAGCAGGGTGAACAGTCCATGATGGAGATGGGTGGGGTCTTTAATTATATTTTTGGCCTTGGACAAGCAGCATTTATGTGCAATGTCCTGGATGGAAGAAAGTGAAGATATATAAATGTTGTACTGGCCATATGGAAGTTGAAGAAGGAAAAATATTGATTTTCATTTGCTTAATGCTGAAAAGGACAGCATTATGCAATTCCATTTCTAGGAAATGATTGCTTGTTATTGATAAGTTCTGAAATTCATAGAACTAAAAACTTTGATAAATGGATGTTACACATGGCTGTGACATTGGCAAATACATCATATCAGACCTCGCAATTATAATAGGAAATAAAGTGTTTTGCAGTGGGATGTTGGCGTGTACTATAAGGGTCTATCATTCATGTCTGTGCATATTACAAAACCGACAGGTCACAGTGAAAGTGTGCCTTTGAAAATCTTCTGATCAGAACTGGGTGAGCTGGAATTTAACCAGTCAAAAAAGGAAAACAATATCTTAATGTCTTCACCAATATGCAGTTTTTCACTGAGTTTCTTGTGCATTCTCTCTCTTTGTACTAAGCAAGTGAAGAGAGAACCTCCATCATGCATCATATTAGACACAAACCACAGACGATCTGAGGTACTGGTAACAGAGTATTCATCTATGCTGGGTTTTTTTGGCACTTTAATATCAGTTTAGCTAAACAGACCAAAAGGAAGAGGAATATCTCTATAAAAAAAATGGGAAAAGATCTAATTTTTCTCTCACTATTGAATGTACATTTCAGCATTCTACTTTTCAAAACCCACCCCATTTCATTTATTAATTCCAGAGAAAAGCTTGCTTACTGTTAAAAGAATTTCAGTTTCAAGTTACATTTACTAATGGAAGAATTGGTGACATCATGTTTTAACTTTGTTAGTTAAATGCCCCCAGGATTTAATTTCTTAATAAAACAATATCAATATAATTATGAAGAATTATTACATTGATGCAAGTAAAATCTGTTGTACCTTCAGTAAATGGCGTGGGGGTTGCAGGTGTGTTATATACTGATGTCTGGAGGGTTCCCATTAATTCCTCATTTTTTGTCAATGTAGAATAATTCTGCTTTTGGTCAGAAATAACACCAGACTCAATTCTACTCCAGTATATGAAGTATGACTGGACAGCTGAGACACTGTAGGTTAGATGGGACAGGACACAGATTAGCAGGAATTCTGAAATAAAAACAGAAAGTGATGAAAATACTCACAGATCAGCCATTATCTGTTCTGAGGGAAGAGAAGTGATTGATTGAAAGATTGAATGAAAGCATGGAAACAGCCTCACCAAGTCCACGCCAACCATCGATCACCCGTCTACACGAGTTCAATGTTATCCCACTTCCACAGGCCTTTCATCAGAATTGAATAAGAGTTAAACTTTAAACATGCTTTAAAAATGCAGAGGGGATAGAGGAGACAGAGAGGGGATAGAGAGGCAGAAAGGGCAAAAGAGCTGGGAATAATGCAGTGTTATTTTGATCTCCTGTGGTGGAGTCAAGCTTACCATTTTTCAAGCAATGCCCATCAACACTGGCTCACATCCAACTCATCCACCTGTATCAGGCCCAGTTAACCAGCCTGAAACCTTAAACGTTTGATTTCCACTTTAAACTTTTTTTAAAACTATGTTTAATTTATCCTTGTATTCCCCCTCATTCCTTTCATTCACCCTTCCACCATTTTTTCAAATTCGTTTGAAACTAAGAAAGTTGGGAAAAACGAAAGGAATGCTATTGGGGATAAAAGCAATATTCAGCGAGGGAAGTCATTGACATAAGCCTTCTCTCCGTGTGTCTGCCAGATATTTCCTGCACTTTCTCTTCTTTAGGACAATGTTAATACTGTCATCTTTTCCTTTTCTCTTTTCCCATCCCTTCCATTCAAACTGAAGGTTAAATTTACACACTGATGAAGACTGGTGTGGCTTGAATTCAAAGTCTGAACAGAACAAGTCTGTCCCAGGACTAGTCCAGTACAAACCGGACTCAGTTCCAGAACATTCCTGAAAATGATTCTGATGGATGGAAGACTTTAGACTTTACCTTAGTCTTTAGAGGTACAGCATGGAAAGAGGCCCTTTGGCCCACCGAGTCCGCGCCGACCAGCGATCATCCCGTGCAATAGCACTCTCACACACACTGGGGACAATTTGCACTTTACAGAAGACAATTAATCTACAAACCTGTACGGCTTTGGAGTGTGGGAGGAAACTGGAGCACCCTGAGTAAACCCACGTGGTCACAAGGAGAACGTACAAACTCTGTACAGACAGCACCTGTAGTCAAGATCGAACCTGGGTCACTAGCACTGTAAGGTAGCAACTCTACCGCTGTGCCACTCCTAATTTGTATATTTATTTGAATTCACATCAATATTACAAATCTTCTCAACTGCTAATTTCCTTGCTCAGTTTTGATTGGTTTGCATTTTTCTCTATGAAGGTATTAAAAACATAATTACAAAAATCTGATGTCTCCAGTGAATTGGTCTGGCGCTTTCCAGACAAAGGAGAGATTTCTTTTCAATAACTTGTCCGAGTGGGTCACGGTATCTCCGTCCTCAAAACACTTCAGTAGTTTAGATCCAGGGGAAATGAGAATGAATGTCCCAGCCACACGATCATCAGCCACTCGCCGAGCTTGCATCAGGAAACCCATGAAGTCTCGTGTGCTCCTTACAGTCACTGTGAAGTAAAAGAGACGCACAGCAATACCACACTCTGCTGTGAAAAGGCTTCCACCTATGGAGCTGTTATCTTTAATATCCCCATTGTCAACTTCAAATCTCACCTTGGGCCCACTCAGACATGAGGCAACAGGGAAAACCTAGGCTTTGACCTTGTATCCCAGCTCTTTAGTAAACTGCCCATCTTTCTCCATAGAGCTGGACCTAACTTCCTTCTATTTTTTCATGAAAAGGTGCTATGGTTTCCTCTTTAGCAAGCATTGATGGCCTAACAATTCTGAAACTTATTGTAAGCTCTCGCCCCCATCTCAGAACAAATTACATTAAAATCCCCTCATCATTGACCTTATAATAACAATATTGCTTCCCTATTCAATGTATTCAAACACCTCAAAATTGTAAAAATATTTAAACAAATTTCATTTGGAATATTAGTTTCTAATGCTCTCAAACTATGGTGTAAAGAGTTTACACCATAGTTTGAGAGCATTAGAAACTAATATTCCAAATGAAATTTGTTTAAATATTTATGTACTTTTTCTGTCTAAAACTCCACACAACACCCTAATCTGATTAGACCAAATATTTTAACCAATTTTTCATTGCATCTTTACACGTGATGTCTGTACTCTGATTTATGTAACCTAAAATGAGATTTCCAATTCTTTGATGGCAGAACTCCCTGCCTCATATGTTGCGAAATTATGTATCAGAAACACTATCTTTCCATTAAGTGAAAACTCCCATTGGTTTTTATCCACTTAGGCTGCAATACTCACAGATTTATTTATTAAATTGCATCTGCCACCATAAACTCTAGCTCATTTGAAATTCTCCTGCCCATATCCAATCCCACATCAAGTCCCATTAAATCTATCATCACTGACCTACACTTTCTGCATCTCCCTTAAGTGAATTCAAAATACTTATTTTCATGTTTAAATCTCTCCAGGATTTTGCCCGTCTCTGTCTTTGTGATCTCCTGTAGCATTGAAATCTCCACAAACACTTTGGCTTCGAACCTGAATGACTCTGTAAATAGTACGTTAAAATGTTGGTGCACTTTGTGAAACCTGTGAATATTTTAATCAAGCACATTTCACTGCAATATTCAGTACCTTGCAAGGCCCAAGGAACTTCACTGCAACTATACTGCAGGCCTTAAACCTTGAAAGTCCTTTCCATTCCCCATTTCTTCATTGTGGAGCTCAAAAAGGAAATCATGTTATTTACGTCTAATCCACACTGTGGGTGAGGAAGGAGGGCTTCATGTCAGGTCATGTCATCAGTCAGATGTGATGAGGCCAAGGAGGAGCAGGTATAGTCATTGGAGGCAAGGAGAGATAACATTCAGCTGCTGGAGATTGCTGAGACATATCAAGGCAAGAGATCAGTGAGAGCGGGTTCGGGTGGAGATCAGGCTGGACGATTTGGAGAAGGAATGGTCATGTGGGTGGAATTTAAACCTGGAGAAACCTCACACAGTCACAGGGAAAACGTACAAACTCCGTACAGACAGCAACTGTAGTCAGGATCTAATCTGGGTCTCTGGTGCTGTAAGACAGAAGCTCTACCATTGCACCACTGTGGGGCATTCCTGTACGCCTGCACTTGTAGATGGGAAAAAATGCTGTTTTGCTTTCCTGGTCTCCATTGGTATGCCTTTTGTTCCATACCATAGGGCAGTGCTTCTTAAACTGGTGAATGGTTCACCCAAGTGAATGGTTCACTTAGGGGTGACTGAAACTAGAGGGGTGAATGAAGGGCGAATGACTTAATTTATTCAGATATTTATATATATATTTTTCTCTACTTAAAAAAGGCATTGCCATTAAAGTGGTTAGTAAGCTCTTATTGGTTTTAATGGCAGTGGAGCTGGAAATTTGATATGCTTTTTCTCTCTACCTATGGTTTTCTAATTTCAAAGTAGCAGGATATTTCCCAAATTTACTGTAATGTAACGTTTTAGGGAAGACCGGATGAGCTAGTGGGATCATAAATTTATATAAATGGCAACACTGGAGGATCGCCATAGGCAACTGTTGAACTGCAACTTTACTCGGTGTTGCCAATTTAGCTACTTTTCTGATCGATCTAGAATTCTATATATATTTATTGTACTTCAATCTACCAGCACTTATTTGCATCAAGCAACATGAATTCTAGCTATATTAAGGAGATTTGAGCCCTGTTATTAGGCAATCTAAAGTTAGATTGTGCCATTTTCAGTATTTTGTGAGTTTGATTCGCAGATTAAGACACTATGTCTTTGTTGAAGTACCTAAAGAAACCAGCTCTAGAGGAAGAGTGTTTAGGAGGACACAGTTCATTTCTGAAAGAAAGTGAAATGAACAGGACTCAAGAGGAGGTATGTTCAGAAGACAAGTCACTTGTGAAGGGTGACAAGGAAACTGAGGATAACGAACAAAAATGCAGTTACGTATGTTACAGATGATGACTCTTTAATGATACGGGCAAGGAAAAACTTCATCTCAAGAGAAAATACCAGGACCAAAGTACCCTCTCCTCAAAACTCAAGAAAAGAAAGTGGAACAAAGAACATATCAAGTATGGCTTTTCCTTTTCCCAGATGAACTAACAAGCCCTACTCCCTCAACTCAGTGCATGTTTTGCAGTGTAAAATATAGCAACCGGTGCCTGGCTCCTTCAAAATGACTGACTCATTTAAGAACAAAGCATAGCAATCATCAAAACAAGTCCATACAATTTTTCAAAAACACTCGTATTTGTGGAAGCAACAGAATTTCTTTCAGTCGATGATAAAGAAAAACACAGCGACTAAAAAACCTCTTATTTTTGCCTCTCTTCAAATAGCACACGTGCTCATGAAAGAAAAAAAGCCATACACAGAGGCTGAGAAAGTTGTCAAACCGTGTTTGAAAATTGTTGCCAATCTACTACATGGTGGAAAGCAAGCAGTGGATAAAGTAGTGCAAATTCCTTTGTCCAATGACACAATGAAACTTCGATCTACTATGACTGCTGAAGATCTGAAGCATCAGCTGATGGCGAAACTGTTGGAAGCACCATTTTTCACTCTGCAGTTTGATGAAACTACGGACATTATAAACGATGCACAACTCATTGTGTAGTGTCTTTTCCTAGATCAAAGCTTGGGAAAAATTGTCGAGAAATATCTCTTTCGCTTGCCAGTCGGAGGGCAAACTACAGGTGAATTTATTTTCCACAAGCTTGATGAATTCATGGAAAATGAAAATTTATCTTGGAGCAAATGTGTTGCTGTGACTACAGACAGTGCTGCAGCCATGATGGGGAAACATAAAGGAGCCACCGCTCGCATCAAAGAAAAATACCATAATTGCACCTTTTTACATTGTTGTTTACATCAGGAAGCACTGGGTGCCAAGAAACTGAACACTTGTTCTAATGACCAGAAAAATGAGCTGGAAGAATTGTTGCAAGATGTGTTGAAAATTGTCAATGCTATTCATCCACAAGCTGTTTTCAGAGCTATGCAAGAATATGTCTGCAGATCACATGATTCTCCTCCTGCATTCTGAGGTTCGATGGTTGTCACGTGGAAGAGTCCTTGAAAGAGTACTGTCCCTGAAGAATGAACTGTCTACTTTTTACTGAGCAAGTTGAGGTGAAAGCAATGCATTTCAACAATGATTTTTGGCTGGCCAAAATGACTTCTATTTTTGAACATTTGAATCGGCTCAACTTGTCACTCCAAGGTAAAGGAGGTGACATCTTCGATGTCCTTGGGAAAATAGAAGCCATGAAAATGAAGATCACCATGTGGCATATTAACATTCGTAAAGGCATTTCTCCAATTCCCCAAATTTGGAAAGCTTCCTCTGAGTGGGAAGAAAAGCGACCTGACCTGGAGAAAACACTGAAGAGCATCATTTCTGACCATCTGCAGTTGCTGTCTAAAAATTCTGAAACATATTTTCCTCAGAAGCATCTGCAGGACTTGGAAAATCAGATGTGGATAGTTAATCCTTTTATCACCAGCCACATCAAGCGAGCAGATTTGGGGGAAATGTCATAAGTGTTGATGGAGCTTCATTATGACTTCACTAAAAAATCATCTTTTGAGATGTACTCCTACATGGATGGATTACTTGCTTTCCCTGAATACAAATCAATTGCCTTGAAGGCCGTTCAACCACTAGTAATGATGACCAACTTTCCTGTCTGAACAAGGATTTTCGACCTTGGTAGAATTGAAATCCAAAAAACGCAATTCACTTCAGTATGTTGATTCAGTAATGCAGGTTGCTTTGGAGAAGGAAATTGAACCTCGATTTGTGAAGCTTGTCACAGGAGTACAGAAACATCCTAGTTATTGATGATAAGTGTAGAAGTGTACTGCTTGTCATTTATTTGTGGTAAACATACACAATAAGAAAACATTGTTTCTAAGAATCTAATTCTAATTCTAAGACAGTTGGGAGGATGGGAGGGCGCCAGATATTCAGAACTGAGCAACAATGTTGTGATGATGTTTTGAGCATGCATGTGACATATACATGCACAACTTTAAAAATATATCTGGATTTGCAAGAGTCAGCTTCTGGAGAGAAATATACCAAATATGGCACGTTGATATTTGGTAGTATTGTGAGCTTTTGTCGGGGAGTTATAGAAAGTCATATTAGTTGGATACTAATATATTAAATCACATACTCCATGTTTTTTTTGAGCTAGTTTTCCATGAAAAGATTACCTTTCCAAGTAATCAAAGCCCGAAAGGGTAGGGTGGGGCTGAAGCCCAGTGTTTAGACGTTAGAATGGTTTTTTTATCATTCTAATAGAATGATTTTCCAGCTCCAGTGGTAATTAAACTTCTTTTTTTCCACTCCTAGTTTTCTTTACATATTTTTAGGATGTTCAAAAAGTTGAGTAAAATAAACACATAATAAATGAGTTGATTTATGTTTTTTGCTCATGTAACAAAATAAATTATATATAAAATTATACACAAAGGAGAATAAGATGAAAATTACGAAAAACATAAGAAAATTTAGTCGAGGGTGAATGAAATTTGGTGATAAAGACTCAAGGGTGAATGACACTGAAATAGTTTAAGAAGCACTGCCGTCGGGCCAATCATCCACAGATAAAAAACTGAAGCTCTGGGATGGTTTAAAGTGGCAGGCCACCTTATGTAAACAGTGCAGAATTCTGTGAGTCACTGCTTATGTTGTTACTAAATCAAACTAAAAAAAATGATGAGGATTTTAACTGAGTGTCATTTAAGGTTGATATCTTAATCTATTTATTCCATTAAAAAGTTGCCTTTAGTTGCCATGAAATCCCCAACAGCATGTACTTTTCACATCCCCTTCACATGCACTGACCATAATTCGAAATCAACTACAATATTTCCAAGGCAACCATCTACACCTAGTGGCAGGAAATCAGTATTGCACAGAATTTCCTCTCAGTGAAATTCATTATTAAAATACTAAAATCTCACCTGCAAAACTTCTTTGTCAATTCTTACTTTTTATTTAAGTGAGTTTCTGTTGTTGAAGCTGATACACGAGTGTATTAACGTGGTTGAAGCCCTTGACCGTACCATTTTTTTTACAAAACTGTGCTCCTTATTCTGAAGACACAAGGCTGTAAACGTCAGCCTTCCCCAAGGAGTTAAAACCCAAAGTAGTCTTTTAAATTCCCTGAATTGCGATAGAAATTTTAGGGCACTGCTCAAGGAGTTCTTCCGTTGTCACGTTAATGCAATATAGGCTATTAATGCTCAATTAATTAAAAGTGACACTTTTAATTCATCTAACTGTGTACATATTAATTGCTGCTGAATTCGGACTCTGTAGTGCACTTGCACTACTGACTGTGTGAAAGGGAGAGGCACCCTGGCTGCTTTAATGCTGCCATATTTCAGGGACAAGTCAATCAAATAAGAGCGGAAGGCATCCGTACCTGTAGTTGAGGATTGAGGAGACCTCCCAATGAAATCAAGGAATGGCATCAGGCCTCTTCATTAGAAGGATCTAAAACCTAAAGATCTAATTGATTGCTAACACCCTCAACAAATGTCCCATTCTGCTACATCATCCTCTTTGCAATAAAGGTCAATGTTCCATTCCTCCTCCAAATTATCCAGCAGAACCTAACTCAACTGTTCTGTCTCTATCAAAGGCAATTGCATTGTGCCAATTCCTTTCAGTGAAAACACCACTGGCAGCCAAGTGCTTTCTGCATCAATAGATGGTAAAAGGAGGGGTCCACAGGCGACAATGGGAACACCTGAACTTGCATCCAAGAGTGGATGGAGCAGATGAAGCGGCATTCTTCCCATTCCTCCTCAATGCTGGAATTTGATCGGCATATAAATTGAGAATAAACCCACGTTTCTGTGATTAGGGTCTACCCCAAACCTAATATTTCAATCCTGAGGAGACAGTAACGTTTCCACCCTCAGACTATTTCCCTCCACTCAGAGTTGAGCATTTAATTCCAGATGGGACTGCTGCCTTAGGCTTGAAAGAAACTTTGGCAACTCTAGCCCAAGATGACTCAGCTGTAAAAGTGCAAGGTCACTTGAGGATCACAGTTGACACACTGGCCAATAATGACACTGAGGCTGTTTAAATTTTGGGAGAGAATTTCTGCTTGTTTTCTGTGCCTTATGTTTTAAAGAGTTTAAATGCAGTTGCCATTCCTTCTCTCCTGAGATGCTGCCTGACCTGCTGAGTTACTCCAGCATTTTGTGAAATAAATTGACACAAAGGATGGCTGCTTCTGAGCAGCCAGTTTCCTATTGATTCAGAAGCTTAATTTATGGGCAAAATGATCAAAACATAGACCTCAACTTCTTACCCACGCACCAACTCATCGATATTTTCCTGTCCACGGACTTCTTGCAGACCATCTACCTCGAGGCTAATTTAGTAGAAACTGCAAACCTTTTCATCTCTTAGTTATGCTTCCTTTGTTAACTCATTAACTATCTAACCCGTTGATATATACCATGAAAAACAAGAACTAAGCACCGTGAAACCCAGTGGTACGTACTCTTCAAATCACTAAAAAATCCCTTGTCTGTTACTCTGCTTTCTTGCTATCAACTGGTTTTAGATAAACATGTTCAACAGACAGAGTAATTGAGACAAGAATACTCAGGTTATTCAAAACAGGACTGAATGTTGTGTTGACCAAATTAAGGTACCACTGGAATCGGTTTAATTTGACGAGTATTGCTTTCTTCATTGTCATGGAATTTACGTGCAAGTTCCTTGTGGATGTTTCAATAAGATCATCTGCCTTTCTTCTAAAGTCCAACGCGTACGAGGAAAGAAGTTTAGACTTTATTGCCTTCCATCACAGTGAGGAATGTGGATGTTTATGTTAACTTTTATGTACAGTAGTTGTGTGTCTTGTTGTTTTTTTTAATATGGCTGTATGGTAATATGAATATCACTGTACCTTAATTGGTACGTGACAATAAAATACCTTTGAAACCTTTGTATAGATCCAACCTGTTCAGTTGTTCCTCATGAGACATCCCTTTCAACCCAGAAATCAATCCAGTGAACTTTGTTCCCTGTCCAATGCTTATATCCCTACTTAAAATGGAGTCCCAAAATGTGTGCCACGTTGACCGTGTGGTCTCAGCAAAGCCACATGTAGCTGCGGTGAGACTGCCCCAGCTTTGGACATCATCCTCTTTGCAATAAAGGTCAATGTTCCATTCCTCCTCCTAATTATCCTGTGAATCTACATATTAACTTGTTGGTTTCTATATATGAAAATAACCCAGATCTCCATGTACAAAAATGTCAAACACTTACTCTCCACTCAAACAATATTCTGCTTTTCTATTTGTCCTATCAAACTGGATAATCTCACGTTTCCACACTTCACTTCAAATGCCAGATTTGTACATTCTCATTTAATCTATCTATGTCTTCTCGCATATTTGTGCTTTCTTCTCACAATTTGCATCACACACCTAGTTGTAAATCATCAGTAAATTTAACTATAATATACTAGATCCCTTTATCAAAGCCATTAACATAAATTGAAAACAGTTAAGGTCCTAGCTTTGAACTCTGTTACACACCGTACGTTCAACCTGAAAATTACATATTTATATCAACACCATTTTCTGTTTGTTTGTCGATTCTCTGTGAATTCTCAAATATTGTACCGATTTTATGGAAATCCAAATACACTCTACTTACTGGTTCCCCTTGAACTAGCTTGGCTCTAATAAATTTGTCAAACTCCTTGAACCAGCTAGGCTCTAATAAATTTGTCAAACTGAATTTCCCTCCCACATAAACCACATTGATTTGTTTAATTGCATTAGGATTTTCTAATTTTCCTGTCACTGCTTGTTTCTTGACGAATTCCAACATTTTCTCAATGATAGATGATGGGTTAACCAGTCTTTGGTTTCCTGCTTTCTCTCTCCCTCTTTTCTCGAATGGGGAGTGGGTTACATTCATGGTCTTCTAATCCACGGAGACCTTTTCAGAATCTACTGTCCATTGTGAGATGACCAACAATGCGTTCCCCATCTCTGTAGCCATTTATTTTAAGATCCTAAGCTTTAGTTTGGCACTTTGTGTGTCCTGCCTAGAGCACCAGGCAAGAATAAACTGGAAGTCCTTACCTGGTACTTGGTCTCCAGGGAGGTAGGTAGACTTATTGATGTGCACTGAGATAAAGCTGCTGCGTTGATCCTGTGAGTGAGCGCTGATGTGTTTTGGTTTCATATCAGCACAAGCAGATTGACTGGCACCATGTGAAAATCCGCTAGTGAAGGAGATCAGGCAAAGTGAAGCGACCATCCAGGCCAGCAGAGTTTCCTGGCCTCTTAACAATCTTAAACTTATCTGTGTCAAAATAGGTAGGACATATAAATTCAAGACAAAGAAGAAAATTAAAACATGTTACAGGGACTCAAATCAAGAAGTACCACAGGAATATACAGGAATTGCCAATGTTGTTTTAGTTGGAGTGGCCAGTGGGTCTGCAATCTAAAGGCTCATTTTGCTCAAATGGGACCAGCCATCAGATTTCTGGCAATTGAATCTACCTGTGCAATGCAATTGAAATAATGCAGAAAAAAAGGCAACTCTTGTCTTTCACAGTATCACAGCACTTAATTTCTTGCCGGTTGGCTGATGTCCTTGTATTATTTTACTTCAGTCTCAAATTGCTTCCAATAAAAAGCTCACATAAGTTGACTGAGGGGAAATTGGGTCTGAAAGCTGAAATGGGGGAGTGTTTGCTAGCGCTGTCGGGGAGGATTTAAACTAATATGGCAGGGGGATGGGAACAAGAGCAGAGAGACAGAGGGGTATAAAATGAGGGTAGAAACAATAGGTAACAAGGTGAAAAGTAAAAGTGGCAGGCAGACAAATCCAGGGCAAAAATCAAAAAGGACCACCTTGCAACATAATTATATAAGGGGCAAGAGTGTTATAAAAACAAGCCTGAAGGCTTTGTGTCTCAATGCAAGGAGTATACGTAATAAGGTGGATGAATTAAATGTGGAGATAGTTATTAATGATTATGATGTAGTTGGGATAACGGAGACGTGGCTCCAGGGTGACCAGGGCTGGGAGCTCAACATCCAGGGATATTCTATATTCAGGTGGGATAGACAGAAAGGAAAAGGAGGTGGGGTGGCGTTGCTGGTT
Organism: Rhinoraja longicauda; assembly: GCF_053455715.1. Taxonomy (NCBI): domain Eukaryota; kingdom Metazoa; phylum Chordata; class Chondrichthyes; order Rajiformes; family Arhynchobatidae; genus Rhinoraja; species Rhinoraja longicauda. The sequence goes on from NC_135953.1 coordinate 125,569,944, forward strand.
AGAGAGGAGATTAACGCAGTGGAAAGGAAGGACATTAGCTCGGAGGATGTGGAATCGATATGGATAGAGCTGCGAAACACTAAGGGGCAGAAAACGCTAGTGGGAGTTGTGTGCAAGCCACCTAACAGCAGTAGTGAGGTTGGGGATGGCATCAAACAGGAAATTAGAAATGCGTGCACTAAAGGTGCAGCAGTTATAATGGGTGACTTCAATCTATATATAGATTGGGTGTACCAAATTGGCAAGGGTTCTGAAGAAGAGGATTTCTTGGAATGTTTGCGAGATGGTTTTCTAAACCAACATGTCGAGGAACCAACGAGGGAGCAGGCCATTCTAGACTGGGTATTGAGAATTAGTGGATGCATTAGTGATAATTTTTCAAAACTCTAGATTCTGGAGTAGTTCCTGAGGATTGGAGGGTAGCTAATGTAACCCCACTTTTTAAAAAGGGAGGGAGAGAGAAAACGGGGAATTATAGACCAGTTAGCCTAACATCGGTAGTGGGGAAAATGCTAGAGTCAGTTATTAAAGATGTGATAGCATCACATTTGGAAAGTGGTGAAATCATCAGACAAAGTCAGCATGGATTTATGAAAGGCAAATCATGTCTGACGAATCTTATAGAATTTTTCGAGAATGTAACTAGTAGAGTGGATAAGGGAGAACCAGTCGATGTGTTATATCTGGACTTTCAGAAGGCCTTCGACAAGGTCCCACATAGGAGATTGGTGTACAAACTTAAAGCACACGGTATTGAGGGTTCAGTGTTGAGGTGGATAGAGAATTGGTTGGCGGACAGGAAGCAAAGAGTAGGAATAAACGGGTCCTTTTCGGAATGGCAGGCAGTGACTAGTGGGGTACCGCAAGGCTCAGTGCTGGGACCCCAGTTATTTACGGTGTATATTAATGATTTGGACGAGGGAATTGAATGCAACACCTCTAAGTTTGCGGATGACACGAAGCTGGGTGGCAGTGTTAGCTGCGAGGAGGATGCTAGGAGGCTGCAGAGTGACTTGGGTAGATTAGGCGAGTGGGCAAATGCATGGCAGATGCAATATAATGTGGATAAATGTGAGGTTATCCACTTTGGTGGCAAGAACAGGAAAGCAGAGTATTACCTGAATGGTGAACAATTAGGAGAAAGGGAGATGCAACATGACCTGGGTGTCATGGTGCACCAGTCATTGTGCAAAAGGTCTTATTTCTATTAAGACTCCAATATATTTTTACTTCACTAACTTTTTCAATGCTACCCTTGATTTTAGAGGGAACACAGCAAACAACATCCAGTTAAACCCTGGTTTAAAGGGATTGCTAGAAATGGACCACAGTATGTTAAAGGGGGTGCGGGAAATGGGGCCATGATCAGTTTAAGGGAAGTGTAGGAAAGGGGGCCATGTTTACTTTAATGGGAGCATAGGAAATAGGGAACCAATGAGTTTAAATACTGCGGAGGATATATCACCCAGTGGAAGGACCAGGACTGCAGTGAGTTCAAAGGAAGAGAATGTAAAGAAGACCTAGTGTGTTTGAAGGGAGCACAGTAAACATTAATTGGTGAGTCAGATGACAAACCATCAGGTTTTCCAAACAATCACATTGCGGGTTATCAGAGTTGTACTGTTCTTTGATTTACTAATAAACTAGATCCATTCTGTATTTTGACTACAGTGCATTACTCTGGGTAGCATAAACACATTACTCATCATAAGATGCCCTGAAAATGCCATCAGGCATTCACAATATCCAGTAATTAAGTCAGGTCCTGTTGTTGTTTTAGCAGCAGAAACAAAAGCTTTCAGTGTGATTTTCACCCTACCTTTCAGTTAAATGTTTACAGTTGAAAGCAGCAGAATAGTAAATAGGTACAGGAGTCGGCCATTCGGCCCTTTCGAGCCAGCACCGCCATTTAATATGATTATGGCTGATCATCCAAAATTCCACAGATTCACAACTCTCTGGGTGAAAAAGTTTTTCCTCATCTCAGTCCTAAATGGCCTACCTCTTAATCTTAAACTGTGACCCCTGGTTCTGGACTCCCCCAACATGGGGAAACATTCTTCCTGCAACTAGCCTGTCCAATCCCTTAAGAATTTATATGTTTTATAAGATCCCCTCTCATCCTTCTAAATTCCAGTGAATATGAGCCCAGTCGATCCATTCTTTCATCATATATCAGTCCTGCCATGGGGTCAAGGAAAGAGTATTCATGTTGCAGCCCTGATTCCACCAATCTTTCCACCACCACACACAAGAAGCACAAGAACTGCAAGACGCCATTGTAGGCAGATGCTGAGAAGTGTGTTCAGCTCTGGCTGAACAATTTCTAATCTTGTGATGTGGACTCGATAAGAGGTCCTGCCATCCCGGGAATTAACATGGTGAACCTACGCTGCACTCACTCAATAGCAAGAATGTCCTTCCTCAAATTAGGAGACCAAAACTGCTCACAATATTCCAGCTGTGGTCTCACCAGGGCCCTGTACAACTGCAGTAAGACCTCCTTGCACCGATACTCAAATCCTCTCGCTATGAAGGCCAACATGCCATTTTCCCATTTGCTTTCTTCACTGCCTACTGTACCTGCATGCTTATGTGCAAACTCCACACAGACAGCACCAAAGGTTAAGATCGAGCCCAGATCTCTGGCATGCGAGACTAGATCTTGGAGCAACCTCATCACACAAATTCAACCCACTTTAGACTTTACTTTAGAATTTAGAGATACAGTGCGGAAACAGGCCCTTCAGCCCACCGAGTCCGCGCCGACCAGTGATCACTCTGTACACTTGCACTATCCAACACACCTGGGACAATTTACAATTTTTTTACCAAAGCCAATTAACCTACAAACATATATGTCATTGGAGTGTTGAAGGAAACCGGAGCACCCGGAGAAAACCCACGCAGGTAACGGAGAACGTACAAATTCCGTACAGACAGCACACGTAGTAAGGATTGAACCCGGGTCTCTGGCGCTGTCAGGCTGCAACTCCACAGTTGTGCCACCGTGCCGTCACCTACTTCCAATAACCTGCTCTCTCACGTATGCCCATTAATACCTTCTGGATTCTGGCACCAGCCATACACTTGGGGCCATTTACAGTAGCTAATTAAGCCGATGTCGACACAGTCACTGGGAGGTCATAAACTCTGTGCAGACAGCACCCAAGGTCAGAATCAAACCTAGACCACCGGCGCTGTTAAACTGCCTCACTTTCTGCAGCTCTCTACCTCATAACAGTGAACGAAAGCATACGCTCTTCACGGAATGCACCATCTCTGCAATAAAAAGCACTCGAATCAAAGAGAAAAACAAAGAGAGGCCAACAGCAGTGTTCTCTTTGCTGCACAATGCCGTGTTCAGAAAAAGAGAAGACTTTGCAAGAGACAGTCCTCTGAAAGAACTTTAATTAAATATTAAAAGATAAAGGAGAATCACAACAAGTCCCAAGCCTCAGTCTTGGAACAAATCAGTACATTGTAAACTTCAAGCATGGTAGAATATCACACCCACCTGAATTTCTTCTGCACTGACTTCAATAGAGATGCAAATCAGTTGGGATCTAAACTGGGTGGAAATCTTGTTGCTGCCTATTTTATGCTACCGCTAATGACTAGTTTTACATTCTGTATGTTTTATATACATAGGCAAATTACGGCTTAAAATTGTACCAATGTAATATCGCAACTTTAGCCTCCCTGCCCCTGCCATCAGCCCACTTATCATCCGTTCAAAACAAAATGAAGATCCGCCTGTGGACGGATGTGCAACTAATCCATTGAAACTTCCTACAATCCGTGGAACTCATTAAAATCACTGATCACTTACCTTATTAATACTCATGAAAAGTAAAGCGTGATCATTAAACAGACTGACCTTTGAGAGCATTTTGCTACGGGACTAGCTGTGTATCAGCCACTTTTAATATATCAGGACTTTCTGATCAGAGAAGCACATCTCTGAAAAGTGTCTGGATCCTTCCCTCTAATGGCAAGCCCAGCAGCTGTCACTTCTGCAACAGTGAAATGTTTTGTGATGCTGGTCTCTCCCTCTTTAATCCTATTAAGGGCAAACAATTTTTTTCTTTTCTTTTTCCCTCTGTCTTATCTGCGTTGTGCAAAGAAAAGGGATTTGGTTACATTTCTGATGTCCTTGCCCCCTTCCTGTGGGCTATAGTTTTCAGTTGTTTGATCTCTTATGAAAGGGTTGAAATTCTTCATTGCCTTCCAATTAAATCAGTACAGCTGGTTCATGTTATTCTCATCACAGACAATGTACACTCCACGTCGTGTCCCTAACGACTGTTTCTCCAATAGTGTAGCGAGGTGTAGTTTAGTTTAGCGATGCAGCGTGGAAACAGGCCCTTCAGCCCACCAGGTCCATGCTGACCAATGATCACCCGTACACTAGTCCTATCCTACACACTAGGGACAATTTACAGAAGCAAATTAACCTGCAAACCTGCATGTTTTTGGAGTGTGGAAAGAAACCTAGAGAAAGGGAAAACGTGCAAACTCCGTACAGGCAGCACCCGTAGTCAGGATCGAACCCAGGTCTCTGGCGCTGTAAGGCAGCAACTCTACCGCTGCGCCACTGTGTTCTACTTCAAACAGCACATACATACTTATATAGTTAATCTTCTCGCAAAGAAATTACCCTTATACATGAAAATGAATATGTTTCTTTTGCCATGGAGTTACCTGCTTCTGCCATTCAAGCTGGTAATATAACTTGAAGGTTCTTGGCATGACTTTTCAGACAATGGTGTTAATCTTTAGAAACAGTGCAATTTTTAAAAAAAATCAAGTCAAAAGCTTCAGTTAACACACTAGAAGGATGTGTGAGATTTTGAATTTAAGGTGCACAATGAAATAAACATACTAATAATCCTCATCATTCAACAACTTCCCTCCTTATTCCGTACTTATCCCCATCTGTTTCCTTTTGGTATTCTCTCATTCTTCACTGTGTAAAGGGCTTTAATAATGTTTTATTTCGATGCTTTGGAAACAGTGGCCCGTGTCCAAGATATTGCCGAGAGCTGGGTTAAGACATGGATCCATCCCAGTGGCAGCAATTTAATATGTCTAATGTTTGCTGACACCACAGGCACACATATAGCAACCTTGATGTTCACAGAAGCACAGATGTTACCCATTTATACCAAATGCTTCATTGCAGAAGTTGACATATCCTGGAGGAAATCTTTGGGAAGTTCAGGATGGTCACACATCGCCAAACTACCAGCATTTGGAAAATTACTCAGCAGGTCTTTAGCTGGGCATCCCTCAGCTAAGCATTATGTTCCAACAGGCCTATCTACATTTTATCCATGCATAAATGATTTTCTTTGAAAAAGACTGCAAGTGACAAATGGTAAACAAGAGAAGACTCCTGGTGCCATGTTCTTCTTTTCTAAAAGATGATTTGTAAGGGGACGTGAAGAAGTCTTCTGCAGCAAGGTAATTACATCCTCGATAATGAATGGCCTGAGGTTAATGACAGATCTGGAGGCAGCGCAGTTAGTGTGGGATCAGGATGTGTATAAAATGCAGCCACTCATATGTAAAACAAACAACTCGCATATTAGCTTGTCGTCCATTATTTAATGCAATGTAATTTTTTGTTTCATCTTTTTGCCTTTACTTTAATAGTTGATGATAGGAATGGGGAAGTTGGATGATTTAAATCAGTTTGTAAGGGTCTCGACCCAAACGTCATCCATTCCTTCTCTCCAGAGATGCTGCCTGCCCCCTGAGTTACTCCAGCTCTTTGTGTCTCTCTTCGGTTTAAACCAGTATCTGTAGTTCCTTCCTACACATCAGATTGATAATGTTGGTTACGTTTTGAGGTATAAAAGTGTAGTAAAATAATCCAGATACATTAACAATCTAATATTTAAACAGTTTTGATATAAAAATAATAACAGTTTTCAAATAAATATTCCATGCATCTCATCTGACTCACCTAGTATTCATTTTATAAGTTTCTGGTAGATCTTCGTCTGTGAATGCAGACCTAACTGACCCAAATCTTCTCATTCTTCATTCGCACTAAGCTTTGAATCCAAAACTATTGTTTCATTCCCTCCAAGGCAAGAATATCCTTCCTCGAATGAGATCAAATAAGGAGACCAAAACTGCACACAAATCTCCAGATGAAACCCTACTAACACCCTGTACAGCTGAGACAATGTAACTTTCCTCCCCTACTCAACTCCTCCTGCAATGAAGGTCAACATACCATTTTCCCAACCATCTGCCCATCACCACACCTCCCCCCCCCCCCCCCCCACCATCACCTGTACACAACCTTGCCAAACCTTATCCTGCCCTTCCAGCTTTCTTTCCCCAACCCATCCCCACAAGAGTCCCAAAACGCCACCTATCTATATTCTCCAGAGATGCTGTCTGACCTATTGAATTACTCTCGCACTTTGTGTCTTTATTTGTAAATCGGGATCTGCAGTTTCATGTTTCCATCATTTGCCTTCCTATCTGCTTGCTCCACTGGAATACTTGCTTTCAGTGACTGATGTGCAGAGACATCTGGGTCTCATCACTTTTTCAATGTTCCTAATTTATTACCATTTAGACAGTAATGTGGTATGAATTTAACATTGAATGAACATTAGGTTCAGTTGCCCTGGGAGTGGCAATCATGGGGACTCCTAGAAATGAAGCACTTTATAAAACGCAAAGCATTCATAGTGACTTGGTTGTTTGGATTCAGAACTGGCTTATTCATACAAGACAGGTAGTTGTGATGGAAGGGCATTATTATGGATGGGATCTGTGCTGGGAACTCTTTTGTTTGTGATGTACATACATGGCTTGGAAGTAAATGTAGATGGGCCAGTTAGTAAGTTTGCAGACAATACCAAGATTGCTGGAGTTGCGGGCAGTGAGGAAGTCTATTAAAGTACACAGTGGGAAACAGACCAGCTACAAAATGGGCAGAGAAATGGCAATGGAGTTTAATCCAAGCAAGTGTGAGGTGAGGAACTTTGGAAGGTTAAATGTAAGGGGAAGCCATACGGTTGATTGCAAGACTTTTAACAGAATTGGTGTGCAAAGAGATCCCTGGGTCCAGGTCCACAACTCCCTAAGAGTGGCAACACATGTAAACAGAGTGGTGGTGAAGTCATGTGCTATGCTTGCTTTCATTAGTCACAGCGTTGAGTATAAAAGTCAGAAAGTCATGATGCAGCACTATAAGACTTTGGTTAGGCTGCATTTGGAGTATTGTGTGCAGTTCTGGCTGACCCATTACAGGAAGGATGTGGAAGTAATGGGGAGAGTGTGGAAGAGGTTTACCAGAATACTGCCTGGATTAGAGGGTATTAGTTACAAGGGGAGGTTGGACAAACTTGGATTGTTTTCCCTAAAATGCCAGACAGTGAGGAGAGACCTGATAGAAGTATATAAAATCATGAGAGGCATAGAAAGAGTACATAGTTAGTAGCTTTTTTCCCCAAGGAGGAAATGTCAAAGACAAGAAGGCATAGCTTTATGATAATAGTGGCAAGGTTTAAAGGAGATATATGTGGCAAGTTTTCTTTGCACCGAGAATGGTGGGTGCCTGGAATGCACTGCTGGGGTGGTGAGTGGAGGCAGATACGATAGCGGTGTTTAAGAGGCTTTTAGATAGGCACATGGATATGCAGGAAATGCAGTGATATGAATCATGTGTATGCAGATGAGATTATTTTATCTTGGCACCATGTTCGGCACAGACACTGTGGGCTGCAGGGCCTGTACCTGTGCCACACCTTTTTATAGACACAAAAAGCTGGAGTAACTCAGCGGGGCAGGCAACATCTGTGGAGAGAAGGAATGGGTGACGTTTCGGGTCGAGACCCTTCTTCAGACTGAATAGGGATAAGGGAAATGAGAGATATAGACGGTGATGTGGAGAGATAAAGAACAATGAATGAAAGATATGCAAAAAAGTAACGATGATAAAGGAAACAGGCCATTGTAAGCTGATTGTAGGTTGAAAATGCAAAGCTAGTGTGACTTGGGTGGGAGAGGGATAGAGAGAGAGAGAGAGAGGGAATGCCGGGGCTACCTGAAGTGTGAAAAATCAATATTTATACCACTGGGCTGTAAGCTGCCCAAGCCAAATATGAGATGCTGTTCCTCCAATTTGCGTTTAGCCTCACTCTGACAATGGAGGAGACTGAGGACAGAAAGGTCTGTGTAGGAATGGGAAGGAGAATTAAAGTGTCCAGCAACTGGGAGATCAGATTGGTTCAGGCGGGCTGAGCGAAGTTATTCCGTGAAACGATCGCCCAGTCTGCGTTTGGTCTCTCCGATGTATAAGTAGCCACATCTTGAACAACGGATACAGTAGATGAGGTTGGAGGAGGTGCAAGTGAACCTCTGCCTAACCTGAAAGGACTGTCAGGGTCCCTGGACAGAGTCGAGAGCGGAGGTATAGCGACAGGTGTTGCATCTTCTGCGGTTGCTGGGGAAGGTACCTGGGAAGAGGGTGGTTTGGGTGGGAAGGGATGAGTTAACCAGGGAGTTGTGGAGGGAACGGTCTCTGCGGAAGGTGGAAAGGGGTGGAGATGGGGAAATGTGGCTGGTGTTGGAACCCATTGCAGGTGGCGGACATTTTGGAGGATTATGTGTTGTATGCGACGGCTGATGAGGTGGAAGGTAAGGACTAGGGGGACTCTGTCTCTGTTGCGACTAGGGGGAGGGGAAGCTAGGGAGGAGCTGCGGGGTACAGAGGAGACACGAGTGAGGGCCTCATCTATGATGGGATAGGGGAACCCCCGTTCCCTAAAGAATGAGATCATCTCGGATGTTCTAGTAAGGAACACCTCATCTTGGGCACAGATGCGGCGTAGACGGAGGAATTCGGAGTAGGGGATAGAATCTTTGCAGGAAGCAAGGTGGGAAGAAGTGTAGTCAAGATAGTTGTGGGAGTCAGTGGGTTCCTTCTTACACACTGCAACTTTTTATGTTCCATGTTCTGTTTTCTAAACTGGAAGTTACCCAATACCTTTTATCCTTTGGTCTACTCTTGGGGAAAAAGGCTCATGAGGATGAAACCCATTACCTCCAGATTCAAGAACATCAACCATTAAATTCTTGAATCACCCTGCACAATCCTAACCCCAACGGTACCTCAGCACCAAACCACTACAGACTTTGTGCCACTAACAATGTTCTTAAGTACTTTTGTTTTTACACATGGACTATTAGACTTAGAGCAACTGATAATTGCCACAACTGTTCCCTATGGAACCCTATGGCAGCTTTTCTCATCTCTGAGGTTCTCCACAAAACATTTTTGTTGAGAAAGGAGCAGTGGACTGCTTAGTCCTTCCTAATAAACACTCACAAAGTTCCAGATGGTTTTCCTAAACTCTTAGTCTGGTAACATCCTTACAAGTCTTCTGCAATTGTTTTGATGCTTTTATATCTTGTTCACAACATGAGTTCAAAGACCTCAACACAATTCTCTTTTTGCACTGGTCCTTTCCCTGTTTTTGCCAAAGGTCAGGAGCTCAGATTGCAACATTTATGATCTTGCCAGTGCTTCCTGCAAATGGATAAACCAGAATGTGAGAGACTGTGAGAATAAAAGAAAGTGCTTCAGCTGGTTCCTTTACATCACAAATGTTCCCAGCTTCCACGGCCAGGTGCTCCTTGTCTTATTGTGAGTGAACAACAAAGGTGGGAGGTCATGAGCTTTCAGTCCTATTTCTGTCAATAAGTCAGAATTGCATGACGCAGATGTTGATGATATCACCAGGTAGGAAATATGATGAGGAAATGATAGCTAAGTTACAGTAAATTGCAACAGGATGTGCCTGCTCCAGTTTCCTGACTGGCACAGAGCTCCATTAGGAAATGGTTGCAAACACTTAAAAAAGTGCAAATGTCCTTTTTTTCCTAATTTAATTACTAGACTAATGTACTCCCTTTGCTGTTCTGCCAAAAGCTAATTGAATTCACCACAACCTCCACTGATGGTCAGGCAAGCTTCTTTGGGTAGCAGCTAAAATGTTTTTCCTTATGAGAAATATAACCACTTTCAGTATCGAGCACCTTAAAATAACCCTGTTTACAGTAGGTTGCAATCCATCCCACTATTGTTCCTCATTAGGTTCATGCCATTCAATGGGATCCTGGTTGATTGGCATCAAAATAACTTGCTTCCAAATGCCTGAGCACCCTTGCTTAATGCAGATCTGTCAATCTGTCCTGACATTTTCAATGAGCTTTACTCCAACTTTCTTTTGCAGGGAGGAAATCCAGATTCCCAATATTTTTTTTGCGTTTCATTAATAAATGGCCCAGTTCTACTTTTAGGTCCTGGACCCTTTGCCTGAACTCCCCCTTTGGATAAAATAACTTCTCCCCATTAATCCTATTAAATCCTTTCATCGACCCATATTCACAAAAAGATAACCACTTAATCTGTTATATCCTGTCAGATCTGTCCTCATTGTTTAACCATTTAGTGCAGCAGCCCTTCTGAGACCAGGATACCCTTCCTGAGGTACAATGTCCAGAAGTGAATACATTGCTCCAATAATGTCTGCCCAGAGTTGTGTCCAACTGTTACATCCACAGCTTTGGACAGGGAACAAAATGGTGAAAGACGATTGCTTGAATTGTTATGAGGCACTTGATGATTTTGGCTCTCTTCCCTCTCTCAATCTTAATGCAGGGTCTTGACTCGAAACGTGAAACGTCAACTATTCGTTCCTCTTCTCTTCCCCCCCCCCCCCCCCTACCCCCACCCCTCCCATCCTCCCCACCAACCTGGAGTTCCTTCAGCAGATAGTTTGTTCGTCTAGGTTCCTTCATCTGCTTGAATTAAAGATATGGAAAGATATGGTTAACATTTTTTTCGTTAATTTGAGTATATTTAAATGTATTTAAATCTTTAAGTTTTCATTTTTAATCCTAAAAATTAATTCAATTTCAGTCCCAATAAAGTGAAGCTTTACAGGAAGATAGACTGCTTAATCACGGTGGGTGTGACTGTGGTGGAAGGGAGGAGGGTGGAGACAATGTAGGCAGATGGGAGAGGTTGGGAATGTTGTGGGTAAACACCTGGATGAAGAGGTGTAGGAAGGAACTGCAGATGCTGGTTTACACCGAAGATAGACATAAAGTGCTGGAGTAACTCAGCAGGTCAGCCAGCATCTCTGGAGAAAAAGGATGGGTGATGTTTTGGGTTGGAAGAAGAGTAGAGAAGTATGGTTTACTGGGTAGCTAGCTGAGTCACTAATAACTGGCACAATGTCTGAAATCACCACTGAGTCATCCACACCTGAATTCACCTGGTCTGGTTGTGGAGGACGTGTCTTCTGAGGTATTCCTGACTCGATTGTGATAGTCAATGAAGTGATAGAGAACGTGTGAAGAAGCTCTCTACTAAAAAAACAGCGTTGGGAGCTTTGACAGGCAGCATGGTCCCAGCCTTATCGCCAGCTGAAGCCGAGAGGATATTTAAATGGACACTTGTCTCTCACATTCAAAGTGTTTTTAACCACATGTTCAAAAGGAACTTCAACTTTTAAACTAAATTAAAATCACTCAAAAACACAAATAAATAAGCAAATAAAAAAAGGCACAATATTTTTAAACTTACCCTGTCTTTACTTTCTGTTCCACAATCATAATCGCCACAAACTCAATGGACTCTTGGATCCTGCGCCAGTTTCAATGTGGGGCGATCTCAGCAAGATTAAGCTGTCACTGGACTCCATGCAAACTTCCATAAATGCAATCAAACCACCTCAGCTGTATCCACCTGTCACTTTGGCAGGGTTTGCTCCTCCCCCACCTCTCTTATCCTGCTTTTCTCCCCAACTCCCTTCAGACTGATGAAGGGTCCTGAGCTGAAATAGCACCCGTCCATTCAATCTACAGGTGCTGCCTGACCCGCTGAGTTCCTGCTGCACCTTGTATTTTACAGAATTCAAAGACTTGCTCCCATCTAAAGGATAAATGCCAATGGTTCCACTGATTACAAGAAAGGTTTTAAAAAAGGTTTTACTTGTTTCTGCATTTTCTCCAGTTTTGGAATAGGAACAAATTATCTTTGAATTTGCATTCCTCGTTTACCTGTTGCCTACCTCCTTGTTGCCATGAAGACTACTCAGCAGTGTTGGCCACAGGTGTCTTAACAATCCCACCAAGAAGGGCATACTGTAATTTGTGCAGTCTCTTCCTGCATGGAAGTACATAAGAGAATAAGGAATAGGAGGCTATTTGATCCTTTGCACCTGCGCTGCCATTTAATAAAATCAGGGCTGATCGTTTTACCTAAATACTACTTCACATGCCTCATATCCTTTGATTTCCTTAATATCTAGAAATGTAATGCTCCATCATTTTAAATATACTCAGCAAACGAGCTCCACTGCCTTGTTGGGAGAACATTACAAAAATACACTATCTGAATGGCCAACACTCCATTTTGAAAGGTTGGCGCCTTGTTCTAGGCACCCACACTATGGATAACAACATCCCTGCATCCAAAAGATCATGTTTTATTGTTCCATGTTGCAAAGGGCCAGTCCGCGTAATCGCTTCGTACATATCTGCCATCCTAGGAATCAATCACTTACATCTTTGCTGCGCTCCCTTTATAGCAAATATATCCTTTCTTAGCATGGGATACGCCATGCTACCTGTCTGTAATGGGGCCAAGAAGTCTTTATTCACACAGCTCACCTCAACATATTGTTGCTATCGGCATTTTCCTAATCTACTGAGGATTTATGGAACGGATGCTCCTCTCAATAAACCATGGCAGACTGGGAATACAAGGATTGATTGTACATCAACACTACATTTCTGGCAGAAAATAATTGTTTGTTTTCAACACTTTATTATTCAGTACAGAAAACATATATTGTTTTTTTAAGACAGAAGTGGATATATACCCAAAGATGAAATATGTGCTGCTCAATGGGCAAAGAGCAGAGATGTGGATGATCTTTGCTCTTTAGAAGAGCCTGCACATTTAGGCTGCCTCAAATATCCTCCACCTGTACTGTGATTCTGTAAAGGCCAATCAATGTTGCACCATGCAGCAATGCATGACCTGGCCCACTGCCCAATGTCCCAGCCTCCCATCAGCACTTACAGATCCAGATGCAGAAGCTGAAGACAATGACCACCACTCTGCTTCCCCAGTACATACATAAACAACAGGTGCAGTAGGCCATTTGGCCCATCGAGCCAGCACCGCCATTCAATGTGATCATCGCTGATCATCCACAATCAGTATCCCGTTCCTGCCTTCTCCCCATACCCCTTGATTCCGCTAGCCCTAAAAGCTCTATCTAACTCTCTTTTGAATACATCCAGTGAATCAGCCTCCTGAGGCAGAGAATTCCACAAATTCACAACTCTCTGTGTGAAAAAGTTTTTCCTCATCTCAGTTCTAAATGGCCTACCCCTTATACTTAAGCTATGGCCCCTGGTTCTGGACTCCCCCAACATCGGGAACATGTTTCCTGTATCTAGCTTGTCCAATCCCTTAATAAATTTATGTTTCTATAAGATCCCCTCTCATCCTTCCAAATTCCAGTGAATACAAGCCCAGTTGCTCCATTCTTTCATATGACAGTCCCGCCATCCCAGGAATTAACCTTGTGACTGCACTGCACTCCCTCAATAGCAAGACTGTCCTTCCTCAAAATAGGAGACCAAAACTGCACACAATACTCCGGATGTGGTCTCACCAGGGCCCTGTAAAACTGCAGGACCTCTTTGCTCCTGTACTCAACTCCTCTCTTTATGAAGGCCAACATGCCATTAGCTTTCTTCACTGCCTGTTGTACCTGTTTGCTTACATTCAGTGACTGAGGAACTAGGACACCCAGGTCTCATTGTACTTTCCCTTTTCCTAACCTGACACCATTCAGATAATAATCTGCTTTCCCGTTTTAGCCTATTAATCCACATTATAATAATATATTCCTTTATTTGTCCCACATCGGGGAAATTTAGTGTTACAGCAGCAAAGTGGATAGCAAGAGATCATTCATTATAAATAAAATTAAAGACAAGGATAAATTGTCATGAGTTTACTGTGTATTCCTTAACTGTTACTGTTGACTCGTCTGCTGGGAGCAGTGCTGGTTGTGCAGTCTCACTGCAGCGGGAAGGACCTCCTATATCTCTCCTTCACGCACTTGGGGTAAAGGAGTCTGTCACTGAAGGAGCTACTCAGTGCAGTGAGAGTGTCCTGCATGGGGTGGGAGTCGTTGTCCAGCAGCGATGTTAATCCCTTCTCACCCACCGCCTGTACTGAGTCGAGGGGGCAACCCAGGACAGAGCTGGCCTTCCTGACCAGCTTGTCAAGTCTCTTCCCCTCTGCCGCTGAGGTGCTGCTGCTCCAGCAGACCACTCCATAGAAAATGGCTGATGCAACCACCGTGTTGTAGAAGGTCCTTAGGAGTGCCCCCTGCACTCCAAAGGACCTATAATAATAATAATAATAATAATGCATTACATTTATATAGCGCTTTTCATATACTCAAAGACGCTTTACAGGGATTTAGAGAACATAGGGAAATGCATAAATAGATAAATAAGTAAACGAACAGAGAAAGGAGACAGAAGGTGAGGTGACCTTCAGTGGTTGAAGCCAGTACTGAACAGGTGAGACTTCAGTGATGTTTTGAATGTGGGGAGTGTGGAGGAGTCTCTAACGGTTTGGGGTAGTGAGTTCCATAGGGTGGGAGCAGCGATGGAGAAAGCCCTGTCCCCCCAGGATCTGAGTTTGGTCCGGATGTGGGGGGATAGGAGATTGGCAGCAGCAGAGCGGAGGGTGCAGGTGGGAGTATGCCTGTGGAGGAGGTCGGTCAGGTAGGATGGGGCCAGGTTATGGAGGGCTTTGTAGGTTATGAGGAGGATTTTGTACTGGATTCTCTGGGGGATGGGGAGCCAGTGGAGTTTGTAAAGGACGGGGGTGATATGGTCACGGATCGGGGTGTGGGTGAGTAGACGGGCAGCGGAGTTTTGAATGTATTGAAGTTTACTGATGATTTTTGAGGGTGCGCCATAGAGGAGGCTGTTGCAGTAGTCCAGACGGGAGGTGATGAAGGCGTGGATGAGGGTTTCTGCAGCTGTGGAGGAGAGGGATGGAGATCCCTCCACAGCAGATAAAGTCTGCTCTGGCCCTTTTTGTACAGTGCATTGATATTTTCGGTCGTCAAGTTTATTGTTGAGGTAAACACCCAGGTACTTATAAAGAGTCCACCCTCCTGATGTCCAGTCCCTGGATGTTCATCGGTGTCGGGGGGACTTGGCTGCACCTGTGGAAATCCACCACCATCTCCCTGGTTTTCCCCGCGTTGATCCGGAGGCAGTTCCGCTGGCACCAGTCCACAAACTCCTTGATCAGTTCTCTGTACACCCTGTCATCGTCGCCTGTGATGAGGCCGACAATGGCAGAGTCGTCAGAGAACTTCTGTAGATAGCAGTTTGTAGAACTGTGCCTGAAGTCCGCAGTGTACAGGGTGAACAAGAGTGGAGCTAGCACTGTTCCCTGTGCTGCAGACGACCATGTCCGAGACTGCATCTGCTATGCATCTGCCCACTCACCCATCCTGTCCAAGTCACTCTGCATCCTCGTAGCATCCTCTTCGCAGTTCACACTACCACTCAGCTTTGCGTCATCTGCAAAATTGCTAATGTTACTTTTAATTCCTTCATCTAAATCATTAATGTATATTGTAAATAGCTGCATAGGGAAAAAAAACCAACTGTAGATGCTGGGTTTAAATCAAAGGTAGACATAAAATGCTGGAGTAACTCAGCGGGTCAGGGCAGCATCTCTGGAGAGAAGGAACAAGTGACGTTTTGGGTTGAGACCCTTCTTCAGACTGAGTACGTTGCTGCCCCAGCACCGAGCCTTGCGGCACCCCACTAGTCACTGCCTGCCATTCTGAAAGGAACCTGTTAATCCCTACTCTTTTTTTCCTGTCTGCCAGCCAATTTTCTATCCATGTCAATACCCTACTCCCAATACCATGTGCACTAATTTTGGCCACTAATCTCCTGTGTGGGACCTTATCAAAGGCTTTGTGAAAGTCCAGGTACACCACATCCACTGGCTCTCCCGTGTCCACTTTGTAGGCACACCGTAATACAAAACCCTGACAGCTTGCTGGCTGTAAAAGGCACTTCGATATTTTAAATCTCTGGCAGCTCAGCCATTTAAAATAAATTTACATGGATTGAAATTTTAAACATTTAAAGCTATTTTAATAATATATATTTTTTTAAATTATGTTTTGAAGTATTAAAGCATTCCCTTTGCCCAGGTCATCACGCAAACCAACCTCCCTTCTATTGACTCCATTTATACCTGCCTCGGCAAAGCCAGCAGCATAATCAAGGACGAGTCGCACCCTGGCCACTCCCTTATCCCCCGCTCCCATCAGGCAAAGGTATAGAAGTACGAAAAAGATTCAGGGAGTTTCTTCCCAGCTGTTATCATGCAACTGAATCGTCCTACCACAACTAGAGAGCAGTGCTGAACCACTATCTACCTCTTTGGTGCTTTACCTTGCACTAAATGTTATTTACACTGTAAATGGCTCGATTGTCTTTCTGCTAACTAGTAGCACGCAAAAGCTTTTCACTGTACATGTGACAATAAACTAAACGGAAATGTAGGTGCAGTGAGAATGCTCAAATTAATTTGGTTGCTCTTCCTTCAGCAGGTTTCCTTGGCAGAGGGCAAGACCTTATGTGAGCTGAGTGTGGACTCTTCACGGAACAACCACCCCATCAATGAACTTGATGCGGAGTCCAGTAATGGACAGTATAGCAACAGCTGATCATCAAGGCGTCTTGGGCTTCTGTATTTGAATTGTACACACATAAAACCAGAGACTCCCCGAGGGGTGAGTCCTGGCTGTTCCAAAGGGAACTGCAGACATTCAGTCAGCATAATTCCACCCAGTGCGGAATTGCACCACCATTCTCGAACCTGGTACAAATAGAACCAGTTACTCAGGAATATTTAAAGCAAAACATGAAAAGTAATGAGGAAGTGACTCTGATAGCATAACTTCTGCATTACAGAATGCTTCTGATTCATCCTCCCTTTGTTAATTCCCACAATATATTAGTGATAATTGTTGTTATTGTGCGCTATTGAACTTTAACAAAGTAAGACATGTACATCTAGTCCTTTATTCACAATGTTTCCAGCAGTATATTAGCTTCTATCCAAACATGCATATTCCTTTAATTGTACACAATACTTCCAAAATAGATTTTTAGATTTAGAGATACAGCGCGGAAACAGGCCCTTCGGCCCACCGAGTCCGCGCCGCCCAGCGATCCCCGCACATTAACACTATCCTACACACACTAGGGACAATTTTTACATTTACCCAGTCAATTAACCTACATACCTGTACGTCTTTGGAGTGTGGGAGGAAACTGAAGATCTCGGAGAAAACCCACACAGGTCACGGGGAGAACGTACAATCTCCGTACAGATGCCGCCCGTAGTCAGGATCGAACCCGAGTCTCCGGCGCTGCATTCGCTGTAAGGCAGCAACTCTACCGCTGCGCCACCCTGGCCAGTACCAGTCAGAATAAGACATCACGTTTGACACATACATCACAGCCATTATCTGGTAAACCAAACTTAGATTGGTTGGTAAACCAATCATTCTTTATTGAGAAACCACCAGTTATATAGTGTAGAAAACTAAATTTTCAAAGGAGTTAAAGAAAAGTTGTTACATTTAAAAAAATTATGCCTTTCAAATCAAAAATCAATCTTCAGTCTACAACATCATCTAAAGTCTTCTCTTCTGTGTGCTGATGTACAACACTGAAAGAAAAAAAAGGTAAAAAACATTTTTAAATTGAAAGATCAAGATGCTAAACACCATTTAGTGTGCATTAATTACCAGAAGTGTATTGAAGCAGGGAAGGCTAACGAAAGGGCCAGAGAAATGGCATAACCTCTTCAATTCAATCCATTGCACACAAAACTGTAATGGTAGTTACCCAATGTAAAGGAACTATTACCACATGCTTACTGGATGCAATATACCACTTCATAAACTAAAAACTTTGTTGTTACAATAGTTGATTGCCACACCTATCTAGCCAAAAATGAATAGAAAATTAACACTTGATTTCACTCATTTTTATGAGGGTAGTTTATAAAAAATGGTAATTTTCTTGACTGAAAGATTAGTTAAACTGCCAGAATAGTATTACATTCAACAGTATCAGAATATCCATGTCCGAATGTCTAAATCATTAAGATTCTTCATCTTTGGATATTTTGCTGTTATTTCTCTGATAATTTCTTATTTTGGGCAGAAAGTCACTTCCGGAAGGAGACATGCTTGATACCCGAGTGGGTTTTTACTCAGTGGTTAAGAATATTTTAATTATTTTAATTGGTAAAAGGAATTAGAAGAAACGTTTCTAAAAAGGAGCACAACTGATAGATGTGGAGGGAAGGGGACTATCTACTGACTATTTACTTTGCTCAAGACATAACTGAGCTGTTATCAACTCACCATTAGGGGAGCTTGTTTGTTGTTTTCCTGAGACATGGCTTAACAACTGTTATGTCATTGACCAAATGAGCTCAGGTAAAATCAGATGTTTTAATAGTGTGCATACTTGCATAGCAAGCCTACGACAATTCCCTCAACCACTCCATCAAAGGCAGAGCAACGTCATCGTAAAACAATAGTCACTTTCTTCCAGAAATGAGAGAACGAGAAGAAAACAAGACAGGCAATATGGAAAAAGCAACACATTAAAAAGGCACGCATCACATAAGATAGTGGGGGAAGCAGCCAGACTAACGTTAAAGGAAGAGATTTTATTTTTAATAATCTTGTTAAGAAACAACACAAGAGCTGTATAATGGGAACTAAATTTTCTAAATTTACTATGAATGAAAAATCAATTTACCGTTGTTGCCTCGAATAAATGCATCTCCATATTTGTTCTTAAGCTGACCGTTTACATATTCTTCTGTCTGTTCCAGTGCTATGTTCATATATCCATCCAAACAAGCTAAAACACCTGGCAAATATCAGACAGCTGCAATGAAAATATATTCACCCAGTACGAGAATACTCAATACAAATGCTGACAATGTCGAGTTGTGCAGCCTCGTGACAGTTTGCATCCATTAGAGATTATAGGTCCGACAGGGATGGCAACATAATAAAAAGATTAGAGATTCACTAAACTGAACTGTAATTAGAACTTGATTAAAACTAACTAATGCCAACTTCAAACAAAAGTTTATAGTCACACCTGATGCTTGGGCTAATAAACCATTCATTCTTTTGTAAAAAAACACTGGTAATATGCTCCCAGTCTTTATTGGGAAAGATAATGATATAAAACTTGACACTATCCATCGCATTACAAATAATGATGCACCATCAGTATAAGGAAAGCTTTTATCACTGTAGAAAAGGGGGCTTTTCATTGGCAGTGGACTCCAAAATTGAAACACTGATAGATAAAATGTACAACATGCAAAATACAAATGCAACAGAAACTTCCTACCAATAAAATTAGGGCCACTTATTCTCATAAAAGGTGTGCCATTACAGCTGGTCTGTCCCCCCCTTGCTCTCTTTTAGAGACAAAGTGGCACAAAAGAAACCTCCAGATTAAACAGCCTCCATCTCAAACACTTAAGAAACCTCCATCTCAAACCAAATGACTTATTCCTACTATCCTGGTCTACATTTATCAATCTGCATCACTATGAATGCAGATGATCAGGTTATGATAAACTGGTGTTTGCTTGAGCTTGCTGTGTACAAATTGTAGTTTGCATTTTCCATCTTACAACTCCACCGACATGTCACAACTACTGCATTATCCATGAATCATTTTGGGATATCCCAGAAGATGACCGGCACAATCGACACGCAAGTCAGTCACTCGTTAGGTACCTCGGTAATCCACACCCGAGTTCAGTTTAACCACCACTGGCCTCCCTATGATTTGTTTTAGAAAATCACTGGGCGTTTGCTTTCGCAGGCTCATTTTGCGTCCTTCAGCCTATGCACCTGTAACAGAAAAGAAACATGCTCAATAGTCTCAGCACATCTAATTCAAACCAGGAAATTGCACAAGAGTGAAAAAGGTTTCTGAGATTTACAAACCCTACTCAGCGGCAAGAAATAACAAGGCAAGAGTGTATTCATCAGTGAGATTATTGAGTATAGAAGATGGGAGGTCATGTTGCCGTAGAAAAGATGTTGGTGAGGCCGCATTTAGAGTATTGTGTTCAGTTCTGGGCACCATGTTAGACAATAGACAATAGGTGCAGGAGTAGGCCATTTGGCCTTTCGAGCCAGCACCACCATTCAATATGATCATGGCTGATCATTCTTAATCAGTACCCTGTTCCTGCCTTCTCTCCATACCCCCTGACTCCGCTATCCTTAAGAGCTCTATCTAACTCTCTCTTGAAAGCATTCAGAGAATTGGCCTCCACTGCTTTCTGAGACAGAGAATTCCACAGATTTACAACTCTCTGACTGAAAATGTTTTCCCTCGTCTCCGTTCTAAATGGCCTACCCCTTATGTTATAGGAAAGATGTCAAGTTGGAAAGAGCACATAAAATCTTTATGAGGATGTTGCCAGGACTCGAGGGTCTGAGCTATAGGGAGAGATTGACTTGGCTGGGTCTCTATTCCTTGCAGTTTCGGAGGATGAGGGGTGATCTTATAGTGGCGTATAAAATCATGAGAGGAATAGATCGGGTAGATGCAAAATTGGGCAGCTTGCACCCCAGCGGTATAAATATTGATTTCCTTTAACTTTAAGTAACCCTTACTTTCTCTCTCTATCTCCCTTCCTAGTTCTCCGACCAGACTGACTGTCCCCTTGATTAGTTTATCTCTGTGTGCTTCGTTGCCAACCTTCTCCTAGCTAACAATGATCTATTCTACATTTTCCTTGGTCGACATCTCCTTTGATGTCTCGTTCTCACACCTTACACTTCCTTATCTGTGTCTCCCTTTTCCCTGAGTCTGAAGAAGGGTCTCGACCCGAAACATCACCCATTCCTTCTCTCCAAAGATGCTGCCTGTCCCACTGAGTTACTCCAGCATATTGTGTCTACCGTCGGTGTAAACCAGCATCTGCAGTTCCTTACTACATACAACATTCAATTGGAGGCTAGTTCAATGTACAGGATAAAACAATGTACGTTAAGAGTTGTCGAGGAAACTACTGCGGGCAATAAACATTCAAAACAGAATAGACAGCTGCTGGCTCATCAACGGAGAGGTTAGTACATAATTATAAGCTACTTGCCTAATGCAAGCAGATATATGCTTTATAAAAAAACGGGAAGGTTTAGAGTCCCTGAAGGCCCGGCCGAGTAACTCAGATACAACCCTAGACCTCGCCGCGGTGCCGGGGAATTGAGGGCAAACGCAATCCACGTACAAGCTCCTCACACTGATGGTTTGGTTGGAACGCGGCCCGGACGGTTCCAAACAACCCCGGAACCAAGAATCCGCCAAGCGATTCGAACACGGCCCGGACAATTCCAACCCCCCCTGCACCCACGCGGCCCGGACGGTTCCAAACCCCCTGCACCCAGAATCCGCCAAGCGATTCGAACGCGGCCCGGACGGTTCCAAACCCAGCTCCCAACCTCCAATCGCGTGCGCGAACGCCCGCGAGTCACGGCTACAGAAGCCTCGCTGGAACAAAATTCGAAAAAGTCGATTCAAAAACTTCAATGAAACTACGGATTTGTTTCATGTTAACGAACATGCATCGTGCAAGTAACTGTAATCTTGCGAAAGTTGCAGTTGGATTATTTACTCGTCTGTTTTATAGGCAGAATCTATTAACCCTGTAAAACAATATAATTTGGAAAGGATCCAATTTTTAAGCGAGCTCCCCGATGTCGAGAGACGCGCATGAGGTTGGCGTTGGCGTTGGGGGCGGGGGGGGGTGCTGGAGCAAACTGATGCAGCCGCTCAATGCTGGGACTCAGGACTGCATCCTGGCAGTTCAGGGGAGTTCTCACCACCCCAACAATGAACGGAGTTCCTGATGAAGAAAAACCTGAATTCTCATTGTGATATAGCTCATATCTTGCTTCTCTCGTTACTAATTAAATTATGGTCCTCTTCTGCACACATCATGGAAGTCAAAACCAAACAAATAACATGTCAAATACATCAACACTTGAAATGAAGACTGAAGCTGTACAATTGTTCACAAAATAACTTTGCACCTTTCCTTGATATCCTTCTTCCACATCCTTTAGGCTGTACTGCTGTTTATATTTAATGCAACTCCATTGGCTGTTAAGAAAAATAATGGATGGTTACTCCTTTGCTTTGGAGTAGGTTGTGATTGGCCATGAAGATTGCTAGCATTGTTTTATTTATTTTTCGTTTTAGAGATATAGCGTAGAAACAGGCCCTTCAGCCCACCGAGTCCGCACTGACCAGCGATCTCCGCACACTAACACTATCCTACACACACTAGGGACAATTTACATTTATATCAAGCCAATAAACCTACAAACCTGTACGTCTTTGTAGTGTGGGAGGAAACCGAAGATCTTGGAGAAAACTCATGCAGGTCACGGGGAGAAAGTACAAACTCCGTACAGACAAGCACGCATGGTCGGGATCGAACCTGAGTCTCTGGCCCTGTAAGGCAGTAGCTCTACCACTATTGCCACTGTGTTGCCCTTGTTGTTCTGGATGTTCTGACACCAGACTCCAACATTTCACTGTAGGCCACTACAGTCTGGTGTTGCTGGCTGGTGAGCAATCTTCAGCAAAAGAAAGAGGTCACATGGAGAAAAACCTAGTCAACATTCAGTCATTGGCTCCTAAAGAGCAATTACTATTTGCGCCATAAAAGTGACTGTTCAACAAAGACAGTTTAACCACTTCACCTTGACATTCAATGGTATACCATCATCGAATCCCCACCATCATTATCCTAACTGTCTCAATTGACCCGAAATTCACTTGAACTAATCACATAAGTACTGTGGCTACAAGAGCAGGTCAGATGGATAACCTATGATAAGTGACTCATCTCCTGCCATCTGAGGCTTTAAAAAAAAACCATACAAGTGTTTTAATACAACCAAACCATGCAGGATATAAGTCAGGGACATAATGGGATTCTCTTTACTTGCCTGTATGGGTGCAGCACCAGCAACACTCAAGAAGGTTGACCATCCACAAAAAGCTTCCTGCTTAAGAGGCAAATGGTTAACCACCCAAAACATTCATTTTCCTCTGACACTGGTGTGCTGTGATTTGCACCATCTGCAAAATGCATTTACACACAGTGCCTTCTGACAGCAACTCCCACAGTTATCACGCAGAACTAATGCGATCAGGTGATCGAAGGTTATCACGCAGTTATAATGGGCTTGCTGGGCTGAAGGGCCTGTTCTGATGCTGGATCTCTCAATCAATCAAAACAAAAAGTTTTTCCACTGTATCTCAGAACTTGTGACAATAATAAACCAATACCATACCAATATCAATATGGATCAAGCAAACACATAATTTATATTGTTATGGAGATGATCAAGCAGGATTAGGAACATCTGGGATGTGAGAACATCTGTTAAATAATATTCTAAATGAAATTGGAAAAGGCATAAATATCCTTTTCCAAATTTTGCTGATGGAGAATCATTAAAAAAACAGACTTATATTTATTTGGCTGTGAAAACAACAGGGATGTGACCAGATTTTTGTTTGCATTTTGGGAAATGTAGGTTTTCCGGACATCCTGTTGAAATTAGCCATTTAAAAAAAAGTTTACAGATTGTGCTCCAAATAACCTGGGAGGGGGGGATTAGGGAGTTAGGGAGGAGGGGGCTTGGAGAAGGACAGTCATCATGTGAGGTGAAGGAGAAAGGGCTTGGTTAAGACGGTGAAGTCAGAGATGGGAAGTTGTGATCAGGAATAATGGGATTTGGGTCAGTTTGGGGATTTCTGGAATTGGAGGGTGGGGGAAAATTTGAGATTGAGGTTCATAGTCCTTGAAAATTCTAGTGGTGTTGGGAGGTGTGAGTGTCTCAACAAAATAACATTGTTCACTATGTAAAAAAAAAAATCCTGAATTTCGTAATATTTTTTTTTAATGGCTTTGCTAGAATGGGAACAGAAGTTCTAAAGCGGAAAAGAAATTAAGGGCAGGGCCAATTGTGAACGATGTGAGAGGGGAGGTAAATACAGAAGTTAAAGTGTTGTACTTAAATGCGCGTAGTATAAAAAATAAAGTGGATGAGCTTGAGGCTCAGTTAGTCATGGGCAAGTATGATGTTGTAGGGATCACTGAGACATGGCTACGAGGACCAGGGCTGGGAACTGAATATTCAGGGGTACACAACGTATAGAAAAGACAGACAGGTGGGCAGAGGGGGTGGGGTTGCTCTGATGGTAAGGAATGATATTCATTCCCTTGCAAGGGGTGACATAGAATCAGGAGATGTTGAATCAGTATGGATAGAAATGAGAAATTGTAAGGGTAAAAAGACCCTAATGGGAGTTATCTATAGGCCCCCAAACAGTAGCCTCGACATAGGGTGCAAGTTGAATCAGGAGATAAAATTGGCGTGTCAAAAATGTAATGCTACGGTGGTTATGGGAGATTTCAACATGCAGGTAGACTGGGAAAATCAGGTTGGAAATGGACCCCAGGAAAGAGAGTTTGTAGAGTGCCTTCGAGATGGATTCTTAGAACAGCTTGTACTGGAGCCTACCAGGGAGAAGGCAATTCTGGATTTAGTGTTGTGTAATGATCCTGATCTGATAAGGGGACTAGAGGTAAAAGAGCCATTAGGAGGCAGTGATCACAACATGATAAGTTTTACTCTGCAAATGGAAAGGCAGAAGGGAAAATCGGAAGTGTCGGTATTACAGTATAGCAAAGGGGATTACAGAGGCATGAGGCGGGAGCTGGCCAAAATTGATTGGAAGGAGGCCCTAGCAGGGAAGACGGTAGAACAGCAATGGCAGGTATTCCTGGGAATAATGCAGAGGTTGCAGGATCAATTTATTCCAAAGAGGTGGAAAGACTCTAAGGGGAGTAAGAGACACCTGTGGCTGACAAGGGAAGTCAGGGACAGCATAAAAATTAAGGAGAGGAAGTATAACATAGCAAAGAAGAGTGGGAAGACAGAGGATTGGGACTCTTTTAAAGAGCAACAAAAGTTAACTAAAAAGGCAATACGGGGAGAAAAGATGAGGTACGAGGGTAAACTAGCCAATAATATAAAGGAGGATAGCAAAAGTTTTTTTAGGTACGTGAAGAGGAAAAAAATAGTCAAGGCAAATGTGGGTCCCTTGAAGACAGAAGCAGGGGAATTTATTATGGGGAACAAAGAAATGGCAGACGAGTTAAACCGTTACTTTGGATCTGTCTTCACTGAGGAAGATACACACAATCTCCCAAATGTTCTAGGGGCCGGAGAACCTAGGGTGATGGAGGAACTGAAGGAAATCCACATTAGGCAGGAAATGGTTTTGGGTAGACTGATGGGACTGAAGGCTGATAAATCCCCAGGGCCTGATGGTCTGCATCCCAGAGTACTTAAGGAGGTGGCTCTAGAAATAGTGGAAGCATTGGAGATCATTTTTCAATGTTCTATAGATTCAGGATCAGTTCCTGTGGATTGGAGGATAGCAAATGTTATCCCACTTTTTAAGAAAGGAGGGAGAGAGAAAACGGGTAATTATAGACCAGTTAGTCTGACATCAGTGGTGGGGAAGATGCTGGAGTCAATTATAAAAGACGAAATTGCTGAGCATTTGGATAGCAGTAACGGGATCATTCCGAGTCAGCATGGATTTACGAAGGGGAAATCATGCTTGACAAATCTACTGGAATTTTTTGAGGATGTAACTAGGAAAATTGACAAGGGAGAGTCAGTGGATGTGGTGTACCTCGACTTTCAGAAAGCCTTCGACAAGGTCCCACATAGGAGATTAGTGGGCAAAATTAGGGCACATGGTATTGGGGGTAGGGTACTGACATGGATAGAAAATTGGTTGACAGACAGAAAGCAAAGAGTGGGGATAAATGGGTCCCTTTCGGAATGGCAGGCAGTGACCAGTGGGGTACCGCAAGGTTCGGTGCTGGGACCCCAGCTATTTACGATATACATTAATGACTTAGACGAAGAGATTAAAAGTACCATTAGCAAATTTGCAGATGATACTAAGTTGGGGGGTAGTGTGAATTGTGAGGAAGATGCAATAAGGCTGCAGGGTGACTTGGACAGGTTGTGTGAGTGGGCGGATACATGGCAGATGCAGTTTAATGTAGATAAGTGTGAGGTTATTCACTTTGGAAGTAAGAATAGAAAGGCAGATTATTATCTGAATGGTGTCAAGTTAGGAGGAGGGGGAGTTCAACGAGATCTGGGTGTCCTAGTGCATCAGTCAATGAAAGGAAGCATGCAGGTTCAGCAGGCAGTGAAGAAAGCCAATGGAATGTTGGCCTTCGTAACAAGAGGAGTTGAGTATAGGAGCAAAGAGGTCCTTCTACAGTTGTACGGGCCCTGGTGAGACCGCACCTGGAGTACTGTGTGCAGTTTTGGTCTCCAAATTTGAGGAAGGATGTTCTTGCTATGGAGGGCGTGCAGCGTAGGTTCACTAGGTTAATTCCCGGAATGGCGGGACTGTCGTATGTTGAAAGGCTGGAGCGATTGGGCTTGTATACACTGGAATTTAGAAGGATGAGGGGGGATCTTATTGAAACATATAAGATAATTAGGGGATTGGACACATTAGAGGCAGATAACATGTTCCCAATGTTGGGGGAGTCCAGAACAAGGGGCCACAGTTTGAGAATAAGGGGTAGGCCATTTAGAACGGAGATGAGGAAGAACTTTTTCAGTCAGAGGGTGGTGAAGGTGTGGAATTCTCTGCCTCAGAAGGCAGTGGAGGCCAGTTCGTTGGATGCTTTCAAGAGAGAGCTGGATAGAGCTCTTAAGGATAGCGGAGTGAGGGGGTATGGGGAGAAGGCAGGAATGGGGTACTGATTGAGAGTGATCAGCCATGATCGCATTGAATGGCGGTGCTGGCTCGAAGGGCTGAATGGCCTATTCCTGCACCTATTGTCTATTGTCTATTGTCTATTACTAGTCTTGAGTCTTGGTTTATCTACACATGGGAATGTCTTTGTGTTTGCTTTATCAAATGTCTTCCTGATTTTCAATAACCCCAGCAAGTCATCTCTTACTATTTTTTACTTTTTGAGTACCTGACCCTTTTTATCTGATAGCTATAAGCTTTCATTCTGATACATTCCCTATATATCTGCAGTTGATCCAGGGTATAGAGGTAACATGAAACATTGTTTGTTACCCCTGAAAATCATTATTACAAAATATTATCTGGTTATTACAGATTTGTGCAAAGTTGATTAGAGCCCATAGGTTGAAATTATGCAGCTCATTTGTCATAATAAATCTTTCAGAATTTAGAGACACAGCGTGGAAACAGCCCACCGAGTCCACGCCGACCAGCAATCACCCCGTACACTTGCACTATCCTACACACTAAGGACAATGTACAAAAGCCACTTAACCTGCGACCTATACGTCTTTGGTGTGTGGGAGGAAACTGGAACACCCCATGAAAATCCACGCAGTCATAGGGAGAACGTTCAAACTCCGTACAGACAGCACCCGTGGTGAGGATGGAACCTGGGCAGTAAGGCTGAAACTCTACAACTATGGCACTGTGCCGCCCATTTCGTTAAACTTTGACCTTTTGCATTTGAAAACATAGGTAAGAAAATGGACACTCATAACTGTTGTTCAATATATGGTATGGTTCAGCTAACTGGCTGGGAACCTAAAGGGGATATCAGGGGTGCTAAAAAGCCTGTCATCATATGTCAGGAAACATACCTGTATGACACAAGACACTATACCTGACAAACCATGCTTCTCGAGGATAAAATTACCAAACAGATCTGATATTAGCATGTGGAGGAAGGAACGGCAGATGTTGGTTTAAATCATCATGTCATTAGGTCATAAGTGATAGGAACAGAATTAGGCTATTCGGCCCAACATGTCTACTCTGCCATTCAATCATGGCTGATCTATCTCTCCCTCCTAATCCCATTCTCCTGTCTTCTCCCCATAACCCCTGACCCCATACTAATCAAGAGTCTATCTATCTCTGCCTTAAAAATATCTATTGACTTGGGTTCCATAGCCTTCTGTGTTTAAACCGAAGATAGACACAAAAAACTGGAGTAACCCAATGGGTCTTGCAGCATCTCTGCAGAAAAGGAATAGGCGATGTTTTGGGTCGAGACCCTTCTTCAGATTTATGCTGCCTGACCCGCTGAGTTACTCTAGTTTTTTGTGTCTATCTTCTGATATTAGCATGTTGGTTTTTGATGTGCATTATTAAATAATATGTGATGGAGCAGATTAGTTAAGTATTAAACTCACTCTCCAGGTTAAATCTTGATTATAGAATTCCCCTTGGCCCAAATGATTCATTTTGTTAATGCAACAGCCATCATGTTCTTAAACTCACCTGCACACCCGAATCCCTCCTCAGCAATTGAACATTACAGGATTTCTCTCCCACTCCCATGGACCTGTTGTGCTAATCGTGCTTTAGCACTAATATCGTGTTTTTTACAGTCTTTTACCTTTAACTGGCTTGTATAAATCATATACTATTTATTGCATATGTTACATTTTGTGTGCTGAATGAGCCTATGTGCCAGAGATGGTTTAGATTTAGATTTAGAGATACAGCGCGGAAACAGGCCCTTCGGCCCACCGAGTCCGCGCCGCCCAGCGATCCCCACACATTAACACTATCCTACACACAAGGGACAATTTTTACATTTACCCAGTCAATTAACCTACATACCTGTACGTCTTTGGAGTGTGGGAGGAAACCGAAGATCTCGGAGAAACCCCACGCAGGTCACGGGGAGAATGTACAAACTCCGTACAGACGGCGCCTGTAGTCAGGATCGAACCTGAGTCTCCGGCGCTGCATTTGCTGTAAGGCAGCAACTCTACCGCTGCGCCACCGTGCCGCCATGGTACTGCAAGTAAGATTTTAATCATACCTGTGCCTCACATTTTTTGGGGAATATTACAATAAACTCAATTTGAGTTGAGTCTCTCTTAAGTGAAAGCTGATTCACATCAGAACATATTGTATGATTTTGAAATATAAATCTTCCCCCCTGATGGCGCTGGTTCACTAAGGCAGTGCTTTGAGTGAGGAAGACTGTGTTCGATTACTGTTCTTTATGCTTACACCCTGGCAGTGTCTTTATATTTCTGCAATTGCTTCTTCTTGTCTTCTTATGCAATCCCTCCATTTAACTCGATTTCTGTGGGATCTAAGACAGTCAGTGTTGACACCGATGTGAGACAGGAAGCACTTGATGGGGTGATTGGGCGTGAAGCTTAGAAATTTTGAACTCTATTTGCTGTCTAATCTGCGTTTACACATGTTTTCAACAAATGGATTCAAGGTGCTCAGTGTCATCCCAAATGCTGTTGCTTCATCACGACAATCATAAAACAGCAGAGTTGTGCAGGGATCTGTACAAGGCTCTTTGCTGCTTACAATACAGTATATATATAAATGAATTGGACGTAAATGTAGATGGGTCAGTTAGTAAGTTTGCAGATGATGCAGTGGAGTTTCGAATTGTGAGGAAGGCTGTCAAAGTGTCCAGTGGAACATAGATCAACTCCACAATGGGTTGAGAAATGGCAGATAGAGTTTAATCCGAGTAAGTGTGAGATGTTGCACTTTGGGAGGGAGAATATAAAGGGGGAGTGCACGGTTAATGGCAAGACCCTTAACAATGTTGATCTACAGGGGGATCTTGGGCTCCAAGTCCATAGCTCCCTGAAAGTGGCAGCACAAGTAGATAGAGTGGTAAAGAAGGCACATGGCAAGCTTACCTTCATCTATTGGTACATTGAGTATAAGAAATCATGCTGTAGTTTTATAGGAACTTGGTTTGGCCTCATTTGGAGTATTGTGTGCAGTTCTGGTCGACTGATTACAGGAAGGATGTAGAAGCTTTGGAGAGGATGCAGAAGAGTTTTACCAGAATTCTGCTTGCAGTAGCAGTTATAAGCTGAAAGGAGAGGTTGAAAATATTCTGGAGAATTGGAGACTGAGGGGAGACCTGATAAAATTATGTGATGTAGATATGGTGGACAGTCTGAGCCTGTTTCCCTGGGTGGCAATGTCAGACTGAAAGGCATAGCTTCAAGATGAGAGGGCCAAAGTTTAAAGGAAATGTGCAATGCATGTTTTTTACATAGAGAGTGGTGGTTGCCTGGAGCACATTAGCAGGTGTGGTGGTGGAGGCAGAATTGATAGGGGCATTGAAGAGGCTTTTGGATAGGTGCATGATATGCAGGGAATTGACAGATCTGGATCACTTGTGGGCAGAAGAGATTAAATTTGGTTTGGATTTATTATTGTCACATGTACCAAGGTACTGTGAAAAGCATGCTATCCAAACAGATCAAATGATACTATACATAGATGTCACCCATTCCTTCTCTCCTGAGATGCTGCCTGACCTGCTGAGTTACTCCAGCATTTTGTGAATAAATACCTTCGATTTGTACCAGCATCTGCAGTTATTTTCTTACACTATACATAGATGTAATCAATTCAAACTCAAGTACGATAAATGTTGAACATACAGAGGGCAGAATATAGTTCTCAGCATTGGAGCACACATTTGCATAGACAAAGTCCAATGTCCACAATGAGGTAGAGTTGAATAGGACAGTACCCAAGCTTAGGCAGCACAGTAGCTCGGCTCCCCAACAGCGCCGGTGACCCATGGACTACGGGTGAAGTCTGTATGGCGTTTGTACATTTTCCCTGTGTCCGCAAGAAATTTCTTCAGGTGTTCAGGTTTCCTCCCACATCCCAAAGACATGCAGGTTTATATGTTAATTGGCCTCAGTAAATTGCCCTGAGTGTGTAGGATAGAACTAGTGTATGGGTGATCGCTGATAAGTGCAGATTTGGTAGGCTAAAGGGGCCTGTTTCCACGCTGTATCTCTAAAACTAAACTAATGGAAGGACTGTTCAGAAGCCTGATAACAGAGGGGCCGAAGTTGTTCCTGAGTCTGGAGGTGCACTTTCAAGCTTCTGTACCTTCTGCAAGACAGGTAGAAGAAGGAATGACTGGGGTGGGGCAAGTCTTTGATTATGATGGCTGCCTTTCTGAGGCAGATGAAGTGTAGATGGAGTCAATGGTGGGAAGTCTGTTTGTGCGGTGGACTGGGCTACATCTACAATTGTTCCAAACCAAGCTGAGTACCACCCAACAGTAATCTTTTTCTGGTGTATCCATAGAAGTTTGTAAAGATCATTAGAGACATTCCAAATTTCCTCAGTCTCCTCAGGAAGTAGGTGCGTTGGTGTGCCTTCCTGGCTGTCGCATCAATGTGGTTGGTTTATGACAGATCGTTAGTCATATTAACCATAGCTCTCAACTCTCTTGAAGCTCTCAACCATTTCCACCGGCGCCATTGATGCTGATTGGGGCATGTCCTCTACCATGCTTCCTGAAGTTGATAACTAACTTCTTCGTCTTGCTGACTTTAAGGGAGAGATTATTGTCCTGACACAATGTTACTAAGTTCACTATCTCCTTCCTGTGCTCAGCTTCATCATTGTCCGTGATGCAGCACACCAGTTGCTTCATCTGCAAACATGTAGATGCGTTAGAGCCAAATTTGGACCTTCAGTCATGGGTGTGCAGGAAGTATACTAGTGGTTCTGAGAACGTATCCTTGCGGGGGATCGGTTTTGAGAATCACTGTGGAGGAGGTGTTGGCAGCTGTCCTCACTGATTGTGGTCTGTGCGTCAGAAAGTCGAGGATCAAGGTTTCAAGGTCAAGATCTGTTTATTGTCACGTGTACCAATTAAGGTACAGTGAAACTCGATTACCATACAGCCATACTAAAAAAAGCAACAAGACACACAACTACTGTACATAAAAGTTAACATAAACATTCACACTGCGAATTCCCCACATTCCTCACTGTGATGGAAGGCAATAAAGTCTAACCTTCTTCCCTCTTTATTCAATGGCAGAATGGAGTGCTGATCCTTCAGTCCAGGAGTTTGGAGTTGAGTTTGGATGGAATCTTATTGTTAAGGGCAGAGCTATTGATAAATAGGAGTCTACTTGTCTAGGTGTTTCAGAGGATGAGTTAAGGCCCAGGGAGCTGGAATTTGCTGTGGACCTGTTGTTATTTCAGTAATCATTTTGATGCTGTTTTTACTGGAATCTCTGTCTTTTAAATGTTGTTTCTGGGTCCCTGGCCTCCTCTGAGCTTTTTGAGAGACACCACCACTGCTAACTTCGCAAAATCTTTCAAATTCACTGGCAGGATAGACAAGCTAATTTCATCATCTTCTCAGCACTTCATCAGACCCATGGAAAGGGCATGTTATTTGTGTACAGGCTCTCAAAACAGACTCTATTCTGAGCTCTGTCACTGTAAGAGGGTTACCAGATGGACAAAGGAAATGATTACAGAATATTCTTGACACCTCCTGAACAAAGTGTAACATCCCCAGAGGCTCAGGAAACTGAACTAAACTCAAGAATTCCTGGCCCATAGGACATAGAACACTACGGCACAGGAATAAGCCCTTCGGCTCACAATGTCCATGTCAAACATGATGTCAAACAAATTAAACTGCAACAGGTCCACAGCGGATGTCATCTCCTTATCCCTGAATTTATCTTTGAACCACCTGGACAACGCACTCCAACATGAGAATAATCAGCCATGATCACATTGAATGGTGGTACAGGCTCAAAGGGCCGAATGGCCTACTCCTGCACCTATTATCTATTGTCTATTGACTCCTATTTATCGACTATAACTCCGAGACAACATGGAGAGAAGTGTAAAAAATAATCTTGTTTCCTCAAATATATTTTTACCTGTTTGTGAACACTGTTCTAAACGGCCAGTGTCTCTTATCCCAAGGTGAGCACAATTCTATATGAATCCAAATAGTGATTGCAGGTTGGTTTCATGGCCATGTCAGCTTTGAGCTCCAGCAGATGTTCATGTCTATATCCATTTTAATGGGAATTAGTACCAGTGACAGGTACATGTATAGGAAAGGTTTCGAGGGATGTGAGTTATATACAGGCAAATGGGATAAGCTTAAATGGGCATTTTGGTTGGCACGGACAAGTTTTGTCAAAGGTCCTGTTTATATGCTGAATATTTCTATGAATCTAAACTCAGATGATTTTATCGCTCCAAGCCTATGGCTGCTGAGGATAATTATATCAATACGTCAGAGATATTGGCCTGGATTTAGTAGTCATTAGTGAAATCATGGTGCTTACTGCTTATCTTGAACAAAATTCCATCCACGAGATCTAGCAATCTCTGTTTGCACTTTTCCAATTGAGTCAAAAATTGGTACAGCGTGGAAAAAAAGCTCTTCAGCCCAACTTGCCCACACCGGTCAACACATCCTAGCTACACCAGTACCACCTGCCTGCGTTTGGTCCATATCTCTCCAAACCTGTCCTATCTATGTACCTGTCCAACTGTTTCTTGAACATTGGGATAGTCCCTGCCTCAACTACCTCCTCTGGCAGCTCGTTCCATACACACACCAGTCTTTGTGTGAAAATGTTACCCCTCAGATTCCTTAAAAAATCTTTTCCCCTTCACTTTAAACCTATGTCCTCTAGTCCTCGATTCCTCTACTCTGGGCAAGAGACTCTGCATCTGCCCGATCTATTCCTCTTGTAATTTTATACACCTCTAGAAGATCATCCTTCATTCTCCTGTGCTCCAAGGAATAGAGTCCCAGCCTACATCAAACTCTCCCTATAGCTCATATCCTTGAGTCCTGGCAACATCCTCGTAAAAATCCTCTGTGCCCTTTCCAACTTGACAACATCTTTTCTATAACCTGGTGCCCAGAATTGAATACAATACTCTAAATGCGGCCTCAGCAACATCTTATACAACTGCAACATGACCTCCCAACTTCTATACTCAATACTCTGGCTGATGAAGGCCCATGTTCCAAAACCCTTTTGATGACCACCCTATCTACCTATGACTCCACCTTCAAGAAACCATGCACCTCCACTCCTAGATCCCTCTGCTCTACACCACTCCCTAGAGCCCTACTATTCACTGTGTAGGTCCTGCCCATGTTAGACTTCCCAATATGCAATACCTCACATTTCCCTGTATTAAATTCCATCAACCATTCCTCAGATCAAGATCCTGGTGCAATATTTCACAACCATCTTCACTATCTGCATACCACCCACTTTTGTATCGTCTACAAACTAGCTAATCTTGCCATGGCCATACACGTTCTCATCCATATCATTGATATAGATGACAAACAGTAATGGGCCCAGCACCGAACCCTGAAACACACCTCTAGACACAATCTCATAAGTTTTCCAACAGGCATCAACTTTCCGCTGTCTCACAGTGTTGATGTCAAGCTGGGTCAGTAGCTAATCATGTTGGAGAATTCTCTAAGATGACAAACAAGGAAGCAAAAAATACAAGGAGTCATCTGCCCTACTCCTATTCCATATGTTCTTATATATTATTATGTAGTTAAGTGCATCAAAAGTAACTTTCTAAAAGGTGGATTGCAATGTATCTGTTCAACATTTATTTCACAC
The DNA here is from genome assembly GCF_053455715.1 of Rhinoraja longicauda. NCBI lineage: Eukaryota > Metazoa > Chordata > Chondrichthyes > Rajiformes > Arhynchobatidae > Rhinoraja > Rhinoraja longicauda. The sequence continues at coordinate 125,604,683 of NC_135953.1, forward strand.
AGAAAGCTTTCCAGGTATTATTACTTCAATCAACCAGTATGCGTCACACCAAAGCTTTGAACACATCCGGTTATTGCCTGAATCTTGACGTTTGTACGTTCTCCCTGTGACAATATGGGTTCCTCCGGATGCTTCGGTTTCCTCCCAAATCCCAAAGATGTGCGGATTTGTAGATTATATTTGCCTCTGTAAGTTGCCCATAAGGGAGTGGTGAGAAAGGACTATAACATAGAACTAGTGTGGATAGATGATTGAAGGTCAATGTGGACTCGGTGGGCCGAACGGTGTGTATTTCTAAACTAAACTTGTTTATTAACCTTTATATCAAAATGTTTCTCAGTTTCATGACAGATAGTGAAAATAACATCAGAACATTTCGCAAGGTAAGCAGTTTCATCACTAGAGATACCTGTACTGAAGAAGGGTTTTGACCCGAAACATCACATTTTCCTTCTCTCTAGAGATGCTGCCTGTCCCACTGAGTTACTCCAGCATTTTGTGTCTATCTTAAGTTTTATTACTACATGTTTCACTATATGTTCACTACATATATCACTATATGTTTCAATGATTTTTGGTATGAAAATTGCACCCCTTATTTTTTTATGTTAATAAACTAACTATCGTTAGTAATTATCAGAATAAAAAGAGATTTTGTGCTTTAATAAGTGGGAAATATATTTTCAATTTTAATACGTAAAATCTGAAGAAAGTTCAACAAAATTTACTTAATAAAATTAGAATTAAATATAATATAAAGAATATTATGAAGTACCCCATCTATATACTAAAACTCTTGTTTGTTTGTTTGTTTGTTTGTTCCTGAACTACAGCCAAAACGGTACACGGTAGTGCAACAATTTTAGGCCCACTTTACTCACCGTTGTCCCTTTGGAGCAAATGGAAGAAGTTTCATTTAAGTCGGTGTTATATTTTTAAAGTTATTCACATTTTAAATCTCTCTCCTAGGGAGGGAGGTGGGAGGAGGGAGGGAAGGGGAAGGAGGGAGGATATGGGGGGTTGAGGGGGAGGGGAAGGGGGGAGGGGAAGAGGGGAGAGGGGAGGGGGAAGGGTGGTGGAGGGAGAGGGGAGGGGAGGGGGGAGGGAGGGGGAGGGGAAGAGGGGAGAGGGGAGGGGGAAGGGTGGTGGAGGGAGAGGGGAGGGGAGGAGGGGGAGGGGGTGGAGGGAGGGGGAGGGTGAGGGGGGAGGGGGGGTGAGGGGGAGGAGGGAGGGGGAAGTGAGGGGGAGAGAGGGGAGGGGGAGAGGGGAGAGGGGAGGGGAGCGGGGGGAGAGAGGAGGGGAATGGGGGAGGAGAGGGTGCTGCACCAATGCAGGAGAGGGTTGGGTCCACTTAGTTTAATAGTCACTAAAACTAGTAGCCAGTTTTATATATTCAGATATATTTAAGTTGAACACCATTGGACAACATGAATAGGCTAAAAGGTAAATGGAACAGATATACATAAATAGATTACAAAAGAGAGCAATGTGACAGCTCAAGGAAAACAAAACAACTACACACTGTGTAAGATAAAATCTGACCCAGAAATCTGAAAATAATCTGGTCATTCTGCGGTGTTGCATGTCAAATTAATCACTGCCAATGTTCCTTTATTTCTTGTCAAAGACATTTCTTTTTTAACAACTACTGATGAATGATGATCCTAAAGTCCAGCTCCATGAACGATCCAGGTAGAAAAATCTTTCTCAGGAAATGCATGTGTAGACTTGTTATGATTGAGCACCTGAAAAGCAATTGAAAACATTCCACAATCTTTCACAAACATTGCGCAAGACTGGAACAAGGACATCCTATTCTCACCTGTAAAACAAATTGTTCTCATAAGCAGGATGTAGTTATTAAACATCTTCTCTTGCTTAGAACAGAAACAAATAGGAATTTTATGATAATGTGCTGAAGCTTTGTGACTTGTGAAATTTAAGTTCAACTTTGCAATGTTACCTTCCAAGGAGTTTCCTCAACAGCAACACTGCAGGGAATTGTTGTGTACAAATCTATACTCCCCTGCCCCCTCCTAAGGTGAGAGGTTTGTGCAATTTCTGCACACCTTTTCGTAGCAGAGTGGCAATGGTGAGGAACTTTGAGAAATAACTTTGTCCCAAACCTCAACCCAAGAGCAGATGACAGTGTCATGGACAAAGGTGCATGAATATAACATAAGGCTGAAATTAGTACTTATTTTGAAATTACCGTTGATACTCTTATTACTGTGATCTTAAGTTTTCAGTACATTCTGATGGGCAACAATTTTCTCCATCATAAATGCGAAGCAGAAAAATTACTTCTTTAGTGTTAAGCAATAAAACAATTATTCACTGAAAATGTAGTATAAATGTAATAAATTGGATCATTGTCAAATATGTGAAAGTGACAGTCAGTGAAGTCCTGTCCATATTCACATGTTCACAAGTTATAGGAGTAGAATTAGGCCATTTGGCCCATTGAGTCTACTCCTCCATTCAATCATCGCTGATCTCTGCCTCCTAATCCCATTTTCCTGCCTTCTCCCCATAACACTTGATACCCGTTCTAATCAAGAATTTGTCTATCTTTGCATTAAAATATCCACTGACGGCCTCCACAGTCCTCTGTGGCAATAGATTAACTACTCTCTGACTAAATAAGTTTCTCCTCACCTCCTTTCTAAAAGAGCGCACTTTAATTCATGATGCTTGAACCATTTTGATTGTCTCTTTGAACACATTCATATGCACAGCCAACCAGGAAGAGAACAATCTGGAACATTCTCTGGCCCTGTCAGGAAGTTAAAGTGAGTTCGGGAGATTATTTTGATCAGGGTCTGCCCCACCAAAAAGGCAGCCAGCATTACCAGAGACCCACATCACCATGGCCATGTGCTCATTTAGAAGGTGGTAGAAGGTAGCAAAAAAGAAAAGAACACAGGACACACGACCCCAACACCAACATCCATCACAGTGACTCCAAACACCCCCTCACTGTGATGGAGGCAACAAAACTTCCCCTCTCTTCCCCCCCGCACCCACGGACACTACAACTTCAAAATAGACTCCAAACTATATAGACTTGGGGTCATTATTTTTGACTTTGCACTATTATTGTTTATTGTTCTGTTATCATATCATATCATATCATATATATACAGCCGGAAACAGGCCTTTTCGGCCCACCAAGTCCGTGCCGCCCAGCGATCCCCGTACATTAACACTATCCTACACCCACTAGAGACAATTTTTACATTTACCCAGCCAATTAACCTACATATATTTGCTGATTTTTTTGTTGTTGCTTATTATGAGTTTTACAGAGTACAATGTTTACATATCTGTTGTGCTGCTGTAAGTAAGAATTTCATGGTTGTGTTTTGGGACACATGACAATAAAACACTTGACTCTTGACTCTGGATGTTTGTGCTCGTAAATAAAATACTTTTCACACTTGGCTCAGTTAGTAGCATTCTCAGCTTGAAACAAAGTGTTGCAAGTTCAAGTCAACTGGTGGACTCCTCCAGTAAGACACCTATTCCAACCAAATACTTCAGTTCAACATTGAATAAGCTGTGTCTGATGAGAGTAAACCAAGTGTTCCCTATTCCTGAGCAAAAAAACAGACTGTTGAAGGAAATCAGTGCATTAATTCGCATCTGTGGAGGAGAAAGGATAGAAATATAGAAAATAGGTGCAGGAGTAGGCCATTCAGCCCTTCGAGCCATTCAATGTGATCATGGCTGATCATCCAAAATCAGTACCCCGTTCTTGCTTTCTCCCCATATCCCTTGATTCCGTTAGCCCTAAGAGCTGGTCAGTGTTTCCATCCTCAAAATGGCAACCATCCCTCGACCTCCACAGATGTTGACTGACCCACTAAGTTCCTCCAGCAGTTTTTACTTTTGATCTGCATTACAACATCTTTTGTGACTGCTTTCCCTCAACTCTGTTCAGGTTAGGGTTGCCAACTTTCTCATTGCCAAATAAGGGACAAAAGGTGGTGTGGGTATGGTGCAGGCCCGGGATGGTAACAGGGACTTTTTTCAAAAGTGAGAGAGAGAGAGAGAGAGAAAAAAAACAACCCTGAATAGGTAAACAAATCCAATATATGAACCATGTATACATATCTTCAGTGTCATATATGAAATGTAACACCAAATTATTACAAAGGATAATACAGAGCATAATCTGACCACCAGTCAGACATGAAATAACACCAAAATAATCCTATCTGTATGTGCCTATAAAGTAGACATATAATCACTGCAAAAGAGGAAAAGAGGAAAAGAGGGGGGGTCTCACCGTCTACTTTTTTCCTGGATATTTCTTGCTGCTCTTGACTGATTCAAGCAGAACTTTGTCCACAGCCAGAGAGAAGTCCTTACATGACTAATAAGAAGTCCTTACATGACTAATAAGAAGTCTTTACATGGCTAATAAAGACCTTAAGTCCTTAAAGTCCTAATTTGAGGAAGGACATCCTTGCTATTGAGGCAGTGCAGCGTAGGTTCACGAGGTTAGTCCCCGGAATGGCGGGACTGTCATGTGAGGAAAGATTGGAAAGACTGGGCTTGTATTCACTGGAGTTTAGAAGGATGAGAGGGAATCTTATAGAGAGGTATAAAATTAGGAAAGGACTGTACAAGCTAGATGCAGGAAAAATGTTCCCAATGTTGGGGGAGTCCAGAAGCAGCGGCCGCAGTCTAAGAATAAAGGGGAGGCCATTTAAAACTGAGGTGAGAAAAAAACTTTTTCACCCAGAGAGTTGTGAATTTGTGGAATTCTCTGCCACAGAAAGCAGTGGAGGCCAATTCACTGGATGAATTTAAACGAGAGTTAAGGGCCTGTCCCAGTTGGGCGATTTTTAAGACGACTGCCGGCGACTGTCAACGTCGTAGCAGATCACCGGAAAACGTAGAATTTTTTAACCCTATGACAATGTCTACGTCAATGACCATGACAATGACCACGACAATGCCCACGACAAGCTACGACAACCTACCACCTAGTCGACGGCAAGCTGCCGACAACCGGTGACCCAGACTTTGCGACCTGGGACGTCCACTACAACAGGGACTACGACAAGCTACGACAACCGACGTCAGCCTTCACTTACTACAACTCTGAACTAGGCAGCATACCATGGCAGAATGACATGATCTGAAGACCAGCAGCAAACAGCCCACTCCACAAATAGAGGTCCACCACTCCAGGAAGAGAGCCCCCAACAAACCACAACCCAAGTGCCTTTTCAGTGCCCTCCACACCCTCCCAAAGGAGCTTATTTTTCGATGCAGTGCATTGGTTGTGTTGGTTTTGATTCAATGATTGAAATAAATGAAAAGTGTTTGCCTTTCAATGTAGTGAATTGCTTGTCTTTATATTTGTTTTAAATGATAAGAGTTTGCCTTTCAAGGCAGTGAAATGCTTGTGTCTGTGTTTGTTTCATTGATAGAAGTAAATGATAAGTTTGCCTTTCAATGCATTGCAATGGTTGTGTTTGTTTTGTTTCTTTGATGCTCCAAAGACGTACAGGTATGTAGGTTAATTGGCTGGGTAAATGTAAAAATTGTCCCTAGTGGGTGTAGGATAGTGTTGGTGTGCGGGGATCGCTGGGCGGCGCGGACTTGGAGGGCCGAAAAGGCCTGTTTCCGGCTGTATATATATGATATGATATGATAAGAGTTTGCCTTTCAATGCAGTGAATTGCTTGTCTTTGTGTTTGCTTCATTGATCTAAATAAATGAAAAAAGTTATCTTTTAAATGCATTGCAATGCCTGTGTCTGTGTTTATTTCATTGGTCAAAATAAATGAAACTAGAATATTTGAAAGAAATGCCATGAGAAAGTACTTAGAAACGCAATAACTTGAGACTTCAATTTTTTTTAAAATGTCCAAAATCAACTTTATTCAAACAAATTATGTTCCTATGAAAGGTGAATAACTACATGCAAAAATCTGTTTAAAAAACATAAACCAAACAATTACAAAATATGCCAAAAAAGAGATTTTTAACATTAGACAGATTCTTAATTTTTAATGTGGCCGGTTGTACAATTGCCCATGAAAATTGCCGTCGTCACTTGAGGCCGGGCTCTCCGTTCTGGTGGCCCGCTCTGTTGTCACTTGCGCGGGTGTGTGTGGCTCCAGCCAATGGTAATCTGGGATTGAGTATGCCGGCTGCGATTGGTAATGTGCTGCGTGTTGATAAAATGGCATAATTTGGGGTCTCATCAGGGGCTGTGGCTGCAACACAGAAACATATCGAGAATAAGTGAAAGGCAAAGAATTTAAAAAAAATAATGTCAAGTCCAACTCCCCCAAATTTCTTTTTAATAGGAAACCGGGTGAGCGTGCTGCTGCGGTGGTCCCATCACAGTCTGCCCAATCTGTTGATGTCCCACGTTTCCCATCTGCAGCAGACTGTGCGACACACATGAAATGATTTTTAATATTTCAAACATCAATTAAAAAATTAATGGTTAATTTTGAGGTCAATTTTCCACAACGTCACACAAGATTCACTGAAGATATTAACCTGGTGGGAGAAGTCATGGGCCATCCTCAATGCAGCCATGCTGTATTCATACCACGCCTTGGCTCGGATTTTGATTATCTGGGTTTTCTAAAAACCCAGAAAGCTGTCCACAACCTCCTCATGTGTTGTCTGTGGCTTTGATATGGTATGCACGACATTACGGGAATCTTCCACCTGTTGCATCAGCTGAAACATAAATGTGAAAGATGGAGGCAGTTAATTTTTTTTCCAAAAAGAACGACCAATAGATGGATGAGAAGAGAACTCATCGTTCGTGCTTACATCACTAATCTGGTCCCGCAGTCCTGCCTCTCGAGCCTCCGCTGCTGTGGTGCATGCACTGGAGCTGCCAGTGGTCTTGCTCCGTTTGCTGTGCGGCTGAATGGTGGATCCAGAGGGTCTCTCCATAGAATCACCTTCGTCCTCACTCGAGGTCCTGGATGTGGTACACCCCTGTCAAACTGGAAGGAGATAAATGTGAAGTTACAGACTTTCAAGATCATCAGGACATGACAAGCAAGATGAAAATCAAATAATCACTCTCACAATGACTATGTTATGATACCCACTGAATTCGGGTTTTGTCAGGCCTTCACTCGCACAATGTGTGACCTCAGAAAGGACCACTTATGCAGGATCCACTCCTGCCTCTGCATCAGGCTCTTTGCACCAGACCCGAACTTATTCGCACTCTGGGACAGCTTTCCACGTAGTTGTTCATCTGTATAAATAAAAAGATAATTTCTTTTTTGCAGGGTAATCCATATTTGCACATGCCAAACCGATCAAACAACACCAGACGTTACTGAATTTTTTAGATTTGGCAGGAACTGGTGTGCATGCGGGGGCCTATGATTGGATGACAAGTGGATCACTCGTGCGTGGTATCAACAGCACATGCAACACGCACGCACGCTGCTGTATCAGATCTAGGATCTGTCTGTAAATGTGCCCTCTGGTGATTACAGAGTAGTAGCAGTCAAATATGGGACAAGGGCGGTCCCGTACCGGACAAACCAATTTAGCCCAATATACGGCATGTCACGGCTAATACAGGACAGTTGGCAACCCTAGTTCAGTTGGATAGCAAAAATGAAAGAGGGTGTTTCTGTATGTGTGGGTTAACATTGTTCCTTCAACCAACATCACCAAAAATAGATTAAGAGATAATTATCTCCTTGTTATTTGTGCTTTCTATCTGAAAAATGGCTTCCAGATTTGTCCACATTCAGAGGTACATTCTCGAAAGAACATATCTAAGGTTGACATTGAATATACTCTATCTATTTGGTCCCAGATGTACCAAAGATAAATTCTATTCTCATGTAATAACTGCATACACTTGCAGAAGGGACAGGAAGCTTAGGTCACATTTCCCTCTATCAGTCATCAGAAATCACCAAAAAACTACATATAAAGTTAGTGGCATGTACAGAAACCATCACCTTCTTTTGTACATGAGATTTTTTATCAGTTCAAATGTGGATTTGAACTCCAATGAACTTGTTATACAAACGTAACCTTCTTAGGTCAAGGCCTGTTCTGAGTGAAAATAGGTATTTAGCTGGATCCACAACATAAGTAAATGTCTGAATTTGGGGGGTGGAGGAGTGGGGGGAGAGGGCGGGTATCAAAATTCCAAAAGGTTTATTGGTTGAATAAATTCACATGTAAATCTAATGTTGAACAAAGAACACGGTCTTTCTCTTCAGCAATTCAACTTAAGGTTGCTTTTCATTCCATTCAGAAGCAGCAATGTTTATTCTTTACATAACGGAGTCGTAGAGAATCATAGAGTCATAGTGCATGGAAACAAGCCTTTCAGCCCAACTTATCCATGTCAACCAAGATGCAAAGATCTACACCAGTCTCCCAGTATTTGGCCCATATCCCTCTAAACATTTCCTGTCCATACACCTACTTTACAGTACCAACCTCAATACCTCCTCTGGCAGTTCATTCCATATAGCCACCAACCTCTATGTGAAAAAGTTGCCCCTCAGGCTCCTATTAAATGTTTTCTGCCTCAACTTAAGCCTACGTCCTCTTGTTTCCCCTACTCTGGATAAAAGACTCAGTGCATTCGCCCAGTCGTTTCCCCTCATGAATGTATACACCTCTATAAGATCACCCCCTCAGCCACCAGTGCTCCAAGCAATAAAGTCTTAACCTGCCCAACCTCACCCCATAGCTCAGGGTCTCAAATCCTGGCAACATCCATGTAAATCACCTCTGCACTCTTTCTGCTTAATCTTTCATAAAAGAACAAAGCTCCCAGCAAAGGTCAGATCATAATGTAGTATAAGAAAATAACTGCAGATGCTGGTACAAATCGATTTATTCACAAAATGCTGGAGTAACTCAGCAGGTCAGGCAGCATCTCGGGAGAGAAGGAATGGGTGACGTTTCGGGTCGAGACCCTTCTTCAGTCTGAAGAAGGGTCTCAACCCGAAACGTCACCCATTCCTTCTCTCCCGAGATGCTGCCTGACCTGCTGAGTTACTCCAGCATTTTGTGAATAAAAGGTCAGATCATACTGGATGTGACCTGCTGCCTGGTTGCACGTCCTCACTGGCGTGATCTGGCAGTGGAGGGTCGGATTCTGTTGACCACCCACGTACAGGGCTCATACTATGGAGCATGGAAGGCCACAAATGCCGACCCATCCAGGGATTCGTGGCTCCGACCTCTGGTGCACTTAAATGTCACTTATAATCAAGAGATCTTCAAAAGCAGTTCAAACAAGTTTCAAAGAAAATAAAATTTATTTAATAAAGGAGGGTGAATGGGTGACCTTATAGGGGTGTATAAATTCATGAATGAAAAGATAGGGTGTTCCTATGGAGTCTTTTTTCCCAGGGATGGGGAATCAAGAACCAGAGGACATGGATGTAAATAAAAAGGAGAAAGATTTAATAGGAACACGAGGAACAACTTTTTCATTTGGAGGGTGGTGGGTATATGGAATGAGCTGCCATAGTTAAAGCATGTGTTATAGCAGCATTTAAAAGGCACTTGGACAGGTACATGGATAGGAAAGGTTAGAGGGATAAGGGTCAAACTTGGCCACATGGGTCTAACTTAGATGAAGCATCTTGGTTGGCATCAATTCTCTGCCTCAGAAGGCAGTGGAGGCCAATTCTCTGAATGCATTCAAGAGAGAGCTGGATAGAGCTCTTAAGGATAGCGGAGTCAGGGGGTATGGGGAGAAGGCAGGAACGGGGTACTGATTGAGAATGATCAGCCATGATCACATTGAATGGCAGTGCTGGCTCGAAGACCTCCTCCTGCACCTATTGTCTATTGTCTATTGTCTATTGTCTATTGCATGGGTGAGTTAGACTGAAGGGCAAGATTTTCTGCTGTATGAGTCTATGACTCTAAATACATGTAACTAAAATACTTTAAAAGTTAAATAAATTGATTCAGAAAATTAAGTTCAAGGAAATTAAAGAAAAATAAATAAACTACTTACCTGCAGTTTATACTTTATTCAGAGTGGTTCTGCAACTTGTGCCAAGCGAGGCCGGTGTAGAGCTAAGGGACCGAATGCAAAGTTCCCAGGAACTGCCACCACTAGGGTTGCCAACTGTCCCGTATTAGCCGGGATGGCGCTGTAGACCCGGACACTGTAGGCCCGGACACTGTAGGCCCGGACACTGTAGGCCCGGACACTGTAGGCCCGGACACTGTAGGCCCGGACACTGTAGGCCCGGACACTGTAGGTCCGGACACTGAAGGCCCGGACACTGTAGGCCCGGACACTGTAGACCCGGATACTGTAGGCCCGGACACAGTAGCCCGGGGGCTGCAGCAGTCCCAGTCAGTGTAGGTAGACACACCATGCTGGAGTGATTCAGCGGGTCATGCAGCATCTCGGGAGAGAAGGAATGGGTGATGTTTCGGGTCGAGACCCTGAAGAGTCGAGTCTGAAGAAGGGTCTCAACCCGAAACGTCACCCATTCCTTCTCTTCCGAGATGCTGCATGGATTAGTCTAAAAAAAGGTCTCGATCCGAAACGTCACTCATTCCTTCCCTTCCGAGATGCTGCCTGACCCGCTGAGTTAGCCCAGCATTGTGTGTCTACCCTCGATTTTAACCAGCATCTGCAGTTTTTTTCCCTGCCCAGTTTTTTAGGCCCGGGCGCCGCCTTACGGAGGTTGTGTAGCAACCCGCCTCCCGGCCCGGGCGGCCACCATTGGTGGAGCGGGATCACGTGGCTGCTGGCTGGGTGAGGTCACGTGGGGCGCGGGGTGATGACATCACCTTGTCCCCTATTTGGGAGTTAGGAAGTTGGCACCCCCTAGCCACCACAGTGGGACCAGCAGCAGAATGGGAGCTCCAGCAATTCCCCTTTCACAAGACATAGAATCATAAAACATAGGTGCAGAATTAGACAAGTGAGTCTACTCCGCCATTCAATCATGGCTGATCTATTTTTCCCTCTCAACCCCATTCTCTTGACCTTTGACACCCTTACTAATCAAGAACATATCCATCTCTGCATTAAAAATACCCAACAACTTGGCCTCCACCACCTTCTATGGCAATGAATTCCACAGATTCACCACTCTCCTTTCTAAAGATACGTCCTTTTATTCAAAGGTTGTGTCCTCTGGTCTTAGACTCTCCTACTACAGGGAGACAACCTGTCCACATCCACACTATCTAGGGCTTTCATTATTCAGAAGGTTTCAATGAGTTTCACCCTCATCCTTCTAAACTCTAGTGAGTACAGGCCCAGAGCCATCAGATGCTCTTCATACATTAACCAAAGCACCCTTATGATCATTCTCATAAACTTTCACTGCACCCTTTCCAACGCCAGCACATCCTTCCGCAGGTATGCGCCTCAAAACTGCTCACAATATTCAAAAGGTGGTCTGACCAGCGCCTTATAAAGCCTCAGCATTACATCCTTGTTTGTATATTCTCGTCAACTTTTGATTTTCAATGCACATGCTCAAGAGTCAGAGATGAGCTGACCAATGGGGTGGATCTCCCGAGCAGTTCCCCACCAAGCCATGAGCGATAAGAAGGGTCTCGACCTGAAACATCACCTATTCCCTCTCTCCAGAGAAGCTGCCTGACCCGCTGAGTAACTCCAGCTTTTTGTGCCTTTCTTCAGCAATAGATGATGCAGGTCCAAATCCTCCAATTAAGTCAAGCTTTTTTGTTGGACCCAAGCACAGAATTTTTAACAGTTGTTTATTTTGAGCTTATGTATTAATAAATTTCTGTCTGCCTATCCAACCTGATATAATATATTATCCATTCAGTAGTGACAGGTAATTGTTTATTCTCTACTGTTGTTCACTCAACATTAATTCTGGCACTCACCACACCTTGGGTAATTTACACATAAATGACTATTATCTTATATCTCACAAAGATTTAGTTTGGAGATATAGCATGGTATCAGGCCCTTCGGCCCATCGAGTTCACGCTGATCATCGATTACCCGTTCACACTAGTTCTATGTTATCCCACTTTCACATCCATTTCCTACATTCCACGGCCAATTTTACAGAGGCCAATAAACCTAAAAGCACACATGTCTTTGGGATGTTGGAGGAAACCGGAGCACACGAGTGCACGCATGTGATCACAGGGAGAGGGTACAAACTCCATAAAGACAGCACCCGAGGTCAGGATCGAACCTGGGTCTCTGGTGCTGTGAGGCAGCAGCTCTACCAGCTGTCCCACTCTGCCCCCCACAGTGGCGTATCCAATATCCACCCAGTGAACCTTTCTTATTTTCCTCAGAGATGCTTCTTATATTCCTGGGATATTAAATCCAATGTGCAGAATTTGAAATATTTGTCCTTTGATAACAGGATAACTAGTTAGTCTATAACTGGCATAACATAAATAGAATAATGCATTGTTGTTAATTTTATTTGGAAGACAATTGTCACAGGACAAAATTAATAGAATAAAATGTGTGCTTAAATCTAAAATTATTCTTGAATTGGTACACTTCCTCTGCAAATTATTCTGCCTTTAATTGACCCCACTTTCTATAAGCAGCCATGCCTTATGTTTTTTTTTAATCATTTGTTGGTTTTTGATGAAAATGTTGCCTTTGTTGTGTGCAATAAGTAAAGAAAATTGCACTGTATTTCACTTATGAATTTAGTATAGTTTAGTTTTGTTTAGAGATACAGCGCGGAAACAGGCCCTTCAGCCCACTGGGTCCGAACCGACCAGAAATCCCCGCATATTAACACTATCCTACACACACTAGGGACAATTTTTACATATACCAAGCCAATTTTACCTACATACCTGTACGTCTTTGGAGTGTGGGAGGAAACCGAAGATCTTGGAGAAAACCCATGCAGGTCACGGGGAGAGCGTACAAACTCCATACAGACAGCACCCGTAGTCAGGATCGAACCTGGGTTTCCGGTGCTGCAAGCACTGTAAGGCTGCAACTCTACCGCTGTGCCACAGTGGCCGCCCTCTGAGTTGTTCAAATGCTTTGGGGGATTGCATGCAGTTCCGGTCACCCCATTACGGGAGAGATATGGAGGCTTTAGAGCGGTTGCAGAGGAGGTTTACCAGAGTGCTTCCTGGATTAGTGGCTTTCAGCTACAACGAGAGGCTGGATAAACTTGGATTGTTTTCTCTGGAACGTCAGAGGTTGAGGGAAGATTTGACAGATGTACATAAAATTCTGAGAGGCATGGATAGGGGAGACAGTCAAAAACTTTTTCACAATGGGGAATTTTCCAACACTAGAGGGCAGCTATAAGGTGAGGGAAAAAGTTTAATGGAGATGTGCTGGGCAAGACCTGTACGCAGCAAGTGATGGGGGCCTGGAGCACACTGCCAGAGGTGGGCAGATAAGATAGTGACATTTAAGAGGCTGTTAGATAGGCATACGGAGTGCAAGGAAAAGAGGGATATGGATCATGTGCTGTATAGCTTGGCATCATGTTCGGCATAAACATTGTGGGCTGAAGGGCCCGTTCCTGTACAGTACTGTTCAATGTTTAAATGTACTGAAATTCCAGTATATTACAGAATCTCACAATAAGAAAGATTGTGTAATAGTTGTAACAGTTTCAGTAATAGCAATTCCATTACTATTTCCATAGAACAGCCTTCCCATGGAACAAACTCCCCAGCTAACACAAACTTTGAGGTCATTTGCCCATTAGATTCACGTCTGTCAGTACATCACAACGCTAATGGAATCTGCACTGGAATGGCACAGTGCAATTGGAATAATAGGCCACATGGCTTGAAGGATTATGATTACCTCAGACCCACTTCACATCATTATAATATCACATTGTTCTCAACATGTCACTTAATGCATTATCTGTCAATTATCCAGCTCTTAGATCATTTCCCAGAGGTGTGTATTAGTACAGTTATTTTTAATGATGTTGTGCCAAGAACTTCTACAGTTACTGTAGCATATAGACACAGTCATGTCTAACTTGACATTGAGTTCATTAATATATTCCTTTGCAGTCAAGGGTTCTGAACCATTGGATACTTTGCAGTGTGCTAGAAAAATAAACACTAAGTTTGGAGCAAGGGAATTTTCAGGATTAGCCAAGGGTTTTTCACTGATATATCCAAGATGATAAACACAGTAGTTAACTAATGAAAATATATCATGTTGAAGGAATCTTGCATGCGTTCACTCTCTCTCTCTCACTGACATTATCCTAGATGGTCAAGAAAAGAATTCTTCCTCATTTGGAAGAATGGTCTTGTCAAACTTTTAAAATACCTGACAGAATTCTTAACTCAGAAGTTAATTTTAAAAAGTTGTCGTGTTTGTGAAAGTAGTTGGAATCAAAATAATAAATTAAAAATATTCCCAGTTTTGTTTTAGTATGAAAAGCAATTATATTTAAGCTGAATGCTGAGATGCTGCCTGACCTGCTGAGTTACTCCAGCATTTTGTGAATAAACTCCAGCATTTTGTGAATAAATCAATTTGTACCAGCATCTGCAGTTATTTTCTTATATTTAATCTGAATATGTTCCACACTGCCAGATATCTACAGTCTATTGTGCAGATTCAAGGAGACGTGACTGACAATGAGCTGAGATAGAAAAATCCTGCCATGCATAGTCTCACCAATTGAATTTGTGGTAAATCTGGTAGCATTATCCTGGAAACGTTGAAGTAAAAGAACAGATGATAAAAAAAAGTAAGATTAAAAAATAACTTGATCAAAAAGTTTGAGCAGCAGCCAAAAAAATGTTAGTTACAGTTCAGCCTTCCTGCTGCAGCCAAATGCAGCTGAACTATTAGAACAGGCTGTTCCAGGAAACAGAGCCTGCCTGAAAACTCCCTGAAGAGACAACAATGTTCCTTTAACTTTACTGCACAGTTTCATTTTAACTAATTCTCAGACTAACAAAACAAAACAAAGGATGCTTCTGTTGGATGTTAAGTGTAATATTTTAATTAGCACATTTTTGGGGCTCTGGGAAGGTAGAACAGGATGCTCCTTTCAAACTACAAAGTTCTTTTTTTCTTCTTGACTTAACACAGATGGTGCAGTCAGTCAATTCTGAGCCAGCATTTTGACCTCTACCCTTTGTTCCATCAGCTGAAAGTGAGCTCTTCCAAATCAGAATGGCCAACTCTGCAAACAGATTTTCTGGAATCTGCAGCCCATTTGTTTTGTCAGCTGACAGAGACCAAAAAAAACACGTCCACTGCTGACAGATTTTCTGAGGCTGAGTTTTTCTCAGTTCACTTGTCAGCGGAACAGCTGCAAAGTTTAAGAACTCAAACATTCTAAACAGTACTTTGTTAAAGGATTACAGGAGAAAACAAGTCGAATTCATCAGACGGTTAAAATTTCCCAGACCCCAAGCCGTGAGAGTTGGATGTTCTTTATTCTTGCCTGGGACAGAAAGTAAAACCAGGGCTACTTTGGAAGCTCCTGAACCAAGGGCTTTTTTTGCAGGTTTGAAACTTGTAGCAATTTGGTTCCATTGCTGTGCATTGGACTCATTTTATTCCAACTATTTCCTCAGATGGTTCTAGAAAACTGCCAACCTGTTATTTTAGGGAATCTCCATTGTTAACCGGCATGGTGTTTTGTAACTATATGCGCAATGGTAAATCTGTACTTTCAGAAAGGAGTTTTGCCAGGTTAGAAAATATATCTTCATTTAACCATGTTACTGCATTGTTTTGTTTAATCGAAAATGGATGTGAACTTATGGAGTCAGTATATAGTCCAAGCAGTCAAATAACTATATTGATGAACAGGCTCATTAAATTACACCAAGACAGGCCTAAACTCATAAGTCACACAGCACGAAAACAGGCCATTTGGCCCATTGAAATCATGCCAGCCATCTGCACTAATCTTATTCTGTAAAATTCTCTGCACATCCACATCCACCCCCGCTCAAGATTTATAGCAGCCAAGTAACCTGCTGACCCGTAAGGTCATTAGTAATAGGAGCAGAATTAGGCCATTCGGCCCATCAAGTCTACTCTGCCATTCAATCATTGTTGATCTATCTCTCCCTCTTAAGCTTTTTCTCCTGTCTTCTCCCCGTAACCCCTGACACCCGTACTATTTCAAGGATCTATCTAACTCTGCTTTAAAAATATCCATTGACCTGGTTAATATTCATTAACCCATACATTTTTGGGATGTTGAAAGAAACTCGAGCACCCAGTGAAAACCATGCAGTCGGAAAGAGAAATGAAAACTCCACCTGGAAGTTAGGATTGAGGCAGTGAATCTGTTAGCTGCACCACTATGCCACCCCTGTCATAATATGCTAAATAAAACAAACTAGGTGGAATTTGCAGTGGCCAATTGGTCTATTTGATATTAGTTTATTTGAATTATGATTACATTTGCTCGCTTGTTTTATTTGGAGAGTGGATCTTGTTCGAAACATGTCGAGTTAACCCTGTGCAGAAATAAGCAGAATCGTGTCCATTCCTTAATGCGAGTGGCTTCAAGTCACAAGTGAACAGGATGAGGATTTTTTCTTGACTCCCAACAACACAATAAGGAGCACATTCCTTGAGGAATAAACATTATTCAGTTGCCAACATTCATCATTCCTTCCTACCTGCAATGCAGCCAACCCTTTACCATCACCCTTCCCTTCCCTTCCATCCGTTTTCAAAAGCTTTGGGAAACAATTAGCTTTATGGTCAATTAGCGACAGTGGGCTGAAAATACCTTCAATAAAGATCTGACTTTTAATAACAGGGTCCACTGTGTTCCTATGCCAAAGTGTGTTTTTTTTAGCATCTTCCTTCCCATTTGCACGCTCAATGGGGAGATGCTCCACATACTGGGGACTATGTCATGAATCCCTCATATAGTCATTTGCCTATGTGCATAGGTTGAGACCTGATGTCTGTGCCTGTAAAAACATCACCAGGTAGACCTTCATCACACATATTCAAAAAGTAGAAGCAAAAAATATTAAACAAAATTTAGAAATCAGGTTCGCCCAGGGAAGAATAATTGGACTCATTTTTCTGAGTGTCTTAAGGTGTCCAGTCTGAAATTCATCTTATTTTTCAGTAAAGTCTGCCTCTTCCTAATATTTTTCTTCTGATGTAAAACTCTTTCATATGATGATAACAGGAATACAATGTACTGAAACTCCCTGCTGTGAGAGTGTCAACTTCACTGGTTTGAACGACATCAGTTCTTCTTTCCTCACAGAATAACCAACCCATGTTCCCCCTGATACTGTACTAAGTAAGGGGCGAACTGCAAGCTACAGTCTTTGTCCTCACAGGAATTTGTGAGTTCTTGCAATCCCAGTGTGTGACTGGACAGTTTGATATGAAGGTGAAGGTCATTGTGGCTGTCAGCTTCCTGGACTCGGGATCAATCCAGGCAGATTCTGCTGGCTTCTGCCACAGCTGACAATGTGCTGTTTCCTGCTGCTTTAACAGTGGTCTCCCAACCTCCATCACCAAGCAGGAAAGCTTTCAGCTACTTTTCCGTTCAAACCCCTTGGAGTAGGCAGAGCAGGCACAAGCAGTCGTTTACAGTTCAGGCTTCTCCGAAGTCAAGGCATTTCACCAACAGAACTCGGCAGGACTTTCATATGAAGAAAGACTGGATAGACTCGGCTTGTACTCGCTGGAATTTAGAAGATTGAGGGGGGATCTTATAGAAACGTACACAATTCTTAAGGGGTTGGACAGGCTAGATGCAGGAAGATTGTTCCCGATGTTGGGGAAGTCCAAAACAAGGGGTCACAGTTTAAGGATAAGGGGGAAGTCTTTTAGGATCGAGATGAGAACGTTTTTATTCACACAGAGAGTGGTGAATCTGTGGAATTCTCTGCCACAGAAGGTAGTTGAGGCCAGTTCATTGGCTATATTTAAGAGGGAGATGTGGCCCTTGTGGCTAAAGGGATCAGGGGGTATGGAGAGAAGGCAGGTACGGGATACTGAGTTGGATGATCAGCCATGATCATATTGAATGGCGGTGCAGGCTCGAAGGGCCGAATGGCCTACTCCTGCACCTATTTTCTATGTTTCTATGCTTCTATGTCCTTACTGGGACCTCCTGGGTGACTCCCAGCCAGTGTCACCCAATTATAGCTCGAGAGGATCTTTGTGATCCCCAGGGATAAAGAGCATGTCTTCTATGAGCCTTGTGCTTCAGGTTATCTGGATCCCACAGAGGCCCCTTACTTTTCTCATGCACTCCCTCACTCATATACCGTCATTGAAGTACCTATTCATTCAGCACCATTTCTCCACAGTGGCTGGATGCACGCTGTGGGATATTGTAATTCTGCTGTTTTACGTGCCGAGAACTGCAAGAATTTGCAACATGTCACCACGAAACATGATGCCGTGTCAAAGATCTCGCTCTGATGAAGTTATCAGAAATAGTGTTTGGGAGACCCATGGTGCTGCTTCAACATCAAAAAAACAACAATGTGGAGCAATCTCTGGTTCCATGTGTTGATATGATCACACTCAATGCTAATGTGTTGATGTATCACACTTAATGCCAAACCTATTTTCCTGGCAAAGTACTTTGCAAACTCACTCTCTGAGGCCCGATAATGGACCTGTGCTGAAATGAGCCTGATATGTAAAGTGAGGCAGTTTAATTAAACATGGTATCGGCACTGTGAGTAGAACACGATACACATAATATTTAGAGTTGCTGAACCTGATCAAATGTTAACACGTGTTGCATCTGAAATGTAAATAGTAAATCAATATTAATTAAAGATGATCAGAAATTGACAAGTATCCACACTGGGAACTTTGAGTAGCATCAGGCTGAATTAACTTGCATTTGAATGGACTTTTATTGCTCAGGCCGATTTATATTGTTGCACAGCCAATCAGAACAGAACCGATATAGCATCGAACAGGGTGGACTTTGAATCATTTTGAGTTTTTTGTGTGCTATCCAAAATCAGAACACATGGAGTTGTTCATAAATGAGCATTTATTGATGCTGCTGCTAACAAGAATGTATGATAAGAAGTACCATGTAGATCATATACTTGATCGGGCACTACATGATCTCTGTATCATGACCTAAATGTATGCATTCAATATATGATTCTGAGTTATGTCTCCATTTGACATTAAGCACACAGCCCACAATAGGTGGGTGCTTTTAATGGCAATTTGATTTTTGTTTTTTGGCATGGTGTGAGTGCACACAGCTTGTAACACACAGCTTGTAACAAATACAATGTCCATGCCAATAGGATATGCAAAATAGGCAGATTGCAACATCTAGCACTGGTGATACTAGCACTTCCAAATTGTTCCTAAACAATGCACTCAAACCAATCCAGAAAACGAACTCCACTTACCAGAGTGAATTATTCCGCGAATTATCACAAAGCTTAAATAGAGTCTGCAAAGGCCAGGAATTTGGTGGGCTGGGAATTAGATGGCGAGACGGGGAAGGGTCACAGCACTGCATCTCTAATACTTGTGGTCATTCACATTACATTTCTAGGTCGGAAGTATTCCAACTTTATCCAATACAGAGTGTAAGTTGAGGTGTCTAATATATAACTTGTGAGGCATAGATGGGGAAGACAGTCAGAACCTTTATCCCAGGGTGGAAGTGTCAAGGACTAGAGGAGTTGGCTTTAAGGTGAAAGGGAAACAAATGAAAGGAGATGTGTGGGGCTATGTACGATGTTCTATGTAAGAGTTTCAGAAACACGGTACTATTTTCTGTGGCCGAGGACTGGCTGTGCACCCATGTCTGCTCTGCTCTAGTCATGGAGCTGAATCTAACTGTCACCTTGATCCTGGCCTCTGGATTCATTCCAGCTGATGCCCACTGGATGATACAGTCACAAAGATGATCTCCACTCAAGGAAAGGGCAACTCTTCATCCGATAGTGTGGGCATGCAGATTTGCACAGCCGCGGCATTCCTGACGGTTCAGGAATGATGGACTGCACTCACGTGGTGACCGGTACTCCACAAGTGAATCCAGGCATCTTTGTCTCACAGAAAGCTTATCATTCCTTGAATGTGCAAGCAGAGTGTAATCCCTGCCAGTACAGCCTACCAGCCAGCTTTACATACCCAGGAAGCTCACGTGATTCTGTGACCCTGAGGCAATCAACTACGTCTGCCATGTTCAGCCATTATACCAGAATAACAGATGGCTCTTGGCTTACAGAAACTATCCCCGCTATTCATAATTCCTTACTCCAATCCACACTCCAGGTGATGGCGGGAGATGGTGGGAGAAAGGTATGAACACTCCAATTTTAAGGAATACAGTACAGCAATACAAAGGTATGAACACTCCCCCACTCTTTCCCCTGCCCCCTACCCTGGTGCATACACATTTTATCCGCTGTCTTACACCACTACAGTCATCCTGCTTCTTTCCCCTCCTTCATATGCTCATCTCTCTTCTCCCAAGTCCTTACCTTTTATCCCATCACGTTTCCCTCGAACCTGTCCCCTTCCACCATATCCCTCCCTCCGGCTTTACATTTCACTCCTTTTTTTATTTATCATCCATTTGTCTCCATTTCGCCTCTAGCCTTTGTCACCAATCTGTCAATTACACTCCACCCCCCCCCCCCTCTCCCCCCACTCCAATCAATCTGAAAAAAAGTCCCCAACCTGTAACGTCACCTGTCCATTACTCTCCACGGATGTTACCTGACCCGCTGAGCTTCTCCAGCACTTTGCTTTTTGCTCCTCATAATCCTTAATTTCAATGAGGATTGAGCGATGAATACTGATTTACAGTGGGACCCACTATCCAGAAGTGATAACGATGAAGTTGCCTTTCTCAGTATTTCATCAAGACATAAACTGTATACGACTGGCTCACCAACCGTGCATTTCTCAGTCCGAAGAAGGATCCTGATCTGAAGCATTGAATTAGAATTAGAATTAGAATTAGAATTACCTTTATTTGTCATTCAAAAAAAACAAGTCTTTTGGACGAGATTTCGTCACCCACAGTCCAACAATAAGAGCAATAAAATAAGCATATTACACAACCCCAACCAACACAAAACACACAAAAAAAAGAAACATCCATCACAGTGAGTCTTCTCCAGTCACCTTCTCACTGTGATGGAAGGCCAGAATGTTTTTTTCTCTTCCCCTGCCGTCTTCTCCCGCGGTCAGGCTGTTGTAGTTGCCACGTTCCAGGCCGCGCCGGACGGTGAAAGGTCCTATACCTGCCTATGCCCTCCCCAGATGCTGCCTCTCCTGCTGAGGTCCTCCAGCACGTTGAGATTCCATCATCTGCAGTTCTGAGATTCCATCATCTGCAGTTTCTTTTGTCTCCTTGTATATTTAATTATTGCCTGCTTTCCAGGCCCTCAGCTTGCCTTATGGCTTCTAAGTAGTGCTCTGCTGGAGCTGAACCCAAACTATTGGATGCAGAGGCATGTTTAGGAATTTAAATTTGACTGCTTTTGAAGGAGTTTTGAAGGTTTTTGATAAACAGGAGCATATTTCATTCAAATATGCACGTGTCTGCATTTTTAATGATTGATCACAGGGCAAAGGCCAGACCTTGGCTGCTTCTCCTCAGGCTTGCCAACATGTTGCTGGTTACACGCGTGCAGTTCAGCAGGATGTAGGTAGAGGTGTCACAAACCCTACCCTGCACTCAAATGGTGTCAGCAGATTCCCCTTCAAACTGTAGTGATTAGAAATTCTCAGCGGCTTAGAAATGAGTAGAAAACTGGAAAAAGGCTACAGAGGTGGCGGGAAAACGTTCCCCATCCAGGATTCAAAGCAGATCAACACTACCCACACCATTAATGTCTCAAAGTAGTCATAGCTCACATTGCAATCTCCAAAAACTCAAGGACTAGTTTCATCTAATTGCCTGCACTGTCCTTAAAGTCTGATTCAGTCTTTGTTACTCTTAGAAACCTTGGCCCAGATTCTCCGCAGGTTGAGATATGTTGATTTTGACACTGTACTGTTTGAAGATGCATTGCAGAAATCAAAAATAGGTCAACTGTCAAAGTAGTAAACACTTAAAAGTTTGGACAGTGCAACTTTAGCATTCATATTTTCTCAGGACATTTGGCTGCATTACGAAAGCTGCAATTTATCCAGGGTATTTATGCCCTTGCAGTCACCTCTCTGGCAACCTCCTGCCATAAGTGCCTTGTGAATAAGGAAGATGCCACCTGTGCCCACTGGTCCTCACCCCCTGTCCCCACTTCCCACTATTATAGTGTACTCTCATTCCTTGTTCACACTCCCTGCTAACTGCAAAGAGCACTGGTTATATTGTGAGATGACCCCGTGTCCATCCCGAGGACAGGCCCCTGAGGAAAAGCACTACCAATGCAGGACATTCAAGCCAATAAGCACAGTGTTCACAACTAGAATAGTGTGATATAAGGGAATTTGTTAGCGCTGTTCTGGAAATGGCTGAACGACATTTGTGATTTTTATTGTGTGTATCTTTTCAGTCAGTGTTGGGGGAATGCCAATGATGGAAAAATAGCACAAACATAACTTTAGGCCCATGTCTTTTTTGAACATCTATAGAAACATAGAAAACATAGAAAAATAGGTGCAGGAGTAGGCCATTCGGCCCTTCGAGCCAGCACCGCCATTCAATATGATCATGGCTGATAGTCCAAAATCAGTACCCCGATCCTGCTTTCTACCCATATCCCTTGATTCCCATAGCCCTAAGAGCTAAATCTAAATCTCTCTTGACAACATCCAGTGAATTGTCCTCCACTGCCTTCTGTGGCAAGAATTCCACAGATTTACAACTCTCTGGGTGAAAATGTTTTTCCTCATCTCAGTCCTAAAAATGGCCTACCCCTATTGTGGCACATCGGCTGGGGAACAGTCAAGTGCTCAAGTGCAATTTCTTGTGTACCTAAAATTAAATGGGAACAATGGTATTGCTTTGGTTACAGGAATGCAAATGAGGTGGAGCTGGTCTAAGCCATCTTTACTGTATAAGGCTACAGAGGTGTGGGGCGACGGAGAAGTGGGATGCAAGAATCAGGATTAATTTTTAGCTCTCGGGCATATCAAATGATCGATTCCTCTGCAAATAACTACGAGAACCTAGATCACATACATCCTTTCTTAATGTGGCTTTCAGCCCCCTTCGATCCATTTATGCCAGTGGCAATGGCATACAACCCTCCCCTGCAAGAGGACTTGAGAATGTTAATGAGGTTGTTGCAATGTGTCCGGGTAATGTTGTGCCAAGTTTGAAAAGCTGGAAGTATAACAGGTTTCAGATGAGCTTATGATTGTTGGAATAGTGTTAAGCATGTGAGTGTCTTGGGACATAGATAGAAGTGTTGATGACTGGGCATTATTGCTATGTGAGTAATGTGGGTGATCAGTGGATGAGTCCATTGTGCAATAGTTGGCAGGCGACTCTGCTACTGTTTACTCCGACCTTGATCACACATGAGAGGTCATGAAACCTCTTGCAAACGCAGGACAATGAACTGAGGGCAATGTGGAATGCAATGACATTCCTGACCATCTTCTCCCGTTGCCTCTTTGATTTGATATGGGGAGAGTGCAGTGGATCTCTCTTCCAATGTCCATCTCTTTGATCACGTCGTTGAGGGTGGCACTGTGGCACGGCGGTAGAGTTTCTGCCTTACAGCGCCGGAGACCCAGGTTCAATCCTGACTAAGGGTGCTGCCTGTACGGAATTTATACTGTGACCTGCGTAGATTTTCTCTGGGTGCTCTGGTTTCTTCCCACGCACCAAAGACATACAGGTTTGTAGATAAATTGGCTTCTGAAAAAAATTGTAATTTGTCCCTGGTGTACAGGATAATGCCAGTGTACGGGGTGATACTGGGTACTGGGCAGTGTACTAGGCAGACTTGTTGGGCTGAAGGGTCTGTGTCCACACTATATCACTAAAGTCTAAGGTCTAAAGGTCAGCGTTAATGAAAGGAAGTGCCCAGTCCTAGGTTTGTGTCAACAGTTCCACCCAAGCTGGATGATGAGTTCTGTCAGTCAGTGGAGGTGCAGATGGACGATGTGAATCAGGACATTAATTTCAGCTGGTGCACATGACTTTTGAAATGACATAAGATCATGATTCATGCATTTAAAGTTTGCGTCTTTAATCTTTGCATGCATTAACATTTTGTGAGAAGAACAAGCTGGTGTGACTTCCTTGCAGAATATTTTAGCATAGTGCTTTTGAACAACTAAACTTTTATTTTTCAATTTTTTAATGAACAAAGGAAGAAAGAAATAATATTTATATTGCATTTTCATATTAAGAGCTTCCAAATTTCCAAAGTACAGTAAATGCAGTGTTTCTAACAAATAACCCATATTGTACACAGAGAAAATGCAGCAGCCAATTTGAATCACAAATATCATTGGGATAAAAACAATTTATTTCCCTGCAACTGCTAGAGATGTACATCCCTTTGAATGCTAACAAATGCTGGTAGTAATGATGGATGGACCTTCAGTAGGGAGAGGAGCATCGAACTGCTAATTATTTTTCAACATCCCAGGGCATTCATGGAGCTTTGCATCTACAGTATTACAAATTTAAACATTTAAATATAGTTTCCCTAAATGATGTAGATTTCACCACAATGAACGAGTGGAAAGCTTGGCATAATGCATTTGATAGGTTAGACGTATTCTGACCTGCCTGTCTTGTGATTTCTATTGTCATGATTCAGTTATTTCTAATACCGTGGCTTATTTTCATTTAGCCCCCAAATATTGGAAGCTACTGCCTGATATATTATAATGCAAAGGCTACCAGCAATTGGACCAGTCAACAGGATTCTTGGTGGCTATGCTTCTGGCTCGCTATCCTCAATCCGTACAAATCAATTACTGTAGGACACGAGGCACCGGGGGATGGAAAGATCAAGGCAAGATAAGAAGAGAGGTTGAAATTATAAGGGAACCAGATATCATGTTTTTGGGGGGGGGATGGGGAAATAGTTAGCTTACTATATGATCACTAACAATTCAAAATAGTATCTTGCCAAAATAGTATCAGCGGCAGGGTGGTGTAGTGGTGGAATTGCTGCCTTATAGAGCCAGAGTCCTGGTTCGATCCTGACTATGGGTGCTGTCTGTACGTAGTTTGTACGTTCTGTCCATGCCCATGTGGGATTTCACCAGGAGCTCTGGTTTCATCCCACACTCCAAAGACGTACAGGTTAATTGGCTTCGGTAAAAATTGTATAATTGCCTTGTTGGATAGTGCTTGTGTATGGGGATTGCTGGTCGGCGTGGACTCGGTGAGCTGAAGGGCCTGCTTCCTACTTTATCTCTAAACTAACCTAAAACTAAACCTTATCCAAAGGTTCATGACATCCCAGAGCATCTGAAGAGAAAGTTGGAAAAGCATCAGCTAGACTCAATTGTCACAGTCTATGTCCGAACCAATGACTTTCAGCGGAAAAGAGAAGAGGTCTGCCTAAGGGAGCATCAGAAACTAGGAACTAAATTAATACGAAAGCTTGAGGGTGGTGACCTCAGGATTACTGTACTTGCCTTCTGCTAATTCATGCTGGTTGAGAAGGATCCAGAAGGTGAATGTGTGACCAAGACTAGTTTGGGAAGGAAAGAACATCCATTTCATGGGGCACTACAACCAATACATCACAGCTGCACCACCAGTACAGCAATGGGTCCAAGGTCCACAAGGAAAGGATATGTCAGCTGCAAATAAATATATAATAAGATTGAAGGCAGAAGACTGATAAGGTGAGAGGCAGGTCTTAGGTAAGGCATAAGGGTAACATAAATAGTCATCATGCAGATAGCTTTAGACTAACATGAGTGTCACAAGTAAAGTAAGTGCAATGAAATTAAGTTGCCTGTGCACTAATATGAATACGTTTATTGGCCAAGTCCCCCCCCCCCAATCTTTGCACATCCCCAATCCTTTCCACTCGTCACTTTATTTTCATGTTTCATATATCTTGTGTGTTATGACTGTTGGCAGATCAATTACCCTCCTGGGATAAATAAAGTTATATCGTATCGTATCGTATCATATCGTATTGTTAATCAAAGACAGACTGGATGGATTCATTAAGTGAACATTTTGTGGGAATAATGTAAGTAATTATTTTGATGTGATTAAAAAGGAAGATCAAAATAAGTCAAAAAGCAAAAAAGACTAATTCTGGAAATCTGAAATAAAAAGTGAAATTGATGGAAATACTCATTAGGTCAGGGACAATAATTAGAGAGAGAAACAATGTTGATCTTTTGTCAGAACAATAAATAAGTTAGAGCTCAATCATGTTTTAAGTTGTAGGGTACAGGTAGAGGTAGAGAAAACACAAGGAATGCCTGAGATAGGTTGGAGATCAAGAACAACTGAGTTGCCTTAGTGGTGATTGTGGTGATAGAGGTAGGGTGTCGAAGGCTGCTTAGTTTGGGCTGATCTGTCTAATACGTTGAACGAGTTAATCAAAGACAGAAAGGGAAACAAATGCTGGAGCTTAAGGTATTCAAAACAGTTTTTAGAAATCTAGAATAAAATAAAATGGCGTGAATACTCATTGGGTCAGGCATCAACTGTGGAGCGTAAAAAGCAAATTTATCAGTTGATGATTCTTTCATCAGAGCTATCCTGAAATAAACTGGAAAGGATGGTTACCTTAAGTTGTTGAACTCAACGGTGAGTTCTGAGTACTGTAAAGTATGTAGTCCCTTGTATTCAGTGCATTCCGAGCTTTTAGTTGCTTGTATCTTACTTCTCCACTCCACATTCACATGGACCACTCTATCTTTAGCTTGCAACATCATTCCACGCCCAATTAATCCCATTTTCTGTATGTGGTCAAATCTTACATGTGCTCATTTGACTCCCTTGACTTGTGTTCGTGGACTTATCTTTTGATTGGTGCAAAATATCCACACAATTCTCAGCAACATACATCAGGTCAGGTCATGCTTGACGTGGCCATTAACTCTGCAGTCATAGATAGTGCTTTTGGAAGCCATGCCAAAACAATGCAGGTTTTCTGCAGCCCTACAGTGATTAACATTCTCACTGATACTTCGAGGATGTAGTGGTGCTTGGACAGGGCTCTGCCCTTTAAACTGATTCTCCACAGCTGACCCTGCCACAGATGGCTAATTCGCTGGTGAACTGCAAGTCACCAAATGAAAACCAAACCATTTGTGTAACTGGATCTACTCGCTCATGTATATTTGGACTGGAGTGTGGTAAGAGTAAGGCATGCGATAGTGTGCCCTCAGAATCAATCGGGTTTCTTGAAGATTTGCTCATCTAGAAAGAGCGCGAATTGCTGCTGCATGTATGAAGGCCTCTGTGCATTTAACTGAGAAGCCCTGATAAAATTGAAGTGAATGGTAAAATCCTCCACTGCCAGGAGTAATAATTCACACAAAGGAAAGCGGTTGTAGTTGTTGGAGATTACTCATCTCAACCCCAGATATTATTGCAGAAGGTCCCCAGAACAGGTCTAAGAACCAACCATCTTCAACTGCTTTGCCAATAATGGTACTCAATGGCATTACCATTACTGAGACACCACCAGGCAACTTAACAGGAATAGGCACACAAATACTCCGATATCCTGACCTAAGTGATTCATCCCTGAAGTCTTTCCACCATTCACAAGGCACAAGTCAGGACTGCAGACAGAGGAAAATAGGATGCTTTTAAAAATGTGCCATACTCTCCACTAGCCTTGACGAACAATATTCCAACAGCTTGACACAATCGAGTTGCACTTTATGAGCATTCATTCCACCATCCTAAACATTCACTCCACCATCCTAAACATTCACTCCCTCCAGCGAATGCATGCCTTGGCTGTAGTGTGTCCGTCTAAAAATATATACTGCAACCACTCTCCAAACCAGAACCACTATGAAAAACATGGTCTGCAGTCCAATGGGACCAGCTTCTCCTTTAGTGTTGCTTGGTCTGACTCCTAGAAATTCCTACGCAATGGTACCGTGGAGCAACTTCACTAGCATTACTACAGCAGTTCAAGAACCAAGCTCATCATCACCCTCACAAATGCAAACAGGTAAAGACACCCCACTAAAAGTATCCCATTTCCCTTTGTCTGCAAACAACCTACCAATCAAGATATGCCAGTTCCTGTCTACTACCTTCAAAGTTGGCCTTGCCTCAATTTTGAACTTTAACTAGTGGATCAGCCTTGTCCTTATCCATAACTATGTTAAAGCTAATAGGACTGTTTTTCTCCTTGTACATTTTAATCAGATCACCTCTCATTTTTCTAAACTCTCGACTATAGGCTCCGTCTGCATTGTCTTTTCTCATTCCACAAAGGGACCAATCCAGGAATCAATCTGGTGAAAATACATCAAGAGTTGTTTTATTGTCATATGTACCGAAACAGAACAATGTACTCAAACACAGTACTCAATAGATAATATAACATACAAACATAAAAAAGTTCAATAAAGTTCAACAAATGAAAAAATACAATATAGCGCAAAAAAAAAATCTAAAGTCCCTCATGCAACCAAGGCATAGATCAAAATTTATTTGGAGTTCATGGCCTGATGGTCATTGGGAAGAACCTGTTCCTGAACCTGGACAAGACAGACTTGTATACACTGGAATTTAGAAGGATGAGGGGGGATCTTATTGAAACATATAAGATAATTAGGGGATTGGACACATTAGAGGCAGGAAACATGTTCCCAATGTTGGGGGAGTCCAGAACAAGGGGCCACAGTTTAAGAATAAGGGGTAGGCCATTTAGAACGGAGATGAGGAAGAACTTTTTCAGTCAGAGAGTGGTGAAGGTGTGGAATTCTCTGCCTCAGAAGGCAGTGGAGGCCAGTTCGTTGGATGCTTTCAAGAGAGAGCTGGATAGAGCTCTTAAGGATAGCGGAGTGAGGGGGTATGGGGAGAAGGCAGGAACGGGGTACTGATTGAGAGTGATCAGCCATGATCGCATTGAATGGCGGTGCTGGCTCGAAGGGCTGAATGGCCTACTCCTGCACCTATTGTCTATTGTCTATTGTCTTTTCTGACTTCTATACTTCTATACTTCATCCCGATGGCAGGAATGATATGAGAGTGTAGCCAGGTGCGGGTCTCTGATGATGCTGGCTGTCTTTTTGAGACAGCAACTATACAACCCTCCAATGGTAGGGAGGTCAGTACCTGTGATGGAGTGGGCAGTGTTCACCACTTTTTGCAATCTCCTTCGTTCCTGGGTGTTCGACTTTCAACAATGTTGCTGGGAGATATTGCAGTCTCTCTATCACAGGTTTATCTTCCCTTAGTTGGGGAGATCAAAACTGTGTACAATTTTCCAGATGTAATCTCAAATATAATCGGAACAATATGTCTCAACTTCTGTACTTAAATCCTCTTGCATTAAAGTACTTAAATCCTCCAACATTAAAAGTTTGTCTTTCCAGCTGTTTGTTGAACCAGCACATCAATTTTTTGTTATTTGTGAACAAGGACCTCCAGGTGCCTCTGAAAATTAACACTTTTCAATTAATCACCATTTACAAAATACTCTGAAATTGTGCTTTCCTAATTGTGCATCACCTAATTTTCCAGGCTATTCTATCAGTGTTTTCTTTATACATTCACTTAACCTGTTTGCAATCTCCTGAAGTCTTTACACACCCTTTTTGCAGCCCCACACTGCCTTCTAATATGCCATCATCAGCAATAATTGAGGGATCGTGTTTGGTCTCCTCATCCAGATCAATGATGTAGTCTGTGAGCACCTGGGGCCCCAACAATGAACTCTGCAGTGCCTGATTAGTCACAAGTTCCTAAGATAAAATAACCTGTCTGTTCTTATCCTATGATTTTTGTCTATCAACCATTGTAGAATGCATGGATTTTTGGAAGATGCCATCCAGATTATCTCTTATGCTATAACAGCAAAACCCAAAAGACAGATCACCGGATTCAGAGGATTTATCACTTCTCGACCCCATTAATAGCTAATTCCCCTTCATGTACTAATTTGTTTACACCTTTGGTACCCTACAGGAGTATTGTCCTGCTTATTTAACAAAGAAATTATGGGAATTAGGCCTTTGAGTGTCTCACATACTCGAAACCTGTGATCCTCAACGATTTATGAGAGGTTTTGTATGCCACCTTCTGTGAAGACAGATACAAAATTATTGATTCAGGTCTCTGCTATTCTCCTTGTTTCCTACCATATTTCACTGTCTCCATCGGTTAATCTTTTTGTTTATACAAAGCTCTAACAGAATGTTTTTTTATGTTTCTCACTAGACTGCTCTTGCATTCTACTCTGCTTTTCCTCATTAACGTTAGTCCTGGTTCTCTTGGTCAATTCTGAAATCTTCCCAGACTTAAGGTTTACTGCATTTTGGCAACATTATCAACCTTTTTGTTTGATCTGGTACTGTCATTAAATGTTTTAATAGCTATGTCTTGACCACTTCTGTTGTTTTTGACCTTCGCAATCTTAGTCTATAACTTGCATCGGAGTTCTGTTTGATAAAGTGCTGCAGGATCCATTGCATCCATCTGCAGGGGAAGAGAGGGTGGGGGTGGGGGTGGGGTCAGAAAGACAGCAGCTGTGAAACAGTTGTATTCCTTCAGTACTTTATTGCAATGTCAGGCTACCTCATATGGGATTTGTACCCAAGGAGTTCCAACTCGATGAGCCACGACTGACATCATGCATTAATAAATTACTTTAGTGACAATGCATTTCATAATACTTCAAAAAGATAAATCTGCAGAGCAAATTAAACATGTTTTATACTTACAATGTCTTTTTTAAGATTTAAACAAAATAATAACTCTCCATGCTAGCAGATGGCTGGCAGCGAGTTGCAAGACATTCAATCAGGCAGTTTAGATGACATCATCGCCACAAGTTCTCAGAAAGATGCCCGAACCATTTATATGAACTTCAGCAGAACCAACAGATTGAATTACTGCTCGATATTCAATGCCTTCCATTCTCTAATATGAACTGTTTAGATTAAAAAAATTAAATATTTAATATTCTGACACATTGAACATAAGGAGTGCAAAGATAATATCTGATTTAAAATTGAAGATAAATATAACACGTGAACATCTGTTACTGTGATAGAATGCATAAATATGTGCCGGCTGATAGCAAGAATCTACATCCTGCAGCAGTGACATTAAGTGGTTCAGCAAACAACATAAATTGCAAGAGCTAAAAATTCTGTGATTTATAGCAATCTTTTCAATTCCTTAATTTGATTATGCTTCAGACATAACATTCTTATTTTTGCCAGCTTTATTTTACAAGGTATTTTGATTATTTTGCTTTAATTCTGTGCTTGATAGTGTTATTACTGAAGATGTTGACTGGAAATTTGCTTTATGATGTTCATGTGCTTGGAGTAAAGACTGACATCATTAATGGAGATTTGGTAAATGTTTCCCAATTAGCATCCTATAAATTTTACAGTATTGCTGACATTTAAATTATGATGTAATATTTATTCATCTACAGAAATGTATGTGGTTCCTTCAGTTTCCAATTTCAGTTTCCTGATTCAGTGTTACCCTTTCAGTTACATCATTCTCTGATCATTACATTCTCTGACCATTGTATATATTTAAAATAAAAGTTCATTGTGAAATTTAGAAACAGATTTTAGGTTTAAAAACACATTTGTAAATTGTGACTAAGTTCACACAAAATAGTGACCACTTTGCAGCTCTGAGCAGAATATCTCAGTTAAGGAAACCTGACTTCAAGTTCAGTCTGAAGAAGGGTCTCGACCCGAAACGTCACCCATTCCTTCTCTCCTGAAATGCTGCCTGACCTGCTGAGTTAAACCAGCTTTTCGTGATACCTTCAAGTTCAGGTTTGTTGATTTAGAGTTCAGATGTTTCAGTGCTTCTACGTTGCCTAAAGATGAACACATATCCATCAGGTCTTCTCAGTTCACAATTCAACTCACTGATGCATTGGGCAGTGGAGGAGGGGAATTTGTGAATTCAAATCCTTCAAAGAATATAATCAAACGTGATTCAAATAATTTTGATCCTTATTTTCAAACCAGTGGCATAATATGTTCATATTAACCCTAAAGTAACATCAGGGTTAACAGACTGTTAAACCAGAACAGCTGCAGGATACATCCAATCCCATATGAGCAGCTGTGCTGTAGGCAGTTACACAGATCACATATCCTCTGGCACATTTGAAAGCAATCCCTGCATAAATATGGCATATCGCAGCTTTAAAGCGTCAGATCTGAAGCTTACTTATCTTTAACTAAGACAGGATTGTTGAATTAGATCAAAAGCAGTTGCGAAACTTCACTGCACTTGCTCTTATTATTTCCTTGTATTGGAGACCTGTTGAAGGAACAAAAGAGAGCGCCGGTCTTGTGGAATTAAACACAAACTTTATTTACAAATTCAGGCCAGATGCACG
The DNA here is from genome assembly GCF_053455715.1 of Rhinoraja longicauda. Classification (NCBI taxonomy): domain Eukaryota; kingdom Metazoa; phylum Chordata; class Chondrichthyes; order Rajiformes; family Arhynchobatidae; genus Rhinoraja; species Rhinoraja longicauda. Next base: position 125,637,101 of record NC_135953.1, read on the forward strand.
AGCAGAATTGTGATGACAGAAACTTTAATCAAAGCACAATATGTTATTTTGTCCCTGACCCATGGGCACTGATTTCCTGCACCTTGCATTCTTTTTTCCTGTTGTCCATATTTTTGGAGCATTGGATTATTTGACCTCCCAAAGTGTTTTAACTAGAATGTGCAGATGGCGGGATTTTTAGGCAGTGTATTTTATTCTTAATGCAAACTAGGAGGAACTTAGGTTCAATGTCTATACCTTAAAATACCCAGCCATCTGAGGCAATGAATTACACAGATTCATCATCCTCTGACTAAAGAAATTCCTCTTCATTTTTATAAAGGTTCATTCTTTTATTCTGTGCCCTCTGGTCCTAGACTATCCCAGTAGTGGAAATATTCTCTCCAAATCCACTCTATCCAGGCCTTTCACTATTCGGTAAGTATCAATAAGATAGTCATAGAGTCATAGAGTGATACAATGTGGAAACAGGCCCTTTGGCCCAACTTACTCACACCGGCCAACAATGTTCCAGCTACAATAGTCCCACTTGCCTGCGCTTGGTCAATATCCCTCCAAACCTGTCCTATCCATGTACCTGTCTAACTGTTTCTTAAATGATGGGATAATCCCAGCCTCAACTACCTCCTCTGGCAGCTTGTTCCAAACACCAACCACCCTTTGTGTGAAAAAGTTATCCCTCGGATTCCTATTAAATCTTTTCCCCTTCACCTTGAACCTATATCCTCTGGTCCTTGATTCCCCTACTCTGGGCAAGAGACTGTGCATCTACCCGATCTATTCCTCTCATGATTTTGTACACCTCTATAAGATCACCCCTCATCCTGCTGCGCTAGGGAATAGAGACCCAGCCTACTTAACCTCTCCCTATAGCTCACATTCTCTAGTCCTGGCAACATCCTTGTAAATCTTTTCTGAACCCTTTCAAGCTTGACAATATCTTTCCTATAACATGGTGCCCAGAACTGAACACAATATTCTAAATGCGGTCTCACTAACGTCTTATACAACTGCAACATGACTTCCCAACTTCTATACTCAATACTCTGACTGATGAAGGCCAAAGTGCCAAAAGCCTTTTTGACCATCTTGTCCACTTACGACTCAACCTTCAAGGAACCATGCACCTGTACTCCTAGATCCCTCTGCTCTACAACTACCCAGAGGCCTATCATTTACTGTGTCAATCCTGCCCTTGTTCAACGTCCCAAAATGCAACACCTCACACTTCTCTGTATTAAATTCTATCAACCATTCCTCCGCCCACCTGGCCAATCAATCCAGATCCTGCTGCAATCTTTCACAACCATTTTCACTATCTGCAAAACCACAGTAATTTTGTGTCATCAGCAAACTTGCTAATGTGTTCTCATCCAAATCATTGATGTAGATGACAACAGTAACGGGCCCAGCACCAAACCCTGAGGCACACCACTGGTCACAGGCCTCCAGTCCGAGAAGCAACCTTCCACCATCACGCTCTGCTTCCTTCCATGCAGCCAATTGGCTATCCATTCAGCTATCTCTCCTTGGATCCCATGCAATCTAACTTTCCAGAGCAGCCTAGCATGCGGAACCTTGTCGAATACCTTACTGAAATCCATGTACACAACATCTACAGCTATGCCCTCATCGACCATTTTGGCCACGTCTTCAAAAAAATCAATCAGATTTGTGAGACATGAACTCCCACGCACAAAACCATAATCCCTAATCAGTCCTTGCCCATCCAAATGCCTGTAGATCCCTCAGAATACACTCTAGTAACTTTCCAACTACAGATGTTAAGCTTACCGGCCTATAGTTCCCAGCATTTTCCTTGCAGCCCTTCTTGAAAAGACGCACAATATTTGCCACCCTCCCATCTCTCCTGTATTTAAAGACGATTCGTAAATTTCAACCAGGGCTCGCGCAATTTCCTCTCTAGTTTCCTGCATTGTCCTTGGATATATCTGATCAGGCCCTGGAGATTTGTCTACCTTCATACACGACAGTGCCTTCAGTACTTCTTCGACGGTAACAGTGACTGCTCTCAAGCCACTTCCATTGACTTCCCCAAGTTCCTTCATCCTACCGTCTTGTCCTATCCGGTAAATACAGAGGAGGGATTCTCATTGAGCACCTTGCCCATCTCCTGTGACTCCACACAGAGGTGACCGCTTTGATTCCTGAGAGGTCCCACTCTCTCTCCAGTTACCCTTTTCCCCCATTTGTATTTATAAAATATTTTGGGATTGTTCTTAATGCTACCTCCTGGTCCCATTTTGCCCTTTTGATCTCCTTTTTCAGTTTACTCCTTGGCTCCCGAAACTCTTCCAGGTATGCACTTGATCCCAGCTGCCTACACCTGTTCCATGCATCCTTCTTGTTTTTGACCAACGCCTCAAATTCCCTCATCAGCCAAGCTTCCTTACGTTTGCCTGCTTTGCCCTTCACTTGAACAGGGACGTACATATCCTGAACTTTCGTCAGCACACTTTTAAAAACATCCCACTTGGCTGATGTTCCTTTCCCCTAAAATAACCTGTTCCAGTCAACTTGAGCGAGACCTTCTGTCATCCCCTCAAAGTTGGCCTTACCCCAGTTGAGCATTTTAACACGTGGACCCTCTCCGTCCTATCCATAACTATCTTAAACCTAATGGAACTGTGGTCACTGGTCCCAAAAGGCTCCTCCACACACACTTCATTAACTTGCTCTTCCCAATTTCCCAATACTAGATCCAGCGTTGCCCTGTCATGTGTGGGGGCCTCTACATACTGCTTAAGAAAACTCTCCTGAACACTTTTGAGGAATTGCAGCCCATTTAAACACTTCACACTATGATCTTCCCAGCCTATATTGGGAAAGTTAAAATCCCCTACTACAACAACCTTATTTGACCTGCAGCTGTCTGCATTCTCTTGGCACATTTGTTCTTCTAATTCCCGTTGACTATTCAGCGGTGTGTAGTACACCCCCAATGAGGTGACCATCCCTATTTTGTCCCTCAGCTGCACACATTCAGCCTCACTAGGTGGATCGTCTGTAATGTCACCTCTGATCACTGCTGTGACATCCTCCTTAACCAACAATGCAACCCCCCTCCCATCCTCTTTTTCCCCTCACCCTGTCTCTCTTGAAACTCCTGTACCCCGGAACATTGAGCTGCCACCCCTGCCCCTCCCTTAACCAGCTTTCAGTCATGGCTACAACGTCCCAGTCGCTCGTACCTATCCATGCCCTAAGCTCGTCTGCCTTACCCGTCACATACTTACGTGCAGTTTAAACCAACCCTCCTTCCTCACTCTCCGCCTTTCACCTGTCTATTTTGTCCAGTAACCTTTTCCACACCACCCTCCATACCAACTTCTAGCCTCTCACGTTCCTCTGTCCTGTACAAGATCCCACCCCCAATGCCAATCCAGTTTAAACCCTCCTGTGTAGCATTAGCAAACTTTCCCGCTAGGATGTTGGTCCCCCTCCAGTTTAAGTACAACCCGTCCCTTTTGTACACGTCGCCCATGCACCAGAAGAGATCCTAATGATCCAGAAATGTAAATCCCTGCCCCCTGCACCAACTCCTCAGCCACTCATTCATTTCCCCTATCTTCCCGTTCTTACCTTCACTAGCACGAGGTACTGGAAGCAATCCTGAGATCACTACCCTGCAGGTCCTGCTTTTCAGTCTTCTACCCAACTCTGTAAATTCATGTTGCAGAACCTCATTCCTCTTCCTATCTATATCGTTTGTGCGAACATGCACAACAACCTCCGGCTGCTCCCCCTCACTCTTGAGGATGCCGTGCAGCCGCTCCGAAACATCCTGGACCCTGGCACCAGGGAGGCTACACACCACACTGGAGTCTCACCTACTGCCGCAGAATCTACTGTTCGCACCTCTGACTATCGAGTCCCCCACCACTGCGGCTCTGCCTGACGTCACTCTTCCCCGTTGAGCCTCAGCACCAGGGTTGGAGTCACAGCCCTGGCTGCCACTCAATCTTGTTGTGTCGACAGCTCCAACAGCTCCCAGGAGGGTGTACCTGTCTTCAATAGGTACAGCCACCGGGGGCTCCTGGACTCCATGATCACCATCATCCTTCTAAACTCCTGCAAGTACAGGCCCAGTGCCGTCAAACACTCATCATACATTAACACAATCATAAGGTCATAAGTGATAGGAGTAGAATTAGGCCATTCGGCACATCAAGTCTACTCCACCATTCAATCATGGCTGATCTATCTCTCCCTTCTAACCCCATTCTCCTGCCTTCTCCCCATAACCTCTGACACCTGTACTAATCAAAAATCTGTCTATCTCTGCCTTAAAAATATCCACTGAATTCCACAGATTCACTGCCCTCTGACTAAAGAAATCCCCGATGTGATTCTCGTAAATCTCCTCTGAACCCTCTCCAATGTAGCACATCCTTCCTCAGATATGGGGCACAAAACTGCTCATTATACTCCAAATTCTCCACTTCAAAGGAGGAGAGGGAAAACTGGACAAGGGAAGAGCTCTGAGAAGGAAAGGAAACAGTTTAACATAAATTGTTTCAAATTTGAAATTGTTTCAAATTGTTTCAAATTTGTGTTTAATTTCAAATAAATTGTTTCAAATTTTCGATTATCTAGAAAGGGGAAGGAGGCTGAACGGGACAATGGAGAGAAATGAGTAAGATATAACATGTTAAACTGGTAATAACCAGATCTATAGTTGTGATTCCTATAACAGAGAGGGGAAAGAAACTGTGTACATTAAAAAAAACCAAATTGTTTGTTCCTCAAATTGTAAAATCAACTATGAACAATGTACAGTTATTCAGATCGAAGATTTATATTAAAAGGCTTTCGAGTTAATTAATTTTATTCTTGAAAATAACTCTGAGGAGTAAATACAATGCTTCATACAAATAACAGAAACCTCAAACTATTGTTGGAGGTATTACACAGGCAAATGGCCCATCTGCAAGAGAAAGGATTTAGTACAGAAAGATGAGGAACCTCAGCTTAGGAAAGCCCCTGTATGTCCCAGCAGAATTACAGTAAATAATGTTGTGATACATCATTCAGAGGATTTACTTTCAGAAAACAGTTTCAAATTAAACTAGACCAAGTGGACCCGTTGGGCCCAAACCACTCCTGCATTGGTGCAGCACCCTCCCCTCCGTCACTCACTCCTCCCCCACTCCCCCCTCCCCTCTCTCCCCACTCCTCCTCCCCTCTCCCCCCTCCCCCCCCTCGCCCCTCCTCCCCTCTCCCTCCCCTCCTATACAGCGAAAAGAATGAGGAAAGGGAAGGTGTATGACCAAGAACAAGCTCAGAGTTACACTGACCCAATCGTATGTGTTCCACATAACTATCACCCTATCAGTCTTTGGCTTCTCCAATGTAGAGGAAACCATGTTGTGGAGACCCAATGCAGTGCATTAGATTAGAAGAAGTGCAAGTGAATTGTTGCTTTACCTGAAAGGTCAGTTTGGGTCAATGGTTTGTGGGAACGGAGGAGGTGAAAGGACAAGTTTGCATTGTCTGTTGTTGCCAGAGAAATTGCTGTTGGAAGGGGGGGATGGTTAGTGGAAACGGAAGAGTGGACCAAGCAGTCTTGAAGGAAACCGTCCCAATGAAATGCTGAAAGAGGAGGAGGGGGAAAGGAAATGGCTGGTGTGGAATCTCTTTAAAGGTGGCAAAATATGCTGAAAATGATCTGTTGAATACAGCGGTTGGTGGGGTGACAGGAGAGGAATAAGGAAACTCTATCCTCATTCTGTCCCAGAGGAAAGGGAGTTAGAGCAGATGCACAGGAAATGGATGAAATGCAGTCAAGAGCTTTTTAAACAGTAGAGAGGGGAAGTCATGGTAGTCAGATATGATAGTGGTGCTTAAGAAGCTTTTAGATAGTCACAAAGATATGCAGGGAATTGAGGGACATGGATAATGTGCAGGCAGATGTGATTAGTTTATCTTGTCATCAAAGGTATTTATTCACAAAATGCTGAAGTAACTCAGCAGGTCAGGCAGCATCTCGGGAGAGAAGGAATGGGTGACGTTTCGGGTCGAAACGTCACCCATTCCTTCTCTCCCGAGATGCTGCCTGACCTGCTGAGTTACTCCAGCATTTTGTGAATAAATACCTTCGATTTGTACCAGCATCTGCAGTTATTTTCTTATATTATCTTGTCATCATGTTTGTTACAGACATTGTGGGCCAAAGGGCCTGATCCTGTGCAGTGCTTTTCTATGTATCCTGTACCATGTTCTATGGTTTAGAAAGAAAGAGGAATTTCAGAAGCACCTGTACAAACAGTCTCATGAGATGATGAGTCTTTCTGTGCAGATGTCTCTGCAGTGCCTTTTCTCACCTCCACCTTGCCTGCAGTTTTACAATTGTCCTTTGTCTCCCATTCACTTCTAATGAAGGGTCCCTGAGCTGAAACATTGACTCTGTTGCTCTTCCCACAGATGCAGCCCGATTTACTGCGTATTTCCTGCCTTTTCTGTTTAGGTTTTATACTTCTGAAGTGTGCATGTCTTTCTTTTCTACCTATCACCCCTTGCATTTATACCTGCAACGAACCAATTTTGAATCCAGTTTGATAATCTCTCTTTGATTCCATGAGCTTTTACTTTGGTGTGCAACTTGCCATGTGAAACCTTGTCAAAAGCTGTGCTAAGATAGCCATGTAGGCTATGTCAAAAGAGACCTAGGGCTCCGTCATTCTTCCACTCTCTTCCTTTCTCTCCTGCTTCCTCTTTCTCTCCTGCTTCCTCTCTCACCCCTTCCCTTCTCCAGGTCTGTCAGCTGGTGACAGGGGCAGAAGCACACACGAGGGAGAAGGTGCTGCCACTCCTTGCTATCCATATATTTATTCACATATATTTTAAAAGTTGTAATTGTGTCCGATTCTATAGCTTCCTCTGACAGCTCATTCCTGATACAGACTACCTTCAGAGTGAAAAAGCCCCTGAGGTCCCTCTTAAATCTCTTTCGTCTCACCTTATGCCTATGCCCTCTAGTTTTTGAATCCTCTACCCTAGGTAAAAGACTGAGTGTTCAAGTTCTTTCAATGTGCAATGAAATAAATAAGGTGTCGAATCACCTTCCACAGGCCATTGCAGTCTCTGAATGCTGAGGCAGAATTCCAAGACACAAGGCAGAATAGAGTTTCATGTGGAAACATTCACAAGCCAACTCATAATACCCGGTGAAAAAAACTATCATAAACTTTAGTATTGTGAACTTCTGGACTTTAAAAAATGTCTTCTTCCATTGATTAAATACGTTCTAAGTTTGTACTTCTTTTATCATTGGGAAATTTTAAACATGTCTAGTTTTATCTTTAAAAATACTCCACACTGAAGTTAAAACTCAGTTTTAGCATAGCGCCTGGAATAACTCTGATGAAAGAGTCATCTTAATTATAAGGCTATTTACAAAACATGGATCGCTTGAATAAAGTAACTATATTTATGTTTCTTTAGTCTTTGAAAAGTTGTCAGGCCGATTCACCACCCTGCCTTTAACTTATTAGATGAACTGTATCAGGCAAGTGAGTACCAGCTTTAGTTCCAAAACCAGCTATCTGTATACTTGAATACAAGTTTAAACACTGCAAATTTGTTTCAAGACAGTACAGATCCAATCTCACTATCTCTACGTTTGGCAATGAGACAACCACACATACTCTCCAATAATGGATAGTTACTCATTTTTAGTAAATGGAAAATGGGTATTTGGTCCAGGTCTAGGCTTGCTAGTAATACCTCGTGCAGTGTGATTGGAAAAAAACTATCAACATGTACTGTCTGGTAAATAGTAAATTATGTAGCTGATGCTATTCTGTATTTTTGTCTTTGATACACATACTGTTAACTGCAGGATATTACCTGAGCTAGGATATATATTTGGATGGCAAGAGGCACATTAAGACAATGTCCTTCAAAAAAGGGCTATAAAATAACCTTGGTCCACATTCACAATTGAGGATAGCCCTGAGGGATAATACTAAGAGTTTCATTATTCACGTAACCACATCCAGTCATGAATCATTTTCTTCATGGAGGAAGGAACAAATTTGGATATCTTTTATTCCAAATTCTGTGAGTCTTATCTAAATGTAGCACTATAATATTGAAGCGAGACTAAATAAATAACCAGTTAATTAATTATAAGAATAATGAACTTTAAAGGAACCACATTTGTTGTCTTTAGTTTGGAGATGTATATAGGCTGTGAGTAATCAGGTTGGAATTTATCCCATTTGTTATTTGATTTCAAAATTCTGTTAGTGCTCTTTGCCTGGAGCACAGAAATATTTGGTGGCTCAGATTTTAGTTTTTCTGACTACATAAACACTGAATCATGGCAGGCCGATCATGGCAGGCAGCTCTCAAAGCTGGGAAGATGTGCCTCACCCTGCCTGCATCCTTAAACTACTCAGTGGAAGTTAACAAAGTCTTGGAATGCATAGTCTGCTGAAAAAATACTGCTGAACCTGGAAAGATGTAATTTGTGTCTCTCTGGTGAAAATAGACTTTAGTGATTTAGAACTTCAATCAGTTCCATTGAAATACTGATTCCTTGATTAGAACGGATGACAAGGGGAATGGGGAGAAGGCAGAAAAATGGGGTTAGGAGGCAGAGATCAACCATGATTGAATGGCAGAGTGGACTCGATGGGCCGAATGACCTAATTTTACACTTATAACTTGTGAACTTGTGAACTTGTGAATGGTCATCACCCTGAATTGTTAACTCTTTTTCTCTCTCCACTGATTCTACGTTTCCTGTTGAGTACTTCCAACATTTTCTGTTTTTATTCCAGTTTTCCAGAATCTGAGGCATTTTGATTTTGCATTAATGTCTTAGGTGTGGACATTATCCGTTCAAAGTATTGTGCAGAGAATGTATGTTCACATACACATTATGACAATACAAGTAAGTTGCCTTCCTGCCATGATTTTACAAGCTAGCCTTTCAGCTAAATTAGGTGTCAAATGTTGTTGCACACTAACCGAAAGGACCAGAGATTAAATGCAATCTAAACTAAGCACTCTCGTTGTTAAATTATAATTTAAAACAAATTTCAGAAACCTCAATCCGACTATTATTGTCAGTTAATGCACAGGTTCAGAGCCATCCACTGTTTCATAAATAAATTACTTTAAAGAAGTTACAAGTATTATACGCTTTCAAGTCTCAGAGCATCATACAATTGAATCATATGGTGGGGGTTGTATGCTAAAAGGTCTCAGTTTTAACTGCTTTTACACAAAGCAAATGGGTGTGATTAATGTGAAATAAATTTAAATTGCCTTTTTTAATGCTTTTGTTGTCTTCAAAGTGGCAATTCAATGCTGCCCTACATATCTCCCCATTTACCCCCCAAATCTTTGTTCAAACAGCATATCCTTATCATCTCTGTGCTTACTGAATTATATTTACCCCAGTTCACCATGCTGTAACTTTACAATTTTCTTGTCAGATCCCTCCTGGTTCTCTGTAATCTCTTCCAAACCGCCTTGTCTAAGATTTCTAAGATCTTCCAACTATAGGAATTTTCATTCCCCAGCTTCTTTCCCCCACCAATGGCAGCAATGTTTGCTTCCATTGAGGGTGCACTCCCTGTGCTGTTCTCTCCAGATATCAGCTACACCAGCTCCTTTAAGGCACTTCCTAAAATCACCATTTTTGACTAAGGCTTTGGTTATTTTTCATGGTCTTCTACTTTGGCACAGTTTTTATCCTAATGTGTTATTTTACCTCATTAAAGGTAAAAACTGTTTTCTCTACATTTTAATTGACCAACATTGCTCGTGGAATTGGTCATATATATCATCAGCCTTCTTTGTTTGGTTTTGGTCGTTTGTACTCCAGTATTCCATGATGCTGAAAATGTTCATAGTTCATAGCTCCAATATTGACCCCGTCATGAAAAGATCAAAATTTACTGACCTTTTGGCAATAAACTAATGTTGTATCTTCTATTTCCAATGAGCATAAAACATCTATTAGAACTTTTTGTAAATGTGTCGAGGAGCCTGACCTATATTTATTCAATATTCAACATCATATAATGCAAATTATCCAGCACCATCACATTGTTACTACCAGAAGCTTGTTGTGAGCTAGATGCTGCCAGATTTTCTATATTACTGCCTTGATTGCACTTCACATATGGACCCCAGTAGAAGGTACACATATTAATAACTCTGATGGATCTAATCATGCCTTAAACAAAAAGATAAATACTCCAAAAAAACTTTCTCCTAACAATAGGCTTTATAGACAATAGACAATAGACAATAGGTGCAGGAGTAGGCCATTCGGCCCTTCCTTTACCTGGAAAGGAAATAGACACCCCCCACCCACACCACCACCCTCCACACATACACAAGTAAGATTTTTAATTTTACCTGACTGTACTTGTGCATAAGACAATAAACTCGACTCGACTTGCCTTGATCCTTCTTCAGCCTGGAACAGCATCAGTTAATTTCCCGCCACTGTTGCTTCCTGACCCGCTGAGTCAATCCAGCAATTTGCTTTTCACACAAGATACTATCATCTGCAGTCTCTTGTGCCTCCAAAACCTGTATTATGAAATTAAGTGATATTTTACTCATTGTAAACTAAAATAGGAAAACGCTGGAAACACTCAGCATGTCAAACAGTACCTACGGAAATAAAAATGGAGTTAACATTTCAGGTTGAAGAATTTTCATTAAAACTGTTTTATTGCTTTTTCTGTTTCTGCTATTACAGTATAACTTCCATCAACACTGGTTATGTTAGCATTGACACATTTATTTAAATTTCTAGGTTGTAACTTTCACAGTTTCCCATTCGTGGCTGACTTTCTGTACAAATATACATATAAATCCCTTCACTTGTATCTACTTGTCATTTGAAGTCCATTTATGGTGGTTTGGCTCACATCCATTTTCTTTCAAACACTCTTCTGTTAAACACTTTTGAATGTTTCTTTGTGGTAAAGGAGCTTAATAAATATAATAATCTAGAAGATTCTGGAAACGCTCAGCAGGTCAGGAAACATTGGTACAGAAAGAAAAATTATTAATTTATAAAATGTTAACATTCAAATACAAGTTACAGTAATTGTGCAGACGTATAACTCCAGATGCTGGTTTGCAAAAGAAGACACAAAATGCTGGAGTAACTCAGCAAGCCAGGTGGCATCTCTGGAGAACATGGACAGGTGACATTTCAGGTCGGGTGTCTTCTTCACACTTGTTGCTTTGCTCGAAACTCTGGCCAAGCCACCAAATCAATCACTTCTAAACTTTACATCCCAAAGTGAGAACTGGAAAGACCATGGAAGTTTACACATTGTTTGTTTTTGAGATGATGTACAACAATGGTGAAGCAGTGTTGGAGTTTAAAATGTACTTTTTGGGCTACATCAGTAATTATAAAAAATAAACAAAAACACATTGATGACTGTTCACTTCAGCTGTTTTAAAATGAGTTGGGTTGCACATTTAACAAATGACATAGAAATTTGTTGCTGCTGGCATGACGATATTATAAGGTACATTCACTGTGTCTGAATGGGTAGACCCAAGCAGCATATTAAACCTCAGGGCTCATTACCATCAAAAAAGGAAGCTGTGGATGTTTAAGATGGATATCTATTGTTATCTAATGGCACAGTGGCACAGCGGTAGAGTTGCTGCCTTACAATGCTTGCAAAGCAGGAGATCCGGGTTCGATCCTGACTACAGGTGATGTCTGTATGGTGTTTGTACGTTCTCCCCGTGACCGCATGGACTTTCTCTGAGATCTTCGGTTTCCACCCACACTCCAAAGACGTACAGGTATGTAGGTTAATTGGCTTAGTGTAAATGTAAAATTGACCCTTGTGGGTGGAGGATAGTATAAATGTGCTGGGTGATCACTGGTCGGCACGGACTCGGTGGGCCGAAGGGCCTGTTTCTGCACTGTATCTCTAAACTAAACTAAACTAAAGTAATGAATATCCTCGGGCACCTTGACAAGGAAGAGACCTCAATGACCTCTAAAACATTCAGGTGGACATATAGTCCTTTAAAGCTCAAGTCGAGTCAAGTTGAACTGAGTGAAGTTGAATTTATTGTCATTTGCACAAGTACAAAATCTTGCTTGCAGCAGCATCACAGGCATATGGACTCAGCCAAACACACACAAATACAAATTATACACAAATTACACGTAACATTTCTAAAAGAAAGAAGACTATGCAAAGCAACAAGTTAGTGCAAGAAAGTAATTAAAAAAAGAAGCAAGTTCCTGGTAGTGCAAGAGGTGGACCATATGTGGTGTTCTGTTGTCGAGTTGTCTTTGTGCAGCTTGGTTCAAGAGCCTGATTGTTGTATGAAAGTAACTATTCCTGAACCTGGTGATGTGCGACTTCAGGCTTCTATATCTCCTGCCTGGTAGTAGTAGTGAGAAGAGGGCATGGCCTGGATGATGAGGATTCTTGATGATCGATGCCACCTTCTTGACACAGCCTCCCCCCCCCCCCCCCCATGTAGAAACATCCGATGGAGGTGAAGGCTCTGCCCGTGATGAACTGATCTGAGTCCACCAATCTCTGCAGCCTTTTGTTTTCCTGCGTTTGCAATTGCCAGACCAGGCCATGATGCGGCGATCAGGATACCTTCTGCAACACCTTCTACAGCTTCTGTATCAGTGGATATTTTTATGGCAGAGATAGATAGATTCTGAATTAGTACAGGTGCCAGATGTTACGGGGAGAAGGCAGGAGAATGGGGTTAGGAGGGAGAGATAGACCAGCCATGATTGAATGGCGGAGTAGACTTGATGGGCCAAATGGCCTAATTCTACTCTTATTCCTTCTGACCTTATGACCTTATGACCACATCTGCAAAAGTTTGTTAGAGTATTTGAAAACATACCAATTTTCTTTAAATTTCTAAGAAAGTGCCTTCATTGTGAGGGCATCTGCCTGCTGAGCCCAGGACACCTCATCTGAGATGTTAACATCCTGTCATTTGAAACTGTTAACTGTAGTGTCCACCTAAATGGCCGACACAAAGAAGAAATCAGGTTAAATCTATTTATAGTACTTTAGTCATTTATGCTTTTTAAATTCAGAAACAACATAGGTGAATCTATAATGTCAACATACCAGCGCATTATTTACCGAAGTAGAAAAGGAAGAGGGTGCCTGACCATTTTAGCCTACTCATGGGCCTCCCAATTATTATGAATGGAACAAAAAAAAATGATGTTAACTTTTAAACTGCAAGCTATCAATTTGCTGGATGCTAGAATAGCCATAACAGGAAGTTTATATAACATTATGCCAACGAACTAATTGATTGTTGAATAAACCTGAAAAATGGGATGAAATTACCAAAATGAATTGTTTACAAATTTGATTTTCTGGTTATGAGCAAGAAAATCTGAAAATAAGGAAATTTCCTTTACGATACCTCGCATGTAATAAAGGTTTTAAACATTGGAAAATCAGGATGGCTCAGATCATTAATTTTATGGGAACAAATAGAGGCACCATGAAAATGGAGTGCAGTGAACTTGTGTGGAAGTGCTTTGATCATCTAAGTAGCATTAGACTAATAGATTGATGGGGTGCTCTGATTAAACGTGTGTGGTGAATCATGATGACTTCCTTCCTGAATCGCCATCCACCCACACACAAACTGGAACTGGAAGCACTAACTAATTACACATTTGAAAGAAAATTTTGTTTGGAATTTTATCCTGATCAAGAAGAAATTCCAACTGCATGGTTCCTTCTTAAAAAATAACTCTAAAACTGCAGGCTTGAGCCAACTACCAGCTGCCTCGCAGCCCCAGTGACTCGGGTTTTTTCCTGACTGATGGTGCTGCCTGTGAGGAGTTTGCACTTTCTTCTTGCGACTGCATGGGTTTCCCCTCGATGCTCAATTTCTTCCTGCATCCTAAAAATGTGTGGATTGGTAGCTTAATTAAACAATTGTCTCCAGTCTGTAGCTGAGTAATAGAAACAAGTTTGATGGGAATGTGACAAGAAAATATTGTATTAATGTAGGATTAATGGAAATGATTGCTGATGGTCGGTGTGGACTTAATGGGCTGAAGATATCACAAAATGCTGGAGTAACTCAACGGGTCAGGCAACATCTCAGGAGAGAAGGAATGGGTGACGTTTCGGGTAGAAACCCTTCTTCAGAAGGGTCTCGACCCGAAACGTCACCAATTCTTTCTCTCCTGAGATGCTGCCTGACCCGCTGAGTTACTCCAGCATTTTGTGATACCTTCGATTTGTACCAGCATCTGCAGTTATTTTCCTACATAATTGGCTGGAGCTAATTTTGTTCTGTCCATAACTATATTAAAGTATATTGTATAGTCAAACAGATATTACCACCTAACTACCATAAATGTATTTATAAAATAAATACCACTCTCAACAAACTGAAATTCTGACTTCATAGTAAACCCACCCTAATTTTATCTTTTTTTCATTTCCCCCCCTTTTTTGGAAAAAGAATTGGAACTACTGATTCACATGGATAGTAAGTACACGTGCGATAGCTGGGCCAAATAGCCACATTGTGTTTTATGAATCATCCCTCATAAGTGCAAATACTTCCTTATGATGCAAGCACACAGCACATCATGCTTCTCCAAAATATTGTCTCAGCAGCCATATGAGACCAGATAGCAAGTGATAGTTGGCTACTTAAGGAGTATTACTAACAAGCTGGATTTATTTTATTGCCCTATGTTCACACACATGCAAACACTTCCAGCACATTCATGAAACAGAAATCGTGACTGCTTTTTACCCTACTTACGTGGTGATTTTGAGGCCTGGTATTTTGTATCCACAGCTTTCTGACCTCTGATCGGCTCTTTCAGCATGTATTGGGGAATGAAACAGGAATCTTGAGGACAAAGCAAAATCTATTGAAAATGAATCCGTTTTGTTGATCTACATCTCTGGAGGTGGCATATTTCACTGTGGAGGCGACATATTAAACAAACTTTTTCGCTTCTGTGCAATTTTGTATAATCAATGTTTTCTGTTTAAATGAGGATTTTCAGCATCAGCATTTTTGTTCAGTTCCGGTTTATAATGATTAGTAAAAGACCAAGTAGAGCAGTGCCGTCACCATTTAAATCATAAAGTATAGTTCTGCAGCTGAAAACAAATAATCTTTATTTGCTTATGTGGGATATCTTTGCAAATCCCTTGGTTCCCTGAGGAGGTAATGGGGTTAGGAAGGTGGTATGATTGGTAATCTCTCTTCTTGAATGCTGCAGTCCTTATGCCCATGGTGTTACCCACCCTGCTAATAAGTGTTAGAAGCATGTGGAAATGTACTCACTAAAATCCAGGCCCTCTGTTCACGCTTTCTGCAGTTTCCTCTTACCAATCTAGCCAAACCCTTCTCCAATATCCATTTGTCCGGTCAAGGAACCCACATCTCAATCTACTTTCTCTCCTACGTCTTCTCATGACATCATCTTTTCCATATAACTTACCTTCTCTGCCATCAAGTCTGGGCTCTGCTAAGACTTTGACCATCAAACCACCCTATCGAACTTCCAACTAACCAAGATTGTTCATAGAGACAGGCAGCGTGGAAGCAGGCTCTTCAGCCCAACTTCATGCCGACCAAGATGTGCATCTAAGCTAGTCTCATTTGCTTGCATTTGGTCTACATCCCTCTAATCTTTTCCTATTCATGTACCAATTCAAGTGTCTTTTAAATGTTGTTATTGCACCTGCCTCAACTATTTGGCAGCTCATTCCATATACCCACCACCCAGTGAGTGAAAAAGTTACCCATCAAGTTCCTTTTAAATATTTCCCCTCACACCTTAAACCTATGTCTTCTGGTTCTTGATTCCTCAACAGTGGGTAAAAGATTGTGTATTCACCCTATTAATTCCCTTCATGATATTATACACATCTATAAAATCACCCCTTAGCCTCCTGTGCACCAAGGAATAAAGTGCGAGCCTGCTCAATCTCTTCCTATAGCTTAGGTCCTCGAATCCTGGCAACATCCTTGTTAATCTTCTCTGCACTCTTTCCGGCTTCATGCCATCCTTCATGTAGCAGGATGACCAAAACTGAACGCAACACTCCAAATGCGGTTTCACCAGCGTCTTGTACAATGTAACATAATGTCCCAACTCCCACCTGCCTTGGCCTTCCCTTCAACAGGAACATGCAAGCTTTGATCTCTCACCATTACACTCTTAAAAGCTTCCAGGTTAATCCAACTGTCCTCCCTCGCTCCCAGTCGTGCTCCTCCCTATTCTGTCATTGCTTTCATCTTGCTTTCATCGAATGGCCAGAGGGGACTCCAGGTACGTTAATGATGCTTAGATCTATCACTTCATTGACTCCCTCAATCATTCTACACTTTCCTGATTGATTTTTTGGTACTCTTAAATATGCTACAATTCCTTCCAGCATTGCAATTCGAAGGCCAAATTAATCATTTTCCATCTCAGTCATATTTCAATTGTAACATATTGGCCTTTAATCAGAGAGTTGTGGTTCCTGCTCTGAGGACAAGCACAAAGTTTAGGCAGCACTCCCATGTGCTACTGAGTGAACACAGCACGTTGGAATAAGAAGCTAAACCAAGATTCTGTCAGTCCTCTCAGATGGTGGCCAAAATCATGCACTGAGCTACTTTAGCAAGGGGTGCATGAGTTTTTCAGAGTCATTGAGTCATAGAGCAATACAGCACAGAAACAGACCCTTTGATCCATTTTGCCCATGCTCACCAAGTGGCATATTGCCTGCATTTAACCCACCTATATAGTAAAACTCTCATTTGTTTGTTTGTTTGTTTGTTCCTGAACTACAACCAAAACAGTACACGATAGCGCAACAATTTTAGGCCCACCTTCCTCACCATCGTCCCTTTGGTGCTAATCGAAGAAGTTTAATTGAAATCGGGGTTATATTTTTTAAGTTATTCACTTTTTAAAGTTTAAATCTATCTCCTAGGGAGGGAGGGGGGAGGGGGGAAGGGAGGGAGGGAGGGAGGGAGGGAGGGAGGGGGAAGGAGGGAGGATAAGGGGGGTTGAGGGGGATGGAGGGGAAGGGGGAGGGGTATGGGAAGGGCGGGGGAGGGGGAGGGGGAGGGGGAAGAGGGGAGGGGGAGGGAGAGCGGGTGGAGAGGGGAGGGGGGAAGAGAGGGTGCTGCACCAATTCAGGAGAGGTTTGGGCCCAACTTGGTCTAGTATCCTGCTAAACCCTTCCTATCCATATATCAGTCCAAATGTCTTTTGCCACATTTTGGGCAATATTTATCTAGTAACTAACATTTCTATCTCATTGCTGTTGTTGAATAGTTCTACTCAAAAATTGACTGATGATTTATTACATTACTGAGGTAACTATGTTTTATGTTAGGTATGTTTTACATTATCCCAATGTGTGTAAAGTTTTGTGTGATATTCTGAGGTCACAGGAGAATGCAATCCTCCAATTCTTTTTGTTTCATTAAGTCTATGCCACAAACTTGGTGAATTTTGATGAGGCTGCGTGTGGGAGGCACAGTGGCACTGTTCGTAGATCCACTGCCTCACAGCACCAGAGATCCCTGTTCGATCCTGACCTTGGGTGTTGTTAACTCCCTTTGACTGTGCAGTTTCCTCCGTCTGCTCCGGTTTTCTCCCACACCCCAAAGATGCGCGGGTTGGTTGGTAACTTGGCCATTGGATGTTGTCCTTTGTGTGTGGGTGAGTCATAGATTCTGTGAGGGGGTTGATAAAAATGTGGAGAGAATTAAAAAATGGGATTAATGAAGGATTATTGTACATGGGTCATTAATGGTTTGTATGGACTCGAGGGGCTGAAAAGCCTATATTTGTGCGGTATGACTGATGACTTCTTCAACCTCAGTGAATATTGTTTTGGACGACCACATTGCTCACTACCTCAATGCTCTATTTAACCCTGAGCCACGTTGTTCATTCAGGATTCCATCCCATATGTTCTGAATGTCAAATGTCCTACAGTAGTGTTCATACTTACTGTACATTTGGTACTTTAATGCTCATCAGCATCTTTTCCTCATTCAGACGTAAGTGAAGTGAAGAAAGCCAATGGAATGTTGGCCTTCGTAACAAGAGGAGTTGAGTATAGGAGCAAAGAGGTCCTTCTACAGTTGTACCGGGCCCTGGTGAGACCGCACCTGGAGTACTGTGTGCAGTTTTGGTCTCCAAATTTGAGGAAGGATATTCTTGCTATGGAGGGCGTGCAGCGTAGGTTCACTAGATTAATTCCCGGAATGGCGGGACTGTCGTATGTTGAAAGGCTGGAGCGATTGGGCTTGTATACACTGGAATTTAGAAGGATGAGGGGGGATCTTATTGAAACATATAAGATAATTAGGGGATTGGACACATTAGAGGCAGATAACATGTTCCCAATGTTGGGGGAGTCCAGAACAAGGGGCCACAGTTTGAGAATAAGGGGTAGGCCATTTAGAACGGAGATGAGGAAGAACTTTTTCAGTCAGAGGGTGGTGAAGGTGTGGAATTCTCTGCCTCAGAAGGCAGTGGGGGCCAGTTCGTTGGATGCTTTCAAGAGAGAGCTGGATAGAGCTCTTGAGGATAGCGGAGTGAGGGGGTATGGGGAGAAGGCAGGAACGGGGTACTGATTGATAGTGATCAGCCATGATCGCATTGAATGGCGGTGCTGGCTCGAAGGGCTGAATGGCCTACTCCTGCACCTATTGTCTATTGTCTATTGTCTATTGTATTCTGATGCACACTTGGCTCATATTGTAAACACGCAGGAAAATGATCATGTGATCATGTTCTCAATATTGTTTTTAGTATCTTTATATGTCCAAACTGGCTGCAGAGTTTTCTGTAAGTAACTGCCCTTCAAAAATATTCATTAACCACAAGACACTCTGGAACGGGCAAAACCTTTGAAACAGGATAAATAAATAGAACTACTTTCAACTACTTTCTTGCTGCTTGTCTTTAACTCAATAAAACAGTCCACCAAACTGTACTGAGTTAAAGATGAGTAGCAAGGAAGTGGTTGAAAATAGTTCTATTCCCAAACATAACATGTTTGTTCTATTCCCAAACATAACATAATAAATCTGATCAGCTACCTGTGATTTATATATTTTGTACGTGATGCTGCAGCAAATGTAAATGTCCACTGGCATCTTTAGCACATTGTAGAGCACATGTAACTTGGCTGGTGTGAAATGGGATTAGAGACTCAGTCCAAATCAAGGTGCTGTGTTGGAGTCAACAAAATTAGATGTGATGGCTGAACTTTGGACTGAAAAACAAGAGTGCAACCAAGTGGAACATTTTTTAAATTTTACTTTTAGATTTAGATTTTACTTTTGTAATCTGTTTACAGAGAGAATGGGTCAGACATTATCTGCCAGAGGACAAAGTGCTGATTGGTTAAATCTGAATTGAACTTGAGCAGAAATGAACAATAAGTCATTTGGTTGAGGGCCAAGCCTCCTGTCTCCATTTTATTTGATTTAATCACCTTGTAAAATTAGGTTGGGGATTCACATAATAAATGTTGATATAGACAAATTGTGTGCATATGAAATAAATGAATGAATACAATCTCAACTTGTGATATTCTTTCTTTTACATATCCCAACATTCCCATTCCCTTCGAGTTAAATCAAATCTTTAAAGAAAATGCCAACATTAATCAATAAACAAACCAATTTTCTGAAGTCTATTAACAATTATAGATTGCAACTAAACATGAGACAAGACATCATGATTTTTTTAATGAAAACTGATGTGACATATGGATGCAACTTAAATTAAATTATAAATGCAATTTTCAAATTTAGTTGAAAAAAACAAGCTGATAAAAGTTATTTGTAAAGGCACCATTTCTGTCCTTCCACTGGATGGTATTTTCAATTCTTTGTTTAGTTTAGTTTATTATTGTCATGTGCAGTGAAAAGCTTTTTTGCTGCGTGCTATCCAGTCAACAAAAATATTACACATAATTACAACCTAGCTGTCCGCAATGTACATATGCGGGATAAAGGGTATAACATTTAGTTAAAGATACAATTCCAATAAGGTCCAATTAAAGATAGTTCGAAGGTCTACATTGAGTTAGATGGAAGGTCAGGAAGGTAGCTGCTGAGAAGATGGTTCAGTTGGCTGAAAACAGCTGGGAAGAAGCTGTCCCTAAATCTGTAGGTATGTACCTCTTGCCTGATGGGCGAGGGAGAAGAGGGAGTAACTGGGGTGAAAGTGGTCCTTGATTATGCTAGTGGCCTAGCTGATCAGCGTGGTGTAGATGGAGTCAATAAAAGGGAGGTTGGTTTGTGTGATGGCTAAGTCCAGAACTCTCTGCAATTTCTTGTGGTCTTGAATGGGGCTGTTCCTAAACCATGCTGTGACGCATCCTGATAAAAGGTTTTCTGTGGCGCATCTGTAGAAGTTGATGAGAGTTGTTGGGAACATGTCAAACTTCCTAAGCCTTCTGTGGAAGTAGAGGCGTTGATGTGCTTTCTTGGCCATTGCTTCGATGTGGCTGGTGCATGATAAATTGCTGGTGAAATTTATTCCTAGGAATTTGAAGCTTTCAATCATCTATACTTCAGTGCCCTCAATGTATACCTTATGTGTAATGCTTCGCTTTGTGAAGTCAATCACAATCTCCTTTGACTTGCTGACATTGAGGGAAAGGTTGTTGTATTGGCACCAGGTTATGAGGTACTCAATCTACCTTCCTGTACTCCCAAGTAATGAAAAGATAGAACTAAAATTTGTAAAATTATTCGCTCTTATTAACCTTAATTCTACAATTAAAAAATTTCTCTTACAAAAGATATTATATTTATATGAAATTCTGGAAGTCCCCAACTTCTATATTTGTACTGGTTCTACGTTAATTAATCTTCATCTTTTTACCGAGAGTCCAAATGAAGCTATTTCATCTTTTTGTGAAAACATTAATGTAGGAGTAAGTAAGTTGTTTAGTTAGATAATTATTTCAATGTGGATGGTGAGATTCCATTTATATCACTGGCTTTTCAAAAGTTTTAAAGTATTTTACTCATTGAGGCCAACTGGATTCTATGTACAGCTGCTACGTATATTCAATCCAAGTCTTGTCTGCATTCAAACATAGAAATAGAAATAAAAAAAATGTCATTCTATTAAGTTGAACATTTGCCTGTAATATCCCGTATTATTTTCCGT
This sequence comes from Rhinoraja longicauda, assembly GCF_053455715.1. Taxonomy (NCBI): domain Eukaryota; kingdom Metazoa; phylum Chordata; class Chondrichthyes; order Rajiformes; family Arhynchobatidae; genus Rhinoraja; species Rhinoraja longicauda. Next base: position 125,658,303 of record NC_135953.1, read on the forward strand.
ATGTTATAGCAACAAATTCTGTTATCTAGTTCTTCAGATCAGCTGCTTGGGATGGGAAGTCTTTTCCAGGTTTAATTCCCAAAAGGTCTACTGTCAGCTTTCCCAAACATAATGTTGCCCTTTCTATAATAAACCTGGTCAATGACCTGCAATTTATATATTTTATATATGATGCTGTAGCCGTGACCTTGGTCTCACAACAAAATGATATCACTCTCAACAAATTATTCACTTACTATCACAGTCTGAAGAAGGGTCTCGACCTGAAACGTCACCCATTCCTTCTCTCCAGAGATGCTGCCTGCCCTGCTGAGTTACTCCAGCATTTTGTGTCTAACTATTTGAGGGAATGTTTTTCAAGTTGGTTCCTACAATGCATTTCAAAAATACTTAATTGGCTGGCACCAACTTAAAATCTAGGATTTTCAAAGCTCATAAGGTCATAAGTGACAGGAGTAGAATTAGGCCATTCGGCCCATCAAGTCTACTCTGCTATTCAATCATAGCTGATCTATTTCTCCCTCCTAACCCCATTCTCCTGCCTTCTCCCCATAACCCCTGACACCTGTAATAATCAAGAATCTATCTATCTCTGCCTTAAAAATATCCACTGACTTGGCATCCACAGCTTTCTGTGGCAAAGAATTCCACAGATTCACCACCCTCTGACTAAAGACATTTCTCCTCATCTCCTTCCAAAAAGAATGACCTTTAATTCTGAGGCTATGACCTCTAGCCCTAGACTCGCCCACTAGTGGAAACATCCTCTCCACATCCACTCTATCCAAGACTTATTATTCTGAATGTTTCAATGAGGTCTCCCCTCATTCTTCTAAACTCCAGCGAGTACAAAGCCCAGTGCCGACAAACGCTCATCATAGGTTAACCTACTCATTCCTGGGATCATTCTTGTAAACCTCCTCTGGACCCTCTCCAGAGCCAACCCATCCTTCCTCAGATATGGTGCCCAAAATTGCTCACAATAGGGTTGATAAAAGTACAAATTCTTCCTTTCGCAGAAAGATGACTTGATTATTGAAGCTTGATTCATGGAAGAACTCACGATGCTACAGATAAAGATGGATTCAGCCCGTTCCATCATGGCTCACCCCACCATCGAAAGCTTATACATAAGCCACAGCCCCAAGTCTGGGATGTCTATCAACAAGGATCCCCATCAATTGCATTATGCCCTCTTCTTGCTGCTCCCATCAGGCAGGAGGTACAGACGCCTAAAGTCCCACTCCATCAGCTTCAGATATAGTTACTTTCCTACAGCCTATCAGGTTCTTGAAACAACCTGTTCAACCCTAATCCCACCTCTGCAACAGAAAACAACAGACTGTCTCTTGCACTACCATGGAATTGTTTTATAATTTTGTTTTTTTTAACCCATGGCTTGTTTCATGTATGGTATATTTAATTTCACTGTTTTGTAGAATTTATATCTAATTTATGTTTAACTTATGTTTTTGTTGTTATGTGAGCCTATATGCCTGTGATGCTACTGCAAGCAAGGTTTTCATTGTGCCCGTACCTCACTCTACTTGTTCGTATTTAATAAACTCAAATGTAATTTGACTTGCCTTGAAATATTCATCCTACTATCCTGCTCCATAAAGTATGCAGGCAGCATATGACAGGATGTGCATTAGACAAATGCATTTGACAAATGAATAATTGCTTCATGTATTTTATGAGTAGTTGAAGCAACATAGTTCTGCCAGCATTAGTCTGCAGCTATGAGAGTGAAAATTGTACTCAATCTTTATGGCAATGGGGCATTTCAAGATGCCGTGGGAAGGAAGCTCTATAAAATATCAAGCAGGGTGCATTCATTTATCATGTGACTGATGCACTTTACATGGCATTCTACAGAGTATTCATTCCAGGATGTCACAACAAGATGAAATAGGGCCAATTAATCTTAAAGAGTTTGCTGGCTTCCCCAGATCCAGTGTGCAATAAATATCATCCACTTTGCTTCAAGTGCACCTACAGTCAATCCTATTGCTCACTGAACAGAAGGAGTGTGTTAATTAATTAAATTCTGTTCACCTGCTGTAGTTCTGTGCAATGAAGAAATTTACAGTATGTCAATGGATCGTCTTTGGATGAGCAGCCCCCTCATGACTGCTTCCACACAGTTGCCAAAGACCAGCAGATTAGTGGTTCACCAAGGTGTAACACTCCACTTGAGTTGTCAGTAGGGGATTTAAAGTGTCTCTCGTGCTTGTTTTCAGGCAGAGCTTATTATTTAGTTGTTTGTGGAATGTGGATGTTGCTGGCAAAAGTGTGACTTTTACAATTGCCTAAGGAGGCAGTTAAAAAAAACCCACATTGATGCCCCTGAAGGTGCATTCAGGGCAAACTGGGTAAGAACAATGGACTTCCTTCCCTGAAGAACACTGGTAAACGAGATGGATTTTTATAATAATTTGGTCGTTTCATGATTATTGGCACTATCTTTTTTTTTTCCAGATTTATTTAAATACTTGAATATAAATTCCCCAGCTACTTTGATGGACTTCAAACTCCCGGTGTTGTGTCAATCATTCAGGCATTTAACTCCTAATTCAGCAAGCATGTGATGCATTTTGTTCTAGTTTAAGTTGTGCATGGACGGGTGATGACAGGATGTCAGGGGAAAAGGTCTCTGAATCTTGAAAGGAGAATACTTCATCTTGCCAATTAGCTCCTGTTTCCCAATGTTTGGAAAATAGGCCAACAACTTATCTGGCAATTAAAATACTCTACCGCAGGTTACCTTGAAGTAATTCCAGCTCCACCACTGACAGTGCAGTGGAAATCCTACTCCGGTACTGTCTCCTTGCTGGTTGCACAAATAAAACAGCTATTAGTGGGTCACAGAACAATCATACAGCATGCAGTGTACCTATAATGGGCTGCACATTGCACTTTCTTGTCCTATTACAATATTAATTGAATTAGGCGAAGGCTAGCAAATGAGGAATGTTTCTAATTGATGTAAAGGAAGTGATGTTTTCTGTAAAAGTAGACAATTGACTTTTAAAGCTGTGCAGTTAATTAAGCAACGATATGAATTGGTACCAAAATGGCCCCAAAATTCAAGCTGGCCCATAAAGAGTGAAATGCTCAAAACTTTCATTGATGGTGAAAAATAACTAGGAAAAAAACCATATTGGAAATACTCATAGTTTAGAAGCATCTATGGAAAGAGAAATAGAGTTACAATTTTGGTTGGGACCCTTCGTCAGATTGACACCTGCATTTTATTTTGATTTTCAGACTGTTTGACACCTCGGTGTTTCAGAAATGAGATTCCACCATTGTCGCATTCAACAACAAGGCCATCCACTTCCACCGAAGATCGACACAAAAAGCTGGAGTAACTCAGCGGGCCAGGCAGCATCTCTGGAGAGAAGGAATGGGTGACGTTTCCCATCTTCCCATGAAGAATGTCACCCTTCCCTTCTCTCCAGAGATGCTGCCTGTCCCGCTGAGTTACTCCAGCTTTCCATGTCTATCTTCGGTTTAAACCAGCATCTACAGTTCCTTCCTATGCATCCACTTCCACCAGTCACTCATTACCCATGCCTGCCACTGACTCCAATTCAATCTATCTGCTGCTGAAATCCTCACACATGATTTTGTTCCCTACAGATTCCAGTTTTCCAATGTCCTCTGGCTTGGCTTCCAATTTTCTAATCTACATTAAATTAATTTAATCCAAAAACTTGTTGCCAAAATTCTAACTCATGCCCATCTTCTTTGACTGTCACTCCTGTGTTCAATGATTTAACAGCCCAACTTTTGATGTCTCATTCATCTGACACAGTAATGCTCTGACTTTCACCAACTGTGTCCTGGCTAAATCCTTCTTTTTTTTCATCTCATCACAATCAAATTACAGAAAATGTAAAGTAAAAGCAGAAAAGGTTACTTAGGTAGCGTCCGTGTTTGAGGAAACACGTTTTACTTATTGGTCAAAGACATTTCATCAAAATGTTATTTCTTCTCAACTCATTACTGACCACCATATCTTTCATGTTTAAGCTCCTGATTTCCCTCCACATACTTCTTTACTTTTCAATGTTTCCTCTTCCATTCTCCATTTTAGGCAGTCCATTGGCATTGAGGATAACTTGCTTTATCTCCAGTTTGGTGCGTTCTGAGGTGGTTGATGAGTTGCATGTGGGAACTGCAGAGATTTCACAGAGAGGACAAAACATGCTGATGAGGGGGTGATGTGCTCCTCTACCACCTAAGCAAGGCTTCTGTTGATGCATGGATTCAAGGTCCTCAACACTGTCCCACTTCTAGATTTCCAGGAGTCATTTTGAATGCTGCATAGAAGATAAAACATAGCACAGTGCAGCACAGGAACAGGCACTTTCCCTATGATGATCACGCTAAGCATGATGCTAAGTTACACTAATCTCCTCTGCCTGTACGTGATCCATGTCCCTCCAATCTGAGCATATCCATGCGCCTATCTAAATGCCTCTTAATTGCCACTATTATATTTGCTTCCACACCACCCTGGCAGTACGTTCCAGTCACCTCTGTGTAAAAAACTTGCCCTTCACATCTTCTTTAAACTCTCATCCGAAAGCTCAGCCCTCTAATTTTTGACTTTTCCACCCTAAAAAAAGATTCTAACCATCTATCCTAAAAAGGTTATAACTGTCTACCTTTGATCTCTTCTGTTTACCTGATAATTTGTTTCAGTGACAGAGCTTGAAATAAAATGCCCGTCCATTACTCAGCTTCTTTAAGATTGCCTTTGTGGATGTATAAAAGACAATAGACAATAGACAATAGACAATAGGTGCAGGAGTAGGCCATTCAGCCCTTCGAGCCAGCACCGCCATTCAATGCGATCATGGCTGATCACTATCAATCAGTACCCCGTTCCTGCCTTCTCCCCATACCCCCTCACTCCGCTATCCTTAAGAGCTCTATCCAGCTCTCTCTTGAAAGCATCCAACGAACTGGCCTCCACTGCCTTCTGAGGCAGAGAATTCCACACCTTCACCACCCTCTGACTGAAAAAGTTCTTCCTCATCTCCGTTCTAAATGGCCTACCCCTTATTCTCAAACTGTGGCCCCTTGTTCTGGACTCCCCCAACATTGGGAACATGTTATCTGCCTCTAATGTGTCCAATCCCCTAATTATCTTATATGTTTCAATAAGATCCCCCCTCATCCTTCTAAATTCCAGTGTATACAAGCCCAATCGCTCCAGCCTTTCAACATACGACAGTCCCGCCATTCCGGGAATTAATCTAGTGAACCTACGCTGCACGCCCTCCATAGCAAGAATATCCTTCCTCAAATTTGGAGACCAAAACTGCACACAGTACTCCAGGTGCGGTCTCACCAGGGCCCGGTACAACTGTAGAAGGACCTCTTTGCTCCTATACTCAACTCCTCTTGTTACGAAGGCCAACATTCCATTGGCTTTCTTCACTGCCTGCTGAACCTGCATGCTTCCTTTCATTGACTGATGCACTAGGACACCCAGATCTCGTTGAACTCCCCCTCCTCCTAACTTGACACCATTCAGATAATAATCTGCCTTTCTATTCTTACTTCCAAAGTGAATAACCTCACACTTATCTACATTAAACTGCATCTGCCATGTATCCGCCCACTCACACAACCTGTCCAGGTCACCCTGCAGCCTTATTGCATCTTCCTCACAATTCACACTACCCCCCAACTTAGTATCATCTGCAAATTTGCTAATGGTACTTTTAATCCCTCCGTCTAAGTCATTAATGTATATCGTAAATAGCTGGGGTCCCAGCACCGAACCTTGCGGTACCCCACTGGTCACTACCTGCCATTCCGAAAGGGACCCATTTATCCCCACTCTTTGCTTTCTGTCTGTTAACCAATTTTCTATCCATGTCAGTACCCTACCCCCAATACCATGTGCCCTAATTTTGCCCACTAATCTCCTATGTGGGACCTTGTCGAAGGCTTTCTGAAAGTCGAGGTACACCACATCCACTGACTCTCCCTTGTCAATTTTCCTAGTTACATCCTCAAAAAATTCCAGTAGATTTGTCAAGCATGATTTCCCCTTCGTAAATCCATGCTGACTCGGAACGATCCCGTTACTGCTATCCAAATGCTCAGCAATTTCGTCTTTTATAATTGACTCCAGCATTTTCCCCACCACTGATGTCAGACTAACTGGTCTATAATTACCCGTTTTCTCTCTCCCTCCTTTCTTAAAAAGTGGGATAACATTTGCTATCCTCCAATCCACAGGAACTGATCCTGAATCTATAGAACATTGAAAAATGATCTCCAATGCTTCCACTATTTCTAGAGCCACCTCCTTAAGTACTCTGGGATGCAGACCATCAGGCCCTGGGGATTTATCAGCCTTCAGTCCCATCAGTCTACCCAAAACCATTTCCTGCCTAATGTGGATTTCCTTCAGTTCCTCCATCACCCTAGGTTCTCCAGCCCCTAGAACATTTGGGAGATTGTGTGTATCTTCCTCAGTGAAGACAGATCCAAAGTAACGGTTTAACTCGTCTGCCATTTCTTTGTTCCCCATAATAAATTCCCCTGCTTCTGTCTTCAAGGGACCCACATTTGCCTTGACTATTTTTTTCCTCTTCACGTACCTAAAAAAACTTTTGCTATCCTCCTTTATATTATTGGCTAGTTTACCCTCGTACCTCATCTTTTCTCCTCGTATTGCCTTTTTAGTTAACTTTTGTTGCTCTTTAAAAGAGTCCCAATCCTCTGTCTTCCCACTCTTCTTTGCTATGTTATACTTCCTCTCCTTAATTTTTATGCTGTCCCTGATTTCCCTTGTCAGCCACAGGTGTCTCTTACTCCCCTTAGAGTCTTTCCACCTCTTTGGAATAAATTGATCCTGCAACCTCTGCATTATTCCCAGGAATACCTGCCATTGCTGTTCTACCGTCTTCCCTGCTAGGGCCTCCTTCCAATCAATTTTGGCCAGCTCCCGCCTCATGCCTCTGTAATCCCCTTTGCTATACTGTAATACCGACACTTCCGATTTTCCCTTCTGCCTTTCCATTTGCAGAGTAAAACTTATCATGTTGTGATCACTGCCTCCTAATGGCTCTTTTACCTCTAGTCCCCTTATCAGATCAGGATCATTACACAACACTAAATCCAGAATTGCCTTCTCCCTGGTAGGCTCCAGTACAAGCTGTTCTAAGAATCCATCTCGAAGGCACTCTACAAACTCTCTTTCCTGGGGTCCATTTCCAACCTGATTTTCCCAGTCTACCTGCATGTTGAAATCTCCCATAACCACCGTAGCATTACATTTTTGACACGCCAATTTTATCTCCTGATTTAACTTGCACCCTAAGTCGAGGCTACTGTTTGGGGGCCTATAGATAACTCCCATTAGGGTCTTTTTACCCTTACAATTTCTCATTTCTATCCATACTGATTCAACATCTCCTGATTCTATGTCACCCCTTGCAAGGGAATGAATATCATTCCTTACCATCAGAGCAACCCCACCCCCTCTGCCCACCTGTCTGTCTTTTCTATACGTTGTGTACCCCTGAATATTCAGTTCCCAGCCCTGGTCCTCTTGTAGCCATGTCTCAGTGATCCCTACAACATCATACTTGCCCATGACTAACTGAGCCTCAAGCTCATCCACTTTATTTTTTATACTACGCGCATTTAAGTACAACACTTTAACTTCTGTATTTACCTCCCCTCTCACATCGTTCACAATTGGCCCTGCCCTTAATTTCTTTTCCGCTCTAGAACTTCTGTTCCCATTCTTCCGAAAGTCTTTTGCAATATCTCCTGTATTCCCTTTTACCTCATCTTCATATTCACAATTTGTTAACCCCTCCCCCCCACTACTTAGTTTAAAGCCACAGGTGTCACACTAGCAAACCTGCCTGCCAGAATGTTTGTCCCCCTGCTGTTAAGATGCAACCCGTCCCTTTTGTACAAGTCACCCCTAGCCCAGAAGAGATCCCAGTGGTCCAGAAATCTAAATCCCTGCTCTCTGCACCAGTCCCTCAGCCATAAATTCATACCCTCTATCTCTCTGTTCCTGGCCTCACCAGCACGAGGTACCGGTAGCAGTCCAGAGATAACTACCTTCGACGTCCTACTTCTCAGCGTTTTTCCCAACTCTCTAAACTCCCGCTGTAGCACCTCCTTCCTCTTCCGCCCGACGTCATTCGTGCCCACGTGCACAACGACTTCAGGTTGATCGCCTTCCCTCGCTAGGATACACAAGAACACACAATGGAGAGAGGAATAGAAGATTACACTGAATAGCCGGATGAAGCATGGACAAGTATCATTGGGGCAAATTGACCTGTTTCTGTGCTGTAAATGTGATATAATACATTTACTATAACATGAACCGATATCTCCTTTGGATAAGTTCAAGTTTTTTGTCTGAGTACACTCTTGAGAAGCACTATGAGCTGTTTTACTACCATAAATTCATTTCATGAATGTACTGTATTGTAAATTTACATGGAAATTCAAAATGTAAAATTTTTTTTTGAAGGAACGTATGGTAGGAAATATGGTCCATACGTTGAATAGTGATGTTTCAGTGCCCGGTGCGGCTCGGCCGCGGGGCCTTCCATCCCCTTGCGGGGGCTGTGCGTGTCGGTCGCCTCGGTAGGGGTCGAGCTGCCTGTCCGTGGGCGCGGGGGGAAGAGAGTGGAAGAGAGTGGAAGTTTTGTTGCCTTCCATCACAGTGAGGGGGTGTTTGGAGTCACTGTGATGGATGTTGGTGTTGGGGTCGTGTGTCCTGTGTTTTTTTCTTTTTTGCTGTGTCTTGTGACTGCTGAAATTTCGTTCGGTATTTATACCGAATGACAATAAAGTTCTGTTATACTGTTATATTACTTCACAAAGCCTCAACATCTACGACCAAGAAAGACTGACCTAGAAATGTGTTGCCTTTTAGAACATAGAACATAAAACAGTGTAGCACAAGAACAGGCCCTTTGACCCACAATGCTCATGCTGAACACGATGTCAAGACTATCGCTTACCTACATGCACATAATCCATATCCCTCCATTACAGGCTATCCAAAAATCCTTTAAATTCCACTATCATATCTGCCTCAAACATTAACCCCAGCAGTGCATTCCAGACACTCACCACCCTCTATGTAAAAAAAGTTGCCCCACAGATCTTCTTTAAACCTTGGCCCTTTCAACTTAAAGCTATGCCCTGCACTATTTGATTTTTCTATCTTGGGAAAAAGGTTCTCACTGTCTATCCTCTTTATGCCTCTCATCGTATTATAGACTTCTATCAGGTCTCCCCACAACCTCTGAGTTTTAGAGAAAACAATCTAAGTCTATCCAACCTATCCCTGTAGCTTCCTCTTATCATGTCCACACTTGCTAGACATTGTGTTTCAGCCAAAACTGAACACAACTCTTAGCAATATCATTGTTTTCTGCGAGGTGCTCAGCTTTGCATTTGTGCTCCAATAGAGGACATCTCAATAGGTGCTCCATAGTTTGTGGTTCAGTGCCACATATGCTGATGACGTCTTCAGTGTCTATATAACCCCACTTCTTGAGAGTCGCTTTACAACGACCAGTACCAGCTCTCAGTCTGTTGAGGCATTTCCATTCAGCCCAGCTTGATTCGGCCCCAGGAGGAATGTTTGGCACTTATGGACATGGATGTCATAGATGGGAGATTGGCTAGACTCTCTTCCCATAATGCAACTCTAGTACCTTCAGCTTCAGCATTTGGTTCAACTTCGTTGAAGAAGGTTTTCCTGGACTTTAGCTGACTCTTTGTGGGTTCATGGCCGAATAGGGGATGTCGTACAGCTGTGGTCTGGTGATGGCGTTCTCTATTGCTTGCTGCACTGCGACAAATCTCTGGTGGCGCTATACCAGATAGTATGTTATAGGCTGTCAGTTGATGTTGGTCTAAGACATCCAGTGAAAAGGCGACAGGTTGTATTGATGGCTGGATCAATCTTTTTAGCACGGGCTGATCTTTCCCAGACTGGGCATGCATACTCTGCTGTTGAGTAGCAAAGGGCCAAGGCAGTTGACCGTGGAGTGTCAGGAATTGCGCCCCATCTTGTTCCAGTAAGTTTGTTGACAATGTTGTTTCTTGCACAGACTTTAGCTTTTGTCTTCCCAACATGGGTCTTGAAGGAGAGACAACGATCTAAGGTGACTCCTAGATATACTGGGTGATCGCAGTTTTCAAGATGGGTACCAGACCAGGTGATGTTCAGTGGGCGTTTGGCTTCACGGTTGCGCAGATGGAACGCACACACCTGTGTCTTTGATGGGTTTGCACGGAGGTGGTTCTCTTCGTAGTAAGGTGTTAGTTTGTTGAGGGCATTTAAGAGTTGTTCTTCAACAGCATTGAAGTCACTGTCTTGGGCAGCTACACCAAGGTCGTCTGCATAGATAAAGCTACATGTACCTTCACTTCTAGGTTGGTCATTAGTGCAGATGTTGAAGAGTATTGGTGCAAGCACACTTCCCTGTGGTATTTAGTCGGTTCTTAAGTTTCCACCATCTGCTCTGCTTACTACCCAGTTCGACAAAGAAGTACCTGTTCTCGAGCATCCTTTCAATCAATTCTGTTAGATGGATGTCCTTGGTAAGCTCCAGGATGTTGTGGAGAAGGCATCTATGGTTAACAGTGTTGTAAGCAGCTGAGACGTCGACAAACACAACACCGGTTACTTTCCCTTCCTCAAAACCATCTTCAATGTGCTGAGTGAGGTTGAGTACTTGGCTCGTTGTTGACTTGCCGTGGCGAAAACCAGCTTGCTCTGGGATGAGTAGATTATCAACAACAGGTTGATGACCTGTAGCTAATACTGGTTCTGGTTGATTACTGCGCCAACACCTCATAAGTGGTTATCTCGCACAGACCATCCATTAAGAAGCAGGTATACCTGCTTCTTAATACAATACGATACAATATGATAGGATAAGACGATAGAACTTTATTTATCCCAGGAGGGAAATTGATCTGCCAACAATCATAAAAAAACACAAAATACATGAAACATGAAATTAAAGTGATGAGTGGAAAGGATGAGGGATGTGCAAAGATTGCGGGGGGGGGGGGGGGGGGGGGAGGGAGTCAGGCTCAGTCTCAGTCTACCCCACAACAAGGGATGGAGCTGCACAGTTAATCAATTCCCGCTCATCGAGGCATCATTCTGGTAAAACTTCTCTTTCCAAAGCCTCTTTCCACATCCTTCCTGTAACTGGGCGACCAGAACTGCATGCTCCAAGTGTGCCCCAGCCAAAGTCCTATAAAGCTGCATCATGACTTTGTGATTCTTATACTCAATGTCCCAACCTTTGAAAGCAAGCATACCATATGTCTTCTTTACCACTGTATCTACTTGTGTTGCCACTTTCAGGGAGTTTGTGGACTTGGACCCCAAGATCCCTCTGTACATCAATGCTGTTGGGGATCATTGCCTTGACTGTCTGCATGAACCAAGGTACAGCCTCAGAGACATAGGATATCAATGTGATCTACTAGAAAGAATGTAGTTGGTGCTGCCAGGGCTCTGACTCCTGCTACAATTTAACCTGCAGATCAGTAGGAAAACATATCAGCACGTAGGCAGAGGAGAGATGGAAAATCTGTAGAAAATGATTCAGAGAGTGAAAGAACAAGCAGAGGAGAGATAGGGATTGAGTGAAAAGGGGAAGGAGGAAGGAGAGAGAAGGGAAGTGGAGATGTGAAAGTTTATGTTTGAAAGCCTAGTCATGTACCTCAACTATCTACACCAGTAACTTTCAAGTCTATGTTTTGAAGACCTCTGAGCTAATGTAAAAGGTATACATGCTTCTTAATGGATGGTCTGGCAACTTGTGGGAAGATTTATGAAATAGCACCCTGTGTAGCTTTTCTCCCACCTGTTTAGGTCACAGGCTGCTAGACTGCGGCCAAAAAGAAGAGAATTAAATAAAATCTTAATATTGCAAAGTAGCACAGAGTTTTACTTTTTGATTTCATCTTCACACTCTCGTGGAGGATGGTATTAAATCTTCCAAAATGTCAATAATCTGTTTATAATTTGGCAGGGTTGATTGTCCCAAATTAATTTAACTCGAGGAAGATATGAATTTTGCTTTCCTTTATTTGATGACTACATCAGTAAAATGTTGATTTGAAAATCTTCTGCCATTGAGTTGTTTTGGTTTATTCAACTTTACTTTTGGCATTTTTCAAATATTCCTTCTTCTAAATTCTCCAATTTTGCAAACTTTCCCTCCTTAATTCATGCAATTATTTTATCACTCCTCATGGTCTATTACTTTGTTTAGCAGGCATTGTGTGCATTGTCATATGTTAGTTTTAACTCAATTTTGCATAAATACATTTGTATATTAAAGGTAGTAATAAGTTAGGCATTAAATAAAAATATACTATTTTTGAACTATGCACCTAGAACTATTGCAGTAAATCAGTTATGTGATGTTTTGTCCCAAATTTATCTGAAATAGGTCATACTTAACCTTGAACAGAAATTGGGCTGGGCCTTACCGCTACGAATGGTTCCAATTGGAATTGTTTGTATTTGGCTATTAAACCTGAGTCCCAAATTTCTATGTGCATGGAATCAAACACTGAAGCACGGGACATATTGACAGATTCAGAAGGCTATATCTGTCAATTTGCTCCATTACTGAACTCAAAAGGATCAAAAATCCTATTGATTTCAATGAGAATTATAGATCCAAGGACTTTGCATAATGTTTTTAATTATCTAAGTGTTTTAATTGTTCTGAGACAACTTCATTTTTAAATCATTTAAAAAACATATTGATGCCTTTAACTTTATTTTCAATGATTTACTTCATTTTTAACAGTGTCAGATATATTCAAAAAACTATAATGAATCAGTCATGGCTTTTACAGCTGTCAGCTGTCAAAGCTTATCAGGAATGTTTTGGGCAGGATCCTTTCATTTTGCTGGAGTTAAATTAATTTGGAACAAATAATCTTGCCATTGGCATACAGGATATGGAGGACAGTTGAGATAGAGATAGGTAAGTGCAAACTTGGGGGTAGGAGGATCTGAGGCGGCAATTCAAGGCAGGTAAATATTATGTTGCCTTTTGGATGAAATCCGATCTGTAATATAATTATCTTAATTGGTGTTTAGGAAAAATCTCATTGCTTACAGTATTTCTTTGTAGTTGTGTTTACTTATACGTGATAATCCATACTAGCAATAAAAGATCAGAGTAGCACTTTTTCACTAGAGAGTTAGCAGGCATGCACATCTTTCTTTAACAAGTACAGGAGTCCACCGTAATCCCTGATACTCCTTCTTAAGCAGAGTACATGAAGATAGAGGATGACTTGATTCCTCTCTAGTTTCGTTCCTTAATGACACCAATGTTGGAGCTGAAGATTCTTCCACAGATTGGGCGGGAGGCGGCTGGGAGGCCAGATGGATGGATGATTTATGAAGTAGAACACTCCCCTCCTGCTTATGTTCAGCTTCAATGCTCTCAAGGTAAATACATCCCATGACAGAAATTAATGGAGTATTTGTTTGGCAGTCAGGTATAGGTCACGAAATAATGTGGCTTGCCCAAAGTAGTCGATTGAGAGTAACAAAGTGGGGGATATTGGTCTAGGAGAGATGTTGACATTGATTCCCTCATCTCTCCAGTGACTTTGGAGGGATTTGTGCAAGCAATATTGATTGCATTTTTCAAATACCTTGACAAATCTGCTTTATGTAGTACAGGTCCCAGAAGCATTGCGGGACCAACAGAGACAGTTCATGGTAATCTCAAGCAATATTGCCAGAAGATTATCATGTGTTGTGAAAATTGATTGATCAGTTGAGTTTCCAGGTTTACAAATCCTTGGCACCTATCTGCAAACTTAGCGATCTACTGCACATTCAATTTTTTATTGGCGAAGTGCAATCTATGAAAAAGAACACCAATCTGTAGACTTAATGGTCAAAGCTGTTTGAATTTGTATCTGTAGGTGACCATTGAAAGATGATTAAAGTTTCAGTTAAGCAATCTATGTAAAGAGAATATATTTCTTATCTGAATAAAAACTACCTAAGCCTACTTAAGTTGGCAGACACCTCTCTCTTTCAGCAATTGTTTCACAACTTGGTTTGGGAACCGTTATGTCCAAAACGTAAGAAATTGCAGTGAATTGTAGATGTGGCCCAGTCTATCACACAGACCATTGACTCCATCTGCACTTCACGCTGCCTCGGAAAACTAGCCAACATAATCAAAGACTTTAAACTGCTGGAGTAACTTAGCGGGTTAGGCAGCATCTCAGAGAAACATGGATAGGTGGTGTTTCTGGTTGGGACCCTTCTTCAGAGTGATTTTGACTCGGGGGGGGGGGGGGGGGGGAGGGAGGGTGGAGATAAAGCTGGAAGAGAGGAGGAGCAGGACAAAGCCTGGTGAAGGGAGAGGGAAAGGTGGGAAAGGTCAGGGGGAGGTGGATACAGGTGAGGGGTGAAGGGTTTGACAGACAGATGGTTGGACAAAGGCCAGAGATAAAAAGACAAAAGATGTGAGAAAAGGATAGAACAGATGTGAATTGTGAAGCCAGAGGAAGGAATACAGTTGGAAGAGGAGGAGGGAGAAATAGGTGGAAGTCCAGTTGGGGCACCTAGGTGCAGAATAATAAGGATGCTTGTAGGTTAGTTACCTAAAATTGGAGAAGTCTTTGTTCATACCATTATGTTGTAGGCTATCCAAGCAAAATATGAGGCACTGTTCTTTCAGTTTGTGTGTAGCCTTCTTTTGGTAATGGCGAAGGCCCAGGACAGTATGGTCGCAATGGGAATGGGAATGGGAGTTAAAATGGTTCGCAACTAGAAGATCCAGCAGGTCCACCAAGACTTTTGGTACATTGGCATTCATCCTTCAGGATATTGAGTATGGAATTTGGGATGAACAAGATGTTGGTGAGGCCACATTTTGAGTATTGTGTTTAGTTTTGGTCACCCTGCTATGGGGAAGATGTTGTTAGGCTGGAAAGAGTACAGAGAAGATTCATAAGGATATTGCCAGGACTTGAAGACCTGAGCTATAGGGAGAGATTGGACAAGCTAGGACTTTATTCCTTAGAGCACAGAAGGCTAAGGGGTGTTTAAATCATGAGGGAAATTGATAGGGTGAATGCACAAAGTATCTTACTCAGGGTAAGGAAATCAAGCACCAGAGAACCTGGGTTTAATGTGAGAGGGGAATGATTTAACTGAAAACTGAGGGGCAACTTTTCACTAAGGGGGTGGTGGGTATATGGAATGAGCTGCCAGATGAGGTGATTGAGATAAGTACAATAACAACATTTAAAATATACTTGGACAAGTACATGGATAAGAAATGTGTAGAGGGGTATGGACCAAATATGAACAAATGGGACTAGCTTAGATGGGGCATTTTGGTCAGTATGGACAAATTGGGCTGAGGGGCCTGCTTCCGTACTATATGACTCTATGACTCTATGAATACTTATCTCAATTTCATTATCTTTCAAGTAACTATAAAGTGCACATTTAGTCAATTTAAAATCCAGAAATTCCGAAACATTGGGGTGGCAGACCATCTTGATTGTATCTATGTTTCTGAAACTGACAATATATCAGAGATTTGTGCTATTTCCTCAAAGATTTCTATTGAATTAGACTGGTTGTTGGCTGAAGATTTGAAGCCCACATGCACCAATGGGGCAATATTATCATTAAAAGTGACCATTGTATTGATACTTCATAATGCACTTTCAGGCAGATTTGAATGACCTATATCATGCCAATTTAGCAATTAAGAAGTCACTGATGCTATGTTCACTACAAACACTACAAACTCTTTAAAACACTACAAACTCCAAATACATTGAATTACATAGACTTGGGAGGGTTGTTTTTGAACAAAGCAGGCCACACAACCTTGCTCTCAACATCAATAAAACCAAGGAACTGATTGTCGACTTTAGAAGAGGAAGGCTGAGGATCCACAAGCCTGTCTTCATTGACGGGACAATGGTGGAGGAGTCAAAAACTTCAGATTCCTTGGTGTGCATACTTCTGAAGATCTGTCCTGGAACTCAAACATTGATATATCTACTTCCTTAGAAGATTGAGGAGATTTTGAATGCCAGCAAATACTCTCTTGAACTTCTACAGGTGTACAGTAGAGAGCACCTTAACAGATTACATCGCGGCCTGGTTCAGCAACTTAAACACCGAGGGATGAAGAAGACTGCAAAAAGGGATGAACACTGCACAGTCCATCACAGGTACTGACTTCTCCACTGTTGAAGGGATCTACAGGAATCGGTGCATTATAAAAGGCAGCCAGCATCATCAGAGACCCACACCACCCTGCCCACGCTTTCATTTCACTCCTGCCATCGGAAAGAAGGTATGGGAGCCTGAAAACTGTAACAATCAGGTTCAGGAGCAGCTTCTAACCAACAACCATCAGGCGATTAAACACCTCAACCTCCAAATAAGCTCCGAACTACATAGACTTGGGGGGCATTGATTTTGTCTTTGCATATATTACTATGTTAACATATCTGTTATGCTGCTGCAAATAAGAATTTCATTGTTTCATTTCAGGACATGTGATAATAAAACACTCTTGACTCTTGACTTGAAAAAGCAATGACTTGAGGAAAAGAATAATTCCAATTTTAAACAAATGATCTGTGAACATGACTCAACAATGTTACCATGTCCCAGGGCAGCTCAGCTGAGAGCAGATGTTTCTTTATCCCTATCACAACGATGTCCATATTCTTCATTTTTTACCACAGGATCTCCTGCTAGTTCTTCTCGTAGTTTCATATTTAATTCCTCAGAGTGAGCATATCTGCACATTGCTTGTTAGCTACTGCCATGTTAGCTACTATATGGAGTTAGAATTGTTACCCCTTTTTGTTGAACCTAATGCGTCAGTCAATTCTGAACTGATCATGAGATTTTCCTACAAGGTTAAAGAAAAGAATAATTTTAGAAAAAGTTATTGCTTAGATATTATGGCCATTCCCACAGTCCTGCAGCAGAGTTCCAGCTGGTCACTGTCTCCTTCACTCTGGCATTAAACAGTATTTCTTGAGGCATTGTGGAGGACAACCTTGAGCGAATCCTGTCTGCTGGCCTTTGGAGATTTGAGGCAAAGGTAAACTTGTGGGTGAGGGGGCTGGACTTCATTCAGCCATCCTGCCTCTCCCAGCTCCTAGTAGAGAAATCTGGCTAGTCCAATCCACTTGCTCCATGGACATTGGCTTGCAAACTATTTTACTTCAAATTGAAGTGTACATCGCATGGATTGTGGACAATAATTGGCATATTAAGACGATCATTCCGTCAAGGAATGTATCACTAATAGTTCTCTGGCTTGCATCAATGTCGGATGAAATTCTGGGGCACTCTGTGAAGAACTCTTAAATTAACTGCACTTGCCGTCCTTTTGCCTCATGCGCATCCGTCTGTGCACTCTGTAATACATTTCATGGGAGATTAACATCCCCTCAACCCACTTACTTTCCTCACACTAACCCTGTTCAATCTTGACCATCCTTTTTGGTTCTGTCTCTACTAGTTCTGCAGGTAGCCAGTTTCAAGACCTACAGTATAACCTTCCCTCTGGCTTTGCATTTCACTCCTCTCTTATCTGATTTCCTTTTTGTCTGCTTTTCATCTCTAGCCTTTGTGAACATCAACGCTCCCTCACCTGGATCCACTTATCACATAAAGAAAGACACAAAATGCTGGAGTAACTAAAGGGGTCATACTGAAGAAGGGTCCTGACCCGAAACATCGCCTATCCATGTTCTCCAGGAATGCTGCCTGACCCGATTTTGTGTCTTTCCTTGGTATAAACCAGCATCTACAGTTCCTTGTTATTCCACTTATCACTTGTCAGGCTTTGTACGATGGCCCCGCCTCTTTTCCAGCTTTCACCCCCCCCCCCGATCTCAGATCAGTCTGAAGAACAGTGCCAACTCAAAACGTCGCCTACCCATGTCCTCCAGAGATACTGCCTGGCCCACCGAGTTACTGCAGCATGTGGATTTATTTCCAAGACATGTCCCCTTGGATATTTTGAGATGGCTGAGAACTTTTGACTTTCTATCTGGCTGATATGTTCCACTTGGAACCTATATTTAGTGTCTCAGATGTGGCTGGAAACCTTTGACATGAGACGGTTCTTTTTTCAAGATAGTGGCATATTCCAACCCAATGATAAAAAATGGCTTAAACTACCCAGAGTAACAATTAGAGCCATAGCTCACAGTAGCTATTTTCTTGGACTCAGTCCACAGAGTTATTTGTACCTATGTAGTGAACATCAATGTCTCATTTCTCAATAGAGCCCCTGGATGAATTACAGAGCATCAGGAACAATAGGAAATCACAATGATAAGCAGCAGTTTGACTCATTTATTATAGATTTAAAAATATTACATATATATTTTGATTTGAGCACAGGCCCATGTGGTCTTGCAAGATCTGATAAGGTAATAATCTATTGCCTTGAATGAGATAGAGATAAAAGATATGTTTGTTTAGAATTGTAAGAAGATAAAGAAATGCTGCAAGAATCTGGAGAGAAGGTAATCTTCCTGCTTCATTTGAATAGCAAATAGAAAATGTATGCTGGTTAGTGGTATCTATATACGGTGGGTAGATGTTTGAAAATTGGATGGTAACCAGAGACTCCCTTATCCTAGAGGTTTATGAGAGGTCAGAAGCTCCAGAAAAAGAAATAATTTTAACCAAAGATCAGAAACAGATTCCCAGATTGTTCAAAAATGTATCTAACTCCTCTTGAATGAATGGTCTGGCCTCTATTACACTCCAGGCTAAAGAAGTTGATAAATTCACCATCCTCTGGAAGAAGAGCATCTTCATTTTAAAGGTAATGGACACTGCGTATTGTATTCCAGGCATGGCCTCATCAACACCCTGTACAATTATAATGATAATAATAAACATTTATTTTATATAGCGCTTTTCCAAATGCTCAAAGACGCTTTACAAAACAGTCAAAACATAAAAACAAACAAACTGATGGAGAAGCGGCGAACAAACAGCGCCAGCGTCCTCTCACGTCAGGATCCAGCAGTAAACAATAAAAAACACAAGACACACAATTACAATTTAACACAAACAGCCATCACAGTGATTGCTCCAGGCACACCCTCACTGTGATGGAAGGCAAAGAAAAGTCTTATCTCCTCCTCATTCTTCTCCCGTGGTCAGGCAGTCAGGACAACCGGGCGATGGGCGATTGTAACAATATATTTCTATTTCTAAATCCATTTTGCCTGGCATGAACGAAAATATTAAATTTGGCTTCTCAACTGCTTACTTCACCGGATGCTAATCTTTTGTGTTTCATATTTAAGAACATGTAGACCCTTCTTCACTTGATCATTTACAATCTTTCTCATTTAGGTAATATTCTGACTTTTGATTTGTCATATGGAAGAGTATGACCTCATGTTTTCTTGCATTAACATTCATTTGTTGTCCATCACTCAGTCATCCTATCTATATCCTGTTGTGAAATCGAAATATCTTCAAAGAAACATAGAAACATAGAAAATAGGTGCAGGAGTAGGCCATTTGGCCCTTCGAACCATTAAATATGATCATGGTTGATCATCCAAAATCAGTACCCCGTTCCTGCTTTCTCCCCATATCCCTTGATTCCCTTAGTCCTAAGAGCTATATTTAACTCTCTCTTGAAAACATCATGTGAATTGGCCTCCACTGCCTTCTGTGGCAGAGAATTCCACAGATTCACAATTCTCTGGGTGCAAAAAGTTTTTCCTCATCTCAATCCTAAATGGCCTACCCCCTTATTCTTAAACTGTGACCCCTGGTTCTGGACTTGCCCAACATTGGGAACATGTTTCCTGCATCTAGCCTGCCCAATCCCTTCAGAATTTTGTGTCTACACTTAAGAATTTTATGTTTCTATAAGATTCCCTCTCATCCTTCTAAATTCCAGTGAATATAAGCCCAGTCGATCTATTCTTTCATCATATGTCAGTCCCGCCATTCCGGGAATTCATCTGGTGAACCTACGCTGCACTCCCTCAATAGCAATAATGTCCTTCCTCAAATTAGGAGACCAAAACTGCATACAATAATCCAGGTGTGGTCTCACTAGGGTCGTGTACAACTGCAGTAGGACCTCCTTGCTCCTATAATCATAGCATCTGTTTTAGTGGCATCAGCAAACTTTGATAGCTTACATCGCCTCCGCCTTCATATCACATATAGATAGAAAATAACTGAGGGAATTGTACTGATTCTTGGGACACCACTTCATCCTCCAAGCCTATTATTGTACAGGTTATTTGCTGTCACATGACGTAGCCTGTCCAATCTTTCCCCATAAGACAACTTGTTCATTTCAGTTATAATCCAGAACACCTTCTCTGAACTGCTACCAATGCATTGACATAATTTCATAACTAAATAGAACATTTCTATGCACAATACTCCAGATGTGGTCTCATCCATGCTCTATTCAAGTGAAGCATAACTTCACTATTTCTGTATTTAATTTCCGTTAAAATAAATGAAACCTTTCTAATGATTTGCTAACTGCACACTTGCCTTTTGTGAATTGTGTACGAGGACACCCATAACTCTCTGCATTTCAGAACTGTGATTTCTCACCTTTGATATAATAAGCTTCTTTATATATTATTAAATAGGCAGTTTCATATTTCCCACATTATAATTCAATAAAGCAGGGCCTTGCCAAAAAACTTAATCTACTTATATCTCCTTGGAGCTTCCTTATAGCTTATTTCAGAGTGTACCTTCCTATCTATTTTTATGTAACCCGCATATTTGGCAACTATACATTTGACACTTTCATTCAAGTCATTTACAAACATTGTTAAACCTTGAGAGTGATATTTTATGTTAGCCGACCATTTTTCAACCTATGCCAATGTTACTTCCTACACCATTAGCTTCCACAATAACCTTTGACGTATCAAATGCTTCCTGGAAGCCTTAATATATCCATTGGGTCCTTTTTAACCATTGCACATATTTCTTCAAAGAACTTCAATAAATTGGTCAATCTCTTTCAGAGAACCACCGTGCTAATTTTCTCTGTAACAGATTTTGAACTTGATGTTTCCTGTTCTCTGTCTCCTTCCCATTTTGAATAAGAAAGTTAAATTACACATTTTCCATCATCAGATCTTCTGCAAATCAAGGGAATTTTGAAAAATTACAATCAACACGTCATTCATCTTATCAGCCATTTCTCTAGGAAATTATCATATTTACTGTGTGGAAGCATAGCTATGAATATATGCATTTAAAAAAATGTATCTGTTCATTCACAGGCATTTGACATTGCCAATAGCTTTATCCATTCTTAATTGTTCATAAACTGAGGGATAGTTAAGAACCAATAACTAATGTCCGTAATGACACATATGCCAGATAATAATGAGCCAGATTATTTTTTTTTTACAATTTTAGAATAATTTTGTGCTAACTGTGACCAATACCAGCTTTTTAATTCCAGAGTTCCACAATTAATTGTACATAAATCCTCCAGCTGCTGTGGTGGAAATCAATCTCATGTTTTTGGGTACTGGTTAAGTGACTGAACTATTGTGCACAGAGCCTGGTTTGCACACTGGAGTCAATAGCCCTGTCATCAGTGGAATAACATGGTCACCCTGTAGCCACCATTTTCTATAACCCTCATCCCTCACTTATAGCGCTTGTCCTGTTCTGCATTGTTTCTGTTCAATTTCTCATTATTCCAAGGATAATATTTACTATTGAACCCATATTCAAGAGTTTGAGCAGAGGAATTTAATGTCTATCACATCATTTTCCACAGACCTTTCTAACTTGAACCAGTTTTAGAAAACAACCAGACACTGAATTATAGCAGCAGTTGAAGTAAGTCAATAGGATTGAAAGTGCAAGGAGATAATCTGCTGAAATTGCATTGCTGGGGTCTTATTTCTTGTTGCAGAATGCGCACTTAACCGTACAAGGTTAAGAGAACATGTTGGCTGGAACATTGAACCTCAAATGTGCAGTGCTGGCTCAAATCTGCCTTGCATATTGATTGATGTTGATATCTGTCTGTGCTGCATACTTCCAGTGGACATATACCGTATATGGTATAATAGTTTTAACAATATGAAATCCAGCATAGAATGTCTCATGAGTTTATAAGTCTGCCATAAACTACTTTGGCACTCTGAGTACTTGCAACATCTTAACAAAATACTGTGGATGTGTTTTAATACATGTTAATTTCAGTTGCATAAATAGGCTTTATGAATACATTTGAATATATTTGTTTTACTGAATCAAGTTATTCATAACATTGTACTCTGAACAAATGCAAGCAACCTTCGCATAGTACCATCATCAGTGACTTCAATATATATTTAATCTAACAGTAAATTTGAATAAATTATCAGAAAATCCATAGCCAATTTCTAAATGACTCCATTGGTAATGGTAGTCCATTAGTAACAGCTTGGTAAATGTTAATTATGGAGAATGTTTCCTTAATTATGCATTCTATATCATTTGGTGAAAGGTGTAACCTCCTCAGAGAATATTATCTTATTTTTTTCAAAATGTTAAACATAAAGAGAAAATTAATAATGAAAAATTGCTAGCATTTCTGAATTTCTTCATCAATAAGAACAGTTTGAGGTAACTTGTTTTGCATTGAGTTCTAGGTTAACCATGGATGGAAGCATAAAAGAACATTATATTCTGACCATATTGGCTGGGTTATGTGCCCTCCTGGATTGAAGTGCTGATAGAGTATTTTATACCAAAGTAATTGTTTGGCAACCTGCTGTTTCCCAGATCTAGAAGAAAACCAAATGTATGTATGTGTACCACAAAGTTATTTTTGGTGGGATGAATCACCACTGTTAGAAATGGACGACGAATCTTTGTACTGCTTCCAAAGAAAGTTGAACTGTTCTGCACATCATACAATGGGTAACCGCAATAACTGTTAATTTGGGCACAAGGAATGCAGATGCTGCTTTACAAAAAAATGTACAAAGTGCTGGATCTGAGTATAATCAGGGTTATCCTAACCTGTGAGACATATCTATTTGAAAAGATCTTGAAGATAGAAAAGTTCTGATTTCTTTTGGGTCACATCTCATGTGATATTCCTCTGATGTGGAGATACTGAGCTTGTGGTGCTTGTGCACTGGTGATTCTATGTTAACCTTTCTGCAATTTGTATTAATAATATTAAGGATCTGACTCTGCGTCTGGTATCTTTCCTCTACCATTATCTATTGGTTTATGTCATGTCTCTCGGGGTCAACTTTTTTTGTTGTTCAGTTTCTTCCTCATGCAGGTCACAATGCAATTGTAACGAAGCTATGACCCCAAAATGCTGGAAGTTAAAAGACCGAAGGCTCAGATTGAAATGTATAAATGGTTGATAATAAACGTAGAAAATGCTAACAAAAGATTCAGCTGGACAGGCAGCATCTAAGGAAAGAGATATAGAGTTAATATTTCAGGTTGAAGTCATTTGGGTCTTAAATTATTGCAGGATTCTGAAAGTGATGCTTCGTTTGGTCATGTTGGAGAAATTGAAATTAGTCTTGTGGCTGGAATGGTTAGAATTTCGTTCTTATGAAGCAAAACCAGTCTGGTGATGCCTTTTTCATGGCAAACTAATGTGAAGTGAGCCTTTCTGGTGTTCTTCCACCATACCCTACTGAGGAGAGGTGTAATTGGCATAATAGCGTCTTCAGGAAGGAAAATAATTAGTTATTTTTGTCTCCCTCTTGTTCTCTTGATCTTTTGACCCTTGCCAAAATTATTCCATTCGATATTGCAATTTTTCGCTACAGTACCTAAGACATCAATCAAGTGGTTCAAAAAAGACGACGTGAGAACCATTGAAAATATTGTTTGGTTTTAAAATGTAAAGGAGTTAATATCGAAGAAACTCTGGAAATATTATTGACGAGTCAATTTAGTCAGAGATCGGGTTTAAAGACGTGCTTCAATGCAAGAAACTTCGGCAATTATAATAGCCGAATCTAGTTACGCTTTGATTTAATAGTACAAATTAGAAAAATAGCTATTTGTTATTTGTATGTTTTAATCCGTCAAAATATAAGTGACTTTAATGAATCACGACAGATTTGAAATTAAGCTTCAGCATTTCAGAGACTCTGACATTTGTGCCTAATTATATATCATGGTGTTTGAATAAAAAGAGACGCTAACTAAATCAGGGGGGGTGGGGGGAAATAATGACGTTTGCAAACGAGGCAGTAGCGTGCATTAAGGAAGTTGTGAATAATTAATAAGTAAACTGGAAACAAAACAGCGAGGGCCGCATAAGAGAAGCTGCAGCAGTATTGCAATGTTTAGAATGAATGGGTGGGCGCGCGCTGACGGGCGTTTGTAGTTTCAAGTCCCTCCGGGAAAGGGGTTGTGGAAGTAGTGCTGCCCGGCGGGCTGCTACACGGCAGGCAGGCAGGGTGATGCGGCGCAGGCTGGCTGACGCCGGGCTCGGCGGTTTGCAGCTTGTTGAATGAGCCGCAGATGGAGCGGCGGCGGTGGTGGCGGCGAGGACCGAGTGGAGGTGGCTCAGGGCAGGCACAGGTAATTAAACACATAACATTATCCCTCCCCCGGTCACAGATGCTTCTCTCCTTCAGCGCTCGACTCCCCTTTTGCTTTATTTATTTATTTTTTCCGTGGGGCGTTTAAAACGAGGAAAGTTGTCGCGTTTCTTCGCCTTCTTTTCCAAAAGTACTTTTCGACCAACATGGCGTCACTGGGGAGAGGGGCAAAAGTAGTCGGATCCAGAGGGGAAAAATGCAGCTCATCTCCCGGGAAAGTTCGTTTTTGTTTCAAGGCTCCCCGCTTCCCAGCTGCAAAATCTGTTTGTTGGTCAATTCTTTTGTGCGACTATTTTAACTCGTGCCGTTTGTGCTACTACGATTAAAGTTTTTTTTCCTCCCTTAAAAGTTAATGGGATGTCTTTTTCCTTGGGATAGAGTTGGGGTAACAACCACTTACTCCTTCCTGTCTCCAACGACGTACATTGTATTGGAATGATTTTCTGTATTCAGCTAACCCTGGTTGTGCGCCAAATACTATTTAACAGCGTTAAGGAGCCTATCTTTTTAGATCATACTAATATTTCGGATTATTTGTAACTGATTACACGATGAATCAGTTTTTGACTATCCAACTTTGATATGAATCTTATGAAATTGCCTTCCTGATTTCAATGTCTTTTTCATGGATCATTCGCTGAAACACAAAGTATCACAGCTACGCCACGTTTATTTTTTTTTCTTGTAATTAAAATATAGTACTACTGGACACCTAGCAACATGAGGAATGTTACAGTAAAATATTTATTTAAAAACACTTGGATTGTGAAAGATCTAATTTAAATGTACTTTTTACAATGATCTGATTATATGATAGAAAACGAATATTTTTTTGCCTTCCAAGCAGGTCTCTCTGAGTTTGTATAAAAGTATCTACTCTGGTTTTGATTGGTTTAGTTTATATTTGCATTTTAAACGAAACCTTTTATGATGAAAACATCCAATGTGAATAAGCATTTAGTTTGCAATGTCATGTGTTCAATACATTTAATTTATCTGTATTGGAGTTTTTTTTCCATATGCTGATGCATTATCTGCCATGCATTCTTCTTGGCGCTTTGACAGGAATCTCTTCAAGGCAGAGATTCAGTTACGAAAAGGACAGGAAATTTGTCCTTGTCTTGCTTTTTGTTCCCACCTCAATGTATCCTCTCATTATTAGCACTTTTTAACCAGCATTTGTTCTTCCTTCCTTTGGGTGAGCTTGAAGTTCAACTGTTTAGTTTAAAATGTTTTAAAAATAAATAGTATGTCCTTAAATTTCACTTTGAGCATGTTTAATTAATAGCTGGACTCTGACCAATTTATTAAACTAATAAGTGGTTCACATGTACATTGACATAAGTTTATCCCTGTTATTGATGAATACATATCCTTTAAGCTTGCTGTTTCTGTTAAACAACTGTGTATTATTAACATGCTGTTTTTTTTTGAACAGCCACGGTATATTTTTGAGGTACTTCTCTGAATCCTGAATTACTTTTGTGCATTTAGGATAATTTTTGCCCCTTGTGTTTTCTTAATACATGTGTTCATGTATTACCCCCTCCTTCCTGACTTGAAGATACTTCATGCACTTGGGAAGTAGTATGGACTGAGTTTGCATAAGGTTTTGCAGACACAAGTTGTATGTTGTCTGGGTAGAAGAAGCGATAGGTTAAGTGCAGTAGCCAACAATTTTAAAAATATCCTTCCCTCCAAATACTGGTGCGGAGGTTGAAAGCTTAATTTCGGGTAAGTTGATTAAAATTCTCAACTGAATAAAATACCTAGATTTGGAACACGTAACCTGGTTGCAGATGGTGATGGAGTTGTGTCATTAGTTCTTTACAACAGTGGTGAGTCATTTTATTACTTCATATTTGATAAAAATCATAATTGAATTTGGTATTGCGGTCCTTGAAGGTGTAGTTATGCTTGTGCTCAGCCAAATACCAGCAGATACATTTCCATTAGTAGGTTTAATAGACTTGTTAGTATTGGAGAACATTTTGGTCAAAATTTGAATAGGGATTTGAATTTAAAATAAATTTACTTCCTGTCAAATAATATTTTTTAAGTGAGACGTGCTTCTGTTTTGAAGTGCATTTTCAGTCTTGCACATGCTAGGTGTAATGCTTTGCATTTTTAAGATTCAGAATTCTATCTGAGAAAAATATTGCTAATTATACTGTATCTCATAAGGATTAAAACAGGATTTGTGTGTAATAAAAAGCATAAATAGTTTTCCATGGATGGAGAATTATTTTGTTAAAGTAGAGTTATGCGTTCCTCTACAATTTGGCTGTTGACTGCTTGTGTATGGTGTCTAGGTCCTTTGCTACAGTTTGTTCATGCTATTGGTCTTTGGTCGTCTTCCCTTCCATTGCCCAAGCATGGTGGGAGTGGGGATGAAAAGTGATTAAATCGGGTTTTAAAACTACAGTGAACATTGCACAACAAACAAAATTCAAATTTAAATTATAATGTTTTAAATATTTAAAAATTACACCATGAGGCTAGTGGACCCGATTAAGGCCTTGTTCTTGCATTGAATGCAAGTGAGATTGTGTGAGCAACAGCTGTTGTAGCAAATAAGATATGTTTTTGTATCATGCCTTTCAGGGTCTGAAAGCACTCTTTTGTCATTGAAGTATTTTTGGATATGTGTAGGAAAAGGCTTGCTATTTTACAGACAGTAAGTATTCTCAAATAGCAATGCGATAAAGACTAGGTAATAAGTTTTTAGTGATTTTTGTTGAGGCTTAAATGTGACCAGTGTATTGTTTTTTAAAACAAATTGTCCTAGGAGTGGAATACTCTTTACTTTTCTCAGGTGTCGGCCTAGATTTTGTGCTTTGCTCAATGAAAAGTGGGTCTTTAAAGGCAAGACTGTCACGGTAGACCATGACATCAACTGACTCATCGCTGACAATAAATAAGCGTTCAAAGCATCAAATTTTGTTTGTTGGCTCGATTGAGGTAAAAGAATATTTATTGGTCCATGAGAAACAAATTGTATGGTTTGTTTTGTCTTTTAGATCATCCACTTTCTGCCTCCTGCGCGACACGTTGATAATGTTCATTGTGAAAAATCAGTCATTCATTATTCTCAGTGGATGTTAGTTGAAGTGTATATAGCCGCATCCTGAGTCTGTTAAGCTTTGATTTTCCAGGTTTAAATAGCTTAATTGCATCCATTGCCATCTTGTACAAAAAAAACTTCTACCAGAAGCTGTACCATTACGAAACCAATTTTATTATGTACTCTTCCTATGTAGATATAATTAGTCTGAAGGGTCTCGACTAATTAGCCACCCATTCCTTCTCTCCAGAGATGCTGCCTGTCCCGCTGAGTTTCTCCAGCATTTTGTGTCTACCTTCGATTTAAACCAGCATCTGCAGTTCTTTCCTACACATATAATTAGTCATTGAGCTTAGAAACAGGCACTTTAGTTCAAACTCATCCAAGATGCCCCATCTAAGCTAGTCCAATTTGGCCATATCCCTCTAAACCCATCCTGCCCATGTAGCTGTTCAAGTGTCATCTAAATGCTGTTGTAGAACCTGCCTCAACTACCTCCTTTGGCAGCCCGTTCCATTAACCTACCACCCTGAGTGAAAAACTCACCTCTTGGGTTATTATTAAAACTTGCCCCTCTCACCTTAAACGTATATACTCTTGTTTTTGATTTCCCCTAAACTTGGAATTGCAAAAAAGGTTTTAATATAAAAAAAACTAAATTACCTTGAGGTGCACTGTCTTGTTTTGTTCAACACTTTCTGAAAATGACTAGTGTGAAACTAGACAGTGACAGGTGTTTTATCTGTTCCTGCAATAGCTTGATATGGTCAAGAAGAACCTTTTTTCTCTCTGCTATTGGGTAGCTTTTGATAATTTTCACTGATTATTTTCAAACTAAGCTTCTCGATATATGAGAAATAAAATGTAAATGCTCATGAATGTGATTTAATTGAGATTGAGAGTTCATGGTCTTTGTGGAAACCTAAATATTTGCTTCTAGGTTAATCTTCAAAAACAGTGAAGTATGAGTGTTGCTCTTTTAGAGATTCTGGTTTTTTTTTTGGATGAGAAGTTTAACCCAGGGCTCATTTCTTCCGTTGATGGGATCTAAAAAGATCTATAGTGCTGTTTTGAACCTCGGAGGGTGAACCTACATGTTTGCTGAATAATGTCAATGTCACATTACAACAGTAACTAAGAAAGTACTTAATTGGCTGTCAATGACTTTGGGACATCTGAAGTTGTGAAAGTTACAATTTTGGCAGCCTGTGTGTGATGGGATGTGTGACTTGCTCGGTTTTGTTAAATTGATTTGTTCTACAATTTGTGGGCTTTTGTTTGGGTTTTCATTGTTATTTGCCAACTTGAGTCTTCTGGCTCTGTCTAACAGAGTTACAAAGTACAATTTAAAGTTTTTTAATATATTGTTTGGATAAAAGATGAGATGTTGCAACGTGGTTCAGGAAGAAAATTGTGATATTTGGAAGAGAAAAATACCGAACACACATTATGAAAAGTACAGGCGACACTAGGGTTACAGTGAGTGGGGGTGGGTCAAGAAACAGGTTTAAAACAAAACACATTCTGTGAGCGAATATATCTTTTTGGTAATAATTTGTGAATTTCGCTACCTGCGCTGTTGTAACACGAGGTTTCCTTTTGCTGATAATTTATAATTGACGAGAGCTCCATAAAGAGAATATTTGAGTGCAGCATAGGTTGTGACGATTGAAATGCAAAAGCTCTTGTTTACTCTGAGCCTGAAAGCTTTAATGGACACACCAGCTATTCTTTATAAATAATGTACATTCCTTGTAATGTGGAATCCCAAGAGACTGCAGAGAAAGCATCATTACCAGGCTCTTCAACCTTCTTTGAAATCCTCAATTGATTTACAGCTCAGAAATGGTGCAAAATGATACTCTAGTCTACATCAGGTCAGTCAGTGAAAGTTAAGATGTGAGCCCATTATCCCAGATGTAGTAATTAAACCATTTGATTGGACAGGAAATCAGTGTATGGTGAGGCCCTAGTGTTCTGAGCAGTGGGTGGCCAATAGATTTGATTACTACGCAGTTGTTTTAAAAAAATAGTTCTATTTTAAAAATCATGTCAGTAGATCTGATACTATTTTTAAAAAAAGTCTTTGACCTGTGAAAATTGACATTTGGGTCAGCAGACTGATGGGTCAGGATAGTTTTTGTTTTTAACATTTCCCTATGCAATGAAGCATTTAAACTTTGAATAATTCTTTGCTGTTCAAGGGGTTTCACTTTTAAAGCCTAGAACCCCCACTTTCATCTACCCCCGTCTTAAATCAGTGAAAAATAAGATCACTAGCAATATCCTAATGCATTGTTTATTTTGCTGCGGTATCTATATTCCATGCAGGGTAACAAATCTCTGGGAATGAATTACAGAGCTGTAATTCAGTTGTGTTTTACTGATGCTGTAAAATGTGAGTGGTTGGCGAACATCAGCAGATCTAGAAGATTGAATTACTTTCTGCCAGGCTTGTTAGAGAACTGTATGGCTGCAGCAACTGCAAAATAGGAAGGCTTTGCTGTTTTGCCTTGGTGTCATGTTGATATCCTGTTCTGGATCCACAGCGTGGTATTTGTATAAAGTTAATGCTTATGGGATGATTCTGTGGTGTAAATACTGCATTCAGTTATATTCTGTGTCATGAAGGATTTCTTTACATTCCTATTTTAATTTATTTTGTCATTGAATTGCTTTTGTCCTTCAGATTTCATGGATGTAACAGATGATGAGGCAGAGAGTAGAATTTACTTGCCATTGTGTGGAGTGGAGAAATAATGAGGTTGAAATTGGGACTATCTTTTGCAGACTTCATTATTGTCAATCTTAATGTTTCCATCAAGTGCTATGCAGTCAAGAATCCATAATTTTTTGTGGTTTTTGAAGTACCATTTTACGTGAAGAAATATTTTGTAATACTGGTTTTAAATTTGCCTCTTATGAAATCAATCTTTATCCCACTTTTAATTTTCTACATGCACTTTACACCATGACACTCTGGCAACAAGTTCGTGCATTGTTATTTTTAATTACTTTCCTTTGTTGTTTAGTGACTTCCTTAATTTGTCTTTAATACTTTGCATATCCCCTTCTTGATTAACTGTCAGAACTCGTGTCATAGTTAAATGGTAGGAGTTTTATTTTGAACACTTGCCTGTGCCTTCAAGCAAAGTAAAATCAGCAAATTTAAGTAAGTTTTGCATAACCTTTGGGAAAATTCATAGTGTGCAGTTAGTGATGGTGTTTCCCTTCAATTTTTTTTGTGCCTATTTTGGCTGGTGAGATTTGTCTGATATCTAAACAAATGTGTTTGGAAAAACTGCATCTCCTGAAAATGTATGACTGTAGCTATCGTTTATCTGAAATTGGCTTGAACCTGCTAATCTATTACAATTGAGTGATAGAATTTTGCTTGTAATAGATGAACAACTTGGGGAGTTGAGGAACAAAAGGACAGAAATGATGCATGTAAAATTGGATCTATTGTTCGGCTAAAGAAAAGGACTCCATACTGGAGTAACTCAGCAGGTTAGGCAGCATTTCTGGAGAACATGACTAGGTGACGTTTCGTGTCAGAACGTCTTCTGTTGTATTTGTTCCCGATGTGGCCTGCTTTACATTGGCAAAAACAAGTGTGGACTCGGTGACTGTTTTGCCAAACACTTGCACGTGGTCCAGGGAGGACTGCTAGTTCTCTCGTTTGCTAACCATTTTAATTCCCATTCTCATACTGACCTTTCCAACCTAGGTTGTCTCATTGCCAGAGTGAGATAGCATGCAGACTGAAGGAACATCACTTTGTATTCTGCTTGGGTAGTTTACAACCTAATGGTATGAACATTGAATTCTCCAATTTTAGGTGACTAATCAACAAACAATCCCCTTTTCTCTCTTTCCCTGCCCCTACCCTCTGCCCCACCTGGACTCCTATGCATTTCTCCCCTTCTGCCCACATTTTTTCCTCTGGCTTAAGAATTTACTCTTCTATCCTTGTAACACTTTTTTGTCTTTTCATAACAGGCCTTTGTCCAATCATCTGTCTATTCTCTCTTTCCCCCACCCAAAGGCATTCCCATCTATTTGCAGTAACCTTTTTTGCTACCTTGCTTACCCTGCATCCATCTGTCAACAAAAACTATATTGATGAACACTTTGGTAGTGTACATATAACTTTTTGTTTTGCTGGACCTGCCTAGTCTTTTATTGAGAAGATTTTGTACACTTTTCCTCGTGATACCAGATGATGTATATGGTTTACTTCAACTTTAAAAATTACTGTAAGACATTAGGCTTTGTCTGAAATTAGATCAGAGTTTAAAGCCCAAGTTATGTGGTCTAGCTTGTCTGTGATTTTAATACTAAATAATGTGGTATATTTATAAATCATTTGTGGTATTTGCTTCCCCGTAACCACAATCAGCCCAACAAAGGGTCCCAATCTGAAACATTACCTATGCACGTTCTCCAGAGATGCTGCCTGACCCATCAAGCCTTCATTGTTTTTCACAGAAGACCTTTGTCCAGCTTATCCTGATCCTGATCGCTTTGGTTCTTGGTACAAAATTAGACTCCAGAGCATTGGAAAATTATCACCATTGCAGGTTTGCTGATCATCTGAATTATGAAAAGGTTGCACACCAAACCACAAGAGAATTGGCACAATACTATCTGGAGCCACTGGGTGGGGAAACCATCCACTTCTTTCTTTGGATCCCCACTTGTGCATCCATGTTCAGATCATTAAAGGTACATTAATGATCTGCTCTAAGCTAGTGGTTATTAAATGTCTGAGTAATGTGCAGTAGTCTGCCTTTGTTAGTAAATTAAAAATCCTCAAATTTGGTTCTAAACTTAAGTCATTTTGAGTCGTAGCCATGCAGCATGTATCATAAGTGATACGAGCAGAATTAGGTCATTCGGCCCATCAAGTTACCACCATTCAATCATGCCTTATCTATCTTTCCCTCTTAACCCCATTCTCCTGCCTCCTCCCCATAACCCTGACATCTGTACTAATCAAGAATCTATCTATCTCAGTCTTTAATATATCCATTGACGTCCTCCACAGCCTTCTGTGGCAATGAATTCCAGAGATCCATCACCCTCTGACTAAAGAAATTCCTCCTCGTCTCCTTCCTAAAGGAACGTCCTTTAATTTTGAGGCTATGACCTCTGGTGTGCCTGCGCTGCCCTAGCAGCTGCGGCTTGCCTGCAGTCCTTTTGTGTTTTTTGGTGTTTTTTTGTCTTAGTTGTAGTGTTAGATATGATGTAGTTTTTTTTGTGGTTATGTGGGGGGGAGGAACTGTAAA
The DNA here is from genome assembly GCF_053455715.1 of Rhinoraja longicauda. NCBI lineage: Eukaryota > Metazoa > Chordata > Chondrichthyes > Rajiformes > Arhynchobatidae > Rhinoraja > Rhinoraja longicauda. The sequence goes on from NC_135953.1 coordinate 125,691,333, forward strand.
ATTGTCTCTTCCGAGCGGAGACGCGACCTTTTTTTCTGGGTCGTGTCTCCGTTCCCGCTGCAGCCTACCATCGGCCAAACACCTGGAGCTGGCGGCCTCAAGCTGGGACCACCTGGGCTCTGGTTTGCAGAGCCCGTGGGCTGGACTCACCATCTGCGGAGCTGGCTGCCTTCGGAGGCTGTGATGGCGCTGCGAGAGCGGCTGTGACTCGCCGTCGGAGGCTACTTCGGCCGCGTGGACGTCGGAAGCTCGCAGGCCCCTGGGTGGGGGCTGACATCGGGAGCTCCGGCAGCAGCAGCGTCTTCGCCCGCCCCGAATCGCGGGGCTTGGGTTGGCCCGCCGCGGACCTTTCACCGTCCGGCGCGGCCTGGAATCGGCCGCGGGATTTTCTCTGCCCGGCGGGGGCTTCAATGTCGGGAGCCACGACCGCCCCGACGTGGCAAGTTCAACAGCCTGACCGCGGGAGAAGACGGCAGGGGAAGAGAAAAGACATTCTGGCCTTCCATCACAGTGAAGAGGTGACTGGAGGAGACTCACTGTGATGGATGTTTCTTTTTGTTTGGTGTTGGTTTATGATTGTGTGTGTGTTATTGCTTATTTTTATTGGTCTTAGTATTGTTGGACTGTGGGTAATCTTTCATTTCACTGCACATTTATGTGTATGTGACAAATAAATTGACTATTGACTCCTACTAGTGGAAACATCCTCTCTACATACGCTCTATCCAGGCCATTCACTATTCGGTAAGTTTATAATAGGGTCCCCCATCACCCTTCTAAACTCCAGCGAGTAGAGGTACAGGGCCATCAAACGCTCATCATATGTTAACCCACTTATTCCTGGGGTCATTCTTGTAAACCTCCTCTGGACCCTCTCCAGTGCCAGCACATCCTTCTCAGATATGGGGCCCAAAATTGCTCTCAATACTCCAAATGTGGTCTGGCGTGTCTAATGGAGCTTCAACATTACATACCAGTTTTTGTATTCTAGTCTTCTCGAAATAAAGGCTAGCATTGCCTTTGGCTTCCTTACTACCGATTCGACTTGCAAATTAACTTTTGGGAATCCTGCACCAGCACTCAAGTCCCTTTACACCGTCAATTTCTGAATTCTCTCCCCATTTAGAAAATAGTCTCCGCCTTTATTCCTACTACCAAAATACATGGCACCACACCTTGCTACGCTGTATTCCATCTGCCACTTCTCTGCCCACTCTCCCAACCTGTCCAAATCCTTCTGCTGAGTCGCTGCTATACTATCTGCCCTCTCCACCTATCTCTATATCATCTGCAAACTTGGCCACAAAGCCTTCAATCCCTTCATCCAAATCATTAATATACAACGTGAAGGGTAGTGGCCCCAGCACCAACCCCTGTGGAAGTGTGCTAGTCACTGGCAGCCAACCATGCATGTGAGGGTGGTTTTGATCGGTGGATGGATGGAGTAAGTGACAAAGTCTAGAGGTGAAAGAGAGATGAGGTGAGAAGAAGGGTAAAATTTAAAGCCAGGAGGAGTGATATAGATGGGGAGGGTGGTGGGGGGGTTATGGTAGAGGTGCATTAAAAGGGAGATGAGCTTCAGAAAGTCTTTCTTATTTCCCCTTGGACAGATCAACCTGAATTTTGAACCTCTGACTTCTGTCTCATTCAAAGCTTTCCAAATCATTTGGCTTTTTTTAATGTTCAGCAAAAACTTAATCTTACATATTCTGGTTGTTAGGTAAACCACCTGAATGTACACCCATAATTCTCTACATTGTTTATTCATTTGGTGTTGTCCCCTTTCTCCTGAACCCAAAGCTTTGTGTAAATTAGTATTTACGATTTTGATATGAACACTATCCACACCTGTTTCCTGTGAGGAGCTATGAAAAGGAACAGATGGGAAAAACATTCTATTTCCCATGACTTTTGTGATTCGGCTTAATTTTTGGCGGCACTCAATTGATATATTTGGAGGTTCATATAAAGTGTGTTCTTGGACAGACGTACCCTTAGTGCCAGCTTTGTACTGTTGTGTTGAATGGTTTAAATTCAAAAGAGGGATTTTCGCACCAAGATTGACAACTGGGTTATCTTGGATGAGGCATTGAAGTCTTTTGAGGAACTTTCTCCACAATGATCGCAATAATGATACTTTGATGAATATACAATGTTCATTATCCCAATTCCTTGTAACACCAATTTTTTGTGATCCTTTAGATGCAAAGCAGGTTTTAAATTTGCTTATAATACTCTTAAAAAATCTGCTTAATTGATGAATCATTATCCAGCTTGCGTGTGCATGTCTTTATAAATGTATGGATGACAGTTATAAACTACTAGACAGGTGTGCAGTGGTTGGGTGCAAATCTCTGCTGCGGGTGGTCCTGCGGGCGCGGCAACCCCAGTTGGGTGGAAACCTCTTCTGCGGGCCCAGCAACCCGTGGAGCCGTTGCCAGGCGGGGAAGTGTCCTCCGGGGCTGTGGGTGGGCGAGGGGGGGAAAGCCACTGATCTCGGCCCTGTTTCTCCTGTGGGCCGGGCATGGACCCGAAGCCTCTCCTGCAGCTCGACTGCGATCGGTGGGGAATGGCAGCGACTGCCATCTTGTTGGACCCTCTGCCGCCGCGTTGCACCACGGGAGGAAGGTCAGGCACGGGGCACTCCGGGGGGAGGGGGCGGAGATGCATTTATTAAAGTTTATTAGGTAAATTGTTTTTAAAAAGTAACAAAAGTGGATTTATTCAGACCGCTGGGGAATGGTGAGTAGGGTGGGTCTAAATTTGTCACACTACCGTGTACCTTTTTTTTCTGGATGAAAACCGCACAAAAAAACATACGAGACAAGCTAACGGGGGAATAAACATACACTGAGTGGGGAACAAACAAGATGAGAGTTTTATAAATATATTGCATTGGAATTGATCTCATTCAAACTTTGGTTATTGAGAAATTAAATGTCGGGAGGATCTTTCCTTTGGGGAAGGTAGACACAAAATGCTGGAGTAACTCAGCGGGATGGGCAGCATCTCTGGAGAGAAGGAATGGGTGACGTTTAGGGTTGAGACCTTTCTTCAGACTGAATTTCCTTCGGGGGACTTTGAACATGATTGGGACTGTGTTATCGCCTGAGGGGTTGATCATTTAAGACAGAAGTGAGAGAATTCCTTGTTGTGGATCTTAATTTGCTTGAGAAGTGTGGATGCAGAATTATTTAGTATATTCAAATTGAGTATTTTTAGATTGCAAGAGAATTGCATGTTATGGGGATTGGACAGGAAATGGAGTTTAGGTCAAAAGTTCAAATCAGCTATGATCTTCATGATGATATGCTCTAAAGGATGAATGTTAATGCTGTTTGTGTAAAAGATCAGATTTAAATTTCTATTGACATTTTTAAATTTTTATAAGAAATCCTGAATAATGACTCATTGGTTTAGCTTTCTAATCAATTTGTTCATGATTAAGCATTGATAAGAATTTTATTAAAATTAGATCAATGCAATAATTGTATATACACCGTTTTCTCGTAAAACACCATTTGAACTGAATTCCACTTCCATGTGAATATAGGTGTGATTAATCTTGTTTGCAGATGACATGGAAATTGGTGGTGGTGAGGATAGTGACAAAGCTTGTCCAAGGCTACAGCCGGGCATAAATCATATGGGAAGCTGGAAAGAGTGTCATACAGAATTGACATAGACTTGTCATCTACGCCGCCTTCCTCCTACTCATGGGGATGCAGCTTTGCAACTATGTATTAATTTGCCTTATTCTTCCATTTTTTCTTCCACCAGCATTTGGCATCAGCAGTAATCTCAAGATTATGACCCTAAAGTTTTTTTTTAAACCTTCTTAAATTCACTGTGGAAGACCTCATCCCTCTATGTCCCCATGTCATCAGTGCTAGCGTTCTATGAACTCGGGCTGTTTTCTATCCCTCCTTCAGAATATTCTGTACCTGCTCCGACATCCCTGATTCTGGCACCAGGACGACGGCATACCATTTCTGGAGTCTCGCCTTTGGTATAGAAATGCCTGGCTGTTCCCCTTATGAATTTCTGACTACTATTGCTCACCTAGTATTTTCTCTTCCCTGCTGTGCATCACAACCAACCATGTGCTACAAACCTGTTTGAGTGGGGATTGACTACAGGTAACTCTTACAATGCATTTCTGCCCTTTCTGGTGTTCTCCCATCTTTCTTCCTGTACCTGCAGTGTGTCTAATCCATTAAATCTACTATCTACCACATTTCTTCATAACAGATAATCTTCTGAGACTGACTAGGTTCAATTGCTCAGAGTTGGCTAATTTCCATTAGCTCTGAATATTTGCCCAAAAGATGTGTCTATATTTTTAGCAAGCTTGACAAATGTGATTATGAAGCTTCTTGGTTGCCGTGCATCTGCTCTCAGTACAGTCTCACCTGTACGCAGTTTAATTTATCAAGTAACACTAAATGTGCTGTGACTTGAAAAGAATTTAGCAAAATCATGTTGGAACATTTGATTTGACTAAGGTCCTGATGTCAATAAAATAATGTTTGTGTATTTATAAAAGGTAATATCTGCATGAGAATATTGTGCTAAATATTTTGGCAAAAGGCGAACTTTGGGCTTTGGACCAATGAGTTTTAAGTGAATAAACTATTATCCAGACTTTTGTTTAATTTCAAAGCAGTCGTGTGTTTTGGGATCATTAGTTTTATAATTCCTTTGGAGCATGCGAATGCTCATTTAATGCTATCTGCTGAAAGTTTAAAATCCAGCCGTACAAATTAAAGCCCTTTATATGTAAATGTAGCAAAGTCAGCAGGCTTATTTCTGTAATTAGCCATGCTGTATTGTTCATCCTCCTTCTTGATCTATTTGTATTCCCAAATAGACAATAGAAGTATTCATTATTAACTAACTCTAAGTGTGGCCTCTAGTTGTAGTCAGAGCATTTCCAGTAGATCTTTGTGTTCTCATTCTTGCAAGGGCACCACCCTTCATAAAGGATGTATCCTTGACTCTGACCTCATTTTTGCATGTGTTTTGTAATCTCTTCCTTCCATATGACCTGCATCCCTGCTGTGGTATTGATAGCACTGCGTTTATTTATCTAATTCCTAATCTCTGGAATTCACCTTGAACCATGCTACATTTCCATCTACCTCGGTCTCTTTAAAAGATCCATCTTATGATCTTTACTCACGGGGAAACTAGGTCCTTCCGTAATTACTATTTTCAATAATAATTTCCCTGACAAGTTGATGACAAAGTAAGAATTTTCAGATTGGTGTGGTTGGACTGGGAGCTAAGAGGTTAGAGAGCTTGACTTGAGTTGGGCATTGCTGATCTCTCGCCACTCTGCATCTAGAAATATAGCCATAGTAAGTCTTGCTTTAAGACATTAGCAGAATATACTTTATGCATTAAGGCATATTGATAATTACAGATGCTGACATGGCCAAAAATGAATGTTAATGATGAACATATGATTCACTGTACTCCGCTTGTCTTCCTTGTTGCTCACGATACTCTACATGTAGGTCAAAATAGAGCTCCCCATCACCTCAATAGAACTACATTCTATGTCCCTGGTGGTTCAATTTGTAACCTGTCTAACTCATCTTCCTTCATCTTTATCAATTCCCCCAATTAGAGGTTTATAATACAGTGAACTTAAACTCTGTTCCAATTTCATTTAATCTTTTTCTCGTTAATGATGTTGAGGTTTTGTTTGGAAAAAGTATCCTATCATGTCATGTGGTTAAAATACTTTCAGTTTCTTATGAATACTACATTTTCAGCCACATAATAATGTGTACATAAATACCTACACAGTTTAGTTTTAAATACTCAAAATATCCAGGTCAGTTTAACTAACTGAGAATAAAGTGGAGGCTGGTGGTAATGGTTTGTGTCCAAGTGTCTGCTTCCCCACATCCCCAACTAGGATACTCCTAAAGAAATATTGTAAGGAGTGTGCCTAAATTAACAGCAGAAGGTGGAGGATGTGAAAACCCTGTTGGCTTTTACAGCATTCAATTAGATAAGTCAATACATAATAGGCATGCATGAGAGTTTTCTGTCTATAAGTGATCTGAGCAAGGGGCAAATGTGGCCAATATTAGGTGCACACCAAGGGCATATAGGGCTAAAAGATGAGGTGCATGCAAACTGTCAGGATGAGCAGTGATGCAGGATATGGTTTGTGGCAGGGAAGATTAGTTTTGGTTTGGCAATTTAATTGAATATCTTCTGTGCAGGATGTCAGACTATCAGCATGAAAACATAGAGCCCAAGTGATGAACAATTTTGCCAAAGTATATGTGGTATGGGGCATTATGGGTGAATTTAAGAAATTAGAGACTTCCAAGGATAGAAACTTGCTGGGTTGAACTTGTGCAACAAGGCTCTTCTGTTCCCTTGATTGTATGACTAGTTAAGATAGGAATGGAACCAGGCAAATGCAGAAACTAGCTAAGTAACAGGTATTGCAGGAGGATAAAATGAACACTGACCAAAAGATATCAAGGATGGAGATGGCAGCTTATGTCCTTGTTAATCTTCAGTGTTTTTTGGTGGGTTATCTCTGTACAAATCTTGTCCAACTGCACCAGAAACATTAAATATGGGTGATACTTTGCAAGGAGTAAGCTCCAGGAGTGGGTGTCAAGGGTATTTTTCTTGAAGTGATGATGACACTTCTCTGCTTTTCACTCTTCCACTCACACATTGCTAATTGTTGCTGCTACTATTTTCGTAACTGAAATATGTTTGGGAATTTTGGGGAGAATAAAGAAATCATTTTAGTTTGTAATTCTACCAAAGGTTCTTAGGGCAACTGGCAGTTTCTATCAAACACCTGTGAAAATCCATTGTTTTGAGGAGGAGGAAATTATGTAAGAAGAATTCCACATGGAATGTTCCCATGAGTATTATGCAACAATGGAAAAATGTTGTGGCACAGCCTATCATTTTAAGTATATCTTCCATAAATATTTCCTTTGTTCATAATGCAAGTATAAATCCCATTACACTATGGAAAGTTGTTTGCACAGAACATAATTTAATGTGTAGGAAAGAACTGCAGATGCTGGTTTAAATCGAAAGTAGACGCAATGCTGGAGTAACTCAGCGAGACTGGCAGCATCTCTGGAGAAGGAATGGGTGACGTTTCGGGTCGAGACCCTTCAGTCTTCAGACGTAATTTAATGTTTGCTAATTAGCTCTGGAACATGTTTGTCCTTCGTGTAACATTGCTCATTGCATCCAGCCTCCCTTTGTAAAGATGATTGCCCAGTCTGTTTAGGTAATTAGATATCACAGTTTGTGTTTTAATTTTACTAGAAGGTAGAGCTTGGCTACTAACCTTACCTCTGTATGTTGTGGGTTTGTAAACTTTAGAATATTTGTAAAGAAGGCTTCAGTATTATTAAAGTCATCATAGCCCAAACATCCAAGGCCCACTCCACTGAAAGTCAGGGGGTCAGCTTGTCAGAGCTGAGATGGTCACTGCCTACTGAAATGCACACTTTGAAGACCACCTCAGAGTCATTCTATCCATTGAGAGGCGTGCACACGACTCCAACAGCACCTTATTTAGTCTGTCAAAATGGCTGTGTTTCAACTCCAACACAACCCTGGAAATGGAGGATAAACCTACTGGCAACCTAAAAATGCTTTGTCTGATTGTGGTAACCACAAAGATGGCTCTTTGCTGTTAAGCATAGAGAATCACCACCAGCATCCTTAACTGCCTCACAGTGAGTGAAGGATTGCTCCCCAATAGACGTGGATTTCATCCACCTAAAGACAGTGACTGATGTCCACTGTGTAAATCTCGTGTGCAGTATCGGCCATTATACATGGCTTTTTTTCAAATCTTAGCAGCCAGCAGAATGTGGAACACATTACTAAATAGTTTTGTTTTTTTAATGCAGATGTTGGATATCTTTAACAAAATCAGAAAATGTTGAATACAGATGCAGCCTGGCCTGTTAAGTATTTCCTGCACTTTTTTGTCTGAGAATGTGGAATACCTTTCACAAATTTAGCCGCCCAAGGACCTAAAACATGCTCCACAACAGCGCACAGGCCATGACACTAATGTGTAGAAGGAACTACAGATGCTGGTTTAAATCGAAGCTAGACAAAAAATGCTGGAGTAACTCAGCGGGACAGGCAGCATATCTGGAGAGAAGGATTGGGTGACGTTTCGGGTCGAGACCCTTTAGACAGATGTCAGGGGAATGGGTGATGCATAGATAAGGAAGTGTGTGGATAAGAAAGTGTAAGGTGTGAAAACAGGACATAGGGAATTGAGATCAAGGAAAATGTAGAATAGATCATTGTTAGTTGGGTGAAGGTAACAACAAAGCAAACAGATAAAATGTAGTCGGCAGTAAGACTGGTCGGAGAACTGGAAGGGGAGGGGATGGAGAGGGAAAGCAAGGGGTACTTGAAGTTAGAGAAGTCAATGTTCATACTGCTAGGGTGTAAGCTACCCAAGCGAAATGAGGTGCTGTTCCTCCAATTTGCGCTGGGCCTCACTGACAATGTAGGAGGCCCAGGCTAGAAAGGTCAGTGTGAGAATGGGAGGGGGAGTTAAAGTGTTGAGCAACGGGGAGATCAGGTAGGTTTAGGCAGACTGAGTGGAGGTGTTCAGCGAAACAATCGCCGAGACTGCGTTTGATCTCGCCGATATACAGGAGTCCACACCTGGAGCAGCGGATACAGTAGATGAGGAAGTGCAAGTGAACCTCTGCCTCACCCAACCTCATCTTCTGTATCTGCTGTACCTCACTTCCTTATCTATGCACTGCCCACTCCCATTACACTAGTGGGTCTATAACAGCACCACCCCTGAAGATCCACAATAACTGGAGGTCAAATTATTGGATATTTTTATAGCAGAGATTGATAGGTTCTCGATTAGTAAGGGAGACAAAGGTTACAAGGAGGTGAATGAGGTTGAGGGAAAAATAGATCAGCCATGATCGAATGGGGAAGCAGACACGATGGGTAGAATGACCTACATCTGCCCCTATGTCTTATGGTCTTGTGGACTAGTGGTCAAACAAGGCTGCATCATTGCTCAACACTTTTTTTGATTTTTCTTGGTGCAATGTTGAAATTGCATCAGGGGCCCTCAAGTATCTTTGATCGGACTTTACTGGCATTACCTTGCACTAAACATTTATTAACTTATGTATCTGTACACTGGCTCGATCATAATCGTGTATTGACTTTCTGCTGGCTGGTTAGCACGCAACAAAAGCTTTGCACTATACCTTGGCACATGTGACATTAAACTGAACTTAAATTTGCCTCCAACAACCATCTTGTGGGAGTGGAGCTAACATTCAAAATTTGAGAAGTTCAACATACTGCAGACTTTAATCCAAACTTCAGTAGTTGAACAGCAGTTAGTACTTGCTTTTGAATATGCTCTGGCCAAGCTCAACTATCATTTTCATTGAAACGTATAAGACAATGGCCCTTGCACTCTTGTCTTTTTTGGCTGTTAAAAGCCCCCAAGAGACCAATAGGTGAACTTCCATAGAAAAGAAAGCAGCGGTCAGTTAGAAGTTTCTGTGCTCGGATTCATTTATTTGCAAATAAATGAAAGGTGGAGTTGGATGTCATAAAGTCCCAGTGAGTAACTGTAGAGCAATGAAAAATACTGTCAATGAAAGGGGTAAACATTCTCTTGGAAAACTGTTTCTAGTTGGTTAAAAATGTAAGTGGATTTGTTTATAAATAAAGGGTCTCCAATAAGGTAGATGATAGGTCAAGATTGCTGTCTATCGGTGATAGGATGGCTTGACCAGCCAGTTTGGACAAGATTTATTTTTTTAACATTTGCCTGGAGAGTACACAAGCCAATTGATGTGAACTGCAATCTTGAGGCAGTGGTTTGATGGAGGGTGTCAGTATAGACCAGGCAACGTCAGTCATTAAATGATTTTCTTAAGCCTCCTTCGTTATTTGAGATCAATGTGTTAGGATCCAAGATGGATCATCAGAAATGTGCACAACCAGGAACTTGCAGAAACATAGAAAATAGGTGCAGGAGTAGGCCATTTGGCCCTTCGACCCAGCACCACCATTCAATATGATCATGGCTGATCATCCAAAATCAGTACCTCATTCTGACTTTTTCCCCATATCCCTTGATTCCCTTAGCCCTAAGAGCTAAATCTAACTCTTTCTTGAACACATCCAGTGAATTGGCCTCCCCTGCCTTCTGTGGCAGAGAATTCCACTGATTCACAACTATGGGTGAAAAAGTTTTTCCTCATCTCAGTCCTAAATGGCCTCCCCCTTATTCTTAAACTGCGACCCTTGGTTCTGGACTCCCCCAACATCGGGAATATTTTTCCTGAATTTACCCTTCCAATCCTCTAAAAATTTTATATGCTTCTATAAGATTGACTCTCTTCGCTGCCATTCTACCAATGGAGATGGATGCATGGTCCCTCTGCGTTCCATTCTTGAAGTCAACAGTTAGTTCCTTGGTCTTACTAACATCGAGAACAAGATTGTTCTGGCACCCCTTAACCAGATTAAAGTAGTGCATGCCTAAGTTTCCAGTTTAGTCTGGAAATATTTCTTTGCATTCTCAGTGGCCCTCTGCAGGTTGTGCCTGGATTACTTGCATAACTCTGGATTTCCTAACTTGAATGCCACCTATCTGGTCCAAAATGTGGATAACTTGCTTCATCAAAGGCTTCTAGTTGGCGAATGGACTGATGATCTTTGTAGAAATACACTTCTCCACATATTTCCTTATAGTCGGTAACAACAGCAGCATATTTGTTCCAAGTCAATTGGTGAGTCGAAGGTAGACACAAACTGCTGGACTGTCAGCAGGACAGGCAACATCTCTGGAGAGAAGGAATGGATGATGCTTCGGGTTGAGACACTTCTTCATACTTTTTGTCCCTTTCTCCTAGTGTTTTGTACAATTTGCAAATAGTTTGTTTAGGCAGTTTTGAAGTTTGGACCTCGTGCAATTGGTATTAATTTTGTCTTGACAATTAGTCCACTAAAAAATACTCAAAGTGAGCTTTTACAAACATTTTAGAAGCAGTGTATAAGTAGTGCGACAGAATGAAAATGCATTAAATCATTGTGGATCAATATTTTGCTCAGCCATGAGCAAAAAGTTGCATTTCTTTGGTTGAAGGGCCCATATCACATAATTCTTAGTTTTGACTAATTGGAGAGAGCAAAAATACTTCTGGAATCTGTCCTTGCATTTCTGTGAAATTTTAACATTTTATCTGGAAGATTTGAAATTGTGGAACATTTCTTGGCGTCAAAAATAATGAGAGGATAATATGCAGGTACTCGTTTTGGGTCTGAGTATCTAAAATATTTTGCATCAGAACAGCCATGTTGATGTAAAAAAAAATTCAATGTTGGGCTAAACTAACTTTGAAATGGGACAATTATGTTCATAATTGATGAAACAAGTACAGTTTGTTCATACAAAGCAAAATGCAACTCAAATTTAATTAATGAACGTAGAGTCCCATTTGTTTTTTGCTGTAGTACCATCCTCGGCAAAAATATATGCATTATAAATGCCTGTCCTTATCATGGTGGAGGACATCATTTTAGAAATATGCTTGATGTTTTCAAGCTAAAATGTATATATATATAAAAACAAACACATTTTCAGTCTAACTTTTTGCTTTTGTTTTCATAGATCTGGAGGAAAATTATCTGAACACATTCCAAACCAATTTGTGATTCTCTTTACCTGTGGATTTTTATAAACTTGACTGCGGAGTCAATTCTGCTGAAGTACAAACAGAGTTTCATATCTCGAGACTGGTTTGACGCTTCAACGGTATTCCTTTTTAGAACCACTTCTTCGGAACTACTTTTAATCTCTTGAAACCATAGCATTCCTGCAATTGGTTTCAAAAACTTTTTGAAATGACGACAATGGCAAGCTTGTTCTCGTTCACCAGCCCAGCTGTGAAACGACTACTGGGCTGGAAGCAAGGAGATGAGGAGGAAAAGTGGGCTGAGAAAGCAGTTGATGCATTAGTGAAAAAGCTCAAGAAGAAAAAAGGAGCCATGGAAGAATTGGAGAAGGCATTAAGCAGTCCAGGTCAACCTAGTAATTGTGTCACTATTCCTCGGTCTCTAGATGGTCGTCTTCAGGTATCACATCGAAAGGGCCTACCACATGTTATTTATTGTCGTGTATGGCGATGGCCGGATCTTCAAAGTCATCATGAACTGAAGGCACTAGAGTGTTGTGAATTTCCATTTGGCTCAAAGCAGAAGGATGTCTGCATTAATCCATATCACTATAAACGAGTAGAAAGTCCTGGTAGGTGGCTTAGAAAATATATACTTTGACCGTGTTAACTTCTTGACAGTTTATGATAAAGATGAAATATGTATTGCCAGATTGTTTTTTTCTAGCTTTAGCAGTTGTTTTTAACAAGACTTTTATTCTTCATATTGTATGGTTTAAGAACAGATGTCAAGCTCAACAACAGTGTATTAGTATCTTCACTGCAATCACCACTGTGGTTCCAAAAGGCAGCTCAACAACCATTTTATCAAGGTTAATTAGGGAATGCTGCCCTTGTAATATCCAGATCCTTTTATTGAATAAAAATAGCACGATGATAATTCGCAGACAAAACTGCCACAATGATTAAAATTGACCTTTTGCATGACAATGCCTAATATATACACTTATTATATTAATGGTGTCTCCTTTGTACATTATGAGGGGGAGTTTCTAAATTTTGGTAGAAATTCTCTGGAAGCCATGGACTGAAAGCAGAAGTAACTTTTACAGCGTATTGTCACTAATGTTGAGAAGAATATGCAGGAGAGCATCCATATGCTGCTTAGATGCCAGTTTTGTAAAATAAGGTTAAGCAAGCCACAATGCTGCTTTCAATGACAAATTAGTCCTGTTTTAATATTTGGAATCCTTTCATTTCTTGAAAATGTGCATTAATTGCTAAGACAGCCTTATTTTGGTTGGAATATACTTAATTCTATAGTTGCCATAAAAAAAAAGCTTCCGTGAGAAGGTAGTGCCCCATGTGAACTAAGTTGTTGTAGTTATTTATAATGAGATGTCCCAGTTCTGATGATACGATATTTTAACCAGAGCTTACTAGAAAAAAAAATTCATTGACTGGTTAGCACGCAACAAAAGCTTTTCACTGTACCTCAGTACACATGACGATAAACAAACTAAAATATACATGTACTTTAGCTATGAGCAGCTTTCTGCACCTGATTAATAGTTCTTGGGTTTAGTTTAATTTAGATTGGATTTATAATTGAACATTTCCTCATGTCTATCCAATGAGTGAACATTTGATAGAAAATTGGTTTTAATCGAAGCAAGCAGAGGGTGATAGTGCAAGGTTGCTTTTTGTACTGGAAGCGTGTGACAAGTGGTGTGACGGTTTGTTGCTGGGCCTATTGCTGTTTGTCATGTATGTACATCGATAATTTGGTTGTGAACGTACAAGGCATGATTTGCAAGTTTTCAGATAACACGAAAGTGGGTGGTATTATAGATCGTTTATAGATGGGAGCATTTAATAGGAACCTGGGAGGTAATATTCTTACACAGTGGTGGGTATATGGAACAAGTTGCCGGATGAGATAGTTAAGGTAGGTACTATCATAACGTTTAAGAGACATTTGGACAGTACATTGGATGGGATGGGTTTGGAGGGTTATGGGCCAGACGTGGGCAGGTGGGACCAGTGTAGATTGGGCATGTTGGTCGGCGTGGGCAAGTTGGGCCGATGGGCCTGTTTCCCGCTATAGGCATCTATTTGAGAGTCTTCAGTCTGTTTTAGTATCTTATTTTCAGTAACCAGTAGTACACAATTTGAAAACAAAATCGAAACAATGGATGGGAGCAGCCTTATTAAAAGGGTCATCAAATTGTGAGAACGGTATTGATTGGTTGAGTTTAACTGGTTATGGTGAGTTGGTGGTGGTTAACATCGAACATCTGAGAATGTTTTCTAGATTTTAGTCATGGATTTCTGGATTTCTCCTAAGCATTATGTGCTGGCAAAGTGAGTGCAAGAGTAAGCAACAATGCGTCTAAAGTGCAGGGAGGAGGCTACATGGCGAAAACTAAAGTGTAATGGGGAAAATAAATCCCAGATAATTTGCTGTGAAATATAATGCAAGGAGGCTGCACAGTTCAATGAGACTGTTGTAGGACTACATACCTGATGATGTAACAAGTGATTGCAAGTCAATGCTAGGCTGTGCCTGGTGACTAAAGTCTGTATTATTATCTCGGGAATATTCCAGGTTGCAGATGTTATTCAAACATTGGCCAACCATCTCACATCAACCTGGTAACAGACTTCAGCAGAAGCCATGAACTTCAATTACTTAATCCAACTATAAAATAAAAAGGGCACAACGACTCAAAGCATTTTGTCAGTTGCAGAATATTTTTGACATCAGTTGACCCCTAGGTACTTTAGGAAAATTACCCCTATTCCAAGCACTAACAAACCTCAAATCTTTCCAACCCTTGTACAATAAAATCCAAACAACCTAAGTGATGCTATGTCATTTTATGAAATTTGTTGAAAAGTTGGGTGATTCAGGGACTTTATCCCACAGAGAGCACGACATGCCCTTTGTTACCTATGTCATATGAACCTTTTTATGTGACAGTCAAAACCATGCCCTTGTGTAAAATCTGGAACCTTGTACAGGTGTTCCCTGAATCCAATATCTATTAAGCTTTCATTGAAGCTATTGCCAGCATCTCTGGCAAAGGACTCTGGTTTAACTTTCACATGTTTGACCATGTAGACTGGGTATAAGGTTGCCATAACGGTGCCCGATCAACCCTTATTATTTCTCCACACTAACATGCTGCATGTGATTACCAGCGAGTTTTCAAATACAAGCGAGTGCTTGCCATTAATCTTTTAAATGATGAATTCTGGAAGATCACTTCTGCTATGAAGCAAGGATGCAACCTGTCCTTTCTTCTCGCCTATGCACAGACACTTGAAACCCACCTCCAAATTATGTACTGTTTCTTTGAGATGTGTCTGACAGTGCTTCAGGAATCAGTTCTACATCTTGACTGCATGCAAACATGTACGCGTTTCCACATCCATGGCATTATTGCATCCTGTCTCAACTCATTTAAACTATGGCATTGTTGAGTTAACTGACTGGGTGTCAGTCAATTATCTCCAATGTGCATGCTAACCTGCAATGGCTCAAATTTAAAATGTTCATTCTTCTCCTGCGCCTCCAACTCTGGAACCGTCCCCCAATTGTGTAAATCCGTCAAAATAAAAGGACTTCCCAGTTTTTTTGTTGATGATTTTAATCATTCCACTACCAGCTATGAATTGAGACTTGCGCTCCAGGCTTGGGATTTCGGCCTGTATGCCATCTTCCTTCTCCGACATGCTGCTTTAAGTCTACTTTAACCAACATCTGTTTTCTTCAATATTTGTTTAATGAGAAATTTAATTTTGATAATGTGTCGTTAAAGTAGCTTGGGACATTTGCTATCTTGACAGCAAAATTAAAGTTGTTATTAAGGGTTGGTTTCAGCCCAGAGGGAAGTATACTACAGTTTCCCCTCAAAATTGTTATCTTATGTTTGGTAGAAGTGGTATCATTTTAACATTCACAGATTGCACAATACTAGTCTGAAGTAAATGCTAAACTAAATGATAGATTTGAAAAAGTATTTACCATCTTGATTGCACCAGTCAAGGAACTTGGTCATTTATATCCAATTTATTTTGCAGAATCTTTCTGAGCATGTGAACTTATTGATTTGCATACAAATGTGTGAGAATTAAGTGTCCTGTGATATATCTTGAGGATCTGAAAAGCATTCTAGAAATTCATCTTGCTGAATCAGCATATTTGTTGAAAAAGTATTTGAGGCCCCTCCCATTTTGCCTTTTCCGACCTCCTATCCAGAATTAGTATCTGAATCGCAAACCTTCATGACCGCGCCCCCAGTGGGACTAATGAGATCTTCGGATCATCGGTTTGCTCCCTCCCTCTGGAAGATATAAAATTATTTGGATTTAATCCCTAATTTCCTAAATTCCATGTTCAGGAGAATTTCAAGCAACTGCACCAGTGTTCAGATTATTAATGCTTGTGAAATGAGAATGGCCAGAAAATGAGGAATATTGAAAGATAGAATGGCTGCTAAATCCTGAGCCAGAGATTGGCAGGTAGTTATTAATTTTTGAAAAAACCCTTTTACGTAGTAGTGACCCTTTAAACGATATCTCTGTGTGCTTTCTTTGGGTAAAACTCTTTGTCCCAAGTCGATTGGATGTACTACCTCCTTAAAAAAAAGTGTAATATCTTGTAGTGTTTCTCCCAATTGGAAAACATTTCTTAAAGTTAACCAATGAATGAGTGGTTGTTCAATAGATATTAAATAGTACTTCAAAATTCTGTAGCCCCCCAATTCTTGAAAATGGAAGAAAGAATATTTCTAAAAATGGGTGCATTTTTCAGTGTGATTGAGCTGTGCTGAAATAGAAATATTGTCTCTATATCCCCTTGTCCATCATCCCATTTTTTCTCTCTATTCTCCATAAAACATGATAACCCATTCCCTTCTACCCATCATTCTAGATATCCTGCCCACCCTGAAAGCATGTTCAAAATTTGGATCTTTCTGTTTACTAGATGTATCTCTGTGTCTATTGTAACCAGTGGTCTATTAAACGTCAGTAAGAAACTACCACCTTTAACCACTGCGTTTCCAAACGTGAGCATTCTCCTACTCTGCTGTGGTAGTAATACGAGCAAAAAGATAGTAAAAACATAGAGCTGTCAGTGGAACTATTTAATCTGGAAAAGAAAGGCCAAATGAGAAACGATATCCCAAATGGAATTTTTCTAAAAATGCAGAAGGAAGGCAGCAACTGGGTAGGGCCCAAAATATTCCAACAGATATCAGCACATGACTTAGTATATGAAAGATTTTAACTTCAATGTGTTTGAATGATGTGCAGAATGGAACTAATTATGCCAGAATTAAATACTATTGTGATGTGAAGTGCCATGAGTTGAGCAGGGTATCATGGCTCATTTCAACAAATAGAAAATAACCTGGCATCTAGGAATATGATATTTCCAAAAGACAATGCTGAGAAGAGGTGGTCATAGAAACATAGAAAATAGGTGCCGGAGTAGGCTATTCAGCCCTTCGAGCCAGCACCTCCATTCAATATGATCATAGCTGATCATCCAAAATTAGTACCCTGTTCTGGATATTTCCCCCATATCCGTTGATTCCTGACCTAAGAGCTAAATCTAATGCTCTTGAACACATCCAGTGAATTGGTCTCCCCTGCCTTCTGTGGCAGAGACTTCCACCGATTTACAACTCTGGGTGAAAAGGTTTTTCCGTATCTCAGTCCTAAATGGCCTACCCCTTATTCTTAAACTGTGACCCCTGGTTCTGGACTTCCCCCAACATCGGGAACATTTTCCCTGCATCTACCCTGTCCAATCTAAGAATTTTATATGTTTCTATAAGATCCCCTCTCATACATCTAAATTCCAGTGAATACAAGCCCAGTTGACCCATTCTTTCATCATACATCAGTCCTGCCATCCCGGGAAATAACCTGGTGAACCTATGTTACACTCCCGCAATAGCAATTATCTCCTTCCTCAAATTAGGAGACCAAAATTGCACACAATACTCTAGGTGTACTCACCAGGGCCCTGTACAACTGCAGTAGGACCTCCTTGCTCCTAAACTCAAATCCCCTCACAATGAAGGCCAACATGCCATTGGCTTTCTTTACTGCCTGCTGTACTGCACGCTTACATTCAGTGTAGGAAAGAACTGCAGATGCTGATTTAAATTGATAGTAGACACAATATGCTGGGGTAACTCAGCGGGACAGGCAGCCCTAATGGTGGCGCTGCCCTAGCAGCTGCGGCCTACCTGCAGTCAGTTTGTCTTTTGTGGTTTTTGTTGTTTTTTGTCTTGATTGTAGCTTGATTGTAGTGTGTAGATGTGATGTAGTGTTTTTTGTGGTTGTGCACTATGTGTGGGGGGGGGGGGGGGGGTGGAAACTAAAATTATCTCTTCCGAACGGAGATGCAACCTTTTTTCTGCGCCGTGTCTCCGTTCCCGCTGCGGCCTATCATCGGCCAAACACCTGGAGCTGGCGGCCTCCACCTGGGACCACCTGGGCTCTGGTTCGCAGAGCCGCGGACCGGACTTACCATCTGCGGAACTGGCTGCCTTCGGAGGCTGTGGTGGCGCTGCGGGAGCGGCTGCGACTCCCCTTCGGAGGCTCCGGGGGCTTCGACCGCGGGCCGCGTGGATATCGGAAGCTCGCAGCCCCCTGGGTGGGGGCCGACATCGGGAGCTCCGGCAGCGGCAGCGTCTTCGCCCGCCCCGGATCGCGGGGCTTGGGTCGGCCCGCTGCGGACCTTTCACCGTCCGGCGCGGCCTGGAACGTGGCAACTTCAACAGCCTGACTGTGGGAGAAGATGGCAGGGGAAGAGAAAAGACATTCTGGCCTTCCATCACAGTGAGGAGGTGACTGGAGGAGACTCACTGTGATGGATGTTTCTTTTTTTTTGTTTGGTTTGTGATTGTGTGAAATTGCTTATTTTTATTGCTCTATTGCTGGACTGTGGGTGACCTTTCATTTCACTGCACATCTTGTATGTGTATGTGACAAATAATCTTGACTTCGTTCCAGACCCGAAACGTCACCCATTCTTCTCCAGAGATGCTGCCTGTCCCACTGAGTTACTCCAGCATTTTGTGCTTACATTCAGTGATTGATGTACAAGCACACCCAAGTCTCATTGCACCTCGCCTTCTAATCTGACACCATTCAGATAATCTGCCTTCCTGTTCTAGCCACCAAAGGGGATAACCTCACATTTATCCACATACTGCATCTGCCATGCTTCTGCCCACTCACCCAACCTATCCAAGTCACCCTACAGCCTCATAGCATCCTCCTCGCAGTTCACACTACCACCCAGCTTTGTTTCATCCACAAACTTAGAGATGTTACATTTAATTCCCTCGTCTAAATCATTAGTATATATTGTAAACAACTGGGGTCCCAGCACCGAGCCTTGCGGCATCCCACTAGTCGCTGCCTGCCATTCTGAAAAGGACCCATTAATTCCTACTCTTTGCTTCCTGCCTGCCAACCAGTCCTCTGTCCATGTCAATACCCTACCCCAATACCATGTGCTCTAATGGTGCATACCACTCCAACAAGCGTTTTCTGCCCTTGGCTATTTCGCAGTTCTACAGCATCCAAGCTAATGATTCTCCTTGCTATTGCATTAATCTCCTCTTTAACCAGTAATGCTACCCCACCTCCTTCCTTTGTGTCCATCCTTCCTGAATATTGAATACCCCTGCATGTTTAGCTCCCTGCCTTGGTCACTCTGGAGCCATGCGAGTAGGTATTCACCTTGACCTGGATTTGCTAAAGTCCCAACCAGTACTCCAGAATTAGAAGATTAATCAGATGCAGAATTGAATATGTGCTTTTGTCAGGTTTAGAATGGAGGATAAATTCAAAGAAATGGTGGAACTAAAGAGTGAAATTGCTCAGTAATATTTCTGCTGATGAGGGAAAGATATTGTAAATGCAAGTTGAACATATTGCTAATATCAATATAAAAGTAATCAAATTAAATGTGAAAGATTGAAAAGTATATATACGTCCTGCATAAAGTAAGAAGGGAAAAGGTGGGCTGGTAAAGTAAATGAAAATGTGGAAGCAATTTGCCATCCTCCAGATCATTAATATAAATAGTTGACAGTCAAGAACTGATCCCTTGGGTACTGTACTAGCTAGTTACATCCTTCTTCCGAACTGGGGAAAAAAAACATTTATCTCCAATCTATCTTTGAAAGTTAGTTTTAATCTATGCTAACACACTTCCACTAATTCCACAAGTTATTAATTTATACACCAGCCTCTTGTATGGCAACATCAAATGCCTTTTGGAAATTAAATATACTACAATGGAAAGTTCCCTTCTATTGAGTTTCTCAGTTACATCCTCAAAGAACGAGATTAAGTTTGTCAAACATAATTTATCTTTCATAAAACCATGTTGACAGTTTTATTATATTAAGCTTTCCTAAATGATTTGTTATATCCTCTTTGATTATTGACTCAGGCGTTTGCCAACAATAATTTTGAGCTAACTGGACTACATTTACCTGCCTTTTCTCTTGAATGAGGGATTCATGTTTATTGTTTTCCAATCCTCTGGTTAAATATTTTCAAAACTCACTAAATTTCAGGAAAGTACCAATGTGTTCACTATCTCTACAGCCAATTTCTTAAACCTTTGAGTGCAGACTTGTTGGAGGATGAAATCGGGTCAAAGAAGTTCATGTTTGAAGCTGCTTCTGTGTTAATGCAAGGCTGCCAGATAGGCTTGGTAGGTCAGGCTGTACCTATGGGGGAAAGAAAAAAAACTGAGCCAAATTATAAATGGGTGACTTCAAGCAGAATTGTTCCATTGTGATTATAACAGAGGAAACTAAAGTTGGAGAATTTAATGTTGAGTCTGGAATGCTGCTGCTTATCCAGGCAGCCTTTTGTGAGGCTCTAAATTGTTCACATCAGTTACTTCAACTCACAATCTGGACTGAAAGCAAGTCATCCTTGATCATGAGGGACAATCTGAGGAAGAAGAGGATAATGGTACTAGTGGATCAGAAATAATCCAACATGGAGATCACATTTTTAAATAGTGTAGAAATTGTGACTTGCAAGTACAATCCTTACCAGACCTGATTCTGTTTTGTGTAACTTACATGATTGGTTATCAATTGACAAACTTAGAATTTGCTGTTTCCAAAAAATTAACTAATAAACAGTTAGGCTCCATGACTTCAGACGGGAAAGATTCAATTTTACTAGCTTTCTTTGCGACATTGGGGAAATAACCAAATTGAACCATACTAACTCTAGAGCTAGATACAATCGGGTAAGGATGAGGGAGGGCCTGTCCAGTTATAACTGAGATAGAACATTTCTTACTTTGATTTAAAAATCCTTGGAATTATCTACTCCATGGTGGTTCTGTCCATAACACTAGTTAATTGGTACAGTTTTGGCTGTTGAAATCAAGAATGTTGAATATGATGGTGGACAGAGTTCTGTCAAGCCTCCACTCAACCTCTGACTTCCTAAAAAGTACAATCTAAGTCTATCCTACTTCTCCCTGTAACTGAAACTCTCTCATCCTGGCAGCATTCTGGTAAACCACCCCTCCATCCTACTTAAAGACTCCACATCTTTCCTGTAATGGGGCAATCCAAACTGTACTCATTACTTCAAATACAAACTAACCAAACTCCAATAGGGCTGCATCATGACTTCATGACTTATATTCAATGCTCCTAGCAATGAAGGCAAGCATACAATATGCCACTGTAACCGCCCTATCTACTTGTGCTGCCACCTTCAGTGAGCTATAAACTTGGACTCCAAGGTCTGTGCACATCAATGCTGTTAAGGGTCTTGCCATTAACTATATATTCTCTTACATTCATACTCCCAAACTGCAACACCTCACATTTGCTCAGATTAAACTCCATCTGCCATTTCTGCAGCTGGTCTATCCCCTGCTGTATCTCCTGACATCATTCCTCATTCCTCCAATTTGACGACATTAAAAAAATCATCCGCGCATTCATTTCCTCCCGCCTAGACTACTGCAACTCCCTATACACTGGGATCAGCCAATCATCCCTGTCCCGCCTGCAATTGGTCCAAAACGCCGCAGCGAGACTCCTGACGGGTACCTGTAAAAGGGACCACATCACCCTGATTCTGGCCCCTCTCCACTGGCTTACAGTACAGAATCAACTTCAAGCTCCTATTCACATACAAAGCCCTAAACGGGCTTGCCTCCCCATATCAAAAATCTTCTAACCCACCACTCTATCTCCAGGTCCCTCAGGTCGGCCGACTTGGGGCTACTGACTATCCCGCGGTCTAGGCTTAAGCTCGGGGGTGACTTCACTTTTGCGGTTGCAGCTCCTAGACTGGAACAGCATCCCTCTCCCCATCAGAACTGCCCCCTTCATTGACTCCTTTAAGTCCAGGCTCAAAACCTATTTCTATTCCCTAGCGTTTGAGGCCCTCTGAGGCGGCGCTGTGAACTGTTTATGTATGTGCTGTTATGTTTGTGTGCCATTGTATGTTCGTTCTTAGTACCTGAACTGATGTACAGCACTTTGGTCAACGTGGGTTGTTTTTAAATGTGCTATACAAATAAAATTGACTTGACTTGAATTGACTTGACTCATTGTCTGCAACTTCAATTTTGGTGTCGTCAGTAAACTTGCTCACCAACCCATCTGTATTTATGTCTACCTTCCATGAAAATCTACTGTCTTCGCTAAATAAGCCACTTCAATCTCGTTTGTTTAATCAAAATTCCTATCTTGTTTTCAAATATCGGGGCACTTTCCTCCCCATTGCCTCGGTCACAAATCATGTCCTTGGCACTCAGTCCATGTTCATGGAATTCCTTCCTCAGACCAGTTCACTTAGAAGGTGCCTTCACCTCACAAAGGACGGCAATGTTGAATTCCTTGAAAAAGGTCTGTATTGTGATTTTCTGTAACATTAGGGCGCTCCATCTGCATGCACCAAGAAGCATGAGTTGAAGAAAAATACATTTTTGTAACTTAATTCCTTGAGTGAATTTTATTCCCGACGTCAGATTTCTGGGTGGTGATTTGTGAATTATATAAATGTGAATTTATGTTGAACTAATAACTAACTTGGGGTTGCCTGTACTATTTAAAACTTCCTCCTGTTGTGCTGTTAGATATCTGCCTTGTATCATCTTGGGGCTTGGTGTCAAATTTTGGATATGGTTGTGCTGCTTTGTTATTATTAACAGCAGTGTGCAAATTCATGTTGATATTTAAATGTCATGAAAATCAGTTTACTTGGGATTGTGATCAATTTACAGTTTTAGTCTAGTTTTCAATTGCTCAGTTTTTCCCTTCACAATTTAAAAAAAAATTCACATAGAATAAAGATTTTCCTGGTGTTATTCATGTCCCCATTCATTGTCTTATTTTTAGTCTTATGCATTTCCTAGCTTTATGGTCACATGTAATTTAAGAATGAACATTCTGAATTGGAGTTGCTGATAAACTTAGAATCTATTTGCGATGCAGCTGATGCCTCACGGTGCCAGAGACCCAGGTTTGATTCTGACCTCTGGTACTGTCTGTGTAGTTTGCACATTCTCCCTGTGCTCTCTGCGCAGCTTTCCTCCAGGTGTTCCTGTTTCCACAAGGCAAAGGCAAATAAATACAATGGTTATGCAAAGTAAAAAATAACATGTTCAAGTCTATATAGTTTAGAGCCTATTTGGAGGTTGTAGTGTTTAATAGCCTGATGGCTGAAGGGAAGAAGCTGCTCCTGAACTTGGGCGTTGGTTTTCAGGCTCCTGTACCGTCCTCCTGATGACTGGAGTGAAATGAGAGTGTGATCAGGGTGGTGTGGGTCTCTACTGATGCTTGCTTCCTTTTTGAGGCAATGACTCTTGTAGATCCCTTTGATGGTGTGGATATCAGTACTCCTGATGGACTGGGCAATGTTCACCACTTTTTGCAATCTTTGTGGTTCCTGGGCGTTCGAGTTGCTGAACCAAGCGAACAGTCAATATGCTCTATTGTACACCTGTAAAAGTTCCAGAGAGTGTTGACATACCAAGTAGAGGTATTGATGGACTTTCTTTATGATTGCATCAATGTGCTGAGTCCAG
Organism: Rhinoraja longicauda; assembly: GCF_053455715.1. Classification (NCBI taxonomy): domain Eukaryota; kingdom Metazoa; phylum Chordata; class Chondrichthyes; order Rajiformes; family Arhynchobatidae; genus Rhinoraja; species Rhinoraja longicauda. Next base: position 125,715,138 of record NC_135953.1, read on the forward strand.
AACAGATTTTCAGAGATGCATGCCCAGAAATTTGAAGCTTTTGACTCTCCACCACCCTCCCATCAACGAAGATGGGTTTGTGGATCCTCGTTCCTCTTCCAAAGTCCACAATCAGTTCCTTGTCTTGGTCTTATTGAAGTTGAGAGGAATGTTCTGGCACCATTTGATCAGTCAATGATCTCCTTCCTATACTCCGACTCATTGTCATCTGCAATTTGTCCAAGAATGGGTTGTGTCTTTGGGGAAATTGAAGATGGAGTCTGAACGGTGTTCGGCTACACATACGTGAGTAGAGTGTGTAGAGCAGGGGGCTGAGCACGCAGCCTTGAGGTGCTCCTGTGCTGATATTTATCGAGGAGTAAGTGTTGCTGCCAATGCGTACAGTTCATGGTCTGCTGAGAATCCAGTTGACGAGGGAAGTGCAGAGACCCAGTTCCGTATGCTTGGTAACCAGCTTGGAGGGGCTAATGGTGTTAAATGCTGAGCTGTAGTCTGAACAACAGCCTAGCGTATGTGTTTTTGTCCAAGTGGTCCAGTGGAGAGCAGTGCGATTGCATCCTCTGACTCTAAATTATAGTGGATTCTTGTTAAGGAAAGATTTGATATGGGCCATAACCGACCTCTCAAGGCACTTCATCACCACGGACGTTCGTGCCACCAGTCGGTAGTCATTTAAGCATGTCATCTTGCACTTGGTTGCTAGTATTATTGATGTCCTTTTAAAGCAGATGGGAAGCTCAGACCTCAGTAATGAGAGGTTGAAGATGACCAGTTGTTCTGCACAGGTTTTAAGAATATGACCAGTTATACCATCGGGTCGAGATGTTTTGAGGGTTCACACTCCAGAAGGATCTTCTGACGTAGGCCTCTGTGACTGAGATTGTAATACCATCAGGGGCTCTGAAGACCCAAGTAGGCACATCAGCATGCGTAGAATTTATTAAGCTCGTCTGGGAGTGATGCTTTGCTGTCACTTGAGCGGCCCCCTGATATCACCTTGTAGAGAGAGATGCCATGTAAGCCCTGCCACAGCTGTCGAACATTTGCCTCGTCCTCTAGTTTGGAGCAAATGTTCCTGTTACCCTTTTTGATGGCCTTATCAAGACCATATCTGGACTTCTCCTATAACTCCATGTTGCCAGAACTTGAATGCCCAAGATCTGGTCCATAGAAAAATACGGACCTCCTAGTTTATCCAAGGTTTTTAGTTGGGGAACACTCTGGTTTTTGTAGGAACACGTTCCTCCACACATTTTCTTATGAAGTCGGTAATAACTGTGACAACTTCATTAAGCTCTGTTGCCGAATCCTTGAACATCGCACAGTCTACTGACTCCCAAGCAATCCTGGAGTCATTCCTCTGCCTCCCTTGTGTTACCACTTTCAGGGAGTGATAACTTGGACCCCTAGATCCCTCTGTACATTTAACTTTTAAATAATGTCAAATGTGCAACCTCTGTCAAATCTTTTTTATTCCAGTAAATGCCAAAAAGAATGACCTGCAAGATTATTTTCTCCATGCCAAAGTAGTTCATGCACATCTATGGCTAATATTAGAAACATCCATATAGTGTCTTCGAAATCCTACTACAAGAAGCTTCCTTGGCTCAGCGCTACTCGTATTAAGTGCCTTTTAGCTTTGGTCTACAGTTGCTTCTCCACGTTCAATAAACTATTGAGTACTCTTTCCAATTCTCTTGCTACCTGCTATATAAATGCTTTGCCCTCAATAAGCATCGTCACTGTTCCTTTCAAAATCATGGGTGAGCTCTCCTTGGCTCCTTTGACCTTGTAAGCTACCACCCATCTCCAATTTCTGTTTCCAACCCTTAAATAATGTGCTATATCCTACATGCATGTACACCTTTTCAGGCTGAGAATACAATACTTTTGGCTGCTCTATCAATGTCAAGCCTCATTTGATTTTGTTGACCTTTTTTCCTAAACTGCTCATTGCCCAGATAATTTAAAATAAGCCCCAGATTTTGACTTTTTCCAGTTTATTTTTCTAGCCATGAAACAGCCCTATTTGATGGTGCATATGTAATTCTTTGCAGGTTTTTCTCGTCATGGGAACCAAATTTTCTGAAATTTACTGCCAATCTGACTGCCCTTTTTGAAGGGAGTGCTATGCCATCTTTTTGCGTGTTAGTGTTCAGTGCATATCCAAGGATTTTTGACTTCTCTATGGTGGAAAACATTAGATTTCTGAGTCAATAGGACAACTTATATTGGTGGAATTTCTTTATTCCTTGAACTGATTTCTGTGTGTCATAGAAAAAGATAGACAGAAATGTCAGCCTATTCAGTGCACTGACCGTCTCCCACTTATTTCTCACTATGTTAATCTGATTTTTTCCCCCCAATTTTCCCAACATTCTCTTCAACTTTCCTCAGATTTTACCACTGTGGTGGGGGGGGGGAGATGAATATCTCGGGTGGTGTTACTGAACCATGCTGCTTTATTCAGCATTGTAAGCTGCTTTAGGTTGTATTTGCGGTTGATTAGGTCAGAATATTATATCACGCGCTTGACGGATCTTTTGGGTGATTAAGAGGTGCATGCAAGGAGTACGATTGAAAATCAAGAATGAGTCTTTCGATGCAGGGACTACAATTTGATTTTAAGCTTCAGGTCACTACTAATCTAGCATGTTGATGGTGGATTCCAGCAAAAATAATACTGTTGAACGTCATTGGGATGTGGTAAGAAATCTTTGTCAGCAATGGTCATTGTCAGGCACTTGTGTGGCAAGGAATATTGAAAACATACCACAAAATCTGTAATCTCTCGAGTCAGTTATTCTTTCAGAACTGTCTTACTATATTCCACAATTCTCCACTTTGCTGAATAATGGATCTTGGACTAATCCTTGTTGATTTATTATGAAGGTCACATCCACCTTCATGTCTTGCTTCACCCATAGTGAACCTGCAAACATTAAACAAAAATGTTCAAGAATAAACTGATCCATGAAACCTGTTTTAAGCAGTGTAGATGCTTGAACCACTAGATACAATAACGGTTATGCATTAGCATCCAGAGTTAGGCCTTGTAGGTTGGTGCTTTGTTTCTGTTTAGAATTTACCGACTTCATTTTAACGCAGATCAACCTGTGCATTGGGAAAGCTGCCACAATTCTTCTCCAACTTGTCTTAAAAAAAGTGTGGCTAAATAATTAGTTCTTCAAACCTTCAGGCATGTATAGATAACAAGGACCACTAAAAAACAGGTGCTCAGGGTTTCATTCAATGGAACTGCAAACTAAGGTCTCCAAAGGAGAATGAGACCCCGTAGGAATAATAAACTGTATATGACGGGACTAAGTTCGTCTTCAAGAGCAGAGATGCAACTTGGGTTGTTGCTCCGGTGTGGGCCTCAACAAACATAACAGATGCTGCACTGCAACAGATTATGTACACCTATATAGGGTGTGAATTCATAATCTCTCAAACCTGAAGGATATTATGAAAGGTTGACTCATTGACAGCTGTGTAAACTACTGAGGAAACAGAACACAGGAAATTCCAGACACTCAAACGGGGGCCTGGTAAAGGGTCTGTAAAATGCTAGCAAAACCTCCAACCCATTGTCTTTCGAAATAAATCACAGGCTTTTCAGCCACTGAACATGTTTGTGTGTGGATATATATTTTAATTGATGGTATCTATATAAATGACGTAAGTGCTCAGTCTTGCCAATTGGATGCAAGTGGTTAGAGGGGTCTCGCCGGATGAATGCGAGTGGTTAGAATGGGTCTCGCCAGCTGGAAGACAAAGAGACAAGCAGGCAGCAGACAAATATCCTTGGTTAATAAATCCAGAGGGCAGACTGAAGGATAATTATTTTATTCTGGGGCTATTTATTTATCCACTGTAATACAAGATTACTTAAATTCTACTAGGCTCGAATTAGTCTTTCAAATTATGGAATATCCTGCAAAGCAAAGGTTGTGAATCCAAGAATACCTTTGAAATTTAAAAAAAGGCTGATTGCTGTGTCACCAATTGTTAAGCATTTGTTGTACAAGTATTATTTCCACTACTAGCATAGACTTGGAAGGGAAAATGGGATGCTCCAAGCAAGTGCTGTGCGGGGCCCTGCTGGAGCAGACCTGGGTGGCGGCCGAAATGACCGCCGAGCATGGGTTGGCCAAGGGCCACCAGGAATGAGGACCCATCGGCCACATGCAGCGGAAGCTTGGAAGCCCCAAAGATCGGAGAGACGAGGTGGGATCTGCTGGCGGCGAGGGATGCAAGGAGAGGGATCCGGGTATTGCCTCCAGTGCCTGGAAGGTCGGTTGCAGGATGTGTTCCCTGGTACGCAGTGGTGGTCGGCTGAGCAGAGGGACATCGGGTCATGGGCCTGCAGGCTTCCTGGATCGGGGGGCTCCAGAACTTCCAATGTGGACTTTGGGCTGTTTCTGTTTCTGTTCTTTTAATAATGTTAATGGGCACCAAAATTGTGGTGACTGCATTTGTGGTTGTGTAAAAGAATTTCACTATGCTGTGCATATGTGACAATAAAGAACCATTGAACTTGGGGTTGAGGCAATACAGGAGATTTTGTCATGGGGGCCGCATTGCTTGTTACCTCCCAGTGCCTGATTTATCGGGATGTTCAGTGGATATGTTACAGAAAACCGGTAGCTGTCGAATGCAAGGTTAAAAAAAAAAAGATGCTGCTGAGAGATCTGAAGATTTGGTTAAAATAGGACAACATAGATATAGCTTTGAAACTAGGTAGCATGGTGGCACAGTTGCTGCCTAACAGCGCCAGAGACCTGGGTTCAATTCTGACTGTGGGTGCTTGTCTGTACAGAGTTTGTACGTTCTCCCCATGACCTACATGGGTTTTCTCCAGGACCTCTGCTTTCCTCCCACAAGTTAATGGTTCCATCCATTTTTGCTAAGTTGCCTCCCAGCCTAGCATAATTGACCATATCCCAATTTCAATCTTTTATTCTTATTTTTGTCCATTGGTGTTACTCCACTAAATATAACTGATTATTGATCACTATCATGTGTTTTCTCCACTGATATATTCCTCGCCCTCCCTTAAACCAAATCCCGGTTTTACTCGCTACTTGCAGTTGCTCCTTTCCCACCTCTATGTTCCACTTGATATATATTGGCTTTAAAAAACCTTCAATGCAGTTGAAGTATTCTGCATTTTTCTGTAATATTTGGGTAAATTAAATCCCCCCACTATTATGGCCCAATTTTGCACGTCAGAAGTTTGTCATTTTATTCTTCAATTTCTCTCAGACTAGAACTTTTAAATGTCCCTTTGTTTTATTCTATCCATAAAATCTCATCTGATCTTTCCATCTTCTCACTGCTGTTTGTTTTGGGAAGATAGACACAAAAAGCTAGTGTAACTCAGCGGGACAGGTAGCATCTCTGGAGAGAAGGAATGGGTGACGTTTCGGTCCTGCCAACTCTTATAAATGTTTTTTGAATTTTCATACTCTCATTCCTGCATTCCATTCCTGAAAACCCTGTGTGAAGGTAGGTTAAGCATCATTCCCAATCGTCTTTAAGCCATGCTTCCATGCTGGCTATAATATCATCTTGCATCTCCACCAGTGCCTATCGCTTATCTGCCCAGTGCACCGTGCAGTTTATACTTAAAGCTGAAAAATAAACTAACTTCAAAGACAATTAAGGAAACTGCCAAGGCCTCAATAAAAACAGGATTTTGTTCCTACCAATGTTAAAATATTCTGCAGACAAATAAAATAACTTGCAAAAGAAATATTTAATACTTCACCTTTGTTCTAGAGAGAGATTAACATTGACATTGGAAATCAGAATATTATTAAAGTGGAAAGTTGGGATGGTAATAGGAAAAATAACTAGCCCTTTTGGTCAGGATTAATTTCCAGAAAGTAATCAGAGTTGTGATGCTGCTGGTATTAAAATAATTAAAAAATATTAGAATTGGGACAAATCAAGAGGATTATAGATTGAATATTTTAACGTTGCTGGTAGGAAGAATTGGAGGCTTTTATGACCAAGTAATATTTACCTAACACTCAAACATGCTTTAGGTAGTCAATACACATTTCAGAATTTACTACTATAATTTTATTAATGCACCAAAATTGGGAGGGATATTATTAATACTGGAAATAACTCTATAAAATACATTTGAATTAGTTGACCTAATTTTGTGATCAGCAACAAGTGAAAGGTATTCATTTTGCTTGATGCTGGCTTCAACTTTTGCATGGATTTTTACAAGTAACTTTAAGTCTAGGAAATGTCTTCCAAGATCTGTCCTCTTATTCTAGAAACCTCCAAAACAAATAGTTTTTGTGTATCTACTCGATCAGCTGACTTATTCAAGTTAAAATGCATCCTCTGAAAAACAGTACATACTTCCTAAGTTCCACTATCCAGAAATGCAATGTGGTTTATAATGCATATAAAGAACCATTTTGTTCAGAACCAAATTACTGTTGGATTGAGATGATAGCAGTTTGTGCTGGGTTGAATCTACATAAAACAATGTATAATTAACAGTTTTCGTTCTATAACATACTGAATGAATGATGTGATGTACCCAGAATGACTTGTTACCAGTAGTGAATTTTATATTGTTCTCATGAACTCAGACAGGGAAATGTGGAATGGTCTGTGTGTATTATGATGTATTATCTGAAGAGCAAGTGAACTAATGTAATTTAGGATTTTTAAAAATCTTGTAAGATGTGCACTAGAGGAATTGCAAGAATGAATGGGATTAGGTTTTTGAAAGTGTGAAAAATGCATATTAACTCATAATGAATTAGAGGGTTTTTTTATGTTGTTCTTGAAAAAAATAACATTGTCTTGTGCGGTTTGCATGTCAGCTTGAATTGTAGTCACGTTGGCAGGAGGTTGATGGGATCTATTCCTAATGGTCAAGCAGAATAATCAGCATTGTTCATTAATCAGCATTGTTCATCTACTCTTGTACTATATTTTTATTGATATTTTATTACTTGAGCTGCTTTTCTTGCACAGACTCTTCATTGATTTCTTTTGACTGTGGTAGAGAAATAACAGATTGATTGCAATAGGTAAGGTGATCATCAGATAGCTTGTCTGCTTAATATCAAGGTTTTGTTGCAAATTCATAGGCAAAGGATAACACTGTTTTGCTGAGTAACTATCAGTAATTTGGGATTCTGTTGTTGAGAAGTGGATAAAAGGCATTTGGAATTGTGAATATTCAGTCAAAGATCAAATGCATTCTTTTTGTACCAGAGCATCAACCTTTCTCAAATGATTATGGTACTTTGTATGCATGTGCATCCTGTAAAGTTGATGGTTGAAGAAAACTGTCATTAAAAATATTGAACATTAAATCATTGGATCCAATGTACAAATTTAAAGAAGGATGATAGAGGAAGATCTTTCAAGTACCTCCCCATCTGCTTGACATTTGTATAAATTTATTCAGAGGTGTCTGTAACCTTGAAATACTGTTTTTAAAAGAACAAATTCCTCAGATCATTGTCAAGTTAGAAACATAATGACAAACTATACGTGAAAATGTCAGTGCATTATGAAGTTCAGTTCAATAGAGCAAGTGAGTCCGTATATATTAAAGAAATAAAAAGCCGTCACAGGATATTAATTGGAGCAATTACAAATGAAGATTAGTGCAACTTGCTCACAATTATTTTCCTCATAAAAGAGAAAGGAAATGGGACTTTTTGAGGAGCCCAGTTGAATCTGATTATAGTCAACGTTTAATTTGAATCCTGCCTTTAGAATATTAGTTTTGCAAACAAGTTGCGGCTTTCATTGAAATTAACTTAGTCGCGGTATTAAAGTGTGCTGCGTGCGCGTTAAAGGACGTGCTGGACTATTGCTGGAAAATCGAAGGTGGACCTGTATGTGCAGTGGCTGCATGCTATTTTAAAAAATGATGCATTTTTGGAGAAGTTATTTGCCTACTTTTAAATCATAGAATTAGTATTTGCTAATCAAAATATTAAAGATTTTCTTGTAAAATGTTTAATTGTCTTTTCTTTCTAGTTCTTCCTCCGGTGTTGGTTCCAAGGCACAGTGAATTTAATCCACAGCATAGCCTACTTGCACAGTTTCGTAATTTGGGACATAATGATCCTCCTATGCCACAAAATGCTGCCTTTCCAGTTTCCTTTCAGCAACCAAACACCCATCCCTTTCCTAACTCTCCCAATAGAAGTTATCCAAGCTCCCCTGGAAGTGGTACCTATCCTCATTCTCCAGCAAGTTCTGGGCCGAGCAGCCCACTTCAGATGCCAGGTAAGAGCAGTAATATTTAGCTATAACATAACCTTTCCTGTTTATGTTGGCAATCATATACATCTTGTACAAATCAGACTTGATTTATAAATACTTCCCATGAAATAGACAATATTATAAAAGTGGAGTTAAGAGGACCATTGCCACGGCCACACAAATAACTTGATCTTAATACCATAAATGCATACTTACTATTTTGCGGCCACACATTGGTCTGAATTAATAAATGGGACCTAGCATTTCACTGTTACACCAGACTTGTCAGGTACAATTTCTTGTTATGAAAATAAAATTTGATCAAGATTGCAGTCAATAGTTCCATTGTTGAAATTGATTACGAGGAGGAGTTTATGAATAACAAAACCGGTGATAAAATACTGTAGTTGAACATCTAATTCAAAGTTAAAGTAAAATGTTTAGATAACATTTCTGTCAATGCGTTGGAGTGTACATTCAAACTAAATGTAAAATTTCAATTATTAATCTAATTTTATTCAAGAAATTAATGCCAATCATGGAATAATAAGACAGTACATTAGGAAGCTGTTATGTTTGTGATGTCACACTTAAGTGTGCTTGATGAACAACTTGTTTAATTTTGCATTTGCAATTATTTTATCTCCTGAATTTGTTTAAGTGTGTTTGAAGAAGTTGGAATGGAGCAGTGTAAAGTTAATGTTACCATTGAATACATAGTGGTTTTTATAGAATGCATTTATAGATAAACCACACAATCTATCTTGGCAAGTTAAAGCAAAAGTTTTATTTTTTATTTCGACAGCCTTTGTTCAGTTATTATGTAAAATGCATGCATGCGAGTCATTTGCCATCGAAATACTTTATCACGTTTTGACCCTTTCAGCATCCAGTTATTTCATTGTTTTTCCTCCACTATCTAATCAGCAAGCTCATTCCACTAATTAATTGTTTTTGTTTGGAAAAGTTCCTGATAGCAGTCACAGATTTCCTTCCTTTTTAGTTTGATCACTTCCTCAATTTCATTCCACTGACTTGAATTCATTTAGTGTTAAAATTACTTTTATTTCTATGTAGCATTTTGTATCATTGGATCCTCTATAAGTTGCCTATGTCCAAGATGAAAATTCAAGGTTTCTGCAGACATTGAAACACAAAATCCCCTGGAACTCATTTATATCAGCGATTCAATGCATACATTTCCTCCAAGTCAAAGGCCCCCTTGCACCTTTTCCTGTAATCCCAAGGTTTTCATTGTCAATGCTCTGGTTTTCAATAAGATGTACAACATAGTGGTGTGTAAAAGAAGGTAACCATTTTTGTTTTTAAAATGTTAATTATCTTTTATGGTCCTTTTTCACTGTTTGCTTATAAGTGAAAAGGTTTTGTTGCTATCAATTTTGAATCAACGCTGTCATTTCTGAAAATGGTAAAAACTTCAGATGTTGCTGAATATGATGTTGCAGCATCTGACGAAAGAGAAAGAGGCCTCACTTTCGTTCCCCTTCATCCCCACCTCAACGAGTTCCTGGTCCGCCATGATGTCGAGCTTCCGTCGCCTCCGCCTTGAAGCCTTTTTCTTGGGGAAGGGGTCCTCAGCACCCAGTGTTGATCCCATCTCCACCGGTCCCTGTCCTCTTGGACTCCCCCAGATGCCTTCTATACTCTTTAGGCCACTTCTTTTCTAACTGCTGGCGTGACATCAACCATCTCAACTTTTCCACTTCCCTTACGTATTCTAACCTAACCCCCCCCTGAACATACAGCCCTCCGCTCACTCTGCAACAACCCTGACATTATCAAACCTGTCGATAAGGGAGGTGCCATGGTAAAACGAAATGTACATTAAATGCACTGAGATCACATGTCTCAGCTCTGGAATGTGTAATTTAATTGCTCTTTCCCCAGCTGACAAAATCTCTTAACAAATGTTCAGTTCCAATCCGCTAAACATCGTGTGTGTCCTTCTTCAGGTTAAGAAGTTACTTGGTCTTGAATACATTTGGTAAGGAATTAGCATCCCTACGAGCTAAACCTGAATAGTTTTTGACTCGCGTACTGTTTTTTATGATAAAGTTATATTGATTTGGAATTGTTCTTACGTTTTGTCTGTTTACAGCTGATACACCGCCTCCTGCATATATGCCTCCAGATGATCAGATGACACAAGATGGTTCACAACCCATGGATGTATCAAATGTCGTCGTACCTACAATACCAAATATAACTAACAGACCAGGTAAAATATGGGACTGATCTGATTTCCCGGTCGAGCACTTCAACTCCCTCTCCCATTCTCAGTCTGACTTTCTGTCATGGGCCTCCTCCAGTGCCATAGTGAGGCCCACCGGAAATTGGAGGAACAGCACCTCATATTTCGCCTGGGCAGCTTGCAGCCCAGTGGTATGAACATCGACTTCTCCAACTTTAGATAGTTCCTCTGTCCCTCTGTAACCCTCCCCCTTCCCAGATCTCCCTCTATCTTCCTGTCTCCACCTATATCCTTCCTTTGTCCCGCCCCCCTGACATCGGTCTGAAGAAGGGTCTCGACCCAAAACGTCGCCCATTCCTTCTCTCCCGAGATGCTGCCTGACCTGCTGAGTTACTCCAACATTTTGTGAATAAATACCTTCGATTTGTACCAGCATCTGCAGTTATTTTTTTATAGGTAAAATATTGGAAGTGTGGTAAAATGGGAAAAAAATTAAAGCTTTTGTTGTGTGGACAAGATGCAAACTGGAAATGTTTGAGCCATTTGGGAACTGTTTGGGATTGTTTGTTTTGACTGTACGAAATGTTAATTGGTTTGACTATCTTTCATTTTATCTTAATTTCACTTTGATTTTATGGAACCAGATCTATTGAAGCATAAGATTGTGACAAAAGATTAGAATTATTTGATATCCAGACTACTATTATTTATTTCAATTAGTATAGGGCTGTTCCAATTAAGATAGGCTAAGGGGGAATATCAACTGTTAATTGAGCGGTGAGTGTGCAAGAAGAAGAAATGAATTCTCTGTATTGTATGTTAATAAATATGTAAATGAAGTAAAAACATTATGAGCAATTGTAAATTATTTCATTTTGTATTGAGCTAGAAAAATATTGATGTGGTTACTGCCATGCCACTTAAGTTTGCGGTTTTCCTTGTGATGAGACTGCTGTGGCAGGACCATTTTTGTTGATCTAAGATCAGGTACCTTCTCCCTTGAACTAGATTATTTGTTGTGTAAATCATTAAAGGGAGGTTTTGTGTAGAATTTTCAAACTGATCCAATGAAGTTGAGGAATATATGGCTAAATCAGTATTATATGTAGTTTGGAGATGATTTATCTACCATAATATTACTAAGCTTTTTGGGTAGTAGAGGACACTAGCAGGGATACCATTGACTTAAATTTGGCCTTTTGCAGTTGGTCAATAGATCATACTTTGGATGCTTAAATTCTGAGTTTGGGGCCTGCAGTTAAGTGTGTTTGCATTACATGCCTCATGAATGTATACCACTAGAATATTTCAGTAGAATACTAGTGACGAACATTTCATTTGACTGAAACCTTGTGGAGGGTTTAAAAGTTCCAATGGGTTCAAAATAGTTGGTCTGGTTAAAGAGACTGTGGTAATTGTCCATTACACATGCATTCTTCGGTTTTGCTAAACCGCTTGTTTCGATCTTGCCAAACACTCTTAATTACCCTTCCCATTGCCAAACACATTAATTCCCCTTCCCATCCCACAACGGCCTTACTGTCCTGGGCCGCCTCCATTGTCCGAGTGAGGCCAAATGCAAATTGGAGGAACAGCACCTCATAATTTGCTTGGGCAGCTTACAACCCAGTGGTATGAATATTGATTTCTCCAACTTCAAGTAACCCTTGCATCCCACCTCTCACCATTCCTCCCCCACTCATGCCATACTAGCTTCAAAGTTGTAATGTCTTGTTGAGTGTCATTGTCTGTAACTCGTTTTCACCTAGTCCCTAGCTAACAATGGCCTGTTTACTTTATAATCATTTTTTTGCATATCTTTCATTCATTTGTTCTATATCTTTCGGTATCTCTTGTTTCCCTTTCCCCTGACTCTCAGTCTGAAGAAGGGTCTCAACCTGAAATGTTGTCTATTCCTCTTCTCCAGAGATGCTGTCTGACCTGCTGAGTTACTCCAGCAGTTTGTCTTATCTGGTTTAAACCAGGATCTGCAGTTCCTTCCTACACATTCCATTACTCAGTCATCCCCTACTCGGTTAGAGCAGGCAATTGGCAATAATGGACACCATTCCTCCCCCCCCCCCCCCTTGGTCCATTATAATGAGGGTTTACTGTGCTATTCCTTCATCAAATCTTTACCTAAGTATAGTGGCAACATCACCTGAAGGACTGCAGTGGTTAGGAAGGTGACTCACTATCTCAATGGCAATTGGGTGTGTGGATAATAAATACTTGCCTTGCTAAAGATGGCAGCATCTCCACAATGGCTACATTAAAAATGAAAATCTGAATAAAGTGACTTTTATCAGAATTGAACAAGCCCACAACATGCAAACATCTGTTTTTACAGTGCTGTCTATTTTGTATGTTGCTCCACTGTCTACTTTGAGCTAATACTGGCAAGTGGTTGCTTTTTCATTTTGGTCACTACTGTGGTTTTTTGTTTTGATTGTTTTCCACATTGTGGAACTGATAGATGAATTTGGATTAGTAGTGTAATTCATATTAGCAGTTCTGAAATGATTTGTTGTGGTGCTGCACTGAAGTGCATTTCCCAAGTGAAGTCTTGACCATTTGTAATTTTAATTGGGGGTGAAATGCTAATAATCAAGAGTGTCAAATGATGTCACAATTATAGGAACATTTAGTCCATTGCTCTAAATGATCAGATTTTTTTGTTGCAATCTCTTATTAGCCTTTATTTCAAATCAGATTTTTATGCAGCAGAACAATTTTCAAGTTTTACATTTTTTGCTTTAAAAAATGAGTTCTATCCAGAATATAGGGTTGTACATTATTGACTATCCATCATAGTTTGAAGTACTCCATGCTTTCTTTGAAAACGATCAAGTGCTGTGATTCGCCTCCATGTGTACAGTTATTTTTGTAACCATAGTCATACAGCATGGAAACGGCTGCTTTGGGCCAACTTGCCCTTGCTGACCAAGATGCCTCATTTACACTAGTCCCATTTGTCTGTGTTTGGCCCATATCCCTCTAAACCTTTCCTATCGATGTACCTGTCCAAATGTCTTTTAAATTATGTTATAGTAGCTTCTAAATTTTAGCAACTAAATCATCTGGCAGCTTGTATATCCAACACCCTCTGTGTGGAAAAAGTTGCCCCTCAAGTTCCTCTTCCCCTTTCTCACTCACCTTAAACTGTCTTCTGGTTCTTGATTCCCCAACTCTGGGTTAAAGACTCCGTGCATCTAACCTATCTATTCCCCTCATGATATACACCTCTAAGAGATGATCGTCCTGCGCTCCAAGGAATAAAATCCTAACCTGCCCAACCTTTCCCCATAGCTCAGGACCTCAAGTCCTGGCAACACCCTTGCAAATCTTCTCTGCACTCTTTCCAGCTTAACATCTTTCTATATAAAAGGGTGACCAAAACTGTACACTATACTCCAAATCTGGCCTCGTCAAAGTGTTGTACGAATGTAACCGCAAAACATTCCAATTTCTATACTCAATACCCTGACTAAGGCCAATGTGCCAAAAGCCCCTTGACCATCCTCTAGATAGGGTGGTCAAGGCACTGTGCTGCCACTTTCAAGGAACTATGTACCTGCACTCCAATATCCTTCTGCTCTACAACACTCTCCGATCCCTGCCATTCACTGAGGGTCCTGCTGTGATTTGACTTCCCAAAATGCACCATCTCACACTTATAATCTGCACTAAACTTCATTAACCATTCCTCAGCTCACTTGCCCAACTGATCAAGATCCTGCTGTAATTTTTGACAACCATCTTTGCTATCTACAATACCACCTAATTTAATGTAATCTGCAAACTTACTAATCTTGCCTTGTATGTTCTCGTCCAAATCATTGATATAAACAGCAAACAGCAAAGGGCCCAACACCAATCCCCGAGGCACACCACTAGTCACAGGCCTCCAGTCTGGAAAAAAAACACAACCTTCCGTGATCTCTCTGGTTCCTTCCATCAAGTCAATTTTTTATCCAGTTGGCTAGCTCTTCCTGGATCTCATGATCTAACCTTCTAGAGCAGCCAATAATGCAAAGCCTTATCAAATGCCCTGTTGAAATCAATATAGACAATGTCTATGGCAATGTCCTCTTAACAGTTTTGGTTACTTCTTCAAAAAACTGAAGATTTGTGAGACTGTCCAAATCCATATATCTTATCCCCAGAATAGTCTTCAGTAACGTGCCTACCACAGATGTTAGGCTCACTGGTCCATAGTTCCCAGGCTTTTCCTTTGCGGCCCATCCTAAATAAAGGCACAACATTAGTCACCCTCCAGTTTTCTGGCACTTCACTCATTTCTAATGATGATTCATATATCTCAACCAGAGCACCTGCAATTTGTTCTCCAGCTTCCCACTGTGTCCTCAGATATATCTGATCAGGCCTTGGAGATTTCTCTTTGTTCATATGCTTTACGACATTTAATATCTCCTCGACCTTAATACTGACTGTCCTCGAGACACTTCCATTAACTGTCCGAAGTTCCCCAGTCTTCATCTTTCTCCATGGTAAAAACAGGAGAAATACTCATCGAGGACGTTGCCCATCTGCTGTGGCTCTACACAGAGATAACCAATTTAGTTTCTATGGGGGCCTATTCACTTACTTTTGATCCTCTTTCTCTTAATGTACTTTTAAAATTTCTTTGGATTTCCCTTAATATTATCTGCCAGAGCTATCTCCTGCCCCTTTTGTCTTTCTGTTTTCTTTCTTAAGTATGGTCTTCAGTTACCAAAATCCTTCCAGGAATACTCTTGATCCTAGTTGCCTATACCTGTTCCTTGCCTCCTTTTACCTGGCCAGGGCTTCGGTTACCCTCGTCATCCAAGCTTCCTTACACCCACTTACCTTGCCCTTCACTCTCACAGGAACATGCATGCTCTGAACTCTTGACATCACACTTTAAAAAAGTATGCTCCTTTCCAGATGTTTTTTTGCCTGCAAACATCTACTCCCATCAACTTGACCAAGTTCCAGTCTAAGACCAGTAAAATTGATCTTGCCCCAGTTCAGAATTTTGACTCGTGGTCCTGCCCTGACTGTATCCATAACTATCTTAAACATAATAGAACAAAGGTTGCAAAAGGCTCACCCACAAACACCAGTCACTTGTTCTTCCCAATTTGATATAAGTAGATCAAGCTGTGCCCTCTCCCATGTAGAGCCCTCTACATATTGCCTGATGAAATTTTGCTAAACACATTTGACACATTCCACCCTGTCTAAGCCTTTTGCACTATGATAGCCCCAGTCTATATTGGGAAAGTTGAAATTCCCAACTATGACAACTTTATTAGTCTTGCATTTGCCATTGTATTGAGGAAATTACAAAGTGGCACTTATTCACTTGTGTGGTAAATTTCTGATTGTTACCCAGTTGGAAGAATTGCTGAGAAATGGAAAGTATCTTTTTCCGGGGGACTGGTCTCCTCTTTGACAATCCTCTACAATCTCTTGTGACCATGCAGCTTCTCATAGTTCTATGGCAGCTTGTCCACCATTGTATATTTCTTCTTTGAAAACATGGGGGACCAAAGTCTTGGCTAAAATTGGATGGCCCTTTTTAATTTGACTAAGGTGGTTTTGCACATGTCTTTTAACTGAACTGGATTAAGGAGTCCTGACTTTTTAAACTAGTGAACCAGCTTCAGAGGAAATAACCATCTGTGTTAATTGTCATATATCCTTTGATCCCATGGCTTACGCTCATGAAATGCCTGTTAGGTTAGCTATATATTTGAGGTCTCCGAATATCTGAGATATGTAAAACTACACCCAAACTGTATTTATTCCTTCAGCGGAAGAACTGAAACACTGAATATTTCAGATTAATTACCTTCCTGGGGGAGTAAATAACATAGTGACTCATTGGCTGGTTTATGCTGCTTCAATCATCATCTAATCTATTCAATGTAATTTTACAAATCGTTAGGCACATTTCTTTGTAGCTCATTTGTTATTGATGGTACAGCTTTTTAACCAAAATAATAATGCTGACTTCTTTTTTCAGATGTCCAACCAGTTGCTTATGAAGAACCAAAGCACTGGTGCTCCATTGTCTATTATGAGCTAAATAATCGTGTGGGAGAAGCTTTCCAAGCCTCCTCTACCAGCGTCCTAGTTGATGGTTTTACTGATCCCTCAAATAACAAGAATAGATTCTGCCTCGGTCTTCTTTCCAATGTGAATCGTAATTCAACTATTGAGAACACCAGGAGACACATTGGCAAAGGTAATCTCCATTTTATAGAGTTGTTAATTTGACATATCAGATCAGTTTTGCAGCCCTTCTTTGGACTGAATGCTACATTGTAAATATTTTTGACATTGTTGAAGATGCTACATATCTTTGAAAAGCAGATAGTGTTCTAAGGCCATTCTGCAGGTAATGATCATTGCCAACCTATAATGTGTCAATGATTATAAGTAAAAATTCAAGAGCATGTTAGTTTTCAAAATATTTTGGTGTATTCTGATTTCAAATGCAGAGAGATTGTGATCATTTTGTGAGCTTACTTCCCTTTTAAGTGACCTCAAAACCTGTTCTTGCATGCACCTAATAAATAATCTTAATTTTTGTAAATCCAACATAAATGCACCCATTTAATTTTGCAATTGCAATTTGCAATGGGGTGACTACACTGCACACAATACTTCAAATGTGGCCTAGGAAACATTTTATAAAGCTGCAAAATGACTTCCTAACTCTTGTACTCAATGCCTCCACAAATGAAGGCAAGCATACCCTATGCCTACTTTACCACTCTCTACTAGTGTTGCCACTTTCAGCAAATGGAACAGAAGATCCCTTTAGCATCAATGTTGTTATGGGTCTTGCCATTATCTGTACACTTTCCCCTTATTTTCGACCTTCATGCGACTCTTCTCACTTGCTCGGATTAAACTGCATTTCTTATCTGCAACTGATCTTAATCCTGCTGTATCCTTTGACAGCCTTTATAGAACATAGAACAGTACAGCACAAGAACAAGCCATTTGTCCCACAATGTCCATACTTAAAATGTCAAATTAAACTAATCTCCACTGCCTATATGTGGTACAAATCCCTCCAATCCTTGGATTTCCATGTGCCTGTTGCAACACCTCTTAAATGCCACTATTGTATCTGCCTCCACCATCATGCATAGCAGTGTGTTCCAGGCGCCCATCTGTGTATTTAATAAAAGCTCGTTCATCACATCTCCTTTAAACTTTGTCCCTCTCACCTTAAAGCTATGCTCTCTAGTCCTTGACATTTTCACCCTGAGCAAAAATTTTCTGACTGTCTGTCCAATCTATGCCTCCCATAATTGCATATACTTGTATCAGGTCTCCACTCAACCTCTAATAGAGAAAACAATTCTAATTTGTCCAACGTCTCCTTTTCGGTAATAATTCGGGCAGCATTCTGGAAAGCCTATTCTGCACCCTCTCCAAAGCCTCCACACTCTTCCTCTAATGGGTGACCAAAATGGTGCACAATATTCCAAATGTGGTCTGATCAAAATCCTATACTCACTGCCGTGACAAATGAAGGCAAGCATGCCATATGCTGCCTTTAGCACTCTATTTACTTGTGTTACCACTCTAAGGGTGCTCTGGACATGGACTCCAAGATCCCTCTGTACATCAATGTTATCAAGGGTGTTGCCATTAACTGTATTCATAACCCATATATTCACTATCCCAAAGTGCAACACCTACTAAAACATTTTCACTGTCTGCAACTCCTACAATTTAGCTGCTGTCTGCAAGCTTACTAGCCAACCCATCTATTTTAATATCCAAGCCATTTATACATATCACAAACACCAGTGGTCACAGCACAGATTCTTATGGAATACCATCAGCCAGAACAACACCTTTCTACCACTATCTTCTGACATCTGTGGATTGGACAGTTCTGAATCCAAATGAACAAATCACTGGCCCCATCCCCGAACTCTAACCTCCGCTACATCGACGACTGTATTGGTGCTACCTCTTGTACCCATGCAGAACTCACTGACTTCATGCACTTCACTACCAATTTCCATCTCTTAAATATACTTGGACTATCTCTGACATCTCCCTACCGTTTCTGGACCTCACCATCTCCATCACAGGAGACAGACTAGTGACTGACATCCACTATAAACCCACTGACTCGCATAGCTATTTGGGCTACACTTCTTCCCACCCTTTCTCCTGCAAAAAGTATCCCCTACTCCCAATTCCTCCGTCTACGCCGCATCTGTGCCCGGGATGAGGTGTTTCACACTAGGGCATCAGAGATGTCCTAATTTTTCAGGAAACGGGGCTTCCCCTCTTCCCCTCCCCTCCCCTTTCTGTGTTCCGCAGAGACCGTTCCCTCCGTAACTCCCCGGTCCACTCGTACCTTCCTACCCAAAACACCCCATCCCCGGGCATTTTCTCCTGCAACTGCAGGAGATGCAACACCTGACCCTTTACCTCCCCCCTCAACTCCATCCAAGGACCCAAACAGTCTTTCCAGGTGAGACAGAGGCTCACCTGCACCTCCTCCAACCTCATCTATTGTATCCGCTGCTCTAGATGTCAACTTCTTTATATTGGCGAAACCAAACGCAGATCGTTTCGCACAACACCTTCGCTCAGCCGGCCTTAACCAACCTGATCTCCCGGTGGCTGAGAACTTCAACTCCCCCTCCCACTCCTAGTCTGACCTTTTTGTCATGGGCCTCCTCCAGTGCCTTAGTGAGGCCCACCGGAAATTGGAGGAACAGCACCTCATAGCTTGCAGCCCAGCGGTATGAACATTGACCTCCAACTTTAGATAGTTCCTCTGTCCCTCTCTTCCCCTCCCCCCTTCCCAGTTCTCCCTCTATCTTCCTGTCTCCACCTATATCCTTCCTTTGTCCCGCCCCCTGACATCAGTCTGAAGAAGGGTCTCGACCTGAAACGTTACCCATTCCTTCTCTCCTGAGATGCGGCCTGACCTGCTGAGTTACTCCAGCATTTTGTGAATAAATACCTTCGATTTGTACCAGCATCTGCAGTTATTTTATTACATTAAATCACTGACTTCCATACATCTTAATCTTCAGGGTCAGCCTACCATAAAATAAACTATCTGCTGATGACTGCTCACCATATGAATCAGGGCTTTATTAAAACTATGATGAGGCATTGAAAATGGGGAAGGCATATTGCATTTTTGATGTAGACCAATCATTGAATTAGGGCCTTGTATTGGTAATGCTGGCCTCAAAGACTTGGCATTACAGGCATAACAAATCTAACCTGACCAATTGCAACTTTCATTCCTGAGCTAAGTGGCGAGATGTGTAATCACTTCATAATAGTTCTCTCTTGTTCTGTTCTGGTTTCATCAGAGCCACCTCTGGCCATTAGAATGGTGATCCAAGGTGACCAAGAGCTGAATTGGTACCATGCACGTCATTACTGTTGACATTAAAACAGCATTCAAATGAGTGTAGCATTAAGAAGCCGAGTTTGGGGCAATGATTCCAGTGCCTGGAAATGTACTTGATGTAAATAAACGTGGTGGTGATTGTCGGAAGCCAGAAGTTGTTATTCCAGAAGCTGCTTTGAGGTGTTTTGGTGAGACAGTAAAGCAGGCCCAGTTATCTTTCTACAACTTTGTCTTTAACCTTTACTCCATTATATCAGGAAGCTATTTGTCCAATATTCATATAGACATGTCTGAGGAAATGTGCAGCAGCAAAAGCTGAAAAAAATCTGGATACTATTTGCTCTTGCAAATAAACAGTAATAATTGTCTGGAAGTTCAGAGACATTTGCATTTTTTAAATGTTAATAATCTTTTCAGGGATTGTGATTATGTTCTGACAAATTCAACAGTGTCAGTGCACAAATGCTGTATTTGTAGTTGTAGAGCAAGTCAGAAACATAGGTACTTTGGGGAATACTTTGCCATCAATTTCCCAAAAGGTATCCACTGTACATCAATAAGATCTGAAGTGGAATGCATTAAAGATAACTTGTCACAGTCAGAGCTTGACATTGTTCAAGACAAAAAATATTTGTTGGTCTGAGCTTAAATATCATCTCCCTCTACAGTGTACATTCACTGTTACATATCCCATAGGATGTGCTACCACCTGTTGCCAGTTCATCTTCAATAGACTCCAGAACCCATGATCTCTCCCAGCAGACTGGGTTCTGAAAATCTTCATGCCATACAGCATCCAAGTCACTATGCCTTCTTTCTTAACCGAATGGAACTCCTGCAATTTCCTATTGACTACATTATTAAAGTAGTTTCATTTCACGATACAGTACAATGATTTAAAAAATTTAAAATAATTTGTAAATACGGAGATGGGCAACTTGAGAGTAAAACAAAATAGAGGTATGCATTCTGGCATGTTGAAATTGAGATGCAAAAATAGAAGCTCCAAACTACAATCTTTCAGGGGCTGTAGATTATGGAAATTGTATTGAATGACTGGAGGACCAATAGTGTTCCAATAAGAGAAACTAAGTCTGTGAAGGGTCTCGAACCAAAACCTGGTCTGTCCATTTCACTCCACATATGATGCCTGACCAACTGAGTTCCTGCAATACTTTGTTTTTTGCAGCAGCATCTGCTGTCCGTGTGGCTCCGGTCACGTGTGGCTGCGCCTAACGGCTGCGCCTCTCTGGCAGTCTGTTTGTCTTTTTTTTGTGTGTGTCGGTGTTGGGATGGTTTTTGTTTCTGTTTTTGGCTGTGTATGTGTGGGGGGTGGGGTGGGGGAAACCTTTCTTTTATTGGGTCTCTTCCCCGGGGCGCAGCTCGGCCGCGGGGCCTTCCATCGCCCGCGGGGCCTTCCAGCTCGGCCGCTGGACTTAACATCGCCGGCTCGGCTGCGGGACCTAACAGTGCCCGGCGCGGCTCGGCCGCGGGGCCTTCCATCGCCCGGTGCGGCTCGGCCGCTGGACTTAACATCGCCGGCGTGGCTCGGCTGCGGGACGTTTCAGTGCCCGGTGCGGCTCGGCCGCTGGACTTAACATCGCCGGCTCGGCTGCGGGACGTTTCAGTGCCCGGTGCGGCTCGGCCGCTGGACTTAACATCGCCGGCGCGGCTCGGCTGCGGCACGTTTCAGTGCCCGGTGCGGCTCGGCCGCTGGACTTAACATCGCCGGCTCGGCTGCGGGACGTTTCAGTGCCCGGTGCGGCTCGGCTGCGGGACTTAACATCGCCGGCGCGGCTTGGCCGCGGGACGTTTCAGTGCCCGGTGCGGCTCGGCCGCTGGACTTAACATCGCCGGCGTGGCTCGGCCGCGGGACGTTTCAGTGCCTGGTGTGGCTCGGCCGCGGGGCCTTCCATCCCCTTGCGGGGGCTGTGCATGTCGGTTGCCTCGGTAGGGGTCGAGCTGCCTGTCCGTGGGCGCGGGGGGAAGAGAGTGGAAGTTTTGTTGCCTTCCATCACAGTGAGGGGGTGTTTGGAGTCACTGTGATGGATGTTGGTGTTGGGGTCGTGTGTCCTGTGTTCTTTTCTTTTTTGCTGTGTCTTGTGACTGCTGAAATTTCGTTCGGTATTTATACCGAATGACAATAAAGTTCTGTTATACTGTTATACTGTTATTAATTTGGCTCCTCTGCCATTTTCTGGCAGGGATGAGTGGAGATAATATTCTTTCATAAATGATCATAGTGCCTTTTAATTTGGTCTCCTATAAATGCAGAGTGAATCAGGGTAGGTAATTGGCGTAAATAAATTTTGCACAAAGCCCAGAACTTAAAGGTAAGTTTTGGCCGTGGCCAGATTGATCACTTTGTCCAAGAGGTTAAAGCTATCGATATGAAGCCAGCAGGGCTAAAATATTTCAGAAATGGGAAGAATAATATAATCTCATTTGGAATGCATGGCTTCTGATAATGCTGTGCTCATGGTTTTCAGGTATTGAATTTGATTGTTTTTTTATTATTGCACTTGAGTGTCCGTAGAATATTTTAAATGTATTACCTGCAGATTGCCACAATTTAGAGGAGTTTGAGTGTGCAGTACATTTTATTGAAGATGTATCAAAACATTTCCCAATCAATGAAATACTGTTCTTATTTAATCAAATGTAATTGACTATATTATGGAAAGCAAACTTATGTCTGTTGGCTTACAGGTGTTCATCTCTATTATGTTGGCGGAGAGGTTTATGCTGAATGCTTAAGCGACAGTAGTATTTTTGTTCAGAGTCGAAACTGCAATTACCATCATGGCTTCCATCCAACAACTGTCTGCAAGATCCCCAGTGGATGTAGTTTGAAAATCTTCAACAATCAGGAGTTTGCCCAGCTTTTGGCACAGTCAGTAAACCATGGCTTTGAAGCGGTTTATGAACTTACTAAAATGTGCACCATACGAATGAGTTTTGTAAAGGTAATAAAAATGTCTAGTAACTCTAGTTAATATTTATTAATAAAGGAAGCTAATCAAGTGTACAACAAACAAAGATGAAATAAGTAGAATGGGAGGAGACTTGTGTTCACACAGGCACATTTGGTATTTGGCGATTAGATTGTGGGGCCAAAGTTTAATTTAGAGATACAGCATGGAATCAGGCCCTTCAGACCACCAAATCCAAGCTGATCATCAATTATCTATTCAGAGTTCTAAGTTATCCCAATTTCACATCAACTCTCGACACACTACGAACAATTTAGAGACCAATTAATCTACAACCCCTTTTGGTTACAAAATCTTTTTAGGATGTGGGAGGAAGCCTATGTGGTCAAAGGGAGAACATGCAAGCTCCATTCAGATGGCATCAGAGGTCAGGATTGAACTTGGGTCTCTGGCGCTGAGAGGCAGCAGCTCCACCAGCTGCACCTCTGTGCATCCGTGAATGTTAGCTTCCTGAAGTGAAGCTTCCTGGCACATTTAATTAAATGCTCTAGACCAAATCAGCTGTTTATACTCAAATTCTATAGTTGGGTGTACTATGTTATGATATTGACACAAAGATACAAATGGAGCTATTCTTCTGCTATTCCAGATTTTGTAAAGTGCTCAGCACCTGTTCCACCATTCATTGGACTGCAAATTATCAAATTTTATCTATCTGCCTTGGCTCCTGTTCTCTCTCCTACTAAAATGATGGTTCATAATTTAAAATCGTTACTGTTCAATGCTTTTTGTGGCAGTATCCCACATTTCTATCCACTTTCTATCTTCTCGCTTTAATAGCATGCCTCTGGTTTTAAGTTTGGATCCCTTAGCACTAACCAATAGGAGAGAATTCTGTATATATCCGAGTAACAGCTTCAGTCTAATTACCATATAAAATACCTTGCATTCCATATTCTAGCAAATTGAATACAGTTGGAACCAAATGAATATGGTGTGTATCTATTGTAACCTAATGAATGGTTACTTCACCACTTCCAAGGACATATAGTTTGTACTATTTCAAGGCTTTGTGTACTTTTAGCAATCTTCCATGTAATATTCAAGTTGTCTTGTTAAAGCTAGCAGTTCATTAGTTTTTAAAAAATGGTCCCATTTTAGTGGTCTTTCTATAAGGATCCCTGAATCTCTGGATTTGTACTCTTCCTATCTCTTCACTATTTAAATAACACGCATCTTTTCAGTCCAGATTGGATAACTTCACACCTATTAATAGGCATCTTTCATATTTTTTCCTATTTGTCTATCTATCAATCTATATCTCTTAGTGAGACCAAGTGTTCATCTATACTCTTCTGTTTTTAAGCCAACCTGGACAAGGGACTTTCTTATCCTACTGTATTAATTAAAATAATTAATAATAATGATCTTAGATATATCCTTGTGGGAGACAACTAGTCCTTCTGGCTCCAGTAAATATTAACTTTGTGTGCATTGTTAAGCAGCAGAAACAAAGAATACACTACATAATTCGGTTTGATCTTATTGAATTCAGTCTGAAGAAGGGTCTCGACCCGAAATGTCACCCATTCCTTTTCTCCAGAGATGCTGCCTGTCCCGCTGAGTTTCTCCAGCATTTTGTGTCTACCTTCAATCTTATTGATTATCTTCTGGAAGACTATATTATCCTCCTGCCATCTGCCGCAGCCAAATAAGAACATTTATTAGATATATAAGTTGCTCCTTAAGCACTTATTTTGATGCTCCAATCACATGTTTCTCAACCTTCAGTCTTTCTATGAAAGTCCTTCAGTGAAAGAATCTGAAATTCCCAGCAATTGATAAACTAATGGGTCTATAATTAAACAAGTCCTCTTTTCCTTTCCCACTCAAGAGTAATAGAATCATACAGCACGGAAACAGGCCCTACCCACGGAAACTTTCCCACCCGACCAAGGTGCCCCATTTACACTAGTCCCACCTTCCCATGTCTGGCCAATGTCCCTTTAAACCTTTTTTATCTATGTATCTGTCCATGTCTTTGATGTTGTTATATTAACTGCCTTAACTACCTCATCTGGCGGCTCGGTCCACATATCCACCACCTTATGTGAAAAAGTAGCCCCTCGGGTTCCTGTTAAATCTTTACTTTCTCACCTTAAACCCATGTCCTCTGGCTCTTGATTCCTCTAGTCTTGGTAAAAGACTCTGCATTCACCATATCTATTCCTCTCATAATCTTGTATGCCTCTTAAATCTTCTACACCTCGGCCTCCTGTGATCCAAGGAATAAAGTCCTAGCCTGCCCAACCTCTACTTGTAGGCCCTCAATTTCTGGCAGCATTCTTGTAAATCTCTGCACTCTTTCTAACTTAATAACATCACTCCTATAGCAGGGTGAACAAAACAGAATACAATGCTCCAAATGCGGCCTCACTAATATCTTGTGAAACTGTAGCATAACATCCCATCTTGTTTACTCAATACCCTGGCTGATGAAACCCAATGTACCAAAAGCCTTTTTGTCCACACTACTTGTGACACCAATTTCAAGGAATTATGTACCTGCACTGTGAATGTCTTGCCCTGGTTTGACTTCCCAAAATGCAACACCTTGCACTTAACTGCATTAAACCCCATTAACCATTCCACAGCCCACCTGCCCAACCGATTGAGATCCTACTGTAATTTCTGATAACCATCTACAATACCACCCACTTTAACATCATCTGCAAACTTACTATTCATTAACATTATAGACAATAGGTGCAGGAGTAGGCCATTCAGCCCTTCAAGCCAGCACCACCATTCAATGTGATCATGGCTGATCATTCTCAATTAGTACCCCCCCTGCCTCCGCTATCTTTAAGAGCTCTATCTAGCGCTCTCTTGAAAACATCCAGAGAATTGGCCTCCACTTCCTTCTGAGGCAGAGAATTCCACAGATTTACAACTCTTTGACTGAAAAAGTTTTTCCTCATCTCTGTTCTAAATGGCCTACCCCTTATTCTTAAACTGTGGCCCCTGGTTCTGGACTCCCCCAACATTGGGAACATGTTTCCTGCCTCTAACGTGTCCAATCCCATAATAATCTTATGTTTCAATAAAATCCCCTCTGATCCTTCTAAATTCCAGTGTATACAAGCCTAACCGCTCCAGTCTTTCAACATACGACAGTCCCGCCATTCCGGGAATTAACCTAGTGAACCTATGCTGTACGCCCTCAATAGCAAGAATATCCTTCCTCAAATTTGGAGACCAAAACTGCACACAATACTCCAGGTGCGGTCTCACTAGGGCCCCGTACAACTGCAGAAGGATCTCTTTGCTCCTATACTGAACTCCCCTTGTTAGGTACATTCTCATGATATAAACCACAAACAGCAATGAGCCCAGCGCTGATCCCTGATCTCATTTCTAGTTACAGGCCTCCAGTCTGAAAAATAATTTTTCATCATCTGCTTTCTTCCATCAAGCCAATTCTCTATACAGTTAGCTAGCTCTCCCATGCGATCTTGCCATCCAGACAGCTATCATGCAGAACCTTATCAAACGTCTTACTGAAATCCATATAGACAACTCTTACAATTTTGTCTGTATCAACCTTTTTGATTACTTTAAAAACCTTATGAATCTAATTTATAAGACCCGATCTCCCACGATCTGTAATTGGCCCCTATCAATCCAAATGCATATAAATCTTATCCTCCTGCATCTTCTATAGTAACTTGTCTACTGCTAGAGTTCCCAGGCTTTTCCTTGCAGCCTTCCAGTCTTCTGGCAATTCATCTCTGTCTAGCGATGATTCATATATGTCAGTCAGGTCAGAACTTCTTCCCTAGCTTCCCACAGTGTCCTCTGATATATCTGATCAGGCCCAATAAATTTACCTACCTTCATACGCCTTAAGATGTCCAATAACTCCTCCCCCGCAATATGGATTGTCCTCAAGACATCCCCATTAACTGCCCTAAGTTCCCCAGTCTTTGTCTTTCTCCAGATTAAAAATAGAGGTGAAATACTCATTGAGGACCTTGCCCATCTCCTATGACTCTATACATAGATGACTGCTCATCTAACCTAATTCTGTTCCCTATTCTGTCTCCCTTAATGTATGTATAAAATCTCTTGGGATTTTCCTTAATATTATCTGCCGGACATGTCTTCTGCCCCTTTTTGCCCTCTTATTTCCCTCAGTGTGCTCCTCGGAACATATATGCCCTAAACCCTTGGCATCACACTTTTGAACAGACGCCATTTTCTGGTCAATCCTTTGCCTGCAAAAACCTACTCCAAATGACTTTGACAATTCCTGTCCAACACCATCAAAGTTGGCCTTGCTCCAATTCAGAATTTTAACTTGTTCCCTATCTTTATCCATGGCTATTTTAAAGTTAATAGAACCGTGGTTGTTGGTCCCAAAAGTTCACCCATTGACATTTCAGTCACTTGTACATATTTTGAGTATAACTTCAATTGTTTAATAATCTTTGTCTTGGTTAATAAAGGAAAACATCCCGCAGGCCCTGTGAATCATCATATTGATCTGAATAAGAACAGATTTTTGGGAACGTACTAAGTGCTGTGCAAGATGAATTTGGCTTGCTAAAATGACTCTTGTAAGAAGAAAACCTCTAATGGGCTCTAAATTCTAAGTGGTTGTGCCAGGCCAAAAGACATGCAGGATCTGTAGTAATCACGCACAGAGACGTTTCTAAAATTGGGTGCTGCAGCAGTACGGGCTACCGCCTCATTATTTTAAACTGAAACTGTTGAAACTCCCAGGTTCAAAGCTGACTTTGGGAGCTATGTGTTTGCACATTCTCCATGTCATATGTCATTGGGTGCTCTGGGTTCCTCATGTATGACAAAACATGCAGGTTAGTAGGTTAATTGCCTACTTGAAATTGTTCCGAGTGTAGGTTGGTGGCAGCAGAATTGGGGGAGAAGGTTGATGGAGAAGCATGATAGTTTCTTGTAGGCTTAGTGTGCTTGATAGTCATTTTTGATGCAGTGGGCCCATTGGCCTCTTCCTGTGATATATTGTGTTGTATTAGTGCAAATTGATAATGAAGTTTACTGTAGTTAACCAAATAAATTGTTGCTCTCAGAAAATGTATTTTCTGTGTATTTTAATATTTTAAAAACTCATAATTTTTATTGTTGCATTTTTAGGGTTGGGGAGCTGAATATCATCGACAGGATGTAACAAGCACCCCATGCTGGATAGAGATTCATTTGCATGGCCCTCTGCAATGGCTTGATAAAGTTCTCACCCAGATGGGTTCCCCACATAATCCTATCTCCTCAGTGTCGTAACGGTGCTTGCTGTGCTGCTTCAGAGTGCTCATAAATTCTTGAGTGTTGATTTTCTGGAGTTTGTAATCACTTGAAGGACTTTTAAAATGGGTACATTCTGGACTGTACTAAATGGGAATCTGGAAGTTACTTGACCTTTTGTGACCAATTGTTGGACAAAGATGATCAGTTTTTTTTTAGTCTACTGCTGTTCTTGTGAAAGTGTTCAGTTTACACTGTAGTATTCCACTTCTGCCTAATCTGATGAATTTATATAGGATATGATTTTAGAATGCTAAAATGATGAAAGGTGACCAAGCATAGATAATTCACGAATGTTAACTGTTTTAGACACTAGTTTGTGGTAAAAAATAAATGCAGTCTTTTTCCATTGTAGCACAATTGCTGCATGGTATGCTGTCATTGAAGGTATATTGCATGGATGACTTGCAAAACCTCGATACATTAGGTCACTTTACATCTAAAGTACAATGTGGAAGTGGACCAAATGAGTCTTGTGTGCAACTCTGTCTTAACAAGTGCTGACATCAAGTTTTTAAAATAATTAAATCAGATAGTGTCAAGTTACAGCTTAATTCTCAGTGCATTTCCAAAGTGTATGGATGTACAGGTATGGCGAGATTTAAAGTAGTTACATTTGTCCTCTCTTCAATTGAATTGGGACTTTCAATTTGACAATAGAAAGATGTGGGCCATGTGATCTGTGCTGTTGTTAAATTCAGTATTTTTAACTATTGCATTTAATGTGTACTTTAAGTTTACTAGTACATAAGTTTACTAGTAAGTTCACTTACTAGTAGCTAAGCATTAGTTCAGAGGTTGTTAATTAAACGTTTTTAAAAACACCACTTTGGTAAACAAAAATGTTGTGTATGCATTATTCTGGCTTTGTCACCTTTTATGTGCTAATTTCTCTTTAAAGAGAAGCATTGAGATATTTCTATAAATCCTCTGAGTAGCTGATTAGTGGGTACCAACAGGTTAGATATTTATACAATGATTAAAATGGTCTTGTACATTTTTCTCCAGTTTTATTGATTAAAGTTGGCTGGATATTTGCAATACATTGTTAGTTTTCCAAGTAGTAGGTCAGCTTGTTTTATAAATAATGCTCAATTCTTTTCGGTTCTTATATGCACTTTTACACAAACCTTTGCTGTTGTGCTGTGGAATTGGGAAGCAACATTTATTTTGAGGATTGCAAGTCCTTCATTAGAAACCATGTAAATTGTTTTGTCATGATTTTTAAAGTATATGTTTCCTTTGACATTTTGTAACAAGTTTAAGAATTGCACCACAACAAAATATATGGTAAAATAACTCAAATTCTATCTTTGAAGACATTAAGGACATTTTTATCCAACTAACTCAGATTTGCATTTTTTTGTTCATTTGTTTAAATATTTTATCTATCTTTGGATTAATATTTACTTGTGTGTGCTAGGTGAGCTGAGGGGCAAGGCAGGGGAAAGTTGTGGTTTTCCAAGACAAAGTTATAGATTGTCACCCTGTTCCCAGACCTGTGCAAAATAATCTAACTAAACATAGGAGAAATGAGGTCATAGTTCGTGATTTTTAAACAAAAACTTATTTTGTACTGAATCATCATTGGTGTATGCAAATGTGGTTCATAATAGGAACATTCTAATATGTTGAAATTTCAATGTTCTAAACATCTACAATAAACCATGTAACTGCACTGCAAATGTTGTCATGGTTGAAATTGGTTTATGCCATAATATTGAGTGATTTCTCTCTGATAATACAAACATGTTGCAAAAGAATGAAAATATTTTGAAAGATTTATGAAAACTTTGCAATGACGACTTATAATTCAGTATGATTAATACTAGAATTGGCTTCCGTGTGGTAGGATTCACCACCCTTGACAGTTCAAGCAGAATTATCTTCCAGCATTTTGGACAAGGAGGTGACAATGTCCAATTGTTAGGAGGAATTCTCTGGTTGAGTTTGCAGATCCACATTACCCATTTGGTTGCGTGCACTGAAGTCAAGTCAGCTGCAGGATCTAGTCATTTTTGGGTATATTTCATAATGTTATTCGGCAGGTAGTATAACTGTCCTTAGTTCTTTGGGAATGTTTAGTATTGAGGCATAGGCTCTTGTGCATGTCAGAAACTTATTATATCACAGTGGTCTCCTCAATGTCATTAGGTTATTGGATATTCAGATAGGTTGCTATGCATTTTGTGATGGAGTTTCTGAGTCTTAACGTTGTGTAGATATTTTGGGGGATTCCTTGCAACCTGATCAGTACAAAGAGTATTCTTCTCTAAAATAACTGCTTTCACATAGTCTAAGCAAGGAATATCTTTTTGAAACATGTCTCTCACTTTTAACGAGATTGTTCTGCAAGCTCAAATTTTCTTTTGTGAAAATGGATATTTGGTTTTCTATCAGTCAAGGGAAACCAGATAGCATTTATGATGTGAGCCTTTTCTTTCCCTAACTTTTATAGGGGGTACTCTGTGTGAACTAGGTGCGACTGCTTTAAGGTTGCTCAAATCACCTATGTGGACCCTTGTTTCCTTTTGCCATGTGACCATCACATATTGGCTGTTTGTTTGGACTTGTGGGCTACTGTCTTCTGCTGAGGCCTTATGTTACAACTAGGAAACATGCAGTGCCTTTTGGCGAAAGGTCAATGAATGTCAGTATGAATGACAGTGTATATAAACTAATGGCACCAGCAAATTGTCCACTTAAAATAGTTTAATGACCTGCCTATGGTGCTTAACAATAAGCCGTGTGCTCTACAATGCTGTTTCACCCAGCTGAAAGCCAAGGCTCAGTGACTGAGGATGTGCCTGAGCAGTAATGCTGAATTATTCAGTTGTTGGCCAAAGTATGTTTATGCTGTCATCTGAATATGATAATTTTATCATTTGGGGTCCTTGCCATTTATCCTATTGACAAAATATCATTTACTGATTATTTTGCTCAGGTGGGGTAGTCATTCCATCAAAAACAACATAAAAATGGGTTGGAAACTAATTGAGAACTTTGTACCATAGTCTGTTAAGATAATGTTCTATTGGTAAAAGGGCAAGTCTTGCATTATTTTGTATTATTCTTTCTTCACTTCAACTGTTTCATATATAAATGGTAACTAGTTTAGCTGATTCAATACACCAGTTCCCTCATCCATGAAAGGATTACTCTTTTCCTACTATCATAATGTGAGGTAACTGATTCGAATGGGTTCATCATTTTTGTAAGCATGTTGTATGATTACCTTTCTGCTTGTTGTTTCTCTTGTCTCCATCCACAATAACGCAGTCTGTAAATTGAAGACCCCAGAATTTTAAAGACGAGGAAGACAGCAAAGAAGTGTTTTACAGAGATAACATGTACAAAATAAACATACTTTTCACTCAACAGAAAATTTGGGATATTCTTGTTCTATGTTGTGCTTTGATCGCATTGCATTAAATATTTCAATAAAATTCCATGAATTACCCAAGACCATTTCTACAATGTAACATTTGGCTTCAAGAAGTAACTAATATTATAGTGACATAAATTTATCTCTTGTGCTGTTTAATGGACAACAATTAAAGTTTAAGCTTTAAATGTAAGTTTAAAGTTTATATTTGCCTTTGACTTATACACGTTAATTTCCTGTCTTTGTATGTTTTTACATTCGAGAGTTAGAAAGTACTGGGCCCAAATTTTCCAGTATAGATAAGTGAGGAACTTAATGCAATTGACAATGTAACACACCTCCACCTGTACAGAATTGTAGAGAATCGTACAGCACAGAAATAGGGCCTTTGGCCAAACTTACGCATGTTGCCCATTTACACTAGTCCCACCTGCCAGTGTTTTGCCTATAATCCTTCAATCTTTCCTGTGCATGTACTTGTCTGTATGTCTCTTAAATATTATAATGGGATCCTTTTTGACAAGATTAAGTATTTTCAGAAAAGTACATAAGATTTTCAACGCAAGATTGTATATTGCTTATTTGCAATCAATACATTCTTAGACATTTTTGAAAAGTACGTTGCAGATCATAGCTCAAATTGATGAAAATTGGGTAGGTTAAACAGCATCTGTCAAGGTGGGGGGAAGCAATTGGCATTTTGGGTTGTAAACTTACAACAAAACCAAGAAAATGTTAACAATTAATCTGTTTTAACGGAGAAGTGAGAGGAGTAGGAAGAACAAAAGGAATTTATGAAATGAGGTGGTAGCCAGAGACAGTGAATGAGATTGATGATGAAATTTTGTTTAAAGACAACATGGAAGAGACACTAATGTGAGAAGATGAATGGAAATGAGAAGATAAAAAAATGCTGATGTCTTCCATTTTCTTAGCTGTTTCTGCACCATCACAGTTCACAAAGCTTTCATTCAAGTGTGGAATATCTTACTAGTTATTACTTTCATCCCCTTGCTTCCCAACCTGAACAAAAATGAGTTTTCACATGTCCTGCCTTCCATCACATTAAATTCCACATTCAGCAAATTATCCTCTTTCTACCACCAGTCACAAATTCCCCTTCACTCTTTCAACATTCTAAAGGGACTGTTCCTACCACAGATTTCGGGTTCATATTTCTAACTTCAACATCTTGCAGCACCTTCCCATGCAACTGCAGCACCTATCCTTGTACCTCTGTCCACTAATCAGGGATACAAACATTGCTTCAAACAACAGTAATTGTATTACTGGCATTTGGTGCTCATGATGTAGTTTCTCATTTTGGAGAAGCCATGTGCAGCTTGGGTGGCAGCTTTCTTGGATAATTTTCTTTAGACCTGGAGGTTGACCCTGAGTTTCCAATTACCTGTTGTGTTTATATCTGTCAATTTTCCACACTTTGATTTTGTCTCTGTCCCTTCCACTTCCAGCAAAGTCCAATGCAAGTTAGTGAAGAACATCTTGTCTGCTGACTGGGCAAGTTATAATCCTCGGGATTCTATTTAATTCAACAAATAAGGGCAACCAGTCTTTCCGGTTTGTATTAGAACTGGCCAATTCTCAAAAACTCAAGTTGTAATGTTCATTCTTTTACTTCTCTGCCCACTGTTATGGTCAGACTTGGTTCCAGCATCTTCTGTTGTTTGGATTTTGAGGAGGTGCAGTTTATTTGATTTTTAGATATATCCCCATGCATTGTATGTAAAGGAGCTTAGATGTCAGCATTATGTATTAGCCTTCCCTCAGTATCCTTTACATTGATTGCACCCTGACTGTCCTGCAGTATATACTCCTGGACTTTAGAATGTACTCGAGGAATACATTTACTTTAAGAATACAGTGAAAGTCTAATCTTTTTTCAACATGCAACCCCAGTAGTAGGGTCCGAATTCTTGTCTTACCTGTAAGCACACTGGGGTCCTACATTCCCTTGAAACTTAACTGGGTTCACTGGAACCCATTGTCAATGGACTATATCAAAGTCTGTATTTACAATATGGCTGGCTCCTTTATAGATCTGGCTGCCATGTGCTGATAACATGGTGGTTGGTCCTCCTACGAGATTGACAGAGAAACCCCTTGTTCAGGGGTATCTCAATGTTCATTGATAAATTCTTAAAGGAATCTGGATTGCTGAATGGAGACCATGGTCATTGAAGCTTCCAGCAGCCTTTCAGGGAACCAGATGTACATACTGATGTAAGATTGATAGTTTGATGATCACTAAGTGAGTCTGCCAGTCCAGTTGCTTTCAAACCAGGAAAGAGACACTGACCATATGGTCTGTGGGTCAGATAATATTGTGCTGCATTTTAAAAAAAAACATATGCCTTGAGTATTAGAATTATAGAGTGATATGGTGTGGACACAGGCCCTTCAGCTCAATTTGCCCACATCGGCCAACATGTCGCAGCTACAATAGTCCCACCTCCCCGTGTGTGTGGTCCATATCCCACCAAACCTGTTGTATCCATGTACCTGTCCTAACTGTTTCTTAAGTGTTGGGATAGTCTCTGCCTCCACTACCTCCTCTGGCAGCTAGTTCTGTACACCCACCACCCTATATGTGAAAAGGTGAATAACTGGAAATTAAAAACTGTTTTCTAAACTTTGTAATTTCAATGTTCAATAATTTGAATCTATTCATGAACTAAAATGGCAAGTCTAGAGATTTTTTTCTTGTTAAAATATTCCTCCCACCAACCCAATTTTGTGTGGAAATGTATGTATGGTGAACTGTGGTTTAACACAAGCTACTGGATACTTTTGACATTTTAAAGCACAATGTAGACTGAAACACTCGAATGGGAAGCAAGTGATAGAACAGTCACGTAGGTGACTATGTGTTTAATGTGCCCTAATCTGGCAGACATTGTGTGGATGCAGTATGATAACCATTGTGTGCTGTGACTTTCCAATGAAGGGTATCATATCCTTTTCACGGAGCAGGGGATAGACTCAAAATGCTGGAGTAACTCAGCGGAACAGGCAACATCTCTGGAGAAAAGGAATGGATGATGCTTCGGGTCGAGACCCTCTTTCAGACTGAGTATGGAGAGGAGTCTAGAGATATGGAAGGGTAAGGTTTGGAAAAGGCAGATCAAAGCAGATGCTGGTAAAGAAATGTAGAATGGTTCATTGTTAGCTGAGGGGAAGATGACAATGAGGCATACACAATAAGTAATATTTAATCAGGAGATTGGAGAACTAGGAGGGGGTGGGGAAGAGGGGGAAAGTAAGGGTTACTTGAAGTTAGAGAAATCTAAATACTGCTGGGTTGGAATCTGCCCATGAGGGCAGATGAGGTGCTGTTCCTCCAATTTGCGTTGGGCCTCACTGACAGTGGAGGAGCCCCAGGATAGTAAGGTCAGTATTAGAATGGGAGGGGGAGTTAAAGTGTTTAGCAACCGGGAGATCACATCGGCCTGGTCGAGTGGAGCAGGGGTGTGGGATTATTATTGATATTATTATGGAACCTGAAATGGCTTGTGTGAGATAACAGGTAATTCCTGGACATTATTAAAACGATTGTGCAGTATAATATAAAATCTGTCCATGTTTGTTCATTTATAATGTTTAAATATGTAACTAAATTTGTAATATTTGTACTGTTAACCATGTGGCATCCATGTAGAAAAGCAGATGCAGGATGCATAATGATGCTGGTTGCACGAGAATTGCTCAAAGCAATTGCTGTATGTATTCTATCTATAAATCTTTAAATTCTGAACTGAATACTCATCTTTGCGGTATATCGAATATTCGTTTGGACTTCTACAGGTGTGGACAGAGCATATTGACGCGATGCAACACAGCCTGGTTCAGCAACTGGGTCAAGGAGAGTACAAAGTGGTCGACATTACCCTGTCCATCACAGATACTGAATTCCCGACCATCAAAGGAATCTGTTAAAAACAGCAAATAACATAGATGCACACCACTCTGGCCACTCAGTAGGTCAGGCAGCATCTATGGAGAACATGGGCAGGTGCCCTTCTTCACTCCCGGTCTGAAACGGCCTGGAATCCAGGTGAGTCGACTTTTCCAGCTTGCTGGCGGCCGGGGACGAGATGAGGCCAGACAGTCATTGGCCGCAGCCTGCAGGCGGCTTGAGTGCAAATAAGGGTTGGCGGCAGGCACGGCATGGGAGAGGTCAGGATGGCGGCGTGGACCAGGGGGTTTCGTGGCAGCCCGATCTGGCAGTGAAGGTCAATCCATTAAACCAGAGGTCCGCAAAAACGAGCGTTTACTGTAACCTGAGCAAAACAGGTGGAGGAACTTCGTGGCTGAAACAAGGATATGTGGAGGGAACTACACTACGTAGAAGGGTCACGAAACGTCGACTGTCTTATTTCCTTAAGAAATGCTGAGTTTTTCCAGTAATTTGCTTTTTGTTGGGGTTTTTTCTTATAATTTCTGAAAATGTGCTATTTCCATGCATGCTACCGGGTCCGCTAAGTTCTGCCAGCGTTTTGTTTTAAATTCTAAAGCTATCTCTGCTTGAGAATTGTTGTTTCTTTTTAGATGCAAGCATGGTAATTGTATTTTGCTTTTGGCGTTGGGTCTAAAAGGATAGAATACTCCTCTATATGAATTTACTGCTCTTCATTCGAACGAAGAAGTTGGTGGAGCTTTTAACGAGCTTCCTAGCAATCCCGAAGATGGACACAGTGCTGGAGTAACTGGGGGGGACGGAGGGGACGGACGGGGACGGGACGGGTAGCATCTCTGGAAAGAAGGGATGGATGGCATTTCGGGTCGGGAATCTTCAGACTGAGAGTCAGGGGAGAGGGAGACTAGAGATATGGAAGGGTGAGGTGTGAAAACCACAACTGAGAAGGGTATGAGGTAGGGTCTCGACCCGCAACGTCACACATTTCCCCTCTCCAGAGATGTGGCCTCTAGCACTTTGTGTCTGTCTTCGGTTTAAAGCAGCATCTGTAGTTCCTTCCTACACAACTGAGAGTCAGGGGCTCTCTGTCCACCTTGCGACGAAACAGGTGGCTCCTGCCAGGGTGGGAGCGTCAAGCAAACGTGTGCGTGCAAAGTAACAATGCGTCGGACGTATACGTGAGGAGGGCAATGTATGCTGGGTACCATCGACCTTTAAACACAAGTCTCGAGTTGCTGGCGTGAGGGAGAGAGGGTGATGGACCGGTCGGTCACGCCAGTGAGTGAGTGAGTGGGATGATGTTGCAGGCGGTGCGGCCGCCGCCGCTGCTGCTGTTGTCTGGTGCGTGGTGCAGCTGGGGAGGCCGGGCTCGCGCACCCGCCCTCCGGGGATCCCCCGCCGCGCGCCCGGGCCTCGCTCAGCGCCGCGCGCCCGGGCGGCAGTTGCTGGTGTTGGGGGCGCGGGGCCTCCGCCGGTTACAGGCCCCGGCCCCGGCCCCCACTGCGGCTCCAGCTGGTCTGCGGAGTCTCCGCCCGCTACAGGCCCCGGCCCCCACCGCGGCTGTTCTGCGGAGTCTCCGCCCGCTACAGGCCCTGGGCCTGGCTGGCCTTCGGGGCCTCCTTCGCCCAGTCCCGGCTCCTGCTCCTGCTCCGCTCGGCCTACGGGGCTTTCGGATGGAGCAGCAGCAGCAGATAGCGATGACGCTGTCCGACTGGGAGAAGCGGCTGCTTGAACGTTTGTGCGACGGGCTGCTGGGCGGAGACAGGTCCTGTCTGGCTGAAGGCATCACCCTGGCGGAGTCGACCAACGGGCAGAAGAAGCACCTGGCTCGGCTACTGCTGCAGAAAGTGCTGGACTGCCAGAGGGAACGGGAGCGTCTGAATGACCAGAGACCGCTGGCCTTCAGAATGGGTCAGTACAGCAGCACCTCTTAAAACACCGCCGTGCGGAGCAGCAATGTCAACCTAATCAGATGAGGTTGTGGTTACTGCTCATGTTGCAGTTGTATAATAGACAATAGGTGCAGGAGGAGGCCATTCGGCCCTTCGAGCCAGCACCACCATTCAATGTGATCATGGCTGATCATTCTCAATCAGTAACCCGTTCCTGCCTTCTCCCCATACCCCCTGACTCCGCTATCATTAAGAACTCTAGCTCTCTCTTGAATGCATTCAGAGAATTGGCCTCCACTGCCTTCTGAGGCAAAGAATTCCACAGATTCACAACTCTCTGACTGAAAAAGTTTTTCCTCATCTCCGTTCTAAATGGCCTACCCCTTATTCTTAAACTGTGGCCCCTGGTTCTGGACTTCCCCCAACATTGGGAACATGTTTCCTGCCTCTAACGTATCCAACCCCTTAATAATCTTATACGTTTCGATAAGATCCCCTCTCATCCTTCTAAATTCCAGTGTATACAAGCCTAGTCGCTCCAGTCTTTCAACATATGACAGTCCCGCCATTCCAGGAATTAACCTAGTAAACCTACGCTGCACGCCCTCAATAGCAAGAATATCCTTCCTCAAATTTGGAGACCAAAACTGCACACAGTACTCCAGGTGCGGTCTCACTAGGGCCCTGTACAACTACAGAAGGACCTCTTTGCTCCTATACTCAACTCCTCTTGTTATGAAGGCCAACATTCCATTTGCTTTCTTCATTGCCTGCTGTACCTGCATGCTTCCTTTCAGTGACTGATGCACTAGGACACCCAGATCTCGTACGTCCCCTTTTCCTAACTTGACACCATTCAGATAATACTCTGACTTCCTATTCTTACCACCAAAGTGGATAACCTCACACTTATCCACATTAAACTGCATCTGGCATGCATCCGCCCACTGACACAACCTGTCCAAGTCACCCTGCAACCTCATAGCATCTTCCTCACAGTTCACACTACCACCCAGCTTTGTATCATCTGCAAATTTGCTAATGGTACTTTTAATCCCTTCATCCAAGTCATTAATGTATATTGTAAATAGCTGCAGTCCCAGCACCGAGCCTTGCGGTACCCCACTAGTTACTGCCTGCCATTCTGAAAGGGACCCATTTATCCCCACTCTTTGCTTTCTGTCTGTCAATCAATTTTCTATCCATGTCAGTACCCTACCTCCAATACCATGTGCTCTAATTTTGCCCACTAATCTCCGATGTGGAACCTTGTCGAAGGCTTTCTGAAAGTCAAGGTACACCACATCCACCGGCTCTCCCCTGTCAATTTTCCTAGTTACATCCTCAAAGAATTCCAGAAGATTATTCAAGCATGATTTCCCCTTCGTAAATCCATGCTGACTCGGATCAAAGTCATTGGTGAGGCCGCATTTAGAGTTTTGTGTTCAGTTCTGGGCACCATTTCAAAGGAAAGATGTTGTCAAACTGGAAAGGGTACTGAGAAGATTTATAAGGATGTTGCCAGGATTAGAGGGTGTGAGCTCCAGGGAGAGGTTGAATAGGCTGAATCTCTATTCCTTGGAGCGCAGGGGGATGAGGGGGGATCTTATAGAGGTGTATAAGATCACGAGGAATAGATCGGTTAGATGCACAGAGTCTCTTGCCCAGTGTTGGTGAATCGAGGACTAGAGGAGATAGGTTTAAGGTGAAGGGGAAAAGATTGAATAGGAAAAAAGGGTGGTGGGTATATGGGACATGTTGCCAGAGGACGTAGTTGAGGCTGTGACTATCCCAACGTTTAAGAAACAGTTAGACAAGTACATGGATAGGACAGGTTTGGAGGGATATGGACCAAACACGGGCAGGTGGGAGTAGTGTAGCTGGGACATGTTGGCTGGTGTGGGCGTTGGGCTGAAGGGCCTATTTCCACGCTGTATCAGTCTATGACTACAATTAAGCTACAATTTTATAGGCAAATTTTAATCCAGGAAATGGAGGGATACAGATCCAATGCAGGCAGAGGTGCTTAACTTGGCATCATTTGTACGAAGGAACTGCAAGATGATGGTTATGTTGAAGATAGACATAAAAAGCTGGAGTAACTCAGTGGCTCAGGCAGCATCTCTGGTGAAAAGGAATAGGCAATTTATTCAAAAGCGCAATACGGTGGATGCTGGATATCTGAAATAACAATAAATATTTAGACATCTGGTGAGAGAGAAACATTTAACAGTTTAAGTCAGTGATTTGCCATCAGAACTGGGAACTTTTAAGATGCAGTAGAAGGAAAGAAGAGAATAAAAATAGATGTTTCGGGTCAAGACCCTTATTCAGACTGAGAGTCTGGGGAGAGGCAAACGAGAGATATAGATGGTAACATAGAGAGATACAGAACAAATAAATGAAAGGTATGTAAAAAAATAACAATGATCAAGGAAACGGCCCATTGTTGGCTGTGGGCTAGGTGTTAACGAGTTACACAGACAATGAAACTCACCAGAATGACAGTGAAACTAGTACAATGACTAGGGTGGGGGACAGAGAGAGAGAGAGAGAGAGAGAGAGGGGGGGGGGGGGGTCCAAGGGTTACTTGAAGTTAGAAAAATCAATATTCATACTGAAGATAGACACAAAAAGTTGGAGTAACAGTGGGACAACATCTATGGAGAGAAGGAATGGGTGACGTTTCGGGTCAATCAATAGTCGTTTATTTGTTACATACACATAAATGTGTAGTAAAATGAAACATTACCCGCAGTTGAACAATAAGACCAATAAGATTAATCAATAAAAATGCAATAACACATACAATCACAACTAACACCAAACAAAAAGAAACATCCATCACAGTGAGTCTCCTCCAGTCCCTCCTCACTGTGATGGAAGGCCAGAATGTCTTTTTCTCTTCCCTGCCGTCTTGTCCCGCGGTCAGGCTGTTGGAGTTGCCACCTCGGGGCGGTCGGGGCTCCCGATATTGAAGCCCCCGCCGGATGGTGAAAGGTCCGTGGCGGGCCGACCCAAGCCCCGCGATTCGGGGCGGGCGAACACGTTGCCTCTGCCGCTGCCGGAGCTCCCGATGTCGGCCCCCATCCAGGGGCCTGCGGGCTTCCGACGTCCACGCGGCCCGCGCCGGAGCCTCCGGAGATGAGTCGCAGCCGTTCCCGCAGCATTCGCAGGCAGCCAGCGCCGCAGGTGGTGAGTCCGGACCGCGGGCTCTGCGAACCAGAGACCCAGGTGGTCCCAGGTGCATGGCCGGTGGTAGGCCGCAACGGGAACGGAGACACGGCACAGAACAAAGGTCGCGTCTCCGTTCTGGAGAGAGAATGTTACAGTTACAGTTCCCTCCCACCCCCCCCCCCCAAAACATAACATACAACACTACATCATATTAACACTACAATTGAGACAAAAACAACAAAAAACACAAAAGACAGACGGACTGCAGGCAAGCCGCAGCGACCTTTCTTCAGACTGGTTAGGGATAAGGGAAATGGGAGATATAAACGGTGATGTGGTGAGATAAAGAACAATGAATGAAAGATATGCAAAAAAGTAACGATGAAAAGAAATGTTGTTTGTAGGGTGAAAATGAGAAGCTAGTGCGACTTGGGTGGGGGAGGGATAGATAGAGAGGGCTACCTGAGGTGAGAAAAATTAATATTCATACCACTGGGCTGTAAGCTGCCCAAGCGAAATATGAGATGCTGTTGCTCCCATTTGCCTCACTCTGACAATGGAGGACAATCATGCCATTGGGTTGTAAGCTGCTCAAGCAAAATATGATGAAACGGCATCATGCTTGGCACGGGCATTGTGAGCTGAAGAGTCTGTTCCTGTGCTGTACTTTCTATATTCTAAACAATTTATTCAAAAGCGCAATACGGTGGATGCTGGAAATCTGAAATAACAATAAATATTTGGACAACATCTGGTGAGAGAGAAACATTTAACAGTTTAAGTCATTGATCTGCCATCAGAACTGGGAAATTTTAAGATGCAGTAGAAGGAAAGAAGAGAATAAAAACAGTTTGCAGAAAGCAATAGGTAGTGCCTGTTCAGGTCTCACTTGAGAGAGGAGTAGACATTTTGTGTCTACCAGGTCTCACTTGATGTCTGTACACAGATTGCCTATTGCTAGTGAACACTAACATTATCAGGATGGTGTGAAAGGTCTGGGGCTTATTTGTAAGGAAGGGTCCTGACCTAAAACATCACCTATGTTCTGCTGCATGGCCCTCTGAGGTACTCCAGCACTTGTGTCCTTGAACCAACATCTGCAATTCCTTTTGTCTCCATGTAGATTGTCCAACATGTAATTTGCAAAACTTAAGTGGTATCTTGCCTTTCCTTTAAATCTTTGGATATTATTACTGAAGATGATGCTACGCTTTTGTTTGAAGATACTCCTTGAGATTGCTGGATTGTCATTGCGCTACCAAAACCAAACAAGCCTGCGGACGACCCAAGGAACTATTGGCCCATTCTCCTGGCCCGGCTTTACCCGCTGAACAAGCCGGATTTCGGCGTGGTCGCTGCACCACCCACCAAATAGTCAAGCTGACCTATGACATCGAAGACAGTTTTGAAAAGGGTCACAAGGCGGGCATCACACTGGTAGACCTCACCACCGCCTATGATACTGTGTGGCAATAGGGCCTGACCTTGAAGCTCCTCCGAACCATCCCTGACCGTCATTTAGTGCGGATCCTTGCCAACATCCTTGCCAACCGCAGTTTTGTACTCGAGACCAGCAACGGACAATCTAGCCGACTGCAACACCTAAGAAACGGAGTCCCCCAAGGCTCGGTACTGGCCCCCATGCTCCAACCTCTATATCAGCGATCTGCCACGCACGACCTCGTGCCAGTATGGATAGGCAGATGACTTGGCCCTACTGCACTCGGACAAGAGTTGGTCAAATGTTGAGGATGTGCTTTCGGCGGATATGGAACTTGTCGCGGGCTACCTTAAGACCTGGAGACTAAAACTGAGTGTGGCAAAAACCACCACAACGGCCGTTCACCTGAACAACAAGGAAGCTCAACGCCAGCTAACCGTCACCCTCAATGGGTCACTCCTACCCTACAACCCATTTCCTACATACCTCGGGGTGAAACTAGATCGGCAGCTGACCTACAAGCAACACCTTGAAGCTCGCCGTGCTAAAGTCTCGGCACGGAACAACCTCCTGCGTTGCTTGGCCGGATCGTCATGGGGCGCCAGGACATCTACTCTTCGAACCAGTGTTCTTGCACTCGTGTACAGCGCCACTGAGTACGCCGCCCCAGCATGGTGCCGCAGCGCTCATACTAGCAAGCTAGACACTACCCTCAACGACACCATGCGGATCTTCACTTGCTGCCTACGCCCTACCCCGACAGATCTCCTGCTGGTGCTCGCAGGTATCGCACCCACCAAGCTTCGCAGAGACTTCTTCATTCATAGGCTGGTGTGCAAGGCCCCATCGGACGCCAAACACCCTTTGCACCACCTCGCTCAGGATTCACAGCACCTGGGACCTCAACGCCTGTCATCTCATTCTCCCTTAAGATTATTAAGGGGTTGGACACGTTAGAGGCAGGAAACTTGTTCCCAATGTTGGCGGGGTCTAGAACCAGGGGCCACAGTTTAAGAGTAAGGGGTAGGCCATTTAGAACGGAGATGAGGAAAAACTTTTTCAGTCAGAGTTGTAAATCTGTGGAATTCTCTGCCTCAGAAGGCAGTGGAGGCCAATTCTCTGAATGCATTCAAGAGAGAGCTTGATAGATCTCTTAAGGATAGCGGAGTCAGGGGGTATGGGGAGAAGGCAGGAACAGGGTACTGATTGAGAATGATCAGCCATGATCACATTGAATGGTGGTGCTGGCTCGAAGGGCCGAATGGCCTACTCCTGCACCTATTGTCTATTGTCTTTCTCCTGTCATGCAGCGACCCTCTGTGGCTCCGGTTTCAACATACTAGGAGCATGGAGAACCAGCTGGGAACAGACTTCGCGACCTCCTCAATTCACTGTCGCAGTGAACACCACAGCCCCACCCGGCTCGGACATGCCCCCGCAAAGAGTGGGTCGCCTTGAACCGGCTCCGCACAGGGGTCGGCCAGTTCAACACCGACATGCATCGTTGGGGGTTGCGTTCATCAGCAGCCTGCGTGTGTGGAGCAGACCAGCAAACAGCGCAGCACGTCATTTTCGACTGCACTGTCCTCCGTCCCCCTGGTGGAGGGGTAGACCTCACGGTCCTTGACAACAGCACGTTGCACTGGCTACAGTCCCTGGAGGGCCTTACATAGTTACTGCTGCCTCAAACGCAAGAAGAAGAAGATGATTGCTGGATCCTTGCTTCAGAAGAAGAGTTTTAATGAGAATGAGTATGAAGGAACTGCAGATGCTGGTTTAAATCGAAGATAGACACAAAATGCTGGAGTAACAGCAAGACAGGCAGCATCTCTGGAGAGAAGGAATGGATGAAGTCTGGCCATGAATGGAACTCAACATCCACATTTGGAAACCCCTGATTTCAAACTTGCCCATCTCCCTTGCATCAGAGTTTCATGCACATTTGCAACCTCGGGGACAGTCATTTGTTCGGGCTGTAAAGCTCTAGAGTGAAGCATTGTTTGTGTAGAATCCTTGACTGGAGGTTTTCCCATTGATTTATTATGGCTCTTTTATGCGATTATTTATGTATATTGGGCACCAGCGGAAAAGCAGCATTTGTTGCCCATACTCCTCTCTGCTCTCTGTACCCTGCTGCTTGGCTTCATCCATTTCTTGACGTGAGTATCCTTCCCCTCTGACCCTTTGCTCTCCTCCTTTATATTTTCTCATCCATCCCATCCACCTTCACTTTTTCAGCTTTGAGTAGTATTCTCTTAGCAACAGTCTAAAGTTTAGGGCATTTGATTGTCATGTGGCTGTTCAGCCCAGAAATGGGCCTTTTGGGCCACCATTCCTGAGACTATTTCTACCGATCTATGCTAATCACTTTTGCCTGCAGATCCATATCCTTCAATATTTTGCCTGTTCAAGTGTCTGTCTAAATATCTTTTAAACCATGTTTGTATTTGATTCCATCACCATCTCTGGTAGTGAGACCAAATATCAACCAAAACTCCCTCAAATCTCCTTTAAAACTCAATTCCCTCACCTTACACCTAAGTCCTCTGGATTTTGGTTCCCTTGTTTCTGATCGTGACAGCTTTAGATTGGCGATTTGGCAGAGAGATGGTCCTTAGTTGTGGTAAGGTTTTGTATCGAAGCTGGTAGGAGGGAGCCTTATGCTGGAAGCCTCTGGATCACAGTAACATAAGCACATCTTGCTATACCTGCATGATTTCATTTTTTTTAGGGTCATGTTGCTTTTCCTACTTAATGACCTCAACTGATGATTAGTTTTGCAGGCAAAGTAAATGAAAGGATGAGTTCTGT
The DNA here is from genome assembly GCF_053455715.1 of Rhinoraja longicauda. Classification (NCBI taxonomy): domain Eukaryota; kingdom Metazoa; phylum Chordata; class Chondrichthyes; order Rajiformes; family Arhynchobatidae; genus Rhinoraja; species Rhinoraja longicauda. Next base: position 125,759,919 of record NC_135953.1, read on the forward strand.
GTTGGGTGTAGAAAGAACTGCAATAACATTCTCTTGATAAGTATCTACAACAAGAGTTTATATTCCTTGTGCTATCAATCCAAGGAAGCCTAAAATGCAGAAGATATCAGCGAGATATCCATACTATTCACCTCTTGCAGACAGCTTTTGAGTGTCGTGTAGCAGATTCCAATTCATTATGTGTACTTTGTATTTTTTGCAATGAAACTGAGGGATTATGCAAAGCATAATTGAAATGAGAATTGAATGGGCAGCACAATAATTTAGCTGAATAGTGTCACAGTGGCACAGCTAGTAGAGCTACTGCCTTACCTTGCCAACAACCTGGGTTTAATCCTCACCACCAGTGCTATGTGGAATTTGCCGGTTATCTTTATGACTGCATGGGTTTCATTGGACGCTCCGGTTTTCTCTTGCAACCCAAAAACGTACAGATTGTTAGGTTAATTGGTCATATCAATTTATGCTAATGTGCAGTTAAGTGGTAGAATCTGGGGAGGTTTGATGAGAATGTGAGGGGAGTAAATATTGGGATTCATGCAAGATTAATGCAAAATGGGTTATCAATTGCCTAGGCTTGAACGGTTGTACCATGCTATATCTATGACTATTGCACACCTTAGATATTATAAAACTGATCAAACTTATCCGAGCCTGTATCAAAACAATAACTTGACTTATTTCATACCTTTTCCAATTCTATATTTATTCAATATCACTGAATTAAATGGAAGAGAGTTCAAAGATTTGGAGCTGGTGAGAAACAAGTTTAGCCGATGGTGTCTTAATTTACTGATTTGCTCTTTAGGACTGTCTGGCCCACCTGGTGCTGGGAAATCCACATTTATTGAAAAATTTGGGAAAATGTTGACAGGAAAAGGACATAAAGTTGCTGTTCTAGCTGTTGATCCATCTTCAAAAGCCACTGGAGGTATGTAAAGTTGCATATACAATGTGATACCTTCAAAACAATGGAAGGTCATACATTTTTTTCTCATGATCAACCATTTCAAAGGTCTGTAATATGTTTTTTTGGTTTAACTGCAAGCTGGAAATTCTGTGCTGAATATCAGAAAATACATATTAGAAAGGCAATGTTACAATGGTCATGGGGATTTCAATATGCAGGTAGACAGAAAATCAGGATGCTCCTGGATCACAAGAAAATAAATTTGTAGAATGCATATGAGATGGCTTTTTCGAGCAGCTCGCAGTCGAGCCCACTAGAGAAAAGGCAATTCTGGACTTAACGGTGTGTAGATTTGATTAGAGAGCTTAAGGTGAAGGAACCCCAAGGAGGCAATGATCATAACATGATAGAATTCAACCTGCAGTTAGAGAGGGAGAAGCCAAAATCAGATGTATTACTGTTGGTATTACTGTTGAGTAAAGGTAACGACAGAGGCATGAGGAAGGAGCTGGCTAAAGTTGATTGAAAGTGTAATCCTACCAAGAATGATGGAACAGCAATGGCAGGTGTTTCTGGGAGTAATTTGGGAGATACAGGATCTTTCTATCCCAAAGGGAAAGAAATATACAAAGGGGAAAATGAGACAATTGTGACTGACAAAGCAAGTGAACGACAGTGTAAAAGCAAAACAGAGGGCATACAATATGGCAAAGATTAGTGGGAAGCTGGAGGATTGGGAAGCTTTTAAAAACCAACAGAAGGCAACTCAAAAAACCAATGAGAGAAAAGATGAAATATGAAGGTAAGCTGGCCAATAATATAAAATAAGATACCAAAACCATTTTTTCAGAATATATAAAGAATAAACGAGAGACAAGAGTGGGCATTGTACCACCGGAAAATTACGCTGGAAATGTAGTAATAGGGAACAAAGAAATGCCGGATGAGCTGAATAAGTGTTTTGTGTCGGTCTTCACAGTGGAAGACACCACTGAATGCCAGCAATTCAAGAGAGTCGGGGGCAGAAGTGAATGCAGTCGCTATATTCTGAGGAGGAGTTGCTTGGGAAGCTGAAAGGTCTGAAGGTGAATAAGTCATCTGGACCAGAAGGACAACACCCCAGGGTTCTGAAAGAGGGAGCTGTGGAGGCATTAGTAGTGATCTTTCAAAAATAACTAATCAGGAATGGTTCCAGAGGACTGGAAAAATCACAAATGTAACTCCACTGTTAAAGAAGGGAGCGAGGCAAAAGAAGGGAAATTATAAACCGACTAGTCTGACTTCAGTAGTTGGTAAGATTTTAGAGTCCATTATCAAGATGAGCTTTTGGGGTACTTGGAAACATATGATAAAATAGGCCAAAGTCAGCGTGGTTTAGTTAAGGGGAGATCCTGCCTGACAAATCTGTTGGAATTCTTTGCGGAAGTACCAAACAGGATAGACAAAAGAGAGACGATTAATGTTTTTAACTTGCATTCTCAAAAGGTATTTGATAATGTGCCGCATGTGAGGCTACTAAGCAAGATAGGAACCTGTGGTATTAGAGGCAAGGTACTGACATAGATAGATTGGCTGACTGGCAGAAGGCAAAGAGTGGGAATAAAGGGGCCCTTTTTGGGTTGGCTGTCAGTGACCAGTAGTGTTCCACAGAGACCAATGCTGGGTACTTTTTCACTATTTTTCATGTTATATGTTAATGATCTGGATGAAGGAATAAAGACGTAGACTATTTTCTAAATGGGGAAGACGATTCAGAAATCAGAGGTCCAACGGGGGCTGGTGCAGGATTCCCAAAAGGTTAATATAAGTTGGTAGTAAGGAAGGCAAATGCTATGTTCATATTCATTTTAAGGGAAATAGAATATAAAAGCAAGGATGTAATGCTGATACTTTATAAGGCACTGGTCAGACCACATTTGGAATATTGTCCCCAGTTTGGGGCCTTATATCTGAAAGAAGAAGTGCTGTCCAGAGGAGGTTGAGGAGAATGATCCCAGGGATGATTAGGTTGACCTATGAAGAGTGTTTGGTGGCTCTGGGCCTGTACTCACTGGAGTTTAGAAGGATGGGGGGAGGAATCTCATTGAAACCTACAGATTAATGAAAGGCCTAGATGGACTGGATGAGGTGGGGATATTTCCAATATTGGGAGAGTCCAGGGCCAGAGGGACACAGTCTCAGAACAAAAGGAGAAAGCTTTAGAATGAATCTCTTTAGTTAGAGGGTGGTGGATCTATGGATTTTTTTTGCGACAGATGGCTGTGGAGGTCGGCATTGGGTATTTTTAAAGCAGACATTGATATGTTCTTGATTGGTACGGGCATCATAGGTTACAGGAAGAAGGCAGGAGAAAGGGTTTGAGAGGGATAAATCGATCAACCATGATTGAATGGCAGAGCATAATTCCAGAAAATACATTAATTCCTGAGACAACTGCTGCATTGATTCACCAATACAATAGCAGTAGTTATAAGAAGAGATTTTGGATTTTGGAATCACTTCATAAGAACATAGGAGCAGAAGTTGGATGCCCAGTCCATCAATATAATCACAGCTGATCTGCCCCAGGCTTTGTCTCGTCTGGGCTGGTTTTCTATAGCCCTCAATTCCATGATCTTTCAAACATATTTCTACTTCCTCTTTTTAAATACTCTCCATTTTAGTCTCTGTCACACTCTACACACCCGTTTTAAATGGCCTGTCATTTCAAATTCCCGCGTTAATAAAAACTATCCTTTGAACTCCCTTGAGATCTTGCATGTTCTTCTAAACTCCAAAGAACATAGATCTAATTTATTTTGCTGTTTATGGTAGGACACTGGTGTTATCCCAGGAAACCCTTGTGAATTTCTTTTAGTCCACATTACGAACACTTCTCAGGAATAAAACCCTGTCATAACTTGGGGAAGATCATATATCCTATTTAAATACGTGAAATCTGGCTGTAACAAAGTTACACAGCATTTTTTCCCCCTGTTGGAATAAACAGACATTGGCCATATTAGAACATACAATGTTTGCAAGTTTACAAAAGGGTGTCAAATATATTACTGTATTCTGTGAAAGAAATTAAATTTAATAAAAGTTTTGCATTTCCAAATTTTAGGTTCACTTTTGGGTGACAAAACACGTATGATTGAACTATCAAGGGATATGAATGCATATATTCGTCCATCACCCTCTTTGGGTACTTTGGGAGGAGTTACCAGAACTACAAATGAAGCAATTATTTTATGCGAAGGGGCAGGGTATGATATAATTCTTGTAGAAACTGTAGGTAAGTTATACATTTTAATTTTACATAATATAAATTATTTCTTGGATAATAATTTGTGTTACCATCTTCATTTAAGCAGCCACTGAATGTCATGTTTCTGCCAGTGATTTCCATCAGCATTTGCATTTAAGCAATGAGAATGATTGATGAGGATAGGGAAATGAATGTTGTCTACATAAATTCTCAAATTATAAGAGGCAGGGTAGACAATTGGTACCTTTTTCCCCATGGTAGAAATGCCAAATACTGGAAGGAATAGGTTTAAGGCAAGAGGGGTGAAACTTGTGGGGATATGAAGATATGCGGGGCAAGTTTTTTACATAGAGAGTAGTAATTACCTGAAACATGCTGCCAAGTGTGGTGGTGGAAGCAGATACAATAATGGCATTCAAGAGGCTTTTAGATGGGCACGTGAATATGCAGGGAATTGCAGGATACAAATCATGAAGGGATTAGTTTATCTTGGCATCATGTTCAGCACAGATCTTGTGGACTGATTCCTATGCTGTACTGTTCTCCAGTGCCCTCCACAATGTTTGGGACAAAGACCCATCATTTATTTATTTGCCTCTGTACTCTACAATTTGAGATTTGTATTGGATCAAATCACATGTGGTTAAAGTGGACATTGTCAGATTTTATTAAAAGCCATTTTTATAAATTTTGGTTTTACCATGTAGAAATTACAGCTGTGTTTATACAAAGTCCCCCCATTTCTGGGCACCATAATGTTTGGGACACATGTCTTCACGGGTGTTTGTAATTGCTCGGGTGTGTTTAATTGCCTCCTTAATACAGGTATAAGAGAGCTCTCAGCACCAAGTCTTTCCTCTAGTCTTTCCATCACCTTTGGAAACTTTTATTGCTGTTCATCAACATGAGGACCAAAGTTGTACCAATGAAAGTCAAAGAAGCCATTATGAGACTGAGAAACAAGAATAAAGATCAGAGTGATGGCAAGAACAAAATATGGAGGAAAGAAGGAACTGCCCAAGATCCAAAGCATATCACTTCATTGTGAAACACGGTGGTGGGGGTGTTATGGCCTGGGCATGTATAGCTGCTGAAGGTACTGGCTCACTTATCTTCATTGATGATACAACTGCAGATGGTAGTGGCATAATAAATTCTGAAATGTATAGACAAATCCTATCTGCTCAAGTTTAAACAAATGACTCAAAACTCATTGGCTGGCGGTTCATTCTACAGCAAGACAATGATCCCAGACATACTGCAAAAGCAACAAAGGAGTTTTTCAAAGCTAAAAAATGGTCAATTCTTGAGTGGCCAATTGAATCACCCGATCTGAACCCAATTGAGCATCCCTTTTATGTGCTGAAGAGAAAACTGAAGGGGACTAGCCCCCAAAACAAGCATAAGCTAAAGATGCCTGCAATACAGGCCTGGCAGAGCATCATCAGAAAAGACATCCAGCAAACTGGTGATGTCCATGAATCACAGACTTCAAGCAGTTATTGCATGCAAAGGATATGCAACAAAATACTAAACATGCCTCCTTTCATTTACATGACATTGCTGTGTCCCAAACATGGTGCCCTGAAATGCGGCGGGGGGGGGGGGGCTTATGTATAAATGCTGCTTTAATTTCTACATGGTGAAACAAAAATGTATAAAATGGCCTTTATTAAACATCTGACAATGCACTTTAACCACATGTGATTTTTTTTCTGTTATAAATCTCAAATTGTGAGGTACAGAGGCAAATAAATAAATGATGGATCTTTGTCCCAAACATTATGGAGGGCACTGTGTGTATGGCCATTAA